>NC_045429.1:349611093-350323093 GCF_902635505.1 Sarcophilus harrisii | reverse complement strand
GAGCACTACATGACAAACCTGATGCCCCTGCAGAGGATAGTCATTCCCTGGAAAACACTACTCATCAAATTCAACCCTTCCACTAAGATGACTTCCTAAAAATCCTTGAGCATGTTGATCTCTAGCTCACCTGTATCATGAAGGGTAACAGGCTAGGCCTATATATATACAGTTTTTCAAGTTACCTATTTTTGATGACTGGTGTCCGCAACAGCACAGGGAGATAGATACCTCTAAAGCTGGAGGTCCTGCATCTGGTAGTGAGCTTTGAGATGAACATCCTGACCTGGATGAAGACAATTCTGAAGTTGAGATCCTGGACTTTGTCCTGGAACTTTAAAAAGAAACTCATCCAAGCTCAAGCTCCCTGGCTTCCAGTGGAGGGAGACACTGTAATAGGAGGGTCTGCATATTGACACCATCATTGGTTTTCTGCCTGATGACCGGGTGATTGCCTGATGCCTCTGAAATTATCTTGCTGCCCTAGCTTCCAGACAACCCCAGTTGGGAAGAGAGGGAAAAATCGAGATTGCCCAGTCCTGCCAAATGGGAAACTAGGTGGTTAAGTGGATAAAGCACCAAGTTTGGATTCTTCAAGAGGACCTGAATTCAAATCCAGTCTCACTTACTAGCTCTGTGCTAGTCACTTAACCCTGTTTACCTATTTCCTTGTTTATAAAAATAATCCTGGAGAAGAAAATGGCAAGCCACTTGAGTATCTTTGCCAAGAAAATCCTAAATGGGGTGGCAGAGGGTCAGATACAATTGAAATGACTGAGCAACAACAAAAGCATTTAAATACCTACTATGTACCAGGTACTGCATTAGGTGCAGAGAACACAAAAGCAAAAGACAATTCTTATTCTCAGGGAGTTCATAGTTTAATAGGTCAGACAACATACAAATGCATATGTATAAGCAAATTATAATAATTTGAATAAATTGGAGATAATCAACAGAAGAAAGGCATTAGAATTAAAGGGAAATGGGGAAAACTTCCTTTAGGAGATAATGACTTAAGCTAGAACTTGAAGGAAGTCAGGGAAACCAGGAAGCAGAAATAATAAGAAAGAAAGCATAGGAGACAGTTAGTGAAAATGCCCTGAGTCAGGAGATGCCTTGTCTTATTCAAGAAACAGCTAGGCAATTGGAGCACACATTGTGTGGTAGAGTAAAAGGTTTAAGAAGACTGAAAAGATGAGGTAGGGTAGGTTATAAAAAGCTTTTTTGACTAGCCAAAATTTTTTATTCGATAATAATGAATCAATATCATTTATTGGTTAAATAGGTAACATTGTTAGATCTTTCCTTCAGGAAGATCATTTTGTCAGCTTAAGTAGAAGACGAACTGGGATGGGGAGAGACTTGTAGTAGGAAGACCTACTACAGATATGAAGTGATAGGAACCTGTACTAAGGCAGTGGTAGTATCAAAGAACAGAAGGGTGTATATACAAAAAATATAAGGTAAAAGTACAGGCCTTGGCAACAGACTAGATAAGGAATATGAGGATGAGGAATGATACCTAGTTTTCAGAAAAACCTGGAAATTTCATGAACTCAAGCAAAGTGAAATGTATTGTATACAAAGTAATAGCAAAGTTGTAGGATGATCAGCTGTGAATGACTTTGCTGTTCGCAGCAATACAGTGATCCAAGATTAGTCTCTGAAGGACTTGATGAAAAATGCTGTCCATACCCAGAGAAAAACTGATTGCATCTACAGAGTGAAGCATATTTTTTTAACTTCATTTTTTTTTCCTTGAGGGTTTTTTTTTGGGGGGGGGAGATCTATATATTTTTTTACAACATGAATTTTATAGAAATGTTTTACACAACTTCACAAGTGCCATCTTAATGGGGGTGGAGGGATAAGAAGGGAGAATCTGGGACTCAAAATTTTAAAAACAAATATTTAAAAAGTTTTAAATGTAGCTGGGGAAAAAAAAATATTAAAACACTAGAAAAGAAAGAATGATACCTAGCTGCAAGTCTGGGGGACTACTAGTAATAGGGAGGTTAGGAAGAGAGAAAAGTTTTGGTGAAAAGATAATGGGTTCAGTTTTGAATATACTGAATATACTGGGATGTCAGTAGGACATCTTTGTCCATAATAGATGTCCAATAGGCTTTTGAAAAGGAAAGGATGAAAGGACTGGGAATTTTTAGTTTTTCTATCATATCACTTTTGAAATCTGTCCCTCTTCCTTTTCTATCCATTGACCCATCTTTTGTAATAAGGTTTTAAAGAAAATAGGTTCAAAAAAGTAGCTGTCTAATAGTATATGTAGACATATACTATTGTATACTATAGTATACTATACTATTGTATACTATAGTATAGTATACTATACTATACTACATATACTATTGTAGACAATGTTCCAGATCTATAGTCCCGCACCTTTGCAATGAAAAAAAAATTTTCAGCTCTTCCCCACTGCCTTGCTTGGTCAGTATGATTAGGCATCAATTGTTTATTTCTTTTCTTTTTTTTCCCCCAAATTTTTCCTCTTCTTCTACCCTTTCTTTCTTTTTACTTTGGTGTCCTTATGGATATTTTAATATTTTTCTCCTGATTCTTTTTCTTTCTCTGCCTTAATTGATATGTTTTCCAACATTTCCCTAGATTCTTCATAGTCTTGATTTCATGCAATTCAGTAATATTCCATTTTATTAAATTATCACCATTTGTTTAGGCCTTTGCCAATTAATTGATACACATTTTGCTACCTGCTACAAAAACAACATTCATTTCTATTACCACCTGAATTTTTTCTGTGAGGTTACTGAACATTTCTCCCTTCTCAATCACAGTAGTTTTCCTTCTTAGAGCACCATCAGCTATATATATATATATATATGTAGTCCAGACTATATGACCATTAATACCCCAAATTTTAATTGTTGGGCTACAAGTATAACATTCAACTGTTTAAGACTTTTAATTGTTGATATTACAATATGACACTAGGCTTTCTTTATTTTTTAAAATTTTAATAGTATTTTATTTTTCCTAATACATGTAGTGATAGTTTTCAACAATCACCTTTGCAAAACCTTTTGTTCCAATATTTTCCTTCTTCTTCCCTTTCCTTCCTCCTCAAGACAGCAAGCAATCCAATATAAATTATTTCCATATTTGTTATGCTGTGCAAGAAAAATCAGACCAAATGGGGAAAAAAACAATAACAAAAAGGTGAAAATACTCTACTTTGATCCACATTCAGTTTCTCATCACAAGTCTTGGAATTTAGGCTCTCTTTATAAAAGAGAACAGGTTAATAATAACTTTCTTCATTAATAATAGTTCTAAGCTTATCTCATGCCAGATGTTAGATTGGCTAACATGATAAAAAAAAAGGAAAATAATTTTGGAGAAGATGTAGGAGAATTGGGACACAAATGCACTGCAGGTAGAATTGTAAACGATCCAACCATTCTAGAGAACAATTTGGACCTATGCCCAAAGGGCAACCAAACTGCATATCTTTTGATCCAGCAGTAACACTACTAGGTCTGTATCTCAAAGAGATTATAAAAAAGGGGAAAGGATTTATATGTGCAAAAATATAGCAGCTCTTTTTGTGGTGGCAAAATATTGGAAACTGAGGGATGTTCTTCAATTAGAGGTATGGCTAAACACGCTGTGGTATATGACGATAATGAATGTGTAATAAGAAATGATGAGCAAGCAAATTTTAGAAAAACCAGGAAAGATTGTTACAAAGTGAAATGAGAGAACTAGGAAAGCATTGTATACTGTATTAGCAACTTTGTGTGATTATCAACTATGAATGAAATGACTTGGCTCTTCTCAGCAAGTACAAAGTACAAAGGACTTACTGGAAAAATGCAGATTGAAGCAGATTTTTTTCACTTACTTTATTCTTTTTCAGGTTTTCTCCCTTTGGTTTTGTTTCTTTCACGCTGTGACTAATATAGAAATATGTTTTACATGATTGTACATGTACAACCTATGTCAATGTGCCCACCATTTTAGGAAGGGGGGAAGGGAGGGAAAAAGAGAAAAAATTGGAACTCAAAATTTTTCAAAAACGAATGCTAAGAACTGTTCTGAATGTTTTGGAAAAAATACTTTTAAAAAATAATAGTTGTATGTCATAGTCAAATAATATGAAAATATCATGGTATTAAAATCATTTTGAATTTTATTTAATTCCCCATAATGGAAAATAGTTTCCCCCTTCCTCTTGACTCCCTCATTCCTTCTACTTCAAAATATAATACAATATTTGCTTCATCTCAACAATTTATTTTAACTTTATTCCCTCTTTAAAAAAGAAATGTTGCCTTGTATAATATATTCCATGTTGATTTATTCTGATAACATGTTGTCCAGAAATTATTTCAGGTCTTAAATGTACAGCATTATTTCATGATTTGAACTTGGAAAGATTGAGGGGAAGGCTTGTTCCTTCACTCTGTATTGTTCCAACAAAAACAGCATATAGTTAGCTGGATAGTTTTGATATTTCTTGGGAACTTTTGAGTTCCTTCCTGGTTCACAGGAAAAGGATATATATAAATACAAAAATATGTAACCTTACAGTGACTCCTTATACCACATTGTTTGATTTTTTTCAGTCTTTGCTTTTCTGTGTTGACTTTTCAATTATATATATTTTGACCTTAGTTAAAAAATCTAAGGGAAAGGGAGGAATGAGCAATAAAACTATCAAGCTACATTTTAGTTATGTTTTTATGCTTCATAAATTAATACCTTTTTGTCTACTCTTGCATGTCTTAGTTCCAGAAAGCAGAATCTGATTTGGATTACATTCAACACAAGTTGGAATTTGAAGTCAAGAAAAGTCTTCCTGATGATTCGTCAGGAGAGGTAACCTCTACAATAAATGAATTGTTTTAAAATAATTAAAATAATTTAAAACAAGTTATTACTTTGTGGCTATTAGGTCTTATGACAAATATTTTATTGGTAATATTGAGTGTAACAAGTCATTTGATCTTGTGAGATTGTAATTGTGAATGAAAACCAATTTCAAATCTTATCTGTGTGACTCCTATTCAAGTCTTTCAATAACTTCTCTAAAGAAGGTCTCTCTAATATGTAAGGACCTTTTTCACTTTCCCTTAAGAGTAACAGTGGAAAGAGAACTGATTCTGGAGTTAGAGGACTGAGTTTTCTAATCCTGTCTGACTTACTGACCAATGTAATTACAAGCAAGTCATCCCAACTTTGGACTTCAATTTTTTCATCTCTAAAATAAGGGGGTTATCTTCGATGGTTTCTAAGGTCCCTGCCAGCTCTAAATTTATGATCTTAGGATCATGAGAAAACCCATGGACCAACTAAGCCATTCATTGGTTTTTTTAAGCATACTTTTCTTTGGAAAATATTCTTTATTTCATTTCTCCTTTATTTTAGATCTGTGTCCTTCAATATATTCTTGGATTTTGAATTAACAGTTAGTTGAGTAGAGAATGACAGGATATATAGAATTGACAGAAGATACTTTCTACAGATATCTAGAAATAAGAAAATCTATGAGTACTAAATTGTACCCTCACCTCAAAAATAACAGGAATAGAAATATAATCTCTGAGATGGACAGGACTCTTGATATTTTTAGAAAGCAAGTGTCCATAAGAATTCTTAGAATTCAGTAGGTCCAATTTTTTGCTTTCCTGCTTTCTTTCTCCTCTTTCTTTTGCCTATTAGTTTATAATCTAGTTGTCTTGGTTCAGTGGTGGCACCTCAGAATTAGTATGGGAAAGGCTACATATTATAGTAAAAAAAAAATACTACCTTTGAAATCAGAATATCTGAATTAAAATATAAATTTTGTTGCTTCTTACCTATACAGTTTTTCTCCCTGGGGCTCAGTTTCATCATCTATAAAATGAAATCCTCTAAGGTATCTTCTAGCTTTAAGTTGAGTGATCTGGTCCATTTTATCCTCTCTACTACCTTCTTTCTTCTAAGAGAGTGAGGATATATTTAGTATTTCTCTCTTTCACCAATTATCTAATGCCATCTTACTTAATTTAAGCAGTCTTATTCCCGATTGTACACATCCTCTTTTTCCTTCTCTCCCTTCTCTTGCCCACTTATCATAGGAAAATCTCTCCATTATTCTATCTTCTTTTCATTATTTTCATGAGCTAAAACATTACCCACAAAGAACTGTTAAGTGTAAAGAGTAGTGTCAATGATAACTGAATCAAAAAGGGAAAAAGCTATATATTCTCAAATGAAATTAGACAAGATTAAATGATCAACTGTGAATGATTTAGCTACTCTCAGTAATATAATGATCCAAGACAATTCTAAATGACTTATTAACTCCAAAGAAAGAACTGAAGGAGTCTGAATGCAAAACAAAGCGTACTTTAAAAAAAAATTACTTCTTTCTTTATAATTTTTTTGGTCTGTGTTTTGTTTCACAACATGACTGATATTGAAATGTTTTACATGATTGCATTTGTACAACCTATATCAAATGCTTGCTTTCTCAATGAGGGGACGAGGAAAAAACCTTGGAACTCAAAATTTAAAACTGTATAAATTGTTCTCCTAGTTCTGCTCACTATATTTTCCATTCATACAAGTCTTCGCAGGTTTTTCTGGAAACATCCCTTTCATTATTTCTTAAAGCACAATAGTATTCCACTTCATTCATATACTATAACTTGTTCAGCCATTACACAATTGATAGGCATCTCATCAGTTTCCAATTCTTTGCCACCACCAAAAAAACCCCAAAAAAACCTGCTATAAGTCTTTTTTTTTTTTTTTTTAACCACATAGGTCCTTTTCTTCTTTATCTGATCTGTTTGAATAGTTGGACTAATAATTTACAGCTCCACTACATACATCCATACATCAGTGTGCCTGGTTTCTGATAAAACAGCAAAAGAAAATATAGATCTTCCCCACATCCTTCCCCCCAAAAAAAGCTTAAGAAAATAAAGTTTTAAAAAAAGTGTGCTTCAATATGTATTCAGACTCAGTTCTTTCTCTGGGCTGGATAGTATTTTTCATAAGTTCTTCAGAGTAGTCTTTGATTATTTTATTGCTAAGAATAGCAAAGTTATTTACAGCTGATCATCTCACAACATTCCTATTACTTTGTATGTAGCACATTTCGTTTTGTATGAGCTCATGGAGGACTTCCTACAGTTTTCTGATAGCATCCTGCTCATCTTTTCTTATGGAATAATATTTGTTTCATAGTCACTTACCACAATTGATTCACCCATTCCCAAATTGATGAGCATTCTCTCAATTTCCAGTTCTTTGTTCTGAGAAAAGAACTGCTGTAAATACTTTTGTACATACAGGCCCTTTAATTTTTTTTTTTAATCTCTTTTGGGATTCATGTCTAATGGTGGTATTAAGTCAAAGGATATGCATGAATTTATAGCCCTTTGGGCATAGTTCATATCTTTTGATCATTTATCACTTGGTGAATGGTTTTTATTTTTTAATAATTTGACTCAATTCCCTATACATCTGAGAAAAGAGGCCTTTATCAGAGAAACTTGCTTCAAAATTCTTTTTACTGAGATACTTTAGTGTCTTTGTGACTTGATTCTTAAGGGGAAAAAATGCTATATAGCTATATATAGCTTTTGGCTATGTAGCAAACTGTTTTAAACTGGTTGTGCCTTACTGCTCCATTAAAATTGTATTGTTTGATCCTTTAATAAATGCTTGTAACTAAAACAAATTTTAAAAATTCTTTTCACCATTACTATTGCTAACTGTATTCTTAATTCCCCTATTTATCCTATTTTCTCTTTTACCCTGTGCTTCCTCAAAAATGTTTTGCTTCCTTTGTACAAACAAAACTAATGCAAACAATATTAGAAGGGAAGCAACAAACTGGGAAAATATCTTCACAGTTAAAGATTCTGATAAAGGCCTCATTTCCAAAATATATAGAGAATTGACTCTAATTTATAAGAAATCAAGCCATTCTCCAGTTGATAAATGGTCAAAGGATATGAACAGACAATTTTCAGATGATGAAATTGAAACTATTACTACTCATATGAAAGAGTGTTCCAAATTACTATTGATCAGAGAAATGCAAATTAAGACAACTCTGAGATACCACTACACACCTGTCAGATTGGCTAAGATGACAGGAAAAAATAATGATGAATGTTAGAGGGGATGCGGGAAAACTGGGACACTGATGCATTGTTGATGGAGTTGTGAACGAATCCAACCATTCTGGAGAGCAATCTGGAATTATGCCCAAAAAGTTATCAAACTGTGCATACCCTTTGATCCAGCAGTGCTAGTACTGGGCTTATACCCCAAAGAGATACTAAAGAAGGGAAAGGGACGTATATGTGCCAAAATGTTTGTGGCAGCCCTGTTTGTAGTGGCTAGAAACTGGAAAATGAATGGATGCCCATCAATTGGAGAATGGTTGGGTAAATTGTGGTATATGAATGTTATGGGATATTATTATTCTGTAAGAAATGACCAGCAGGATGAATACAGAGAGGTTTGGAGAGACTTACATGAACTGATGCTAATTGAAATGAGCAGAACCAGGAGATCATTATATGCTTCAACAACGATACTGTATGAAGATGCATTCTGATGGAAGTAGATTTCTTTGACAAAGAGACCTAACTCAGTTTCAATTGATCAATGATGGACAGAAGCAGCTACACCCAAAGAAAGAACACTGGGAAGTGAATGTAAACTGTTTGCATTTTTGTTTTTCTTCCTGGGTTATTTCTACCTTCTGAATCCAATTCTCCCTGTGTAACAAGAGAACTGTTCGGTTCTACACACATATATTGTATCTAGGATATACTGCGACATATTTAACATATATAGGACTGCTTGCCATCTAGGGGAGGGGTTGTAGGGAGAGAGGGGAAAAATCAGAACAGAAGTAAGTGCAAGGGATAATGTTGTAAAAAAATTACCCTGGCATGGGTTCTGTCAATAAAAAGTTATTATAATTAAAAAAATAAATAAATAAAATCATCATGAGATTGTTTTTAAAAAAAAGTGTTTTGCTTCTAACCATCCATCCCCTGATATACCCTTTTTTTTTATCACCTTCCTCATATTCCCTTCCCCTCCTACCTTTCTTCAGGTAAGATTTATATGCCCATAAAGGTGATTTTCTCTTTCAGCCAATTCTGAGAAGGCTCACTTACTCCCCTTTCTCTCCCCCTCTTTCCCAAAAGGGGAAAAAAGCTTTTTTTTTTGGTCCCTTTTATGGCAGATAATTTATGCCATTTTACATCTCCCTTTTCCTTTCTTCCAGTATATTCCTCTCTTACCCCGCCCCCACACACATAGATAGAGATAAAGATAGATATTAGATATATCATCCTTTAATATTCAACTTAGACCTGTGTCCTCTACATATATATAGCTGCTACATGAAGCCATATGAGGAAGTTCTTATGAGTTGCAAGTGTCATTCCTTCATGTAGGAATGTAAACAGATAATTCTTATTAAGTCCCTTATGATTTCCCTTTCCTGATTACTTCCTTATGCTTCTTCTGAATCCTGTATTTGAAAATCATATTTTCTATTCAACTATTTTTGTTTTTGTTTTTGTTTTTTTAATTACGGAAAGTCCCTTATTTCTTTAAATGTTCACCTTTTCTCCTAAAGGATTGTACTTATTTTGGTTGGGTAGGTGGTTCTTGGTTATAATCCTACCTTTTCTGCTCTCCAGAATATAATATTTCAAGCCTTCTGATCCTTTAATGTAGAATCTTGTGTTATCACGATTGTGGCTCCACTATACTTGAATTGTTTCTTTCTGGATGCTTACAATATTTTCTCCTTGATCTTGGAATTCTGGAATTTGGCTGTAATATTCCTGGGAGTTTTCATCTTGGGATCTCTTTCAGGAGATGATTAGTAGCTTCTTTCAATTTCTATTTTTACCCTCTGGTTCCAATTAGAAAGACAGTATTTCTTATTTTTATTATTATTATAGCTTTTTATTGAAAGAACATATGCATGGGTAATTTTTCAACATTGAGCCTTGCAAACACTTCTGTTCGTTCCTTCTCTCCACCCCCTAGATGGCAGGCAATCTCATACATGTTTAACATGTTAAAGTATATCTTAAATACAATATATATGTACATATTTATACAGTTCTCTTGTTGCACAAGAAAAATCGGATTTAGAAAGAAGGTAAAAATAACCTGGGAAGAAAAACAAAAAATGCAAGCAGTCCATACTCATTTCCCAGTGTTCTTTCGCTGGGTGTAGCTAGTTCTGTTCATCACTGATCAGTTGGAACTGAATTGGATCCTCTCATTGCCAAAAACAGCCACTTCATCAGAATTGATCTTCATATAGTATTATTGTTGAAGTGTATAATGATCTCCTGGTTCTGCTCACTTCACTCAGCATCAATCAGTTCCTGTAAGTCTCTCCAAGCCTCTCTATATTCATCCTGCCGGTCATTTCTTACAAAACATATTCCATAACATTCACATACCATAATTTACTCAGCCAATCTTCAATTGATGGGCATCCATTCAATTTCTAGTTTCTAGCCACTATGAAAAGGGCTGCCACAAACATTTTTGCATGTACAGATCCCTTTCCCTTCTTTAATAGCTCTGTAGGATATAAACCCAGTAGTAACACTGCTGGATCAAAGGATATGCACAGTTTGATAACTTTTTGAGCATATTTCCAAATTGCTCTCCAGAATAGTTGGATCCTTTCACAATTCTACCAACAATGCATCAGTGCAGGACAGTATTTCTTGATAATTTCTTAAAAGATGGTGTCTAGTCTCTTTTTTTGATCATGGATTTCAGGTAGATCAATAATTTTAAAATTATCTCTTGGATCTATTTTCCAGTTCAGTTGTTTTTCCATTGAGAGATTTCACGTTGTTTTCTATTTTTTCATGTTTTTGGTTTCTTTTATTGTTTCTTGATTTCTCGTAAATCATTAGCTTCTATTTGCCTAATTCTAATTTTTAAGGAACTATTTTCTTCAGGGAACTTTTGTCCCTCTTTTCTCATTTAGCCAATTTTGCTTTTTTATTTTTATCTTATTAGCTTTTTATATTTCCTTTTGCATCACTCTCATTTTTCTTCCCAATTTTTCTACTATCTCTTATTTGGTTTTCAAAATCCTTTTTCAGCTTTTTCCATGGCCTGAGACCAATTATTATTTTTCTTGGAGGCTTTGGATGTAGGAGCTTTGACTTTATTACTTTCTTCTGAGTGTGTGTTTTGATCTTTCTTGTCACCATAATAATTTTCTGTGGTCAGAATCTTTTTCTGTTGTTTGCTCAATTTAATTCTTTATTAAAGTAGAGTTCTGTTTCCCAGGTGGAAGGTATAACGTCCCAAGCTTCAGGGGTTTTATGCAGCTGTTTTCAGAGATCTTTCTAGGAATCTGACTGTAAGCATTCTTTTCTGCTCTGGAATTGTAAGGATAGTCCCCTTAGACATCTTAGACATTCCCTTAAAAAGACATCATGTGAGCTGAGGCCCACAGAAGCTGCTGGCCACCACTGCTACTGTCACCAGCCATGCATACTCCTAGTTTGCAGGTTTCCCAAGGCCCTCTCACCTTATTGGCAAACTTTTCCGGCTGACCTTATAAGTTGTCTTTGGTGTCTCTGGGCTGAGAGATCTGAAAACTGCTAGTACTGCCTATGATTCAGAGGCTCAAGGTCTAATCCTACTTTGTTGGCACATGGGGACAGGCTGGGACTGGGGCTGGAGCTGTGCTGGCTTGGAGCCTGTGCCAGGACTACCCTGGACTCCCACTCTGGTGCAACAGACCCCTTCTGCTGACCTTCCAAATTGGTCTTCAGCAGGAAAGTTTTTCCACTCCATCTTTTCATAAGTTCTGATGCTCTAAAATTTAAGAATTGTTATTTTAAAAAATTTGGAGGGATTTGGGGGAAAGCTTCACAAGTCCCTGCCTTTATTCTACCATCTTGGCCCCACCTCCTTGGTAAAAGTAGTTTAAAAAAATATTTCATTGATGCTGATTTCTTTTAAATATTACTGTAACTTCCCAATGGCAATTCTCTCCAAAATAGAATTGTCTCTTATAACACATAAATACAGGTAAGCAAACAAATCAACACTTTGGTCACATCTGAAAATGCCTGCAGCATTCTGCACTTATTGTTCATTAACTCTTTGCTGATAGGCAAGAGGCATTCTTTACTATAAAGTTCTCTGAAATCATAATTAGTCACCACTGATTCTAAATCTTTTAGTGTTGTTTTCCTTTACATTATTGTAATGATCATGGAAAATGTTCTGACACTACTTCCCTTTGGGTCAGTCCATATAAATCTCACAAGATTTCTCTACATGCTTCAAAATTTCCATTTCTTATGGTACCATGTATTTTCCTTTACATTATTAATATGTCACAATATATTCAATCATTTTCCAATCACTGAATACTTATTTTTTCCTTCCAGTTTTTTGCTATTATGAAAACCACTGCTCTAAAATATTTTCATATATATTAAGCCTTTCCCTCATTCTTCAACCTCCTTTGAGTTTATATCTAAGAGTAGTTTGGGTCAAAGGGTTTGCTTTTGTGTAGTGACTTTTTTAGAATAATTCTGCATTTGAAGATTTTAGAAATTATTTTTCGTGTGTGTATGTGAGATTTTATATGTAGAAATACATATATATATACATGACTATGTGTACATATATACATGTATATGCCAAGTTACACTGTAATTGCTTTAAAAGTAGGATCGCTCTCCCATTGAGGAGAACAAATTCTTAAATAATATTTTGAATCTATTTGGTAGTGAATAAATACCAATCTAAATGACTAAAGATGTGCTATACTATGATGTGAATGTACTCAAACATATGTAATTTCTTCTTTATGTGTATGTTTTCCATCTAATATAGGAAAATCCACTCACACTGTTAAAGGAATTATCAATGATGAAGTCTCGATATAAGACTTTGTGTGCCCAATTGGAACAAGTTGCTGTTGAACAGAAAGAATCTATGAATTGTATTCGTGCTACTTTGAATAATACTATGAAAATGGTACAACACCTAGAGCAACAAGCCGATCTGGAGGTAATGCTTCCATTTGGTAAATGGAAGTGGTCATTTTAAGTTCTCTGTGTCACAGAACAGAAAGGACAAATTTTGAAAATGTTTAAATGACTTTTGCACTTAGGGTTATAACAGTTGGCTTCCTAAAGTCACAATTTAAATCATCATCTTTTACATTCTAACTTCAGATCCCATCATAATGTGTAGCTAACCCTTGGTTTATTATGTTTTATTTTGGGGGGTAAGGGATTATGTTATTAAGAGAAAGGGAAGCAAGTTATCCAAACTCTAGCGATTTGATCTTTCTTCTTAGAAACAACACTATCAGGATTTCAGAAGAACTTTTTCTTTCTCTTATCTGTGCCTTCAAGAAACATTTCTTATTTTCTTCAAACTTTATACCCTGGCTGTCAGCAAGTGACTTCACCTTTTACTTGACAGAAAGATTGGAGCTTAACTTAACTGAGTTCCTTCAGTTCCTGTTCTATACATCCTAATTCTTCTCTTATCTCTATCCTTTCTTCCTTTTCTGTCAAATAAGAAAAAATAGCTTATTTTTTTCCCCCAAGTTAACCCACTACTTGTATCCTCTACCCCATCTTTTCCTAACTTTGGCATATCCCTTCTCCCTCCTGCAACTCTGTTCTTCCATTTTCCACTAGATCCCTCTTCTTCAACTTTAAAAGATCTAAATCTTTCAAAATCGCAGGAGGTAATAATTTTAAATATTTCTGCCAAGCTTATATGTAGCCTATCACATTTATTCCATTATAGAACTTTTTAAAAATTTATCTTTGACCCTTAAAACTGAGACTTAAAGATTGGAACAGTTTTCATCTTCACTGTTGCTGTAGTCTACTATTGGTGTGTCAATTCCTTTACTATACTTGTAGCAATAAAATTTGCAAAGTATCTCTCCAGGAAAAATACAGGATAAATGGGTATAGAAACCTTTTGACACAATGGATAGAGATCTGGGCTTGGAGTCAGAAGTCGGCTTCAGGACTAGGTTGGCAGTGTGGTGCAATGGAAGGAGCTGTAGATTTGGAGTCAGAGATCTGAGGCCCAAATTCTACAATGTTTCCTAACTCTCTGTACATTAATTAACTCACTTAACCTCTCCAGACTTTAGTTTGCTCATATATAAAGAGAGAAGAATTGAAGTGTAAATCTATTTTCAATCTAAATCTAGATCCTTTTGTAGGATCCTAATCCATCCCTATGCATAGTATGTATGTGTATGTATATGTATATATATATAAACTCAGGACTCTGCCCTAAGGCATCTCCTTTTGGTGATCTCATTACTTTCCATTGATTCAGCTACCATTTCAGACAATCTTCAAGTATTTATTGTCTGCTGTGTGCCAGACCCTGGGGATATAGTAAAAAAAGAAATAACTCCTTTCCTTAAGAAACTTGTTAGGGGAAACAACATGTATATATGTGACTAAATATAGTAAACACAAAAGAAGATACAAAATAGTTTTGGGTGGGGACAACTGGGGTCTATGTAGCAGGCAGAGAGAATATGAGAAGGGGAATAATACTGAATAATTTATCTGGAAAACTAAACTAAAACCAGATTAAGATTAATGTCAAATCCAAACAGATGATTTTCTATCTTCAGTTAGAGTCAGTATAGAGACTTGTTAGCAGGGAAATATCATTTAGGAACATCATTGGCTCCTGTGTAAAGGATGGATTGGCAAGGAGAAAGAGTTAGTTCAGGAAGATTTATTATAAGAATCTAGATTACAATAATGGTTTTGTGAACTGAGAGTAGGAGGAAGATGGAGGCAATTTTGAGAGAGTAATGTTGATATTGACTAGACTTGACAACTGATTTCCTGATTATTTGCTGGACATTTCACCCAGATGTCACATTGATAACTTAAATTCATCATGTATAAGACAAGGACTTTTCCTTCAAGTCTACCTTTCCTCCTAACATCCTATTTCTGACTAAAACTTTGGCTTTTAATTTTTTTTTTTTCATTTTTCTACTCACCTAAATTCAAAACCTAGGAATCATCTTCAGCTTTTCATTCTCTTTTACTAGCCCATATCCAATCAGTTGTCAAATCTCATTGATTCCACCCCTTCAACATTTCCCACATCACTCTGGGCATAGAATGCCCACACTAGCCAAATTTTTATCACTCTTTTCCTGAACTATTGCAGTAGCTTTCTAATTGACCCGTTGCATTCAGTCTCTTCTCTTTCCAATCCATTTTCTATATAGCTGTCCCAAAGTATAAGGAATTTTCACTCCCCTATTCAAAAACTTCAATGGCTCCTCATTACCTTTTAAAGTCTTTCATAGTCTGATTTCAGTTCACATTTTCAGTGTAATTATTCTCCTGTGGCATTTTAATTACAGCCAAATACTCTGACCTATTTGCTGTCTCTCATACAAACATTTTGTCTCCTACTTAAACACAGATTGAACCCTCTACCTGGAATGCTCTCCCTCTTCACCTCATGAAATTCCTAGTTCTTTTCAAGGCTCAACCCACACCCATACCTTTCTGCTGGTGTTCAGACTTCTATTTTTTAGCTGCCTGCTGGGCATCTATACCTCACTGTCTGTCCAGCACTTTAACTTAAACCCTGTTCCTCTTCCTGACTTATTTCATGTAATGGCACCATTATAATAGCTTTTTTATTTTTCCAAATATTTGCAAAGATAGATTTCAACATTCACCATTGTAAAACTTTATGTTCAAAATTTTTCTCCCTTCTTCCCCTCTCCTCTAGGCAGCCAGCAATCCAATATAGGTTAAACATGTTGTACAATTCTTCTAAACATATTTCCATATTCATCATGCTACACAAGAAAAATAAGATCAAAAAGGGGAAAAAAAAAAACATGAGAAAATAACAACAAAGGTAAAAATATTATGCTTTGATTCACATTCAGTCTCCACAGATGCAGATGGCTTTTTTCCATCACAAGTCTATTGGAATTGTAATAGCACCATTATTAACCCAATTATCTTAACTGGAAACCAGTGCTGTCTTAGAATTATCTTTTACCTTCTCCCCTACAAGCACATTTAGTCAGATGCTCCTTTCAGTTCTACTTCTGTGATGGCTTTTTATTCCAGCCTTAAACATCCACTTAGAAATATGTACTCTCCCCTCTGGCTGTCCAAATGCTACTCATCCTTCCAAATCGAGTTCAATTCATTTTCCTCTATGAAATCTGTCTATCCCAAAGTAAGCTTTACTGCTTCTAAATTCCTTTAACACTTATTATCTAGGTAATTCATTCAGCATTTACTCATATTCTTATTTTGGTAAATCTTGGCTTGTTATCTAAGTTTTCTCTTTTTAAAACTAGTTTATAAATTCTTTGAAACATTTTTTTTAATGATGTTACCTGTCTCCCTTATCTCCCTTCCCCTTCCTCCCCTTCCCCCCCACTTAGGATAGTACTTTGTACAAAGTACATATGCTAGCCTGTTCATCTAAATGATTGATGGCACAGTGAATAGAGTGCTGGGCCTGGATCAGGAAGATCTGAGTTAAAAAATGGCTTCAAACATTCACTAGCTTTGTAAATCTGAGCCAGTCACCTGATCTTTGTTTAACTTCAGTTTTCTCATCTATAAAATGAGGATAATAATAGCATCTACCTCCCAAGGTTGTTGTAAGGATCAAATGAGATGATAATTGTAAAATTCTTAGCACAATGCCTAACATGTAGTAAAATGCTAAATAATCGTTGGCTATTGTTATTACCATTTTCATACAAATCTAATTTGCCCTTTCTAAAAATGGATTTACTTTATGGAATTGTAAAAAAAATATATAAAATAAAAGACTAAAGGAGAGAGGTGGATATGAATGTGATAAAGTCTCTTTAAAAATTGGCATAGCATAGTCTAATATATTTAATTGATTATTCTTTCTCTTCTGTAATTTGAGATCATATAAGTAGTAAAACTGTAAAAAATGTATTTTGCTATAAAATTTAGAAGCCTAAAGAATATGAAATAAGGACCATGTTGTATTCTTTCTTATCTAGTTGTCACCTCTGACTAAGGAAGAACAGACTGCCATACAGCAATTACAATCCCATTCAACATGCCAGACTTCAGGAGGAATCGACTTGCATAAGACAACTCTAATGTAGTTTTCTAGCATGAGTTTTCGTATGTACTTATTTAACATTTTGTTTTCTATATGTATATTGTTTTTATTTTGAAAAGTGAAAAGAACAAATAGCACTTCTAAATTTGGAAGGAAACCTGAAGTAATGTATTTCAAAGAACTGTTAGGTTATGTTGTGTGAATTTCCATTTAAATAATTTGTATAATTATCTGCTAATTAAAATTCAGTCCAATTAAAATACACATGTACGTAATTCAAAGTAAGAAAAGAGGTTAATGGCTGAGATAGAAGATGTGGAAATTCTGAGGGGAAATGGAAAAAAGATACAGAGGGACCCTGGGAAAGTTCATAAAATAAGAGGCTAAAAAATTAAGAATTGACCAGACAGTAAGAACATCTGCAGATGAATACATCTGTTTTAATTAGTTCAATTATTTGAACATTTATTGGGCACCATTATGTATAACTTATTATGCTAGATGCTTTCCTGATTTTATGTACATAATCATATTTAGATGAGTATAATTAAGTAGTGATGGAATAGTTTGATGGAAAGGCCATTAGACCCATCTGGTTACTTGAGTTATATGCCCAGTTTGGGGCTATATAGCTTGATTAGCTTTGAGTATTCATTTAAGATTTCTGTGCTTCATTGTCCCCATCTGCATAATGGGAATAATATACCTTTCTCAGCCTACTTCACAGAGATACTGTGAGAATAATTATTCAATCAAGAAAAAACATGGCTGAAGATACTTCTAAAAATAAAAGGAAAAGAAGAAAGTTTTTATCACCTATATTATTTTTTTTGCTTAGATGTCATTTGGTGTAAATAATTGTTTTTATCCATGTGGCTGATTCTGGGTTAACTGTGATTTATAAGCCTTCCTGTGTAACTTAAGATATAATTGAAAAGCTATGAGGTGTATCTGAAAAGATATCAAATCGACTTCCTATGTGGCCTATGAAATTTCATTCTGTTGACCCATTCTGCCATCTAGCCTGGCTGGTGTTTTTCCCATAAACTGGTGGACATGGTCTCTGTAAAGGCCTTTGTATTTTGACTTGATTTTCATCCATCCTTCGGCACAGCAGTTGTTTTTTATTTGGTATTTCTATGTTATACATAAAAAAAAGACTAGATAAGTAGAATTCGAAAGAAATATGCAGCTGCCTTTATTCATTATTAGCCTTTCTTCCCTGTTAGGTTTCAATAATAGTACAAGGAGAAAAAATAAATGGTTATTTCAGCTTTTAAAAATCTGCCAAAATTGCAAATAATTGAGATTTTGTTGTTATTTTTGAAAGAAAATAAAAGGTATTTTTAAAATTCCTGTTCAGAGAAATGGCAATATGATTATGTTGGTAGTTTGCTTCAAGCAGCCCTTTTCCTTGAGTTAGTTTAGGAGAAGACACAACTTTGCTAAATGAATTTCCTGGCAGCTGAGCAGATCATGAGATGATGGCTCTAAAATAGCTATATTTGATGTCAATTATCATAGGTGAAATTGGAAGGAGTTCGAAAGAACATCAAGCTAACAAGATTGTTGATAGTACAAAGTAGGAATTAAATAGTATAATTTATCACAATTTTTAAAATTATTTTATTTAAAAAATTTATTTATTTAAAAATTTATCATAATTTTTAAAATTAGAAGTCAGAAAATAAAACTTTTTATCTTGTTTGACTCACCTTGATTGAAATTTTCATCACAACTTTAAAACCAATAAATGTTCTTCAAACTTCCAATAGATATCAACTTTGTGAAAAGTTGTGAATGTATGATTTTGTTCCTGAATAAGGCTATGGTTTCTATCTGCTAGATAATTCTTTTGGCAATTGGGATTAAGTGACTTATCAAGAGTCACACAGCTAGGAAGTACTAAGTGTCTGAGATCAGATTTGAACTCAGGTCCTCCTGATTTCAGGACTGATGCTCTATCCACTGCACCACTTAGCCCCTGTTAGATGATTCTTGATCTGTTTCATTTAAAATATGCTCTTTGTGCTGAATTTAGATTTATACCTTCAGGACAATCCTTTTTAATATCTTTGGTCAAGGACTGTTCATTTTAGCCTTTGTAATTCCCCTCTTCTAGTAGAGTGCATTGCAAATAGTTATGCCTTTACATAAAACCTTATTGAATTGAATTGTAGATAGATATCTATCTACATTGCCAAGCCTAGCTAAAATAATATAATTTTAGATCTTCCAGAACCTCATTGTCAATGTAGGCATTGAGAAAACCTAAAACTTCATGTTGCACAGTCTTGATTATTTTTTATTATGAATTACCATTTCTGAAATTTAATTAGATGCAACTATTTCTGGAAAAACGTAATTTTTTAATTTGTTTTGTTTTGAAGTTCTGGTAAAGCAAGCTGCCTTAACCAAAGAGTGAGTAGGACTAAAAGAAAAATAAATTTAAGTACACCTAGGAATAACTTTTTGATACTCATTCATTGCTAGATGTAATTCATGTTTTCTATAATAAGCCTGAATTGTCCTTAAACTCCATTAATCGATTATATTTAATTAATATGGGCATAATAGATAACAATGCATATGTAGAGATACAGAGGCATAATATTTGAATACTCCATCAAGTTCTTAATGGATGCTATTGAACCATGCTGACCAAAAAATCCCTCATTTGCCACCTTCTCAGCCCAAGAATACCTATATACATATACTGAGGTAGAATAAGAAGAGTGGCCAGGGTAATAGTTATTACATTGAAAAGTCTTGCGATTCTTAACCACAAGGGGGCGCTAAGAGCAGGGAAAATAGCAATCCTCCTTTGCTCTTCTTCTAGACTGAAGCTAAATATCCTCCATTGTTCTTTGCTTTTTCATCTGTTCTGGCCTCTGTCTCTTGTTAAAGATAGAGAGGTCCCTGTAGGCCTCTAAAGCTATGAAAACTTTTATTTGAAACCATCTCCTTTATCCTTTCCCCTAAACTAAATGAATGAAAAATGGCAGGGAAATGACCAATTTGTGTTTATACAAATTATAAATATTGGAGCCCTCTCACAGATTGAGCATTCATTTGAAGGGTTTCATTTGGATTAAATTTGCACATTGAAGCAATATAATCAAGATGAGTATTGTAGGAAGAGGTGGTAAAGGGAAACCATATTAGCAATGAATAGTTTTTCATTGTTATTTTTATGACATCAAGAACATCACATTTTATTTAAGAATTGGAAAAAATAATCAACAGCTGGAGTAAAATCCATTTTAAAGTATTTAAATTAAACATTTATTTACATAAAAAGAAGAGTAGAATAATTGTTTTCTCACTCTGGGGCAGGCTGCCAAAAGAACCAAGCCTATGGGACTGCTCTAGGTACGTAAAAATGGATTTTATATAGCTCATTACAAATTATTAAGCCTGTGTAGTAGTAGGGAAATTCAAAATCATCAGCAAATTAATGCAAAAACAATATAGTTTGAGAGACTACCATAGACAATTGGAAAATATAGAGGCAGTTCAGTGCTATATTGAATTCATAACTGAAAGCTGATTGACAATGCCAGTTTCATCCACAATGGGCTACGGTTTTATCAAGCCTGAAATAAAGATATTTATATTGTTAGGATGTATATGTATACACACATGTGTTTTATACAATATACTTATAGATATGTATATATAGAAAGATATAGATATACATCTCATTCAGAAATCTGATTAGGAAGAATATTATGTAAATGTAGGGAAATATGCAACTAATAAATCTTTTTCAGCTTTTTAGTATAGTTTTTCATTATAATACTTGAATATTATTTGGTCTGGTGTGAAAGTCAGTGTTTTGTTGGAGTGAATATGTTGAAACTGTGGTAGAAGGGTAAGGCTGTCTCCTGTTCAGGCAGCTATCTTGTCTAGAAGTCATTTTTACTGAAGAATTCATCCTCTTTATACTGTAAAAATCAGAAACCAAATTTTAAGATTCTGAAAATCTATAACTATGTTCTGTGCTTTTTTGCATCCCCTCATGAGTTACTCTGGTCTTCAGATGAGTTGGTTTTCAGGTGACAAAACATAAGTAGTAGCCCATAGGCAAAGCTGGTCCAGCTTTGTAGAATCCTCCAGAACTTGAATTCTTCTAACAAAGGTTTCTCAATTTCCTTCACCTCATTTCCATGCCACTGAAGCATCAGAGAAAGACTTTAGTGTAAGGGCTTAATTACCTAATTAAGGTAAAACCTAGTTACCTAATCAACTATTATCTACCTTACATCTGTAAGGTTATTGATTAATACAAGTTGAATGTTAGCATCCTAAGGAAACAAGCTTCTTAATGATTCATACCTTATCCTCTTTTAGAAAGATTTGAAGCAATTTGTAAAATTAAATATTTAAAATAGAGCAATTTAAACTTTCTAAATCACATAACCAAACCAAAAAAAAAAAAAAAAAAAAACCAACCCCATAATAAATAAAAGCATATAACACAACCAAATAAAATGAGCAGAAGTTACCAGATACTTGAAATTGGTTCATTTCTGAAGTTGCACACTAAGTTTAGCACTATCTTACCTGGTAGTTAAGATAAAGAGGGATACATGTTGATATGCATTTTATTTCTTATTGTCTGTTTAAAAGAAAAGGTGTAAGTTTGTTTGAAGATACTCTTTTGTCTGGTGATGAATTTCAAAGAAAAACATTTATCACATGGATCCTTATGTCAGGGATATTGGATAACAGCAGTAGTTTTATAGAAGACACAAATTAAAATTGGCATTTCTTATATGAGCTCTATAAAAGTTGAGGCATAACATTAAATTTTAACTCAAGCATTTTTGTCTTCAGCTGAGCAAATATAATCTAGGTATATTACTTTCTGATGAGCCAAATTAATTCAGTTTGGAGAGTCTAGCACTAAGATATCAAACATGGAACCCATTACAACACTCTCTGGTGTGAACTGAACCAGATAAAAATGTAATTGGAAAACATTTAAGAAAACAAATAAAATAGAATAAAATAGATAATATTAACATGCTGTTTTCTAAGTCAATATGCAGTCCTCAGGGATCCTTATTTTTGGACTGAGTAGCCCTGTTTGTATTTGCATTATTGTAAAGGAGAGTTAAGTTTTCTGTTAAACTGTCTCTTTCAAATACCAAACATCTCTAGGGGGCTATTGACAAGTACAGGATTATAGTCAATTCATAATGAGTTCCTGAAGTGTTAATATTCTGTGTTCCTAATTGATGAAGGATCCATATGCTTTGCAAATCTGCTGTGTCAAAAGCAGAAGAAAAATTCTATTATGAAGATTTTGGGGCATGATTTACTGTTTGGTTGAAGCAAAGTAATAGCCCACTTCCATGCCTAAGTATATTATTGAAGAACCTGGGGATAAAACTAAATATAAACACCAAGTGCTTTGCTAAGCATTCAAAGCCTTTCCTTTATAACTCAGCCTTTTCCTGCCTTTTCAGTTTTCTTATACTTACTCTTCCATGAAATTATATTGGCCTCTTTCTGGCACTCTCTCTAAGTTGTTCTCCCTGCTCTGCCTTTGTCTCACTGATTTACACTAACTTCCTTTAAGTCACAACTAAAATTCTTTTATTAGAAGCCTTCTTCAACCTTCCTTATATCTAGTGCCTTCTTTCTGTTAATTATTCCCTATTTATCCTTTTTATAACTTGTTTTATATGTATTTGTGTAATTGCTTATATGTGTTCCCCATTAGATTGTAAGCCTCTTGAGGACAGGGACTAATTGTTGCCTCTTTTTGTATCCCCAATGTTTAAACACATAGTGGGCTTCTAATGTTTGTCTGTTGTTTATTAAATTGATTAGTATTTTCCTCAAAAGGCAGCTTTATAGACATTATGTAGATAATATTTGATCCAGATGTCCAAGTACTCTTAACAGTATCTAACCTGGTATAGAATTTTGAATTTTTGAAAAGCTTTAAGAGCAAATCCTCCATCTCAGCCATAAAAGAACCTTTATACAGTATCTGATTTTAAAGTGGAGTTGCACTTCAATGGGTATACATAAATTTGAATAATGAATTGACCTAAATGAAGGTTTTGCTTTGCTTATTTAGTATTATTCCTTTAAACAGAATGTTAGACTTTGGAATGACCTCAGAAATAAACCAGTGCAGCCCTGTAAACCAATATAATAATTTTAGTTTTAATATAGTTGATGCTTAGCTAACAGGTACAACTACTTAAGTGCATTTCTAGTTAAACCTAAAATTTTCATCTGCATCAATGATGCTTGCCTTTCTTTTTCCACAATTGTAAGACAAATAGATAAAACATCTCAGAGTTATACCACGTTATAAGTTAGAAGCAAGTAGATGCAGCTGTTTTTATACTTTCTAAGATTCTAACTTTCTGTAATCAATTCCTATTCATTCAGATTTTAGCGATAGTATTCTTTACGCTTCAAAGAAGCAATTGCTCCAGGTAAATAGGAACTATACCTATGAAGTTACTGAAGATAAATAATTTTGCAAGGGTTAGTTAGGGCTATATCATTTGATATGATCAAAAGAACTTCTGCTAGAGCCTTTTACAGCTTACAGAGCATACGATATAGTGAAATAAAATAACTTGTTTGTGATGAGCTTATTTGCATTTGATAAATGTGGTAGGATTCTTGAAAGCAAGATTTGGACAAACCTACTTGCCATGAACTTATATTAAGAAATTCAAGAATCCAAGAGCAAGAATGTCTTGTGAGGGACTCAAAGGTTAAGTCTAGCAACAAACTTCAAATAATCATTTGGCCCTAATAAAATTAGCTTCATGCTGTGTTAGGAACTCTTGATATTGATGGCCCAATTTGTTTAAATTGGAATATTTTGGAGCTCCTACTACATACTATTTATAAGGCACTGATCAACATATTTGCTCACTTTTCATCCCACTGAAGCTTGTGAGGGAGTTGCTCTTCAGTTTGGTGTACTCGGTGTATTTTGATACTGAGAGTTCATGTTGAATCTGAAAACTCTGAGAAACTCTCTACCACTGTAGTATCTATGGTCCAGCTCCATTAGTCCTCCTGTGAGAGGACAGTAAGACTTTTAGACCAGAGCCCTGGTTACTGGTTTAAGGAAAAGCTTTGTCATAATATATATTATGGGCAACAGGGTACTCAAATTTATATTTGGTATTGTCTCTGCTCATTGAATCCATAATTTCTCAGTGGGATCTGTTAAAATAAAATAAACTTTAGGGAATGTGATTTCTACATTTATTTATTGGGATAAATGGAAACTTGATGATAAAATTTTATTTTTAAATGCTGAATTAAATTTAAAAATTAATAAATTTGAATTTTTATTAAATATTGGCAATAGATGTCTACATTTGTAAGGAAAATTTCACCAGCATAATAATTTTGGTAATCAGTCTTCCTAATCTTTTTTTAATGATCTTTACCCCTTTTTTGTAGAACTTTACTGAATATGATGCTAATGAACAGATGATACAGATGAATGTGAAAGCCAGGAGCCCAAGAAGTCTGAAAAAAGTTGAATTTAAGAAAAGTGGAAATAGTAAGATGAACAAAGGATGTCTTTGTTTTTATGCATGGAATGACCATTATCTCCTCATGTACCAGGAAGCTGTTATTTCGACAGTGATGATAAATAAATAAATAAATGGATTATGAGAATTGCTTGTGTTGTATAACCATTTGTAATGTGTGCATTAAAACTTAAAAAAAAAATCTGTAAGCCATTTATTTAAGTACTCTTTTTAACTGCATCATGTTTGACTTTTGTATCCTGAGAATTGATCTAGGTTCTCTATTTAGTGAAGTAGAAACTCAAAATGAAAATGGAACATAGAGTGTTTCTTTGGAGCTTTACGTCAGAAGTCTTTTAGAGTTTAATAAGTTGCTATATTTGAATATTAATCTTAGTTTTTCTCTTTAGGAAAGGGAGATTTAAATTAATTGTATCCACATCCCAGAAATGAAGGAAATATGTTATCCACAGATAAATTCCTTGGGGGTGGGAATTGTTTGCATGTAAAGTTTTATTGTCATTGCTTGGTTTTAAAGTGTTTTAGACTTGATAATTTACAGTTGTAATTTTTTTTCAAATAGGAAGATAAATATTAATGTGTGTTTTAAGAATTAAGATACAACATAATTTTAATGAGAAAAGAAAAAAAGCTTTTTGTATGTTTTCTTTTGCTATTTTACCTGGTATATTGTGATGGTACTAATTACTTTTTGCTTTCTATGATCCTGGTAGTCATTTTAAGAATTTTATTTCAAATATTGTATATCAGCCCATAACTTTATCATGTCTTAGAAGTGCAATACTCATAATAATTACTATCATTGTATTGAATTTGTTAAATTAAAAAAATATTCTAATAAGCAAAATTATTGTATTTTTCTGAAAAGTTTTTTTAAGGTTAAAGATAATCCTAATAATCCATATAAAATATTTAAAATTAAAGTAAACATAAAAATTATATGACATAAAATCAGAAGTGAGATCTAAGGCACTCATTCCATTACTCTAGACATAATACATCAAAAATTCTTGCCTTTCAATTTATGAACCTAAATTAAGATACGAATTCTTTAGAAACATATGATGTTTCAGTAAAGTAAGATATTGTTTTTATGACATGATATGACTATCAGTGGAAATAATTCAAGAAGAAATATAATCATCTGCTTTGTCACTGCACCTTGAGGATCATGGGACTTTTACATATGATTTTTGAAACCTTCCAAATATGTTGGATTTCCTATTAGAATGGGAAAGCAGGGACTTTGTTGCTTTTCTATTTGTATCCCCAGTACTTTGCATATAGTAAGCACACAAAAAAGCTCTATTCCTTCACTCTCTTATTCATACAGTTGTTTGTTTTTTGAGAGGCAATTGGGGTTAAATGATTTGCCCCAGGCCACACAGCTAGTAAATGACTGAGGCTGGATTTGAATTCTAGTTCCTGGTTCTGCTGTGCCATCTACCTGCCCCAGAACCTGGTTTTAAAAAATAAAACTTGTGAAGAAAGAGTTTAGCACCTGTATGGAGTGTGGGGCCCACATGTGTAACAAGGCCCACCCACAGGGAAGGTGATATTGGCCTTGTTTGGCTAAGGGAGACAAAATAGACATCTCTATCTTATTCTTTCACTCTTCTCCAAGAGACATTATCATTCTTGCCTGGAGATTGGAACCAGAGGACATCACTCCTCTGTCCTCGGAGAGATATGCAAGCAGAATATCTGCTCCCTTAAACATTATTCATCTAGCGAATATGATCAGTTCTATCCAACTTTATTATGTTGTCATTTTGTGGGGAAGGGAATACCTCAAGTTCTGTACACAAGTCTTTTTTTTTTTTTTTTTAAATTTTAATGAGCCTTTTATTTACAGGTTATATGTATAGGTAATTTTACAGCATTGACAATTGCCAAACCTCTTGTTCCAATTTTTCCCCTCCTTCCTCCCACCCCCTCCTCCAGATGGCAGGATGACCAGTATGTTAAATATATTAAAGTGTAAATTAGATACACAATAAGTATACATGACCAAACCGTTATTTTGTTGTACAAAAAGAATCGGACTCTGAAATATTGTACAATTAGCCTGTGAAGGAAATCAGAAATACAGGTGGGCAAAAAGTATAGGGATTGGGAATTCAATGTAATGGTTTTTAGTCATCTCCCAGAGTTCTTTCGCTGGGTGTAGCTGGTTCAGTTCATTATTGCTCCATTGGAACTGATTTGGTTCATCTCATTGCTGAGGATGGCCAGGTTTATCAGAATTGGTCATCATATAGTATTGTTGTTGAAGTATATAATGATATCCTGTCTCTGCTCGTTTCACTCAGCATCAGTTCATGTAAATCTCTCCAGGCCTTTCCGAAATCATCCTGTTGGTCATTTCTTACCGAACAATAATATTCCATAATATTCATATACCACAATTTATAAAGCCATTCTCCAATTGATGGGCATCCATTCATTTTCCAATTTCTAGCCACTACAAAAAGGATTGCCACAAACATTCATGCACATACAGGTCCCTTTCCCTTCTTTATGATCTCTTTGGGATATAAGCCTAGTAGTAGCACTGCTGGATCAAAGGCTATGCACAGTTTGATAACTTTTTGAGCATAGTTCCAAATTGCTCTCCAGAATGGTTGGATGTATTCACAATTCCATCAACAATTATACACAAGTCTTAACCCCTTACCTACCAAATATCAGTTTCACAATGAGCATATTTAGAGAATAGAATAACAAAGAAACCCATTTAACCACATCATAGCAAGATGGAAATCAGAAGGTTTTTTATAAAAGAATATAAGATTAGAGTGAAAGAACTTTCTCATTGGGAATCAAGAGTCTTAGATCTCACCCAAGGGAAAACTTCTCAAAATCTCTGCAGTAACTTGCTGGGACTATCCTATCATGTCTTCAACAACCTTTAAAAGGATTGGCTTTTTCCACCTCTCTCAAAGCTAGAAGCAAAAAGCTAATTTGACTGAAGACACTCAAAGAATTCCCAAAGCATAGAATGACTTAAAACTGAGACTTTTTGTCTTTATTCTACTCTGCCCTGCTTCATCTTCACAACTAAGACTAGACCTTGGAATTGATCTTTGATAAATCTGCAAGTTGTTGAATATAGATTTTTTCTCATTCAATATTATACATAATTTTGCTGGATATGATATTTTTGGCCACAGGCCTAGTTCTTTTGATTGTTGATAGATAAGATTTCAGGACCTGCAGTCTTTTATTGTGGCTGCTGATAAGTCCTGTGTAATTCTTTTTCTTGTTTCTTGCAAAGTTTTCTCTTTGATCTGGGGGTTTCAAAATTTGGCAATAATATTCCTATGTGTTTTCCACAAAGGATCTCATTGAGATGGTAATCAGTGGATTTTTTCTATTTCAACTTTCCTTCCTGTTCTATCATTCCAGGACAATTTTCTTGGATGATTTTTTGCATTATTGTGTCAAGGTTCTTTTTCTGGTGGTCACAACTGTCAGACAGTTCAATTTTTATATTTTCTCTGTTTAATCTATTCTCCAGATCTGTTGTTTTTCTTATAAGGTATTGAACATTCTATTTTATTTTTTCATTCTTTATAATCTATTTTGTTATTTCTTGGTCTCTCATAGCTTCCTGGCTTCCCTTACCCAAAGGGAAATTTTTCAAAGAGTAATTTTCATTTTTGACTATCTCCTTTTCTAGTTGGTTAACTTTCTTTCATAATCTTATTTTTCTTGGATGGGTTTTTTTAGTTTTTTAGTTTTTCTTCAAAGTCTCTCATTTGATTTTTAAATTCTTGTTTGCCTTCTGTAGATTTTCTTTGGGTAAGGAGACATTTCATGTAACTTTTTAGGGTAGAAACTTTTTTTACTTCAGTATCTTCCCGGTTTTCCTGTTCCCATAGTAAGTTTCTATGGTGGAGTTCTTTGTTGGTTCACTTTTTTTCTATAGGAGGAATTGAAGAAGGGAGCCCGAAACTCTGAAACTCCTTGAAGGAGAGGGACCCCGCCCAAGGGAAACAAGATAAACAGCTTCATTCTCTTATCTAGGTTCAGTCCTGACCAAAAGAATTCGAACTCTATTCAATTAAAGAAAATCATTCAATTCTATTATCTTTTCACTAAACAATATTGAAAGTAGGTAGATGGTATTTCCTACAAGCAATACAACCGTCAGTGTATTTAGATTGCTTTTCTTCCAGATTTCATGGCAGCTCTCATCCTAATAGTTAAAAAGCCTAAGGAAGAAAATTCACTTTTAAGAATTCATAAATAACCAAAGCATTATGGCTCCCAAACAGAGCTGTCTCATAACACTCCTTTCTCCAGCTCTTTTTATCTATCGTGTACTGTATAAATAGTATTGGCAAAAAACAAAGCCGAAACTGAAACAAATTTAGAAATTTATCGTCTTCCAGCAGTGAGGAGAAGCAAAAATTATAGCCTGCTCACTTATCACCCAAAACTCCCTCCCTATTCTCAATAAGTTTTATATTGTGGAAGAGTTCAAACAAAGGAACAAGGAAAACAGTCACTGCTTAGCCAACATGGACACAGTCTCCAGATAAATAGGTTGCTTGAAATGGATAAATGGGCAGAAGCCCTTTATATTCCTTGCATCAATCTTTCGCTCTGGCTTCCCTGGAAGGTTTTAATTTTTTAAATTTTCATTTATTAATTTATTTATTTGGGAGGGGGCAAGTCAACATAACTTGCAGTTAAATATTAAATCTAGTCTCTAAGCAACAAGCTCAGTCTGTCAGCCACACAAGGATTAGATTCAAACAATGCAATAAAGTTTTCCCACAGTAGGGGGATGAACCATCATTGTTATCCTTCAGGATTTTATTTTAATGAATTTTCCCCTTGATTTGCTAGAGGTAAACTATATCTCAATTCTAAGATGTGATTGCCCAGATTTATTTTAAATTTTTGTAAACTTTCCAACACCCTAAACAGAAAATGAAACATTTAAAAAATTTTTATCATATTTTTATTGATACATTCACTGCTGTATCTATCTCCCTTTATTTTTGCCCAGAAGGTCATTCCTTGTAACAAATATTAACAAGGAGGAGAAAAGAGCTTGGCAAAACTAAAACATACATCAATTGTGTCTAACAGTATATAAAATATTCCATATTCACACTCCCTCTCCTCTGCAGTGAAGGAGAAAAAGGCACATTTCTCACCTATTCTACAGGGCCAAAGTGTCTAGGTAAATCAATCTCTCTGGAGCTCAGAAAAACCTTCCTGAGATTCAAAACTATCTTGAACATATGGAAAGTTTATCCCAGTTTGTAATGTTCTCCTTCGTTTGGTTTCCCTGGGGGTCTCTGGGAGCAGCCTTCGTTTCAGTTCAGTAATCACCACAGGAGTAGCCAGGGGTTAAAGTCCAAATCCTTTAGTGTCTCCTTTCCTGGGGCCTGGTTGGCTTTCTTATAGTCTAGATCCTTTATTATCTTATTCCTGGGGCTGGGCAGTTTTCTGGGGAGCCAAGTCTGGCCTTGGTCATAGTGGGGCAAGTGCAGGAGTCCAGGCCAACCACCAGGAAGATCGAAGGTTGAATTGAATTTCTCCCCTTCCTTCTGAGAACTTACACCTATGCTGCTAGTCCTTTCTCTCCAAATGAATCCTGACTAAGGCTCCTAGCTTATATGCTCTACACTGAATATAAACCAATCATTATACCACTAGGAAACCATTATTTGTTGTAGGATTAAATCAATGCTAAACTAGATTTAACCATTATCTCCTCAATTCCCCTTAGTACCTTGTTTCAAGTTCTGGCCCATAACATCTCCTCTAGGTTTTATCATTGTGTCCTCAATTCCATTTAGTACCTTGTTTCAAGTTCTGGCCCATGACGCCAGTTGACAAAACTTTTGCTATAAAAGATACTTATTAAAAGAGCTATAGCGCCATGGTCCAATGGAAAGAGTGGCAGATTGCTTGCTGAATTGGGGAGGGGAGAGGAAAAGGAGAAAAAATTAGAACACAAAGTCTTACAAAAATGAATCTTGAAAATTATCTTCACATGTATTTGGAAAAATAAAATACTATTGAAAAAAAAAGATTAAAGACTTAAGCTGTTGACATGATTTCCTCATCATCTGAGTGCAAAATAGTCATGAGGGACTTTGGTGAATCATGATCAGTGAGATAGGTAACAGAGTTTCAATCAGGTGAATCAACCTGAGGCATCCTTAACATGATTCTTCTGCTATGACTAAGTAAATCTCCTTTTATTAATTATTTAATGACTTATGAGTGTCTCATTTTATTCCAGTACTAAACCTCAGTTACTAAAATGGTCTGAGTCAAACCTAAATGGGCATAATTGGCACAGTCATGCTACTCTGGAACTTTAAAAGATTGTTGAAATGGGTGAAAGGCAATATCAAGGAAGGTGATCCTGGACTGGCCTTAATATTACTGTTAATAGCTCAATTACCACCTCCCTTCAGACCTTGGGAAAAGAAAGCCCAGGATCTTGAATCCAAGAGCTCCAAGAATAGCAGGGCCTCCTCTCCCAATATTACTGACCCTGTTTCCAGGTTATTATCCAGAGAAGCCATTATCCAGAAGTCACTGTGTGAATATGTGATTTGTTATTTGACACCTTGTGAATATGTGATTTGACAATGCCTCTTTAGCAATAATAGCTACTGAACACCTGGAAAGTTTTCCCCAGTAAAATCACTGGCATAGTCAAATGGTTTGACATCCAAAATGGATATTGTTTTATCAATAGAAATGACATTAGAGGAGATGCATCTCTGTATCTGTAGCCTTCCTCATTAAAATGTGAGCTCCTTGATATCAACCTCAGATACTTCCTATCTGTGTGATCCTGGACAAATCACTTAACCCCATTTGCCTCAGTTTCCTCATCTGTAAAATGAGCTGGAGAAGGAATTTGCAAGCCATTCCAGTATCTTTGCCAAGAAAACCTCAAAAAGAGTCACAAAGAGTGGGATATGACTGAAATGACTAAACACAACTCAACATTAACCATTGGCATTCATAAAGTGACATTTACCAAGAAGATAAAGCAACAAGAGAAATAAAAAAAATATTCCTGAGCACTGGGACACACTGTGCTTTACCACCTCGTCCCTGGGTAGTGTTGAGACAAATGTAAAGTGGCTGTGACAAAGCGTTCACCTCACAAAGTTTGAACACACAGTTATTAGATGGTTCTTTCCCTTTCTGAAGGAAGCAGTCTCTCTATCTTCCCAGTCCACTGCTGGGCTGAACCCTATGGGTCCTCGAGACTGAGCTGGCATAGTTACCTGCCTCAGTAGAGAGTCACAGTCAGTGGGAAAACTCTGGGTGAGATATAAGACCCTCCAGCCCAGGGGGAACCTGCTGACAATGTCTGGTTCATCTCCCCATCTCCCCTAAGGGCTCTCGGTCTTCCTCAGAAGTCAGAGGGCTGTGACTACCTGTGTTGTGATTGAAGCAGAGTGATACAGATGGCAATCTACTTAAAATAGCAACTTGTTTATGTGGTCCCACTTGCACAGTGTTGTTTTTCTTACATTATATAAAGGGGAAAGCCCTTGAAATAAACAGACTCCATTTTCCCTACCATCCTTGGGAGTTCTGCCTTATCACTTTTCCACTAGGAAAATATATTTAATCACCCCAGCGTGGGGTCTCTAGAAAGCAGGATGTTTTAATCACCCTGGTAGGGGAGCTCTAAAAAGCAACAGTATGTGTTTTGTCACCCCAACTTGGGGGCTCTAGAAAGCAGGACACAACATGGCTCAGATGGAAAGCTGTTGTGGGCCCATTTCCTAGACCCCAAGTTCTTCTGACTTTTCAAAACTCACAGCATCAAAACCTTGTTTCATCTCTGTTCTCTGCTGTCTGAGGCAGGAAAGAACAGGTACAATAGGGACAAAAATGATGGCGTTGCCTGCCATCTCTGTCTCTGTCTCTCTTTTTCTCCTCTGTCTCAGTCTTTCTCTTTCTCTGTCTCATCTCTTTTCTCTGTCTCTCTTTATTTCTCTGTCTGTCTCTCCCATCACCTAGTCTCTTCTCCTAATTAGAAGTTTATAGTTCTGGTCTCAACCATAACCAAGAAAGGGAGAACTTAATTAGGTTAATGCCTTTTATATTCATGCAAATCAACTTGATAACCAAGGCTTTCTGTCATCACACAATAAGTTAAGAGGAAACAGTCCTAGAACATCTTAACATGTTCTGAAGTGGAGAATAGAGCCTTCTTTTATACATGGCCAGAGGATGACTCACTAAACTCTACACATGCTCCCAGGACTGGGCTCTTGGTGTCCAGTGCCTTCCTACATATGAATGTATTTTTAATACACTAACGGGGAAAAATGAGGCACAAAATAAGACTTATTATTTTTTTTAAAGAAGGATTGATGAAAAGGATATATCCACATCACATCTCTTCAAATATCTGCTGTACACAGTAAGCATGCAATAAAATAATTTTTGATTTGTATCTCTAGTTCTAAAATTCTATGAATTTTAATACTGTAGGTACCATAGTAACCAAGAATCTAATCTTGTTTCTTAGTATAATAAAAATGCCTGGACCAGAGAATATGAAATTCAACTACCATTTTCAGATATAATGTGACTTTTTCCCTTAGCAACAGAAATCTCAAATTATTAGGTACTTGAGAAATATAAAACCCAGTATTTAAGAAAGACAGATTAAGGAAATCCTTTATAAGAACATTTGAACTTTTAAATTCAGTGCTATTTAATCACTCTGTTGCACTAAACATAATTTCAGTAGTTATATAAAAATGACTCTAAACTGTTGTAACAGCAGTAGAAGTTGAGATAATTCCCATAAGAATCGTATTAATACTAATTTATAAAATGTCAGTTAAAGAGAACAATTAAATTGTCACACTCTTAATTACACACACACTCACACACACACACACACACACACACACACTCACTCACCCTCAGATTTTACCAAATAGAAGTATTAATACACAAAACAAAAGGAAATACAAGGGATTCAGATATCAATTTTCTAGAACATCTAATATTCAGTAATTACTGAAGGTAGCAGGTAAGAAGGAGCTAGGAATGGGGAGAGAAATAACTTTTTTTTGGGGGGGGGAAGTAAGGAGAAGGTAAAGAAGAAATGGTACTCAATAGTAAAGAAAGAACCCATAAAAGCCAAACATAAGGTTTAGACACAAATGCAATAACAGAATAATTTGTAAATGCAGCCATACCTCAGGGTGGGGAGATCAGGACTCTGTTCTAGGGCAATGAAATTTAGAGGACAATAATTTTAACTTTTAGCAATGATTTTTAAGGATTGTATAATTATAAAAATTGTTATGTTTGCATTTTTATAGCATTTGTACTTTTCTGGTTTTGTTCAGTCATGTCAGACTAGGTCCAATTTTCGAGTTTTCTTGGCAAAGCTAATAGAATGATTTGCCATTTCCTTCTCCAGCTCCTTTTACAAATGAGGAAACTGAGGCAGAGTTGAGTGACTTGGTCAGGGTCACACAGCTAGGAAGGTTTAAGGCCAGATTTGAACTCAGAAAAACTGGTCTTCCTGATTCCAGGCCTACTATCCTGTGCTCTATACCTCTTGTATTCTTTTCCTATCATAGAAACAACTGATCTTAGTGTCTAGTTATCAAAAAATAATTCATGTGAAAATTTGTATGTTGTATGTTGTTATTTGCCTCTCTGGGAAAGAAAGATATAAAAGAAAATCTAAACAATGTAAAAAGCAAAATGTATCAATGCAAATTTATTTTTTAAAAAAATTATTAAAATAAGAAATTACCGGATTGTTTCTTCTACTCTGCTCATCCCAAATGAGACCTTCCCCACCTGGCCTTCTTCCCTGTCTCCTCAACAGTAGCATTATGATGTTCTTGTTTCTTATCTTTTAAAGAGCAAGAAGGCAATGTATTATGCAGTGAAAATAACGGTATATTTGAATTTGGAGTCAAAAGTGAGAGGCAGTGGGAAGACAAGTGTACATGAAATCAGGGAAACATGTTCAAATCCCACCACAGATAACCTTCCTAGGTCTTTTTCCTCATCTGCAAAATAAGGGATTTGATAACTTCTAAGGTTCTTCCCATGGGATGTCTAAGGTGGAGCCTGGGCAAGTCACTTAACCCTGTTTGCCTTGCTTTCCCCATCTTTCAAATGAACTGGAAAAGGAAATGACAAACCACTTACATATCTCTGCCAAGAAAACCCCAAAATGGGTTTTGAGGAAGAGTCAGACGAGCCTGAACAATAATATATGAGATATTCCTTTCTAGGTCTAAATCTATGACACTATGGCTCAATCCTAGACCTGCCTCTTCCTAACAATGTAAATTTGAGTAGATTACTTAATCTCTCTTTAGTCTTAATTCTTCTATAAAATGAGACCTGTATATCCTTGCAAAGCCTCTAGTAGGCTAGAATACCTTTTCAGGAAATAAGACTAAAGGCAAATAAGCCTTATAAAGAATGGGCTTTCATTGGGGAATGATTTTTAAATCCTGCCTAGGATATACAAAAGTTTCTTCTTGGATGTTGTCCCCACCATTTGACTATAAGATGTATAAGAGCAAGGATTGTTTCACTCTTTGTACTTGTATGCCCAGAGCCTGGAATACTTCCTGGCTCATCATAAATACTTAATAATTATTAATTGAATATTGATTGATTCCTGTCTAATGGGGACATCCAACATATAACTACAACTATAACTATATATTATATATATATATATATATATATATATATATATCCCTTATGCATGTATATATAAGGGAAAAAATCATAGAGATATATCTGGTCATATTTCATTTTGGATTTTCTTTCCAAGCAGCTGGAGCAAAATAGAATGCTAGATGCTGGTATCCTAGCAACTAAGAAGGGTAGAGTGAGACTTGAGATTGCGTCTGAAGTACCAGCTCCAGGATGATACATACCTAGGAAGCTGTGAATGTAGGGCAGGGATGGAGATAGATCTGGGACTTGAAACAGACAAGATGAGGGCGTTGCACAGAGAAATAGTTTTGGTAGGATCTATTACAGGGCTTCCTCTCTTCCTGTTCCCTCTATGCATTCTGAGTTAATTGCCACAATTTCTAAAAATCTAGCAAATAGAAGAGGGGTTGAGGAAAGGGAGTCTATCATCCAAGCTCCAAAGGATACTGCAACTTGCTATTTGAAGTTTTTCTGTATTTTTTTATACATTTATGATATTTGAGGGTTTTGATAAATCATATTTCTACTGAGTGAATTATCATGAATTAATATATTTTACCTTTTATTGTGAATTGTCAAATCCTCTGAATTGTGTATGAGAAGGGAGTTCAACCGTGGAATGGGAGCTTAAAGAACAGAGAGAAAATGAATTTGCTTTTTTGCATTTAAAAAAATTTATTCTAGATCATATCTTCAGACCTTTTTTAAGCCTAGGTAGGGAGAGAAGGGGGTGGAGGGGATCCACAGACTTGAGTGCAGTTATTCACAGAGGTTATTCATAGATAGGGTGTCATCTGGTGGCCAAATAATATACTACACAAATTGGTCATTGGACCCCTTTAATACAGAAAATAGGGGAAAGAGCCAAACTGGGATGGAGATAACTATAGCAGCATTGATTGCTACGAGCCCTTCTAGTGATCGCCCCCCACAAATTGGTACTTCAAATGAGGTTTATGAAATGAAAATTAATTCAGGATGTGATGTAAAAAAGAGGCTTCTAGCTTCCCAGTCCCAGCATTAAAAGCCATGATTTTTAGAAGTGTAATGCCTTGTCTCTCTACATATGGGTCTTTTCCCTCTTTCTTTGATCTCTTTGGGGTTTAGAAATAGTAGTAGGATTGCTGGGTCAAAGGGTATGCACAGTGTAATAGCTTTTGGAGTACACATAATTCCAAAGGGATTTCTAGTATGGTTGGACCACTTCACAAGTCTACCAACAGCAAGTTGTTTTCCCACAGCCCCTCCAGTATTTGTTATTTTTTCTTTTTTAACTTTGCCAATCTTGTGGGAATAAGGTGATGTCTCAAAGTTGTTTTACATTTTCCTAATTATTAATTTTTTCACATGGCTATTGATAACTCAGATATCTTCCTCTGAAAACTATCTAGTCATAACCTTTGACTATCAATTAGGGAATGGCTCCTATTCTTATAGATTTGACTCAATTTCCTATAAATCTTAGAAATGAGACCTTCTATGATACGTCTTCCTTTGCTCGGTAAATTTGAATAATTTTGTTTTTGAAGGTGATTGTAATCTTTAAAACTATGGAGCTTCACAAGAGAATTGGTCAGGCGTCTGAGTACTGTGTTTTGTGGAAACTCCATGGCATTTAGGAGGGTATTAAGAACTAGGCCATGGTTCTGTGTAGCTAGGTTGTTTGCTTGTTTTTTATTTTCTTTCTCACTTTTTTTCCCTTTTTGAGTCAATTTTTCTTGTGCAGCATGATAATTGTGGAACTATGCATAGAAGAATTACCCATGTTTAATATATATTGGATTTTTGCCATCTAGGGGAAGGGGTTGGGGGGAAGGTAAGAGAAAAAGAAAATTTGGAACACAAGGTTTTGCAAGGATGAATGTTAGAAATTATATGCATGTGTTTTGAAGATAAAAATATTTTTTAAAAAAAAAGCTTGGCTTTATTAAAGGCTACCTCAATATGTACCTCTAGCTACAACTAGAGGACAGGAATTAAGGAGGTTTTTAAATAAAGGTAGTTTTTGGTTGACAGCCTCAATTTTCTGTTAAGATGAAGCCTTTATGGCTGGGGGGTGGTGGTGGATAAGAAGTGGGGGCTGAGATGAATGGTATGGGAAGCTTGATGAGAGGTTTTGAATAACTTCTGAGGGAAAGGAAAAGAGAATTATGGAGGAATAAAAGGATTGCCTTGCTACACTGAGGGATCAATTGGAGTTGAATAACATGTATTTATAGTATAATCAGCTCAGTTGTATGACTTCCTCCAGCCCTGTTCTGCAGCAAATAAAACCGGGTAAAAGAAGTGGATGGAAGAAACAAACTAGATTTGGGGTTTGGAAAGAGATGAATGGTGAGTTAAAAAAGGGGGCAAGAAATTTGAGGCTGTGAGCAGTTACATTGGTCAACTATAGGACTAAGCCTGTGAAAGAAAGTGAAATGAGAGCAATGGTACGGCCTAAGGAAATAAGGAGTAGAGGAATTGGAAGTCATGATAAAGACCAAATAATTTTGGAAGGGGAGATCATGAGTTCAATTTTGGACTGAGTTTGAGAGCCTTACAGAATGGTTAATACAGTGGGACTGAAGTTTAACAGAGAGCCTGGACTGGATATATAATAAAACTGTGAAAATGTAATAGCTTCAATTTTCTCCTATATGATGAGGTCCTATGTGGCAGGGAGTGGTGGTAGATGAATATCAAAGTTCTCATTGTGGGCAACAATCAGATTAAGGGTTAGACCATCCCTGGGTGTGACTGAAGTGGAGGGAAGGACTAATTCTTTTAAGATTTAAGGAGATTGAGGATTTAAGAGGTTAAAGAGCTTGGTGAAGAATCAATAGAAGTCATTTAACATAAGGCAGAAGTTGAGGAACAAAGCAAATTAATGAGCTTAAATTCTTTGGGAAAGGAAGGAGAATGATATGAGGGTCAGATGATACTAGGCATCAAAATGTTTAAATGGTGGAGAATTTTGGTATTATGAATTTCAAAGGAGAGATGGCCGAGTAAAGGTGGCAAAGAGAGAATCTGGAAATGGCAGTGGGAAGCAAGGTATATTCCAATTTCCTGTCTAAGGCTAATAATCAGAGGCAGGATTCCAACTCAGATCTTCCTTACTGCAAGGCCAAAATTCTATTACACCTACCTGACTGTTTTCGGTACAAATACTGATGAAAGAAATTATATCCCCTGTGTGATTCCCTAAGGACTTATCATAAAAAGTCCTTGAAAATTCTAGAGCTGTACAGAAAGGGACTCCTGCACTTGTCAATATAAGTCAGTTTAAGAACTTCAATTTCATTGAGATGAGTTTTTTGTTTGTTTGTTTTTGCATTACTCTTAAACCTAGATCTTCTAGACTCAAGTCCAACACTTTATGTGCTACGTAACAGCATTTCTTTGAAAATGTTATAGGATGGCACTATTAATGGGCACAGCTTCCATATTAGTTCCCAGACCAGGAATGTGACAGTCATGTGACTGGACAGTCAAAAGTCAATAGAGTTCCCTCAAATTATAATAATATAATTTATTTATTTATTTTATTATTATTATTATTATTTTTTATTTAATAGCCTTTAATTTACAGGATATATACATGGGTAACTTTACAGCATTAACAATTGCCAAACCTCTTGTTCCAATTTTTCACCTCTTTACCCCCCCCCCCCCCCCCCCCCCAAGGCAGGATGACCAGTAGATGTTAAATATATTAAAATATAACTTAGATACACAATAAGTATACATGACCAAAACATTATTTTGCTGTACAAAAAGAATCAGACTCTGAATTATTGTACAATTAGCTTGTGAAGGAAATCAAAGATGCAGGTGTGATAATAATATAATTTAAAAACAATATTTTCTTCCCCTCATCCCCTGCAGGAGTAAAAAAGATAATGGTGACTGTTTGGAAGTGAATAGCTGCTAAGGTTTAGTCATAACTAATTTGGTAATACTAAATGAAAAAATATCAGTGGACTTTGTTTAGAACAGAACATGCTGTAATAACTTAAGACATGCTAAAATTAAAATATGGGATTCAGTATACATTTATACTGATTGATGAACCCATGGTCAGTAATATAACTGAATGGTCTGGAACATGTGAGCACAGAAGTTGATGATGGAAAGAAATATTGAGAAGGTTTTTTGGTTGAAAATCTCTTTTTTCCTGTATGTGCACGAATGTTTGTGGCAGCCCTTTTTGTAGTGGCTAGAAACTGGAAACTGAATGGATGTCCATCAGTTGGAGAATGGCTGAATAAATTGTGGTATATGAAAATTATGGAATATTACTGTTCTGTAAGAAATGACCAACAGGATGATTTCAGAAAGGCCTGGAGAGACTTACACGAACTGATGCTAAGTGAAATGAGCAGTACCAGGAGATCATTATATACTTCAACAACAATACTAGATGATGACCAGTCCTGATGGATCAGGCCATCCTCAGCAACGAGATCAACCAAATCATTTCTAATGGAGCAGTAATGAACTGAACTAGCTATACCCAGAAAAAGAACTCTGGGAGATGACTAAAAACCATTACATTGAATTCCCAGTCCCTATATTTATGCACACCTGCATCTTTGATTTCCTTCACAAGCTAATTGTACAATAATTCAGAGTCTGATTCTTTTTGTACAGCAAAATAATGTTTTGGTCATGTATACTTATTGTGTATCTAAGTTATATTTTAATATATTTAACATCTACTGGTCATCCTGCCATTTAGGGGAGGGGGTGGGGGGGGGGTAAGAGGTGAAAAATTGGAACAAGAGGTTTGGCAATTGTTAATGCTGTAAAGTTACCCATGTATATATCCTGTAAATTAAAGGCTATTAAATAAAAAAAAAAAAAAGAAAATCTCTTTTTTCCCCCTTTCCAGTAGGATATCTTTTTAAAAAATTTTTTAATATTTTTCCCGAGTTATATTTAAAACAATTTTTATTTGTTTTTGTAAAAATTAGTTTTATTGAAGCTTTTTATTTTCAAAACATATACAAGGATACTTTTTCACCATTGACCCTTGCAAAACTTTGTGTTCCAATTTTCCTGCCCTTCCTCCTACCGTCTCCCCTAGATGGCAAGTAGTCCAATATATGTGAAACATGGTAAAAATATATGTAAATCCAATGTAAGCATATATATTTATACAATTATCTTTCTGCATAAGAAAAATCAGATCAAAAAAGTAAAAAAAGAAAATGAGAAAGAAAATAAAATACAAGCAAATAACAACAGAGATGCTATTTGTGGTTCACACAATTCCCACAATCCTCTCTCTGGGTGTAGATGGCTCTCTTCATCATAAGATCATTGGAACTGGCATCAATCACCTCATTATTGAAGAGAGCCATATCCATTAGAATTTATCATCATATAGTCTTGCTATTGCTGTGCACAATGATCTCCTGGTTCTACTCACTTCACTTAGCATCCTAAGTCTCTCCAGGCCTCTCTGGAATCACCCTGCTGATCATTTCTTATGGGACAATAATATTCCATAACATTCATATACCACAATTTATTCAGCCATTCTCCAATTGATGGGCACCCACTCAGTTTCCAGTTTCTAGCTACTACAAAAAGGGCTGCCACAAATATGCGGATCCCTTTCTCTCCTTTATGATTTCTTTGGAATCAAAGGTATGCACGTCAAAAGGTATGTGCAGTTTGATAGCCCTTTGGGCACAGTTCCAAATTGCTCTCCAGAATTGCTCCACCAACAATGTATTCCCCTCCACATCCCCTCCAAATTTGTCATTATCTTTTCCTGTCATCTTAGCCAATCTGATAGGTGTTTTACATTTGTTTTAAAAACTTTTGAGTTCCAGGTTTTCTCCCTTATTCCCACTCCCAATTAATAGACCATATGTAAAATTATGCAAAACATTTCCATAAAACTCATGTTGTAAAAAAAAACAAAAACAAAACCAAAAAAACAACATAGATCTCCAACCCAAATTAAAAAAAGAGAAAGAATGCTTAAATCTGTATTCAGACACAATTCCTTCTCTGGGTATGGAAAGGATTTTCATCACAAATCCTTCAGAATAGTCATGATCATTGTACTGGTGAGAATAGCAAAATTATTTACAGTTGGTAATCCCAGAACATTGCTATTTACTTTGTATACAGTATATTTCATTTTGCTTGAGTTCATGGAGCACTTTCCAGATTTTTTTCTGAGAACATCCTGCTCATCATTTTCCACAGAACAATAATATTACATCACAAAAGTATACCACAATTTATTCAGCCAATCCCCAATTTTTGTGCATCTTCTCAATCTTCTCATTTTTTTTTTGCCCTGAGAGCTGCTGTATTTTTTGTATATCATTTTCCTTTTTTTTTTTTTTTAAATCTCTTTTGGTATTCATGCCTTCCAGTGGTGGTGTTAAGTTAAAGGAGGTAATCCTTTTTTTTTTTTTTTTTAAAGATAATTCAACTTTTTTAAAAGTTTGAACTAGTTTTTAATTAATTTTTTTCTCAATTATATGTAAATAAAATGTTTTATAATTCATTTTTCAAAAAAATTTCAAATTCTTTTTTTTCTTTCTTCCCTTCCTCAAGAAGGCAAGAAATTTTATGTGGATTATACATAAATAGTCATGCAAATCATTTCCATATTAGCCATCTTGCAAAAGAAAGTGCAAGAGTTGTCAAAAAAAAAAATTCAAAAGTAATTTTAAAAAAAGGATACTTTGATTTCCATTTAGACTCCATCAGTTTTTCTTTTGGAGACAGCATTTTCACCTTGGGATTGTCTTGGATCATTATTATTGCTAAGAATAGCTAAGTCACTCACAGTTGACCTATTATATAATGCTGTTATTGTACAACATTCTAGTTCTACTCATTTCACTTTGTGGTGGGAATCTTTTAATTAATATGATTTTTATTATATTTTAAATTTACATATTTTACTATTGCAAATTATAGTGCAGATGAATAGTTTTTAAGTTTATCATGATTTCTGCTCATGTGCATGTACTATTCCCCTTCCTTCTGTTGATTATCTCCAATTTATCCTATATATTTTTTATCTGTATGCATTTGTTTGCATGTGATTCTCTGGTCCCCAACTTATGACTGTCCCCAGTAGACTGTATGTTCCTTGAGAGCTGGATTCTCAGCATTTAGCACAATGCCTAGAACATAGGAGGTGTTTAATGTTAGTTGACTGATGTATATAATAGCAATATCTCTTATAAATTCCAAGATATATATATATATATATATATATATATATATATATATATATATATATATGCATATATATATAAACTTCTAGGTACACACACACACATATATAGGTATATATATATATATATATATATATATATACACATCTAGGTATACACACACATATATATGTAATATAAAAAAAGATATATACCAAGCAAAGATACATATAAAGATATAATCATATGCAAATCTATTGTGGCACTTTTGCTTGCTTGTCAGATTCCTGAATTTCGTAAGGAACCCATCATTCCAAGCTCTATATAATCAGGAGTGTATAGAAGGTACTCCCAGAAGGTCATATTAATGTGGTTTTCTCCTCTCTAATTTATGAGCTATGATGATCAAAGCTAACCACGGGCTGAGCTGGCCTTTTTCATCCCTTTGACAACTCTGGTAGCCAAAGGCTATGTAAGACAGACAATGAAGTAGAGACAAGAAGCTAAGACCTTAGAAGCAGGGGACTCTCAGATAAAAAAAATCACAAAATCTAATCATTAAGCACCATGAAAGAGATAGAGCTCCAGGCCAGGAGACAGAAAAACCTGAATTCAAATCTGCCTGAGATACTTACTAGCCAAGTGACCCTGGACAAGTCATTTAACTTCTATTTGCCTCATTTTTCTCAACTGTAACATGGAGATAATAACAGCACTATTTCTCAGGCTTGAAGTAAGGATTGAAAGAGATAATTATATTTATAAAGTGCCTAACCCAGTACCCAGTACACAGCAGGTGGCAAATAAGTGCTGACTCCTTTTTCTTCCTTGGTCATCAGTAGTTGGCCCAACATGGATTGGGAGGCCAGGAGCGCATACCCCTGCATGCAGCTGTGCCATGCGGGATACTGCCAATTCATGTTTTTCCTGCTTTTCCCGCCCTGAGTCAGGAGTCTCGGCTGGGCTCGTCCTGCCGCAGGGGAGTCCTTTTGTTCTGAATTGCATTTTCCAAAGTGGCTGTTCCAAACTTCCTTTCTCCCCTCCGTCTCAGCACAAATCACACTTCATGTTCTACTGCGAAAATAGATGCTATTGCTCATAAATTCCATCCATTTATTGCCCTGCTCCACACCAAAAATCTCCATCCGTCCCTCTTCTTTCTCTCCCTTTGATCAATGGTGATGAAACAATGGCTCCTTTCCTTCATAAAGTCAGTCTCTCTACTTATGTTCTTGACCACATCCTTTCCCATCTCTTCTGGGAGTTTTCCCCTTTACTATTTCTTCTTTCTCTCATCTTCATTCTCTCCTTATTCACTAGTTTTTTTCTCACTACCTATAAACATGCCAGGGTCTTCCTCATTTTAAAAAAATTGACCCTACCATCACTGACTAACTAGTAGAAATGAACATATTAGTGAAAGCTCATCAGCTATTATTTTGAGTGGATAAACATCCACACAGAACTTTGAACTTAGGGAGATCTACATGTCAGCAGGTCAGGTATTCCAGCTGCTACACATAACTAATTGTATTATTCCTCTACTAAAAATCTACAGTGCCTTTAGGATGGAACTTCTTAACCTCTCTCTTTTTTTTTGTTTTTTTTTTGTCATGGGACTTCTTTGGTGGTCTTACAAAGGCTATGAATTTCTAAAAATAATATTTTATAATAATAGCTTTTTATTTTTCAAAATACATGCAAAGATAGTTTTCAACATTTACTGTTGCAAAAACTTGTATTCCAAATTTTTCTCTCTCCCTTTCTTCTATTCACCTCCCACAAACAGCAAGTAATCCAATAGACATGTGCAATTCTCCTAAACATATTTCTACATTTATCATGCTGCACAAGAAAAATCAGAGCAGGGGCAGCTAGGTAGTGCAGTAGATTGAGCACCAACCCTGAAGTCAGGAGGACCTGAGTTCAAATGTGACCTTAGACATTTAACACTTCCTAGCTGGTGTGATCCTGGGCAAGTCACTTAACCCCAATTGCCTCAGGGGGAAAAAAAGAAAGAAAAGAAAAATCAGATCAAAAGGGGAAAAAAAAAGAGAAAAAAGCAACAAAATAAATGAAAATACTATGTTACAATTGTGATTAACATTCAGTCCCCACAGTCCTCTCTCAGAATATTGTTAATACATAAAATCCACAGGATTACAAAAGAGACCAATTATATGAAAATCAAATTATTTAAAAAATTTTTTTTAAAGTTGCCAATTTTAAATTGTTAATTATTAAATTGTTAAAACACAATTTTAAAAAATGTTCTCAAATTAAGAACCCCTGTTGTAGGATAAAACAAAAATCCTCAGCCTGATATTTCACATCTTCCACAGTACAGGTGCCCTCTACCTTTCTGGTACTTTCTGTTGCCTTCACTAAACATGGCTTACTACCTTCCACTTTTAGCTCTTTGCACAAGCTAGCCTTCACGTTAAGAAGGCTGTCCCTGCTCACCCCTATTTCTCAGAAACCAGCCTTGTCCCAAGCACCACATAGGGATTACTTGTATAGAAAGGCTTTCCTGGGCCCCTCCATTAGTGTTCTCTTTTTCTTGAAATTACTTTGGTTAGTCTTTGTATTTATTTAACTTTGTACATCAAACTTTTTTTTTCATTCACAGTGCAGTATTCTTTGCTGTGAAAAACACAACACACTGAATGTTTAAGTTGGCAACAAATAAGGATTCCTGGTCCAGCTCTGTCTGAGGGTTGGGATTTGTCTTTCCTTCCTCTCCCACTGTACTTCCCTATGACTCCCAGATGAGGAGGCAGCTTTGTACTAGGAGGGATACAAGTGTTCCTGTGACCTTCCTGACTCAAGGCAGGAAAAGCAGGAAGCAAACTGCAGCTGGAGAAAGAAGTCTCAGGGCATGGGGAGGAATTCCACTGGGCACTTAGTAACATATGCAAGCATCCCTTGTGAGGATCACTGGTATGAGTCTCTCTTCTTTTTTCCCTCCCTGAGCTCCTCCTCTCCCCTGTCCCTCACAAAGCAGAAGGTAACTTCTCTGAGGGTTGTGGCTTTTTTGTTTTGTTTTGTTTTTTTAGTCTTTACATCCTGGGCTCCAGAATGATGTTGATACTGAGTAGATGTTTAAAAGAAACATTTGTTGGATTGAATTGAACTGAGAGGCAGGAATTTGGGGCTTTGTATTTTCTGTCTGTTAAAATAAACCCCCTTTCAGCCTACAGTGATAATTTATTTTCCCAATCCATTTTGGGCATTAGTTTATCACAAAAATAAGGACTCTGAAAGAATGAGGGGGAGAAATGGGCACATTATATAAAAGTCAATTTAAAAAACACATCTACTATGGCATTTAATACTTAAAATAGCTCAATAATTAGGATTTCCCAGCAGCATAGCATTAAAAAAAAATTATACTAAAGGATTTGAATCCCCAGCTCTGCTACTTACATAGAAACAGAAAAAAAGTCAGGGAGTCCTTCTGACTTCTAGTCCTTCTAACAGATTCAGTCCCTGAGAGTAGTTGTTACATGTCTTTTTCAAATGTTCTAAGGCAGAGTTTCATGTAGCCTACAACATTCCCTAATACTGCTGAAATCAGATTTAAATGAAATAAGGAAATATTTAACAAAAGACATAAAACGTAATCTAGATTAACATTAAGCCAGTGTGTGGCTTTTAGATATTCTTATGTACAGATAAGTGACCCCATTTCTATTTGAATTTGATACCACTGTTCTAAGGGAACCCCTGAGGGGCTGTGGGATTCTTTCAGTGCTATGGGTTTGAACCCTTATTTTGGTCTGTTTGCTTTCCCTTTCCCTAACAACTTTTTTATTTTTTATATTAATAGGCCTTTATTATATTTCCAATTCTATATAACAACAATAAAAAAGTCCTGTTATATATTTTTTTTATTTTTATTTATTTTTTTTATTTAATAGCCTTTTATTTACAGGATATATACATGGGTAACTTTACAGCATTAACAATTGCCAAACCTCTTGTTCCAATTTTTCACCTCTTACCCCCCCACCCCCTCCCCTAAATGGCAGGATGACCAGTAGATGTTAAATATATTAAAATATACCTGTTATATTTTTAAAAAACATTTTTATTAAAGCTTTTTATTTACAAAATATATGCATGGGTAATTTTTCAACACTGACCCTTGCAAAATTTTCTGTTCCAAATTTTTCCCTCCTTCCTCCCACCTTCTCCCCTAGTTGGGTGGGGGATGCTCTGAATGAACAAGAACAAAGCATCTGTAGAAACCTTTTACCCAAGAAATTAAAATGCAGCTGGGATGGATGCCTTTAGGATGGAACAGAAGTCTCCAGTACACTTTGAACCAAAAACTGGGAGTTTGTCCTAAAGGAAAGGATGTGTAAACAATTCAAGGATGCTGAAAAAGAGGGGAAAGAAAATCAGGGCAGATGACTGGAATTATTGGTCGGTGTTCAACACTACTATTGCTACAACTCGGGTGAGGAAGAGTGATGAGATGGCTAGGAAAACACTATAGCTCAAGCCAGTTCAGGATGGTGACTGATGAGAAACCTATTGAAATGCCAAATACCCGGTTCTTATTCCAAGACCTCAGCCTGCTCACCCTGAAATATTTCTCCCTAAAGCTTGCCATCCTTCGCTCCATGACAAATCGCTCCTGGAGGCTCTATTTTGTAGATGTTACCATGCCAACCTCCTCTTATTATCTTCCCTAACCTTTTCTTGACTTTCTGGACTTCAAAACCATGGCCTTGTGTCAAGAACTTCCCTTCTCCAGCTTTCTTTAGTGTGTAGTTTTCCTTTAGAATGTGAACTTCTGGAGGGAAGGAACTTTTCTTTTTGCTTGCATTTATGCTCGAACTTAAAATCGTTTCACTTTCCACAGAAAGTCAGATCTAATCAATTGTAACGCTCATGGGTAGGCCGAGCTAATAGAATAAAAATGACAAGACTACCTAAATTAATCTACTTATTCAGTGCCAACACTAATCCAGCTCTCAAGAAGTTATTTTACAGCGCTAGAAAAAATAACAAAGTTTATCTGGGAAAAAATCTTTTCTCCAATATTCACCATGTGTGTCCCAAATAACATAATAATTGCCCAAGAGGGTATAGAGGATAAGGGATAAAGAGATGGAGAGACACACAATGATTCTTTTTCTAACTGTTGGCATATCCCCCCCAGCTTTGGGGGTTCAAGCAGAACTAAATAAATTTTACCGAAACCTATCAATAAATTCTATGCAGAGAAAAGATAAAATGAAAATTGATGCTTAAGACACAAAAGAGAGTCAGTAGCAGGGAAAGTTATTCAAGGGAAAGGAAGACCCTCTGAGGCTGTGGCTTTGGGCTATTCCCTTGTCGACTGTTTCACCTCCCTCCAAAAGAGGGATTAGAGACCTGTAGAGAAAGCAGTCTGAAGGGAGGAGCTGGAAAGAATGGCTCTATCCACTTAAGGGTGGGAACCCCCAGAGAGGTAATAGCTAATTGTCTTCTTTGAAAGCATCTTCCTTCTCTTCCTACTTTTCCTTCCCTAATTGACTAAGCCCTAATAAGGGGCTGTACTATGGGACTGAGAAGCAAAAGTCCTGAAAGAGCTTACATTTGTCATAGAGTGGTGGCTGGAAGGCAGTTAGGTGGCCCTGGGCCTAAATCTGAACTCAAACTGGCCCTCAGACTAGTCATGTGACTTTGGCAACTCCCCCGATTGCAGTAACAGCACCTAAGATCAGAATATTTGTAAAAAGCCTGGCACGTAGTAGGCACTATACGAATGCTATTATTAGGAAAGAAGGTTTGGGGCTTCTTCGTAGTGGAAAGCTGAGTGGAATAAAAAAGTTCAAGACACTCCCTTTCCAGAGGCAAAGGTGAGTATGATTTGATTACAGTTCTTAGGACGAAGGCCGGGGTCAGGAAGAAGACCTTGCAGCTCTGAGTTGGAGAACACAAATATAAGCAAAAAGGGAGTCAGTTCCTGCACTTTAATAGCTCCCATTCCAAAGGGAAAAGGCAAGACGCCAAAGGATGCTCAGGGCTTGGAAGAGCGCAAGTGGCTGAGGCAAGTTCAGAGACGGGACGTCCAACCTGGACCTCTCTGTGATAAAACGTGAAAAAGCTTCTATCTAAAAACCAAAGCTGTACATAGAGGGACCTACGGTTCCATACGAAACTCCTCGCTCATTCTATTTGGTATTAAATTCAAAATGACGTAAACAAATCCCTAGCATTGTTCCTTCTCATTGGCTGAGCTTCACCGGATAGGGGGTGGGGGTCCGGGGAAGCATTTCGGTTCCTATAGATCCTAACAGGCTGCCATCTTCCCACCTAGAGTGTTGCCGCGTACTAGAAAGAAAGGGATTCCGTGACACAATTCACGGGCCGAGGGACCAGAATTAGGCACAAGCAAAGCTTTATTTCCCATGCATTCATTCATTCATTCGTTCGTTCACCCCATTCACCAGCCAGGGTCGGTTTAGTTTGAGCACTAACACTGGACATGAGACTTCCTTGCTTGAAGCTCTGAGAAAGCCCGCGAGCTCCCACGGGCGGGAGGAGTCTGGAAGCACCGCCCTGCCGCCCCTCGCTGGGTCGGGCCGAGGCGGAAAGGCGATTTTCTCGCGGTAACAGGAAGCGGGGGATCCCGGACGCTCTGGGAGACCCATTAGGGTCGCTGAGTCTTGGTCCCTGCGCGTTCCGGGAGTCTCAGTGGTGGGTAGGGAGGAACACTCCCCAGCCGTCACCGGTTAGTCCCCGCCCTCTGCGGTATTCCACGCTCCGCCCCTCTCCGAGGGCGCGCGGACTCCCAGCCAACTACCGTTCCGCTCTCAGCCAGCAGCTACGAGCCTGGGGGTGGGAGGGGCGCCGAGCGGCACTGCGGCAGCCGCGGGCCGGTCTCGTGCTCCGCCGCGTCGCGAGGAGCACATTTCTCTTCGCCTGCGGAGGCCTCCTACGCATGCGCGTTGCTCCCCTCTCGCTGCCGCCGCCACCCTAGCCACCAGCTGCCCTGGTTACCGTTGGTGCCTCGGTACTCCCCTTTCCCAGCCCCGCGCCACCCCTTAGCTGGGCTAGAACCGTTCACCCTTGTCACGTGAGAGCGGGGGAAGGAGGCTCCGCGGGGCTCGCTCTAGGTCTCTGGCCCTCTTTTTCTCCCGCTCGCCCTGGGCTCGGGCTCGCCGGCTGGGCTGGGCTGGGCTGGGCTGAGCGGGGCGCGCGGGCCGGCTGACTGGAGAAGGGAGGAGCGCCCGGGTGGGGCGCGCGCGGGTAAAAATGGCGAAATGGGGTTAGGCGGCATGGAGGCAGGAGCGGCGGGGCGCCCAAGTGGGGCCGGGTACACCCGAGTCCCGTAACCCCCATCCCAGCATCGTGCTGCTCTCTCTGGCCAACCGGACCTGGCGACCTGGTTCTGACACCTGGTGGGGGACCACGACGGATTCCGCGGGGTGCCGCGGGGCCTGGCGGGAGCTAGAGGCAATGGATGAGCAGAGCGTGGAGGTGAGAGAAGAGGGGAGACGTCACTACCAGCTGGAGGGAGGCAGCAAAGAGGGGAGGGGGACTTGATCCCAAGCCCCTCACCTGGGCGCCCCCCCCCCCCCCACTCCCCAGCCTCTTACGAGGGGGGCGTGTCAGGTTCTCCACAGGAGCCTGGCTTGCCTTGCCTTCCAGCGCCACGCCCCCCTCCCCCAAACTGCCGCAGTCTGCTGGATGCGCATCTGCTCCTCCTTCCCCAAAGGTGCCTTTGCAAAACGATCTCTGACCAGAAATGGAAATTGAGTGAATAGATGATGTCCTTGTTGCCCGCACCTTGTGCATCCGGTTCATACAGGTGCCCTAATTCACCTTCAGTGAACAGGCAAGCATTTTGTTTTTTTGCCTGGTAAATTTTCAGAACCTATCTAAGTCGGTGTTAAACAGGTGCTGAAATTTGGACTCAAAGGGGCCCAATTAGCCAGAGGCAAGGAAAAGCAACATTTGATATTAGCCTTATTCTCCTGGTTACTTTTCCTTTGGGGGGAAAAATGAGCAAAAAAGATAACTTATTTTTATGAATATTATCAAAAAAAGGCGGGCTTTAACTCCAGAATATGTCCTTGAGCGACAAATGGCCGGTGAGGAAAATGTATTGAGAGCAAAGATCCTCTCTCGTCTTATTTTCTTTGACTCCAGTTCGTGTAATTGCTCTTGCAGTCATACTATCCTCTTAGCTGTTTTCCATACACAACGTTCCAATTATGTTAACAGAGCTATTCACTTCCATTATGTTATAGTCTATCACCAACCTTTTTGGATTGAATCCTCATTTCCCTTGGCTTTCAGGAAGCTTTCCAGTATTCTTTTATTCAATATGAGAGGAAATAAATTCTAGAATTAACTATGAATATACACATAAGAAATGAAATAGAAATTAGTTTCTTATAAAGAAGCTGTATTTAATACACAACCTTTTTAGCATCATAAAATTAATCAGTGTTTTGGGCGAACATATTAAGATATGTTAGTGAGACCAGTTTTATTCTTGGTACAGTTTTTGAGAGATATCATCAGCTTTCTTCTTTTTTTTTTTTTTTTCTTTAGATTTAATTGAGAATAGGACTGAGAATCCTGATTCTTAAAGACAAGTTCTTATAAAGGGAACTAAAGCTATGTAAACGCATAACGGCTTATGGTTCACCAAAGATATACCCATAATTTTTAACTTTACTGATTGGAAATCAATTTGGAATCGCTAGTTATTATCTGGGTTAATTGGCTCAGTTTTTAGTAGATTGTTGATTTTTTTTTGCCCAAAGTGAAAAGTTGCATATCTCACCTCATTTACTTGGTTTTGATCCATAGAAATTATTCTTTATCTCATTTTTCTTAGGTGTTTAAGGTATATTTAAAATGCTCCTGCTTTTCCTACCTTGCTCCTGTCCTCTTACCATTCACTTCCCCTCAATCCACTCCTTTTTTCATTAACATTATTAAAAATTTCAATAGACTAATACATTTATTTACCAAATATTACCCCCACCCCCTTGACAAGGTTCTCCTTCTTCAGGGAGCAACATTTGTAGCAGGCTGGAAACCCCTATCCCAAAAGAATATAAATTCTTTATATTAGGGTCTTTTTCTTTTGGTCCCAGAATCTCCAGTGTCTACCACACTGCCATGCTTGTAGTAGATGCTCAATGTTTGTTGGATTGTTCAACTAGAATCTTTTATAAAACACGTTTAGAATTCCTAATAAGATATCACTACTAAGTCATGTATTACCATTCATTTGTTTAATATGATAGAAACTCTGTATCATGGTTGTATTTATTTTCATAGAGTATTGCTGAGGTTTTCCGATGTTTCATTTGTATGGAGAAGTTGCGTGATGCACGTCTATGTCCACATTGTTCCAAGCTTTGTTGTTTCAGCTGCATTCGGGTAAGTTCTATTCTAGCTTATAAGTATGCCTGGGTGTGTACTTAAGGAAACTTTTGACTGACTTCCAAGATGGATTTTTCACTTTTTTCTTGGACTTATATGTATATTGTAATTCTGTTACAATATGATAATTTTGTTATTATCATAGACATCAATGGGAAAAGCATGGATGAGATTTTTCCTTGCACATCTCTGATAGGATTCAAGTATATACTTATCTAAGAATATCATAGAGTGATGTGAAAAAGTAGTAATGCTTATACTTTGGGAACTGTCTTATTGACTTTTTTCCCTCACCCTTAACCTTCCACTTGTCTTAGACTTTTATTGCCTATTCCTTTAGTGTGAGTACTTTACAAAAGCCATCTTTTTTTTTTTTTTTTTTTTTGTCATCAGCATCCATTTCTTTGTCCAGTTTTTTTTCAGTATTGTAGAAAGAGCATTATACTGGGAATTGGGAGACTTGGAATCTAAGACCTGTCTTCACAAGTAACTTCAACTTTTTTGATATCCAGATGACCTTCCTCATGTCAAATGAAGATATTAGGCCAGATTATCTCTTAAGGTTTCTCTTATATTTGTGATTCAATTTATCCTATTTCCTTAACTCATTAAGTCTGATTTCCATTTATAACTTGGAAACGAAATTTTCTATGCCTAGGAGTTTTAAAGGTGTATTCTTAGCTTTTGTACATTATCTTTTTCCTGGCTGTAATGGGCATTTGACAATTTCTGACTCTCTTTACCCTTTTGGAGGCTCTACCTTGTCTTTTTTTTTTTTTTTTTTTTTTTTTTTTTTAATTAAAGCTTTATATTTTTCAAAACATGCATGGACAATTCTTCAACATTAGCCCTTGCAAAACCTTGTATTCCAATTTTCCCCTCTTTCCCCCACGCCCCTAGATGGCAAGAAGTCCAACATATAGAGATATATATTAAATCTAATATATGCACATATATTTATATAGTTATCATGCTACACAAGAAAAAGAGAAACAAAATAAAATACAAGCAGACAACAATAAAAAGAGTGAAAATGTTATATTGTAAACCATACTCAGTTCCCACAGTCTCCTCTCTGGGTGTAGATGGCTCTCTTCATCATCGAACAAGTGGAACTGGTCTGAATCATCTCATTGTTGAAGAGAGCCACATCCATCAGAATTGATCATTGTATAGTCTTGTTGTTGCTGTGTACAATGATCTCCTGGTTCTGCTCATTTCACTTAGCATCAGTTCATGTAAAAGTCTTTCTAGGCCTCTCTGAAATCATCCTGCTGGTTGTTTCTTATAGAACATTAATATTCCATAACATTCATATACCACAATTTATTCAGCCATTCTCCAATTGATGGGCATCCACTCAATTTCCAATTTCTTGCCACTACAAAAAGGGCTGCTACAAACATTTTTTTGCGTATGTGGGTCCCTTTCCCTCCTTTAAGATCTCCTTGGGATATAATCCCAGTAGAAACACTACTGGATCAAAGAATATGTATGGTTTGATAACTTTTTTGAGCATAGTTCCAAACTGCTTTCCAGCATGATTGCATCTGTTAAAAATTCTTCCAACAATGTATGAGTGTCCCAGTTTTCTCATATCCCCTCCAACATTCATCATTATTTTTTTCTGTCATCTTAGTCAATCTGAGAGAGGTATAGTAGTACCTCAGAGTTGTCTTAATTTGCAATTCTCTGATCAATAGAGATTTGACTCTTATCTCTTCTATGAAAAATCTTCAAGGTTCCTTTTCTTTCCTTTATGTAGTTCATTGTTTTTTGGACATTGTCAACTTTTAGGGCTTTTACTACCATTTTCCTTATTTGTATTCACATCTCTTATTGACACTCTTAATGACCCTGTTAATAGGGTGTAAGCTTTTGCTTTTTGGATTTGTCATAAATGAAAAAGCATTTTTTAAGTATTTACTGTGCCAAATTTTGGTACTAAGGTTAAAAATACAAAAAGTGAGATAATTCCTACTCTTAAGGAGCTTAGTGTTTAAAAGAGGAAAGCCATATATTTAAGTGTATGGTATGGTGGTCAAGGAGAGGAGTTTTGGTTGCAGGAGACTTTTTTTTTTTAATTCATTATTTTTTTCTCTCTATTTGATTATAAGGTCCTTGAGTAGAAGGTATTGCTTTATTTATATTAGTATACCTGGTGATTATCACTGAGCCTTATATATTTTTTAAATAACTTTTTATTGATGAACATATGCATGGGTAATTTTTTACAACATTATCCCTTGCACTCACTTCTGTTCCGACTTTTCCCTTCCCTCCCTCCACCTCCTCCCCTAGATGGCAGTCAGTCTTATACATGTTAAATATGTTATAGTATATCCTAGATACAATATGCGTGTGCAAAACCATACAGTTCTCTTGTTGCACAAGAAGAATTAGCTTCAGTTCAGAAGGTAAAAATAATCTGGGAAGAAAAACAAAAATGCAGATAATCCACATTCATTTCCCAGTGTTCCTTCTCTGGGTGTAGCTGATTCTGTCCATCATTGATCAATTGGAACTGAATTAGATCTTCTCGTTGTCGAAACTATGCACTTCCATCAGAATACATCCTCATACAGTATCGTTGTTGAAGTGTATAATGATCTCCTGGTTCTGCTCATTTCACTCAGCATCAGTTTATGTAAGTCTTTCCAAGAGAGGAGACTATTGTTGAGCATTAGATTGTCCATCCCTTTTCAGGAATGGTGACAATATTGATTTGATTACTCATCCCAGAGCCAGAAGTAGAAAGCAGGATAGGGTGGGAATGTCATACAGTAACATGGCTAATGCCCACTTGTGCTGGGTAGAGAGATATTAAGTATGATTTTAGGCTAGCTGATTGAAGATTTTTAAAAAAAAAATTATTTTGGTTATTTTATTTTACTTGTAAAGATAGTTTTGAACATTCATTTTTGTAAGATTTTGGTTTCAATTTTTTTTCCCTTTTTACCTTCCCAAGAGGCCAAGCATTCTGATATAGATTATACATGTACATAGACTAAAATTTTAAAAAATTATTATTCGTTCACATATCATCTGAATCTGTCCTAGCATCCCTCCCCATTTGTTTTTCCTTTTCTTAAAGCTATTTTTTTAAGGGAAAAAAAGAGAAAAAATGAGCCTAATTAGTGAATACACTAAAAAAGTCTGAAAATATATTCAGTGTTCCATACATATGTACTTCCCTAATCATCCCTTATATTTAATTGTAGTGCCTTCCCTCTGAGATTATTTCCATTTTTATCCTTGACAAATAAGGATACATATCTTGGTTTGAACATAGTTGTTTACATGTTGTCTCTTCTGTTATACAGTAAGCATCTAAAGACTTAGTTTTTGCCTTTGTTTAGCTTAGTGCTTGGTAATTAAGTGCTTAATAAATACTTATTGACTTGACTTTACCCCCACCTGTGCAAAGGAGTGTGGAGGGTATTTTCCCTCGTCTCTTCTGTGAGGTCATGCATTTTTGCAACATTCACTTTTAGTGGTTTTGTGCTGGTTATTATTTCTATTTATATTGTGTGTGTGTGTGTGTGTGTGTGTGTGTGTGTATGTATGTATGTATTTGGTTCTGCCTGCTTTGCATCTAACTCTTTAAATGCCTTTCTGTATTCATCACATTCACCTTTTCTTACAGCATAGTATCCATCACATTGCATACCATGATTCCCCAAACAGTAGGTTATCAACTTTGCTGCCATTTCTTTGCCAAAATAAATAGTACTGTTAGAAATACATGGGGTAATTTCTTGCAGTATATTCCTAATATTGTAGTGGAATCTTTGTATCAAATGTATGGATATTTTAGTCACTTTATATAATTCCAAATTACTTTCCAACATAGTTCTCTTAAACTCTCAGTTCTACCAACAATGCAGTAGTGTGCCTGCTTTTCTACAATCACTCCCAACATTGATTATTCTTTCTCATTTTTGCCAATTTATTGGGTATGGGATGTATGGGATGAAATCTCAGCATGATTTTGATTTGCTTTTATCTTATTAGTGATTTGGATCATTCATTATTAATAGTTTTCATTTCTTTTGAGAACTGTTTGTTCATATACCTTCACCACATTCCATTCAAAATAATCTATCCACTTAAATTTATAAGTAAGATTTCAAGAAGAACTAAAAGGTAATTTAATGGAATGATCTGTGCAGTATTCCTTACTTGTAGTCCCTTACCTCTAGAGAAGGAGGTGAATTTTTTTCAATGCTGGGTTCAATGTTGGCCATTATAATTAGTAACCAGTTTTGTTTGATACTTCTTTCCATTACATTGTTGTTTTATATATGTTATCTTTCTAGGGCTGCTGAACCAAGGTGGAGAAAAATTATGCAGTACTGGGTCCACTACAAATGTGTGTTAATAACCTCAACTGGACTTTCACTACTGCTGTGCCATCCTTCTACACATCCTTAATTAACTCATTATCCCACTTTCCACAGTGGATCTTTCAAACATATTTATTCCTTCTCAATTGTCTAATGGTTCCCTCTCTTAGCTGAGAACCTCATGTTTTACGGAAAAAATTGAGGCTGAGAGCTGCCTCTTTATCTCTCCACATCTCCCATCATCCAGATAGCTTCTTCCCTGTCTCAGATGAAGAAGTGGCTCTTCTCCTCAATAAGAGAAGCAAAAGATGTTGTTTAGATTGCAAGCCAAAGGAATGGAGAGGATGGTGTTGCCACTGTAATAATAGGGAAGTTTGGAAGTAAAGAAAGTTTGGGGAAATAGTTTTGGACATGCTAAGTTTAACTGTCTCCAGGACAAGCAGTGTTCAAGATAGCTAAGAAACAGTTGGAGATACAAGACTGGAGATCAAAAGAGGTTAAGACAAATAAGACTTTTTTTTTCTTTTTTCTTTTTTTATTTATTATAATAACTTTTTATTGACAGAACCTATGCCAGGGTAATTTTTTTTACATTATTATCCCTTGCACTCACTTCTGTTCCAATTTTTCCCCTCTCTCCCTCCATCCCCCTTCCCTAGATGGCAAGCAGTCCTATATATGTTGAATATGTCACAGTAGGGCAAATAAGACTTTAAGAATCATCAACAAAGAGTTAATAATTGAATCTATGGGAATAACATCTTCAATTCCTCACTATCCCTCCCTTCTTCTCCCTCCCCCTATTCTATGTGTTGTCAAGGTCTGTCTTTTTCATCTTTGCAACAGCTTTCATTTAACATACCATTTTTTCCTCTGACACTAACACCACTATGTTAATAGACCCTGTTAAATTTTGTGCAGTGTATGTTATTCAACTACTGAGTTTTTCCCTTGTGATTTATTAAGCCAATCTCTTCTTAATGTCCATGAATCTCATTGTATTATGTAGTGTTCTGGGGCCCTATAGTGTGCTGGGACTCAATAAATGAGCACCTGTTCACCCTGACCATTTACAGAGAACCCTAATCTGTTTAGATTCTACACAGGACATCTTCCATGACAGTGATAAATAACTTTGACAAGCATATGTCCCCTCTGTTTTAGTCTCACTTGAAGGTGATCATCATTAGATCTTTGAGCATAATTTTCTTTGTGGTTACATATATTGGTAAATTTTACAATATTTTAAATGTGCATGGGATAGTGCAGTGGATAGTCGGTAAACATTTATTAAGTGGCTCTTTTATGCTAGGCACTGTGAGAAGTATTGATGATATAAAAAATAAAGTCAGGAAAACCTGAGTTCAGTTCCACTCTAAAGATATTTCTTATCTGTGTGTGAACCTGGGCAAGCCACTTAACCTCTTTTTGTTTCAGTTTACTCACCTATAAAATGGGGATAATAATAGGTTTTTGAGAATAAAATGGGATAACATTTATTTATTATAGCTTTTTTATTTACAAGATATGTGCATGGGTAATTTTTCAGCATTAACCCTTGCAAAACCTTCTGTTCCAGCTTTTCCCCTCCTTCCCCCATCCCTTCCCCGAGATGGCAGTAGACCTAATACATGTTAACTATGTTAAAGTATATGTTAAATACAATATATTTATACATAAGGGATAACATTTATGAAACTCTTTGTAAGCCTTCAAAGTGCTGTGTAAATGCTCATTACTGTTGTTATTCTTTGAAACATGACTTTGAAACTCTCTTATTCTATTGACTTTATTCTTTTTTGTAAATGGTAAACTCAGCAAGATCTTATAATCTCTAGTGATATGGACAAACGGAAAAATTCCTTTTTTCATTGATTTTCTGCAGACCTGCAAATTATCCCTATTCATTTGGTAAAGGAAATATTTATTGATGTCAGTGATGATCAGAATTGATCACTATGCAAACACTAATAATTCATTTAGTATTTGCTCACTTATAGCCATTTCTGGGTTCTCCTGGTGTCCTTAATATGAGAAACTTTTATTTTTGTTTTTCCTAAGAGAAAGTGAAAATTAAAGCAGTGTTTTCTAGATAAGTATTTCTATATAAGAATGTTTTCTTATAGTTTAATTTAGAATCAGGTCATCAATAATCTTGCTTTTTGTTTTAGTTACAGTCCTATCATTATTAACATATGGATGATCTACATATAAGTCACTTGCATATGCTATCTAGCTTATTCTGGAGCTATTTGCCTCCTACTCAGAGTGGCTTCCTTTTCTATCAGTTCTGTGAACTGCCTTCTACTGATAATCTGAACTTGCATTGTTTCCTCTATCGCAAGTAATGGAGTCAGTTGAGTGCTTATTATTTTTTATTTGTCTTGTGGAAAAAAGTTTGCTATTTGAAAATACTTTTTACAGAAGCTGTTTGAAATTTGAACCTGTTGAATCCCAGAGAATCAACTACAAAACTTTTAGAAGTAATTCACAAATTTAGCAAAATTGCAGGATACAAAATAAATCCACATAAATTATCAGCATTTTTATACATCACCAACAAAATCCAACAGCAAGAGATACAAAGAGAAATTCCATTTAAAATAATTGTCAAAAATATAAATATAAAATATAAATTTTTTGGGAATCTATCTGCCAAGGGAAAGTCAGAACTATATGAGCAAAAACTACAAAACAAACTCCCAAGAAACTATTTTACTGACCTAGAAAAAATAACAATAAAATTCAACAAAAGGACAAGAATTTCAAGGGAATTAATGAAAAGAGAAGCAAACGAATGGGATCTAGCTGTACCAGACCTAAAACTATATTATAAAACAGCAGTCATTAAAACCATTTGGTACTGGCTAAGAAATAGATAATTTTGATTATATTAAATTAAAAAGGTTTTGTACAAACAAAACTAATGCAGACAAGATTAGAAGGGAAGAAATAACCTGGGAAAACAATTCAAAGGTTCTTATAAAGGTCTCATTTCTAAAATATAGAGAGAATTGACTTAAATTTATAATAGTTCAAGCTATTCTCCAATTGATAAATGCTCAAAGGATATGAACAGACAATTTTCAGATGAAGAAATTGAAACTATTTGTAGTCCTATGAAAAGGTGCTTCAAATCACTATTGATCAGAGAAATGCAAATTAAGACAACTCTGCAGTATCAGTACATACCTGTCAGATTGGCTAAGGTGATAGGAAAAGATAATGACATATTTTGGAGGGGATGTGGGAAAACTGGGACACTGATACATTGTTGATGGAATTGTGAACAGATCCAACCATTCTAGAGAGCAGTTTGGAACTATGCTTAAAAGGTTATCAAACTGTGCATACCCTTTGACCCAGCAATGTTTCTACTGGGCTTATATCCTAAAGAGATCTTAAAGGAGGAAAAGGGACACACGTGCAAAAATGTTTGTGGCAGCCCTTTTTGTGGTGGCAAGAAACTGAAAACTGAATGGATGCCCATCAATTGGAGAATGGCTATATAAATTATGGTATATGAATGTTATTGTTCTGTAAGAAATGACCAGCAGGATGATTTCAGAGAGGCCTGGAGAGACCCACATGACCTGATGGTAAGTGAAATGAGCAGAACCAGGAGAACACGGCAGCAAAAGACTATGATGATCAATTCTGATGGACATGGCTCTCTTCAACAGTGAGATGATTCAAACCAGTTCCAATGAAATTGTTATGAAGAGAGCCATCTATACCCAGAGAGAGAACCATGGGAAGAGAATGTGGACCACAACATAACATTCTCACTCTCTCTGTTGTTATTTGTTTACATTTTGTTTTCTTTCACATATTTTTTCTTAGTTCTTGATCTGATTTTTCTTGTGTAGCAAGATAACTATAAATATGTATACATATATTGGATTTAACATATTTTACCATATTTACTATATTGGCCTACCTGCCCTCTAGGGGAGGGGTGGGGGAAAGTAGGGGAAAATTTGGAACAAAAGGCTTTGCAAGGATCAGTGTTGAAAAATTATCCATGCATATGTTTTGTAAATAACAAATTTTAATTAAAAAAAAGAGAAATTTGAACCTGTTAAAAAAGTAGGACTTAAACCAACAGACATATATAAAACATGAAAGTACATTTTAATTCTGCTAAAACATTGGTGTTTTGGGAACTGAACGTTTTTTTTCCCCTCTTGCCTCCTAAGCGTTGGCTGACCGAACAGAGAGCTCAGTGTCCTCATTGTCGGTAAGTTTTTAAATACATATAGTTTTTTTATATGTTAAAAGTTAAGGGAGTGGGGTAAGAGCACATATTAAAACCTGTCTAGGAGGATTTCTTATCCATAACATCTGTCATTCACTTCTTTAGAAGACTAGTTTCTTCCCTTCAAGCTTTGGTTCTACATTACCAGTTGACTGTTAAGACATTTTAAACTGGATGTTGTGGAGATATCTTAACCTCAGTGTTTGTAAAACGTGATTATCTTTTCCCGGAAACCTTTTCCTCTTCGAGACTTTTATAATTTTTATTTAAAGCACCACCATTCATTCTAGTGTCTTAGGTTCATGATATCAGCATTACTCTGTACTACTCATTCCTCCTCACTCCGCATATTTAATCACTTGCCAAATCTTGTTATTTCTGTCTTCAAGATATTTTTAACGTCTGACTCCTTTTCTTTACTCATGGCTGTTACATTACTGTAAGCCCTCATTACTTCTTGGCTAGACTATAGCAATAGCCTCCGAAGTGTCTTAAGTTTTTTCTTATATTCTATACACTTCTGCTAGGGTTATTATCTTTTGAGGCCATGACTTCTCTTCTCAGCTAACTGTAATGGCTTCTTATTGACTCTAGGGTCAAATATAAATGTCTCTGTTTAGTTTAAGTCTAGTGTAGATATAGTGTGCCAGTAAACTATCTCCAACCTCATTGATCGTCACTTTCTGTACTCTGTAGTGCAGCAAAATAGACTCTTTATTCCTCATACATGATACTGCCCCTCTGTGCCTTTGTAATAGCTTGTTTATGTTTCTAGATGTTTTTCCTCCTCACCATCTTTCTTTAGGAGTTGTCTTCTTCCTGAAGCCAGTTTGGTCCTCCTAGCTGCTAATGATACCTGCTTCCACTCTACCTTATATTGGACTACATTGTGTGTGTGTGTGTGTGTGTGTGTGTGTGTGTGTATGTGTGTGTGTGTATTTTAAAACTTTATGTATTATTATTCCCCTCTACCCATTAGGATGTAAGCTGCTTGTGAGTAGGGATAATGTTTAACTTGTTTTATTTGTATTTCCAGCTCCCAACATCCACTAAATACTTCACTGATAGACAGTGAAAGAAACAATCTCTCTTTTAATTTTTGCCCTGAAGGATCTGCCTAAAAGTCACTAAGTTTGGATGATGAGTTGTCTTTTTGACATCATTTTCATTTAGGAATTTTATTGTGTACTTTCTTAGGCTACATTTTTAATACTACATTCATTTAGTAAAAATGAGCCTAATTTACTTTTCATGTAATAATTATTGCTGAAAATGAATTTGTTACAAAAAAACGTAACAAATATTTATTTATATGTTGACTTAAATGATAAAATTCTGAGTTCCTGAAATAGACTGTAGATTCAATCTTTTTCAGTGCTCCCCTCCAGCTTCGAGAACTGGTAAACTGTCGTTGGGCAGAAGAGGTTACCCAGCAGCTTGACACTCTTCAACTTTGCAGTCTCACCAAACATGAAGAAAATGAAAAGGACAAGTATGTAAAATCATTCTGGGGGAAAGTTTTGGTTTTCTTTTATTATTAATTTAATTAATAATAAATATTTCAGTGTACACAGAACAAAAAAGTTTTGTATATAAATTCTCTATTAAGTACAGTTTTTGAGTATATTAAAATTTTACATTTTTGTGACAAAATTGATTTTTTTTGTTCTTGTATATACTTTAAAATGTTTTATTGATATGTCTTTTAAAAAAAATCTCTCACTATTTGTTACCTTTTTTACAAATAAATATCAAAATAATTCATGAGGTCAGTTGCATGTTTAATCATTGACTTTCTGAAGTCATGATTGCTTATTGCAATGATCAGAAAATAAAACAATTTTCAGTTTTTTTTAGAGAGGAAACTCTCCAAAATGCACTTTAACCCTTTTGGGTTAAAAGGATTCTTAGATTATACTACCAACTGTCTAACCTTTTTACAGACATTACTCTGTTAACTCTTTGACCTAGTCCCACTCTTAGTTCAAGTGTTAGTAATATCAAAGCTCTCTAACTGGGGGCTGTGTATTTTTATTGAGAGGTATTTGTGTATTGTATTGATAGGTAGTATGGTGAATGGCTAAAGAACTGGTCTTAAGAGTTAGACCAATCTGGATTTAAGTAATCCAGACACACATTGACTCAGGGCCCCGTGGCAACTTTCTCTTGGTGCATGTAAGATATAGAACAGGGACAGATCTGCACTGGTAAAGATTGTTTTCTAGCTGGCAGTTCCTTGGTACTATTTTGAGGAATATTGATAACTGAGATAGAAGTTGTGATCTTTACATTTTTCAGATGGAAATCCTGTGACATAGATATAATATTATAGGAGGGTATTGGTGTTTTTGTTTTTGTTTTTGTTTGCAAGGGAGTCTAGGGAAGTTGGAGAATTTGTATCTCGACCTTTGGAAATTCTTCTTTAAAGCTTTTACAAATTCATGAATTCTTATACTAATCCTAGCAAATATTTCTATTTTGCTTTAAGGTTTATGAAATATGTATCATTTCATTTAGCATTGTGAAGCATGTTTTTATTATCCTTATTTCATAGAAACAAAAACAGACTGAGGAGGAGTATCTGAGACAGGATTCAAACTCAGGACTTTGGAAGAGTAGAATAAATTGTTTGTTCTTGGTATGTCTATTTTATAGATACTTGTAGGATCACCATTTTAGAGCTGAAGAGGCTTCAGAAATTGTGAAATTTCTTTCTATTCTCTTGGAAGATGGAAACATTAAATTTTTCTCAAAAATATTAACTGAACTAGAATAATGAGAATTTTCATAAATAAATACTCATGGCAAAAATTAAAACGGGGCAAACCTTTAGTGCAAGTTTTCTTAACTACAAAATCAAAATCTTCAAAATCTTTTCCTTTTCTAAGATTCTAATTTATCATATATACTAGTCTGGAGTGATGTAACTATTTCTGACTCCTCACTTTTTAACTGCCCAGTTTTTAAATGTTTTTTCTCTTCATCCTTCCGTGACTGATGCTTATTGGCATTTTGTTAGCTAAAATATGTACATGAATGACTAAGAAAAACTGAAAAATATTTCACTTACTATTCAGACTAAGGAGTAATCAAATATATGGAAACATGCTTACTCAAAGATTCACTGAATGTTTAGTACCTTATTACGAAGTGAAATGTTTCTCCTAAAATACTAAAATAGAACAGTGTCTCTTTCAGAGAGAGAGAAATGCCTTGTGTGTTTCCTTTGGTGCATCATAGTAATACTGCAGTTAGCACATTTATGTGAATTACTGTGTATACTAATGTGTCAAATTACTTATTTATATGTATATTGCAATACACATATGTATATAATATGTCCAATTTATCAGGTATGTTCTAACATACAGGAGATATACATATACATACATGTCTCTCTCACACACATGCTGCCCAGAACATAAAAATCCTAAAACAAAATTTGTCCACAATATATAATGGTGAATGACCATGGTAAACCAATGTTTGATAATCCCAAAGTTTCTATGTTTTGGGGACAAGAAATTATAATTTGACAAAAATTGCTGAAAAAACTGGAAAGCCATTTGAGAGAGACAGGATATAGACAAGCATCTCACACTTTATACTTAGGTATTATCAAAATGGGTGCTTAATTAATTGATTTATTATTGTTACTTTTTCAAAAGTACTTTATTTTCCAAATATATGTAAAGATAGTTTTCAGCATTCATTTTTGTAAAACTTTGAGGTCCAAATTTTTCTCCCTTCCTCTCTTCTCTCTCCAAGACAGAAGCAATCTGATAGAGATTAAATATGTATAGTCCTTTTAAAACATTTCCCTTTTTGTCATGTTGTGCAAGAAAAATCAGATCACAGGGGAAGAAACCATGGAAAGGAAAACAAACAAACAAATAACAATTAAAAAAAGGTGAAAATACTATGTTTCAATCCACATTCAGTGTCCATAGTTCTCTCTCTCTCAATACCGAGGGCTCTTTCCATCTCAAGTCTATTGGAATTGGCATGAGTTACCTCATTGTTGAGAAGAGCCAAGTCCCCCACTATTGATCATCACATTATCTTATTGTTACTGTGTACAATGTTCTCTTGGTTCTGCTCACTTCACTCAGCATCAGTTCGTGGAAGTCATTCCAGCTTTTTTTGAATCAACCTGCTCATCATTTCTTATAAAACAATAATATTCCATTCCATTTATATACCATAACTTATTCAGCCATTCCCCAACTGATAGTCATCCACTCAGTTTCCAGGTCCTTGCCACTCAAAAAGAACTGCTTACAAATTTTTATACATGTGGGTGCCTTTCCCTCTTTTGTGATCTCTTTGGGATACAGACTCAGTAATGATACTGCTGGATCAAAAAGTATGCATGGTTTTATAGCCCTTTGCACATAGTTGCAAATTGTTCTCCAGAATGGTTGAATCATTTCTCAATCCCTCCAAAAATTCCTTAGTGTCCCAGTTTTCCCACATCTCCTCCAATGTATATCATCTTTACTAATATGAGAGATGTGAAGTGTATCTCAGAGTTGTCCTAATTTGCATTTCTCTAAATTGCATCATTCTCTAATCAAAAATGATTTAGAATATTTTTTCGTATTATTAGAAATGGCTTTAACTTCTTTATATGAAAATTGCTCATATCCTTTGACCATTTATCATTAGAGGAATAGCTTATATTCTTATATTTTTTACATTTACATCTTATATTTTTACATTTAATTTTTAAAAATTTTAATAGTATTTTATTTTTCCAGATACATGGAAAGATAGCTTTTAGCATTCACCTTTACCAAACCTTGTGTTGCAAATTTTTCTTCCTCTTTTCCCCTTTCTTTCCTCCCCTTGATTGATAGCAAACAATCCAATATAGATTAAAAGTGCAATTCTTCTAAACATATTTCCTTATTTGTCATACTACACAAGAAAAATCGGATTAAAAGGGAAAAAAGACATGAGAAAGGAAAAAAAAAAACAAAAAGATGTAAATACTATGCTTTGTACCCCCTAGTCCTCTCTCTGGTTGTGGATAGCTCTTTTCATCACAAGTGTATTGGAATTTCCTTGAATTACTTCATTGTTGAAAAGAACCAAGTCCATCACAGTTGATCACATAATCTTGTTACTGTGTACAATATTCTCTTGATTGTGCTCACTTCACTTAGAAACAGTTCATGTAAGTCTTTCCAGACTCTTCTAAAATCAGCCTGCTTATTGTTTCTTACAGAACAATAATATTCCATTACATTCATATACCAAACTTTTATTTAGCCATTCTCTGATGGGCATATACTCAATTTCTAGTTCTTTGGGGAATGACTTATAGTCTTAAAAGTTTGAGTCACTTCTCTATATATTTTAAAATGAAGTCTTTATTAGAAACACTGGCTATAAAACTTTTCCCTTAGTTTTTTTATTCAACGAGTGCATAATTTAGACATGAAGAGTGATATTAGAGTGAATTAGGAGACCCTGAAGAAATTTACCTGTCTGATTTCATAGATTAGGAAAGAGTTTATGACCAAATGAGAAATAGGGAGGATCACGGAAGATAAAATAAATAATTTTGATTACATGAAAATGAGAAGTTTTGCACAAATAGAACTGATGTGGCACAAATTAGAAGGAAATCTGAACTAGAAAACGTTTTTGGGTAGGAAATTTCTCTTAATAAAAGACTCATTTCTTAAATATGTAGGTCACTAAGCGAAAATTTATAAATAAAATTTATTCCCCAATTGATAAATGATAAAAAGTACAACAGGCAATTTTTGAAAGAAGAAAAAGTTATTGATTGTTATGCTTTAAATAATTATTGATTTGAGAAATGCAAATTTAAAAATTCTTGAGGTACCACTCAAAAGGAAAATGACAACTACTGAAGGAGATGTGGAATAATAGGTACACTAATAGATTGTTGATGGAGTAGGGGACTGGTTCAATCATTCTGGAGGACAATTGGGAGCTTTGCTCAAAGGCTATAAAACCACATATTCTGACCAGCAACACAACTATTAGGTCTCTGTCCCAAAGAGATCAGAGGGAAAGGACCTACATAGACAAATATTTATAAGTAGCTCTATTTTTGATGGTAAAAAATTGGATATTGAGGCGATACTTATTAATTGGGAAATGGCTGAACAAGTGGGATATGATTGTCATAGAAAATTATTGGTCTATAAGAAATGATGAGAGGAATTGATTCAGAAAAATTGGGTAGGAATTATATGAATTGATGCAAAGTGAAGTATGCAGAACCAGGAGAACATTGTGCTTAGTAACACCAGTTTTATGATAAACTCTGAAATACTTAGCTATTCTGATCAATAGATCAGTGATCCATAACAGTTCCAAAGAACTTATGATTAAAACTACTCTCTACCTACAAAGAGACCTGATGAACTTTGAGTTAAAATTGAAACATACTTTTTTCTATCTTTTCTCCCCCACTTTCTTTTCCTTTTTTGGGGGCGTGTGGGGAGCAACATGATTAATATGGAAGTATTTTTTCCAGAACTTTACATATATATTGATACATATATTGCTTGTTTCCTCAATGGATAGGGAAGAGACTACCTGGGGGAATGCAAAAAAATTGGAACTCAATTTTTTAAGAAAAACAAATGTTAAAAATAAATAATTTTTAAAAATTTTAATAAAGGCATAGCAAACAAAAAAAGTGATTAAGTGATCTGAAAGATACAAGTTGGGAAGTAAGTGCAAGCTTGGTACATGGTGTCATAGATAATGTCCATATCTATTTTTTTTTTTAATAGCCTTTTATTTACAGGATATATACATGGGTAACTTTACAGCATTAACAATTGCCAAACCTCTTGTTCCAGTTTTTCACCTTACCCCCCCCCCCCCTCCCCTAGATGGCAGGATGTAATGTCCATATCTAGAAATTAATAAAAGCCAGTTTAACATCTCTGATGGTAAGAGGATTCTTTTTTTTCTCCTTAGAATCATCAACTTCTGATTATGAGAAGTTTGTCTTTGTGGTCCCGTTTTGGAAGTTGCCCTGTGGTTTTTAAAAGGGCTAATTTAGACCATTAACAAAAATTTATAATATTAAAAATGATTTTTCTAGCCTATTTAAAGTTTAGAAGTACCTTAAAGCTATAGAAATATATCTAAAGCAGGACTTTTATGCTATTTTCCTTGAAATTTGCCTGAAATATGTCTGACTTTTGGAGGAAAATCTTAAGAATTTTCAACTACATATTTCTCTTTTCCATTTAAAAAATAGATGTGAAAATCACCATGAAAAGCTTAGTGTATTCTGCTGGACTTGTAAGAAATGTATCTGCCATCAATGTGCACTTTGGGGAGGAATGGTGAGTAGAAAAATCAAGCATATTATTTTTCTTGTGTGTGTATGTATTGTTCCTCATTTAGATATTAAACTTTTTGAGCTAGTACCATATTTTTTTAAACACTTCCTTATGGGCACTCACTTCTACAATCTTAGACTAGAACTGGGAATGGTTTTCGAGATAATGTAGTCCAAACCGTTAATTTTATTTATTGATTAGCCTAGAAGTGAGTGTTTCTCACATTTGCTAGTGTAACCTCAATTCAGTTATTATGAAGAAGTATTGGGGGGAAAGCTCTAAACTTGGGAGTCAGAGTATCTGAGCCTTTGAAATTACTTTACTGATCTTAGGCAAAATCATTTTCATTGTTTGAGTTTCTATGTTATTTGAAAATTCTAAAAGGTTACATGGTCACATAAACACCTAATATGTGTCAGAGGTAAGATTTGATCCCAGATTTTATCCTGAGGTCAACTGTCTGTGTATTATGGCAAGCTGCTTCTTGTAGATGCCACTTTTCTGGATATACTGCCGCCTTCTCTACCAGAAAGAAAGATACTGTGTGTATATATGTGTTTGATTTTTTAGTAAGATTACTTGACCATAGTTATGAAGATAATTCATTAAAAAACTTAAATTTTAGGAAGACCCCAAGAAATGTTATGTTCCATGAACCTTTGCTATAATTGAATATTAAATTTGCAGACTAGGAAAACTCAAGTTCCTCCAACTTGGTGTTTAAATATACTACCATCCTTTTTTGTGCTTTCTTGATTGGAAAAATTAAAGCTCACTTTGTACAGTTTCCTCTTAAAGTTTGAAACTAAATGTTCACTAAAGCAGATCATTCTTTATTCTCATATAATGCCAGACAGAAGCTCATTGTTACAGAAATTTAATCATTCCAATTTCTATTTAAGAGCTTGAATTTGATAAGAAATTGTTTTGGATTTTAACCAAAAAAACTGGTTGTGTGATGATTTTAAATTTCTCTTTTTTTTAGCAGGCAAAAGTAACAATTTAAATTGATTATAAATTTGTATGAATATTTGATCTCCAAAAATGGTGCCAAAGGTAGAATTCTTGCTTAGGTTAATCTTGTGCATTGGATTCCTTGCTGATGATCTGGGCACATATGAAGATGTTTGTTAAAATCCAGTCATTTGTTTAGGAGCCTTGATGCAGATAAGGTGAATTTAAAAAAAAAAAATTACCTATTTTAATAATATTAAAGAAATCTACAAAGCTGCAATTTAGTTTTGAGTATGTTCTAACTTATGTCCAAAGGATGATCTTGCGGAACCTAAAATGGTTTAAAGATACTTTTCTTATTTGATTTAAATAGCATGGTGGACACACTTTTAAACCTTTGGCGGAAATTTATGAGCAACATGTCACTAAAGTGAATGAAGAGGTAGCAAAACTTCGTCGACGACTCATGGAATTAATAAGCTTGGTTCAAGAAGTGGTAAGGATAGATCTAAAAAATCTTTACGTTCATTTATCTTCCACAGAGCTGCCAGAGTGATAGGTTTTCCCCCCATCATTCCTTTGTTTAATAAAAACCTCTAGTTTCCTGTTACCTCTAGGATGAAATAAGTATTTCCTAGTTGGCATGAGCCCTTCTCAGTTTGGCTTCAGTCTACTTTTCCAACGTAATTATACTTTATTCCACTTCATGTACTCTGTTACGTGAAAATATTATATGGTCCAGCAGAACTACTGTTATAGTCCTGATCTCCTTATTCTTCCTTATTATATCCATATTCCAACTCCCATCTCTGTTCTTTTGCACAAGCTATCCCTCGGACCTGGCTTGTACCTCCTCCTTACGCCTTTTAGAATCTCTCATTTACTTCAAAACACAAGCCCTGCCTTTTCCATAATATCTTTCCAGATTTCCTTTCCTCATTGTTAGGCCCTTTTCCTCTCAAATCGCCTTGTATCTCCCACAATAGAATGTAAGCTGCTTGTAGGTAGGGACTGTTTTATTTTATTTTTTAAAAAATCTTTGAATTCCTAGTGTCTAGAACAATGTCTTCTATATAAACACTGATTTGTTTTTTATCCTCACATACCAGGTATCTTCACCTATAATTTCTACATACTGAAATTTAATTAAATTAAATTAATTAATTTATTTTTATTACAGCTTTTTATTGACAAAACATATGCATGGGTAATTTTTCAACATTGACCCTTGCAAAAACTTTTGTTCCAATTTTTCCCCTCCTTCCTCCCACCCCCTCCCCTAGATGGCAGGTAGTCCCATATATGTTAAATATGTTAAAGTATGCGCTAAATACAATATATATGTACATATTTATACAGTTATCTTGCTGCACATGAAAAATCAGATTTAGAAAGAAGGTAAAAATAACTTGGAAGGAAAAACAAAAATGCAAGCAACCCTCATTTCCCAGTGTTCTTTCTCTGGCTGTAGCTGGTTCTGTTCATCACTGATCGATTGGAACTGATTTGGATCCTCTCATTGTTGAGGATAGCCATTTCCATCAGAATTGATCATCATATATTATTGTTGGTTTGTATAATGATCTCCTGGTTCTGCTCATTTCACGTAGCATCAGTTCATGTAATTCTCTCCAAACCTCTTTGCATTCATCCAGCTGGTCATTTCTTACAGAACAATAATATTTTATAACATTTGTATACTATAATTTATTCAGCCATTCTCCAATTAATGGGCATCCCTTCAGTTTCCAGTTTCTGGCGACTACAAAAAGGGCTGCCACAAACATTTTTGCCCATGTGGGTCCCTTTCCCTTCTTTAAAATCTCTTTGGGATATAAGCCCGGTAGTAACACTGCTGGTTCAGAGGGTATGCACAGCTTGACAACTTTTTTGAGTATAGTTCCCAAATTGCTCTCCAGAATGGTTGGGTCCCCATTCACAACTCCACCAACAATGCACATACTGAAATTTTAAAGGACCTGAAGAACCATGTTACAATCTACAAATATTTCTTAATTTATGGAAGCTTTAATTTTATGGAAATACAAAGAGGCAGCAATTGTATTGAAATCTCTGGCCTCTGGCCTTCCATAGGAGCAATTATTCTTTCTTTTCCTAGCCTAATAAGTGGGAAGTTGTAATTAAACCTTTAGAAATTCAAGTAATTGTTGGTTCCCTCAACTCTTTTTCTCCATAGTTCCTGAGGGAATAGCTGAATCTGGTAAGGAGATGTACTTGCTCTTCTGAGTTAGAATATAGTATTTTTAAAAGTACTATACTTTATATAATCATATGTGATTAGTCAGTGGATAGAACACTAGAAGTGGAGTGAGAAAAGATCATCTGAGTTCAGATAATGGCCTTGGACTCAATTTCTTCAACTATAAAATAATAATGGATTGTTATGAGGATCAAGTGAGATAATGTTTATAAAGTATTTAGCACAGTTCCTGGCACATAATAGATGCTATATAAATGCTAATTCTCCCCTACCACTCTTCACTCAACTCTCCAACTCTCCTTCCCCCCGCAAAATCCCTACTCTGATCAGACAACAAACATTTATTAAGCACATCCTATGTGGGGGAAATAGTCAAAATGAAACTTACCATGGCATGAAAATAACCCTGGATTCTCAAAGACAGGAGATATTACTAAGTCAAAAGATCAGTATTTCCCTAGCAACAGACTGTTATTGACCAGACTGTTTTGAAAGAGTCTTATCTCAGATATTTGCTACCTGGTGATGAATTTTTTTGGCACTAGAAAATTTTGAGGACCATGTGCTCAAGCATGTAGGAGTTGTAATCAGTTATGGTGAAGAGAAAACCACCCTAAAGAGAGAATGCATTTTTTTGAGTTATTGAAGTACGTACCATAATAAAATGTATTTTCTAGGGTCGTGTATGTGTGCATGCGCACATGAGTGTGAGAGAGAACAAGAGAGAGCAGGAGAGAGAAAACATGCATGTAAGAGTGAGAGAGGAAAAGGAGTAAAAAGGAAAAGAGCAAGTATGATGTTTTTTGCAAAATTGCTATATTTAAAACTAGAAGACCTGGGTTCAAATTCTACCACTGCCACTTGGTATCTTTGTTACCTTGGGCAAGTTATTTAACATTTCTAGGCCTTAATCTAGCTTTTAGACATTATTTAGAAAATATGGGTGTTGTACAAATGACCTCTGAGGTCCCTTCCAGCTCTAAATTTATTATCTTATGAATTTCAGCACTATTTATAAGCATATGGCAAAAAGTATACCAAGTTCCAAGCAACTTAGTTCCAAATGATTATAATCTGTTCATGATTTGGGGTACTGTTTTGTGGCTAAAAATTAGATATATTGCCAAGTCCCCGATTTTGAAAACCCCACTCTGCTCTCAGAGCATTTCTGTATGGTTCAGTTGCCCATATTCTGGATTCTGTATGTGAATTTCATTTCCCTTACTCAGAAAAGTTCAATTTTTCATTTTCAGATAGATATTGATATTTATTAGAAAATATTTGTACTGAGTTCTGTCTTCCTCTTCCTCAGACTCAACACTGCAACTCATTTGGAGTCCTTTTAAGTCCTTTATGACTTCATTCACCAACACTTAATAATACTTAGGCTTCTTCAATCAAAATACCTTTCCATGGTATCATTTTCCTCATGAAATGAGGAAGTGGAAAGTAAACTTGAAGGAAAGATCTCGTGGTTATCTTTAGTGCTTAGTCCAGCACATAGTATTTGATAAATGCTTTTCATTTGTTTCAGAGATACTGAAGGTTAAATAGGTTTTTTGGTTTGGCAAACGTGTATTTTTTGTAAATTTTAGAATATTTTCAAAACCACTTTGTAACATAGGCGAAGTGATAATAATTCACCCATGGGAATTTATTGACTGATATAAGAGTCTTAAATTATTGTATTGAATAGTCTTCTAAAATTTAGGATTAATTGATATTGATATTTATTCTAGTGATACAGGTTGAAGCCCAGCCATACCTATTCATCCTTTTCATCTCTTTTTCATAGTCTCCTATATGTTAATGCTAATGACTGCCTTCCTTAAAACTTTAATATTGTGGGCCTTAGATTGTAGAAAGCTAGGTTTGACTCAGACGTCTCTCATAATTCAAGTTTGAGATTAGGTAAGAGTTATGTTACATTTTCTGTGATTTTTTTTTTTTAAGAGGAAAAAAATAAACTCCTAAGCTCTCTGTCTTATTTACTGCCCCTATGTCCCTTGAAGACATTAGTTTTATGAGTTAATCTCTTAAAATTACTCAAATATATTTGCTTTTCTGTGATTTTCTTGCCTGTTACGTTTGCATTTCAAAATATCGTCAGTTTTGACCTGTTCTTTAGGAATGCTTAGAAGTTAAATAAACATGAAAAAGCAATCCTACCCCTTGTAAGACCATGCTTAGTTTTGCAGAGTAAATTATTCTTGGTTTTTGGCCTTTATCTATTGCTTTTGCTTTTTGCTCTCCTTTTTAGTAATATGATCTTTACTGTGATACTTGAACTCTTTCTTTCTGACAGGTTGAGATATTTTTTATTTCACTAGGAAGCTCTAGATTTTTTGCTTGGATGTTATTGGACATTTTTATTTGGGGTTTCTTTCTAGAGGTGACTGGCAGATTCTATTTTCATTTTGTTCTATGGGTTTAAATAGATCTGGATAGGTTTTATTCATAATTTTTTTGAAATGTAGAATATGTAGATTTGTTTATTATTGGATTTTCCTGATAGTTTAATGATTCGTAGATTATCTAGACTTTTCTAGATGTTTTCCATGTTGTTTTTGATAGAAGATAACTTAAATTTTCTGGTATTTTTTCCAGTCTTTCAGTACTAGAATATTTCTTATTCCCTCTTAGAGTCAAAGAAAGAGTGGAAAAGGAAATGAAAACTTGAATGAATTGGAAGAAAAATAAACACCTCAGTAAGGAGTTACAAAATCTTATTTAAGTAACCGACTATTAACTGCTTACTATGTGTCAATCACTGTGCTAAGCTAAGAAGTACTGAGGATGCAAATTGGAAAAACTATTGATCTTTGCCTACTTTTCCAGGAATTCTTCCTGGGCTCATGTTCAATCTACATTTTTCTTTTGAGGTTTTGCTCATAGATGTTTATATAGTTGCCTTTTTCAGAGTTTGTGTCTTGAACTTTGACATCATTGTAACTTTTATAGTTGGTTTCTTTGTTGTTGTTTTGCTTATTTTTTCAGACTATTTCTTGATTTTGAATTTCATGAGAGTTTGGTTTACCTTTTAAGGAGAAGGGTCACAAGTTCAAGGCTTAGGATTTTTTAAAAATCTTACTGTTTTCACATCTAAACCTGAGAGATTGTAGGTTTTTCTATGCTTCTAAGGTGATGTGATCTGGGGAAAGTTATGGTCACTGCTCTCCTGGTCTGCATCCTGGTCCTTAACCAGGTAGGGGCTCTCCTACCTTACAATCACAAATGTTAGTGTGGTTTGGAACAAAGCCCTAGGCTAGCTCTGTTTCTGTCCTGGAACTACAATCAGGGATCCTGCTGCTTTGCAACCACAGACATTCCTTGATGCCCTAGGACTGCAACTCAAAACTAGGTAATGGGCAGTGGAACTGCCAAACATTACTTGGTCTTATATCCAGTGCCCACACGTAGGACCTCTCTAACCTCTTTCTGACAGTTGTCCTATCCCTTTACTGTCTCTGGGCAATGAGAGTTTCTACAATTGCTGCTGCTATTGTCATTGCCATCTAGTCTCCAAAGCCCATAGCTCATGTTGCTCTTAGATTGCACTTAAGGCCAACCCCAACGCCAGTGTCATATATTTCTCCTTCCAACCTCCTGAATTATTTTGGGCTTGGAAAAATGTCTCTCCCCAATCTTATGTTGGCTATGTCACTCAGAATTTGATTAGAGTTGTTACTTTAAAGTTGTTTGGAGGAGAATATTGGGAAGAGTTCAGTTGAATAGAATAGTTCCATCTATTCTACCATCTTCTCTCATCATCCTCCTTAAGTGGAGGGAGAGAGAGAAGCTCCGTTCACCTTCATCCTAGAAACAATGGAGCAAGGGATTTTACCCTTTGATGAGAAGTAGAATTAACTTTTTAACCTTTCTTAGGAGAGCCTGTAAGCCTTCCTTTCATTAAGTTTCAACTTATATCTTAATTGAGACATATCTTTTAAAAAATATTTTCAGGTCCATTGGTAACTTTTTTGAATATATTTAGTTTACTAAAACCTATCAATAAAAATGTCTTGAATAGTGTTGAACTAATGACTAGCACTTGTAGTAGTCGGACTCACCATTAATACCTACTGATTGTGTAACCATGAATATATTCTTTAACTCCTATTATTTAACTTGGTCTCTAATTTTTAAAATGGGAATAATATTTATTTCTTAGAGTTGGTGTGAAACTCAAAAGAAATAATGTCTGTAAAATTCTTATCAAATCTAAAGCAGCATAATTATTATTATTTATTATATTATTTTGTTGATGACCAAATAAATTTTGGTTTATAAATTCAAAGGAAAAAGAAAAATTGGCTAGCAAGCTATATTTATTTTTGTTGACATTTTCAAATTAACTTGTTAATCCTTTAGGAAAGAAATGTAGAGGCAGTACGAAGTGCAAAAGATGAACGTGTTCGAGAAATTAGAAATGCAGTAGAGATGATGATTGCACGTTTAGATACACAGCTGAAGAATAAACTTATAACATTAATGGGTAAGTGCTTCTTGGCAGTTTTGTCTTACTATACCTTATTATTCCTCTTTTAAGATTTACTGGAAAATTATTTTAAATCTCTACAAAGTGATGTGGCACATTATGTGAGTATACCCTTTTAAAATAAGAAAGGATGGTCCCATTGAAAGAGTTCCTGCCTGGTGGTTCAGGGCCAGCATTTACAGCCGTGATCTTTGGCAGGATAGCTAACTTCTTCAACCTCAGTTTCCTTTCTCGAAAATGTTAATAATACTGACCTCCCTTTGTTTTTGTGATTATCAAATGAGGTATAGTTTGTGAAAGTGCTTGGGAATCATCCAGGTGCAAGAGGTGGGGTGGTCTGAATACTGACTGACCTGAGAGTAATGTCTCTGAAGCCTCCTGCCTCTGTGACCTTGAGCAAGTCACTTACTCTTCTTGGGCCTTGACTTCCTCACCTGTAAAATAAAGGAATTATACTTGATAGAGGCATCTCCTTGGGCCCTTCTAGCTCTGTGATCCTAGATAGACAATTTGGTGGATGTTTAAAGACAGGGAGAAAAAAAAGAGTCCATATGTTTTATATTGACTTAATGGTACTGAATTAATGGGTTCTCATTGAATATGGAGGGTCATAAAATTATGACTTATTATCAGTAAATGTTTGTTTTGCATACCTATTTTATATATCTATGTACCCAGGGTCATGTAAACATTTCTGGATCAAAAACAGATCATCAATGTAGAAAGTTAAGAAACCCTGCTCAATGATAAAGAACTTGGGTTCTATAAGTTTTTTGTTTCACTTATCATTCTAATTTTTTTCCTTGTACTCCTTTCTTTCCATATAAGGTTTCTATAATCTTAAATTATGAAGCCTAAAATTAAATATAGGATTAAACATAGGTTTTTTTTTTCTTTTATATATATGTATTGCTGAGGCAATTGGGGTGAAGGGACTTGCCCAAGGTCTTACAGCTAGGAAGCGTTAAGTATCTGAGATCTGATTTGAATCCAGGTCCTCCTGACTTCAGGGCTGGGGCTCTATCCACTGCACCACCTAGCTGCCTCTAAACATAGGTTTTTTTAGGAAGGTAACTGCTAAATGAAGTAACAAGTCTTTATTTACTTTTACTTTTAAACAACTGTATATTGCAGTCCATATCCCAATACTGATTAAAGTTTTGTAGGTCAGATAATTTTTTTATCTGCTTCTCTTGACTTTCCAGAGTTCTGGCCATTCCTTTTACCTTGTCATCAAAATTTTAATTTTCTCATATCATTTGTAAAAGGTGTTTGAAATGTCTTCAATTTGCCAATATCTCCCTACTTTTGTACCAGTTAATTCAAATGGTAGAAATTTATAAGCTATCATTTGTTTTCATTTTTTTTCCCCTCATATGACTAAATGAATTTAAAATGCTAGTATAGGGCAAGCATAACCTTCTGACAGGCAGCACTTTCTAGATTTTTAGTTAATTTCTGGCTTTCACTTATGGCTGTATCATACTATAATTTTTGTCTTTGTTAACTTAGTCAAATAAAGATGATTTAACTATCCTCTTAATCCACATTTCTTTTTAAGAGAGAATTGCATTCAGCAGAACTTTGATCTAATACCATCGACTCCAATAACTTGTTATTTGAAAATAAGTTTTATTGATGCCCCTTGTTTTTATTTCCCAGTCATTTTCTGGGAATTACCCCTCTCCTTCTTTTAGGAATTGAACCCTCTGTTGTGATAAAGAAAAGCAATTAAAGAAAAATAATGGTACAATGATTGTGCCCTGACACAAATGTGTTTGTAAAAATCTGCCCTTTATGTCCCTGTCCTTTTGGCTGACAGAGATGTTTCATTTTTGTTTTCAGGAACCAACACTGGTTAGTATATTTATTTGGAGTCAATATCTTTTTAATGTTCTCTTCACTTACATTTTTGTCATTGTATACATTGTACTTCTGACTCTACTTATTTTATTTTGTATTAATTTTGAGCTCCCACTGACCTAGAGAGACTTCTCAGCACCCATTAATCTAAAGAAATTTCTGTCTGTTTCCTTTCTACCTTATCAGAGACATTTCTCTCTAGGCTAGCAAATCTTAAATCTTTTTTGTGTTATAGACCCCTTTTTTGTGTCATGAACACCTTTGGCTGGATAGTGAAGCTTATTGACCACTTCATAGAATAATGTTTTTAAATGAGTAAGATACAATACATAGGATTATAGAGGAAACTATATCAAAATACTTTTAAAAAGCAAGTTCACAGATCCCAAGAATTGAGATCATCGATCCCTCTTGCCTACATTGTTGTAATAGCATTCTTATTGATCTTCCTACCTTGGATCTCTGTTCCAATCTTCCTCCATACTACCACCAAAAAGATTTTGTACAGCTCTAAAGTATGTCTGGCAGTTTTATTTTCAGACTCTTGTGACTCTGTTACCTCTGTGATCAAATATAAATGTCTCTGTTTAGTATTAAAACATTTCATACAACTTGCCCCCTCCCTTCCTGTTTTTACCAGTCTTCTTATACAGTATTTTCTTTAAAAGTAAATTATGCCAAGTATTGCAGTCTTGTTCCTACTTACTTGTATGGATGTTCCTCTTACAAGACATGTGATATTCTGCTTCACACTTAGAATACTTTCCCTTTTCCTCAAATTAAAATCTCTGGCTTCTTTCAAGATTCTGGTCAAGTACCACCTTGGCAGGTGGCTGTTTCTGGTATTTCCAAACTACTTAACTCTCCTACTGCTACGAAATTAAGTTGCATATTCTTCATAGCTTATTCATATCTAAAAAACGAATTTGATGACTCCCACTAGAATGTAAATCTACAGAATGTTCTTTGCTTTTTCATTGCAATTTCATTGCATTTCATTGCAATACCTGGCATTTAGCTCATAATAAATTCTTTTACATGTCTCTGTCTCATTTTCCCTTTTAAAGTAAAGATAACAATAGCATCTTATTTCCCAGAGTTGTGAGGATCAAAGAAGATAATATACGTTAAGTGCTTTGCAAACCTTAGAGTGATATACAAATATAAGTCTTAAAGTGAATATTGAAAACTCTCTTTGCATGTATCTAGAAAAATAAAATACTATTAAAAATTTTTTTTGAAAAATCAAAAAAATTATCTTTGATGAAAGAAAATTTAAAAAGTGGTGAGACTTTTTTGAACTGATTCAGAGTGAAGTAAATAGAGAAATGTAAAACAGCTTTGAAAAATTTGAGAGTACTGATCAGTGTAATGATAAACCCACAATTTCAGAGGACTAAAGATTAATATGTTAACTTTTTGACTTTGACATGAAGTTATTCAAGATGCAAAATGAGACATGTTTTTAGACATGAACGATGTGGGGATTTGCTTAACTGAATATTTGTTTGCTTTTGTTTTTCAGTGAGGAAGAGAAGGATTGGAGGGTAGAAAATAAATGCATATTAGTAAAAAAAAATAAACTTAATCTAAAAATCAATTAGTGGAGTTAGAAAAATTCTTGTAGATGTTTACATAGAGTCTTTCAAAAACGTTGAGATTTTAAGAAGCTGAGAGAGGTGAGGGAAAGAATATACATGTGAGGGGCCAGCTCTGTGCAAAGGCCATGCTTGAGAAATGGCAAAGAAGTCAGTTTGGCTGTAACATGGTCTGTGTTCAGACTGTGAACAACTTCAGATGCCAAGCTAAGTAGTTGGCATTTTATCCTAGAACCATTAGGAAATCATTAGGAGCAGAGATGTGTGTGATATAGTCAGACTTGGATTTTACAGAGTTGATTTTGGCAGCCTAATGGAAGATGATTTGGAGAAAGAAGATTTGGTACAGGAGGTTTGTACTTGTTCTGGCAAGAGGTGATGAGGACCTGAACTGGTAGTCCTAAGAGAGGAGAGGAGAGAGGGTGAAATGTTGTGAAGGTATAATTTGGCACAGGATGAAAGTGAGAGTCACAGATGACTCAGTTATCTTAATGTCAATCATTACATTTTTAGTAAGTACCTATTATATTCCAGGTCTTGTGCTAGAGCCTTGGTATATAAGGATAAAAGCAAAGTGGGTGGGACTTAACATCCCTGAATATGTACACAACACATACAAAATACAGTGTAGTTTAAGGAGGGAGGCCTCTGATAGTTGGCAGGGATTGGGAAAGCCTTCATGTTCATGATCTTGAACCTAGACTTTTTTTCTTTTGCAAGGCAATTGGGGTTAAGTGAATTGTCCAAGGTCATACAACTAGTAAGTGTCAAATGTCAGGCCAGATTTGAACTCGGGTCTTCCTGACTCCAGAGCCAGTGCTTTTTTATTCAGTATGATCTCTGTAAAGGCATTGATAAACTGAAAGACAGCATGGAGTACAGCATGGAGAATTTAACCAAGAAAACCTGGTATTAAGCCTGCCTCTGACCCATATCATTTAAATGACTTTTGAATAGGTTACTCAAGCTCATCATTCTGGACAATTCTCTTAAGATCTTAACTTGTAGAGGCACTAACATGTTGGAAAAAAGGAGGTCTAATAAGGAACTCACAGGTCCAAGTTCCTATCCTATTATTTTATTATCGCTTTTTATTTACAAGATATATGCATGGGTAATTTTTCAGCATTGACGATTGCAAAACCTTTTGTTCCAATTTTTCCCCCGCCTTCCCTCCGCCCTGTCCCCCAGATGGCAGGTAGACCAATACATGTTAAATATGTTAAAGTATATGTTAAATACAACATATGTATACCTGTCCTATTATTATAATGAGCATATTGTATATCATTATTATTATTGTAAGTGCTTTTATACAATTTTTTTTAGTGAAAAAGCTTTAATTTTCCTTTAATTTCCTATAGTTGAAATTATATTTTATTTTAGATAATTCTTTCTATCCCTTGTTTTGTTAAGTTTCAGTTACATTTTATTTCTGTTAAAATTATTTGTGGTTGACTCCATCGAGTCATGGTAAGATAAGTCTTATGGTAAAAAGTCACAAGAGGACATTGTTTGTATTGAAATCTAATGAATGAGGTTAAATTCTAGATTTGTATTATTAGACAAATTAGAAGAAATAGAGGAGAGGAAAAATTCAAGTCTGGTCAGGGTCAAACAGTATCTCTGATATACTTATTAATTGTGTAACCAAGAGTAAATCACTTATTCTTTTTAAACTTCTGCTTTCTTATCTGTAAAATGAGGACAATTATTATGTTGATTTTTCTGTTCCAGAGTTTTAAGGATCAAATGAGATGATATATGTAAAGGGCTTTGCAATCTTTAAATTACAGACATTTGCTATTGCTATAACTTCATTTTTGGGGTGCCATATTTAATGCCAATGATAATAGGTACTCAAAAATACTTGTTTAAAATAAATATCCCACAATTAAATTGCATTGAGCCTAAAAGTTGTGATAGCCCTGACGTTGTTACAATGTTGTGTGATATAGCTTTAATATGGAATTTCAACTTCCTTGTGAGAGTTTTTGTCAGAATGAAGAATAAATACAGTTTTTATTGAATACTATAATACTTCATTTTCATATGCACAATAGGGATGAGTATTGTTCTTTTTTGCTTTTATTTTTTAAACAGGTCAAAAGACATCTCTGACACAAGAAACAGAACTTTTGGAATCTCTACTCCAGGAGGTGGAACATCAGGTAATTAATAAACAATATCTTAAATATTGGAAACTAGATGAATTCTTCATTTTTAGCCTCCATTTGTTGATATACAAGTACATCTCTTATTTAACAGTACAGGATGTCCTAGAAGTCTCAGTGAGTTTTAAACTAGCTTAAAATAAAAGGGTTTAGACTTTTTTTTTTTTAGTCAAATTATTTATTAAGCACCTACTAAATATCAAGCATTTTCCTAGGTGCCAAGGACACAAAAAAGGTTAAAATATAATCCCTGGTCTAGGGAAATCACAGTCCAGTTGTATGATAGTATGTGTACCACTCTATACCTGTAGTCTAAGACCTACTTCTGCATATAAGAAAAAGTACTACATTTTCTAAGCTTTTCTTTGTTTAAAAGCTTTTTTTATTATAATTAAATTATGTTTAGTTTCTTATATTTTTTCATTTATATTTTCTTAATCACTGCAATTAGCTTTTCTGAGTCCTATTTATTTATATCTATATCCATTCATGTAGATCTTAAGGGGTTTAGACTTTTGAGACATAATGTATAAATTGAGTCGGTGATGGTTGGTGAAATCAGTTAAGAAATTAATTCCATAGAAACAGTGTTTCAAGTGGGTAGTATACCAATAATGCTATAGAAAGGCTTTGAGACTTCATAATGGGTTTTGATTCTCATGTATTAATAATTTTCAGTAATATTTCCATCAGGGAAGACTCAATGGGGCCTTTGCCTAGACCTAAAATCTGTAATTAGAAAAAATAACAGAAATTAAAATTCAAGAAGCAATTGGCAGTTTTTTCTTTTCCCATTCATATTTATTCTCCTGAGAAAAAGCTAATAAAAAAAATTGAGATCTGAATAAATTCAATTTTCAGTGATAATACCTAAAATTATTTGTAAATGTTCTGTAAAAGACTAGTCTTTACTATCTCAATTTTTTTTTTAACAGATCTATGATTTTATTAGTTTAACAGATTCCTAATGAGGAGCTCTAATTATCAGTGCAGATTAATACCTGGTCTTCATTTTGCAGTGGTAGTTTCCTGGGGGCACTGAGAGGTCAAATAACTTGTCCAGAGACATATAGCCAACATGAGTCATAAGTGGGAGTTGAACTCCAGTCTTTCTGAATAAGAGGCCTGCTTTTTTATCTACTGGGCCATGTTGCCTTTCACATAGGTACCCTTTATTTCTGAGGAGCAATGTGGCGTAGTGATTGAATAGTCTGGTTCAAGTCTTAGCCATGTTAATAGGTAGGTAGTCTTGGACAAGACACTGAACTTGCTTTCTCATTTTAAAAACCTTAATTTTGATGAGACTAGTTATCTACCTACTTTACTGTGTTGCCTGCAGGATCAGTATCAGAAACTGAAAATGGAAATACTACATAAATTCTAAGTTCAATACAAATGTAAAATGATCTTTCCTCAAGGTCTCTCCTCTTAGTTGATTCTGAACTATATTGGTTTGCATGTTCTAGAAATGAAAACTAAGAAACTTTTCTTGCCAACTTTGTGTGTATACCTTGAAGGAAACTGAGATTGCATTTATGAGATCTGACTCAGATCTTTGAGTTGACTTGTTAAAAAAAAATTCTCATTGATTTTTTTTTTCCCAGCAGCAGTTTTTTGATGACAGGCTTCTCTGAACTTAGTTATGCTAGTCTTTGGATGTCATTTACAGTCTGTCATTTTGTCTATATTTTGAAAGCTTTTCAGTTTGGTGTAGTATCTTCCAGACACACTATTTTGCTGGTATAGTCTATATATTCTAGAATTTTTTTTCCTGGAGGGATAGGAGGTCAAAAGTTTGCTTAGTACTTTAAAAATCATTTAGATCTCTTGAACATTCAAACTTTTTTCCCCCTGAATCTTGGTTTTAACTTGTTGAAGAGCAAAAATTTCTTTTTTAGTCCAGAGAAATATATTTTTTCTTTTACTGTAATTTTTTTTTTTTGTCTCAGATAGCAGGTATTAAACTTTTCCAAAATATTTTTTGGAAATGTTTAGATTTCTAAAGTAGGTTATCACCAAAATATGTTTATTTGTTTAATTAGAATCCTTATCCATTCTGAAGATAGCTAATGCTTCCTTGTAACATTTTTCATAGTATATATGAACATAGTATATATGAATGTTCCTTCTGTATTTTATGTTTTCACAACATTCCTGTTCCTTTAAACAGTTTATCATTGCATGAAATCACTATGGCTTCTTTAGCCCATCTGAAAGAAATATGAAATATATATATAAATTCCAATCTTGTGTTCTTGGTGCTCTTAGTGTCCTTTAACCTCCTAACTTCTACTATTTCTTCTTTATCTCAATAATATTCTTGATCTATTTCACATCTCCTGGGACATGGTGATGTTAAAAAAAAAAATTGGACTGAGGTGAGACCTTGTTTTTGATATTAGCTCCATAATCTCAGTTTTATTTGCAAAATGAGAATATTAGGTTTATGTTGTCTCTTTATTTAAACCACTTACTTTACTTAATTCTTTACTCCTTTTTTTCTATAGCAACATATAATATACTTTGTTAGATTTGTGGTCTTTTCTATGTAGATACTCCTGATACTTATTCATGCCTTTCTCCTATGCAATCTTAGCCATACTTTTTGTTTAACATTCTGGGGACCCTTTCTCTAAATTTCTTGCTAACATTTGGATGCCAGTGGGACGAGGGGATAATCCAAAATTATTCCTTATTTTTGATATAAGATATTATAAGAGTATTTATAAAACTATATCTCATTATATATGAGTCTAAGCTTTAACACTAGCTCATACAGAAAATAAAATAAATTGGGTCATCTGGATACAGTGGCAAGATATAGATCCAAATGACTAGAGATGGTCTTGGATGAAGTGGGAGACTTAGACCTTTTAAAGATAGTCATTTTGATTGAGGCATCTGCTCTTTCAGTGATTAATGCTGAGTAAGAAAGAATGTGGCAAAGAATGGTCATTTTTACCTGGTCAAAAAAACAATCAATATGGGAAGGGAAGACCCTCATTGTTTCTGGCCAAAACAGAAATAATATTTATATTCGCTTTGAGATAATCTAGGTCGTAACAAAGACTTAAGTGAGGCTTGATCTTTTGTTGGTGGTGTGGGAACAGATCATCAAAAAAAATCCAAGTTTTTTTATGTACTTACTTAACTATCCCTGTGGGTTTTTTTTTTTTATTTAAATTGCACATTATTGTCTAGATAATAATCTGTTTTTTCTTCACTTATTTCCTATGTAGATAGTTAGGGTAACTATACTTAAGTGATTATAGATCTTATAAAGGAGGTCAGCAGTGTTCCAGTGCTTGATATATTTGGAATAATGCTATCTCTGGGCAGGTTGAACACCTCCTCATCAGTAAGGAATGCTCTTTACTTGGACTCTCTGTTGGTCAATTTTTAAGCCAGCTGTAGATATTTTGGTGACCATATTTTTGAGATTAATAATCAGATAGTCATTAAACAAAGTGATCTCTTGTTACATATTTCAAGGAAGTAAGATTTAGGCAAATATATTTTAGACATTTTTTTTTGAAGAGTATAATAACATTTTTATTCTAATCTATTCTTTTATTTATTTTTTGATAGTTAACAGAAACCCTAGAAAGAAAGATTTTTTTTTTTACATCTTTTAGGAATCATATAGCTGTAAATATGTAGTTTTATAGAACCATGTTTGCAAAAACCTAGTAGTCCCTTCTTATACTTTTATCAAAGAATAATAAGGAATATTAAAAGACATAGAGAAATGTGTTTGGTATGATGAATGCATCTTTTAATGGAGGATTTACGGGAGGACGTGGTCATCATAGGATGAGAAGCTTAGCTGCATCAAAGTCTTTGGTTGGAGGGAGTACCTATATTGATAGATATCATATATCTGTTGAAGTATTAACATAAAATATAAGACTGGCCTGAGGGTAGTGCCAAGATGATGGAATAGAGTAAATGTTATAGCTGAACTCTTTTCAGTATTGCTTTCCAAATACCTTTAAAATAACACTTCATTTGGAATTCTAGAATGGCATAGCTAACAAAGGGTTGGGTGAGACATTTTTCTAGCTTGAAACAATTTAGGAGGTAGGAAGAAGAAGTCTGTGATCATGGAATGGGAGCTAGACCAGCGTACACATGGTGGCAGCTTTGGCTTCCAGAGGTAAGGGGGTCAAACAGCTGGTCAGAAGGAAGTCTCTACTAGCACTGAGATAGGATTCTATTGATTTACCCATATTCAAATGTGGAATTTAGTCTTGGCTCATAGTTCCAGAGTGAGGAGTACTAATATACTGGAACTTATAGCTGCAGTGGAGCAGGGACCCTCCTCAGAGTTCCATGGAAGAAAAGAATGCTTATCGTCACTCATAGTCCAGGACAGTAGTGAACACATTTTTCCTTGCATCATACCACCTTGAAAGAAGTGAAAACAGTTTCAAATACCCCTAAAGCTTGGGATAGTATATTCTTCACCCTGGAAATAGCCCTTCCCTGGAAATAGCCCTTCTTTAACAGAATTTTTAAAAAGCCAAAAAATGAGCAAATAACCCTAAAAAGATTCTGGCCATAGAAAGCTATGATGGAAAGGAAGATCAAAACACTTAGAAGAAGATAACAAAGCCAAAACTTATATATCCAAAACCTCCAAGAAAAATAAGTATTGCTCTCAGGCCATGGAAAATCTCAAGGGATTTTGATAATCAAGTAAGAGAGCTAAAGTTGAAAAGCAAGTTTCTCTGGTGAAGGCCTCATTTCTCAAATGTGTAGGGAACTGGTTTAAATTTATTAAAAATAAACAAAAAAAGCCATTCCCTAATTGGTAATCACCAAAAGATATGGACTGTGTCCAGAGAGTTATAAAATCATGTATATCCTTTGATCTAACAAATACCTAGGCATGAATTCCAAAAGAGATTAAAAAAAAAAAAAGGAAAGGGACTTATATGTACAAAAATTTTTAGCAGCTCATTTCTCAGGACAAATAATTGGAATTTGAGGGGATGCCCATCAATTGAGCTGAATAAACTGGTATGTGATTATAATGGGATATTATTATTCTATAGAAATGATAAGGAGGTCTCAAAAAAAACCTGAAAGGTCCTTCATAAATGCAAGCAAAGTGAAATGTATTGTGTAGAGAAGAGCACAATAACGTTGTTGTAGAATGATCAGCTGTGAATGACTTTGCTCTTCTCAGTAATACAATGATCTAGAGTACTCTGAAGGGCTTATGATGAAAAATGCTCTCCATATCCAGAGATATAACTGATTTTTCTGAATACAGATTGAGGTGTTCTCTCTTTTTTTTTTTAACTTTATTTTTCTTGAGGGTTTTTTTTTGGGGGGGGGAGGGAGGAGAGAATGTATTTTTTTTTCCCCACAACATGACTTTTATGGAAATGTGTTATGGGCCAGAACTCTAAAACAAGGATTCTTACAAGATGTTGTCAGTGGAATTGATGAGACAGTGGTTATCTAGTTTAGCATGGTGCTTAATAGGTCTCTAAGTTCAGCATGATTGATTTAATCTTACAACAAATAATGGTTTCCTTGTGATATAATGATTGGTTTATACTCAGTGTAGAGCATGTAAGCTAGGTGCCTCAGCCAGATTCATTCAGAGCTAGAGAAGACAAGCAGACTGGAGGCTGGACTCAGATTCATTCATCCCATCTCACGCCTTGGTGGCAGGACTGTCCTCCTTAGCCTCTCCACTGAAACCAAGACTCCACAAGGTCTCTAAGAAAGCTAACTGAAGCTCCTGGCAAGGAGACAAGACTTTGAAGGAGATAATAAAGGATTTGCACTTTAACACCTGGCTGTTCTTGTGGTGATTGCTGAACTGAAAAGAAGGCTGCCCCCAAGACCTCCAGAAAACCAAACCAAGAACATCACAGAAATGTTTTACATAACTTTCTTAATGGGGGGGTGGGTATGAAGAAGAAAGGAGAAAATCTGGAACTCAAAAGTTTTAAAAACAAATGAAAATTGCTTTATATGTAGCTGGGAAAAATAAAAACATTTTTTTAAAAGATGCCCCCCCCCAATAAAAAACCAAAACATTTATAAAATATTTATTTGCAATTTTAAAAGTTATTCCATTAGTTGATTTGTTTATTAATTTTTTGAAATAAGCATAGAGAAATATAAATAGCAAATAGTCTTGGAGAGTTTCTGAGACTTATAAATTATCTTGTGATTTCACTGAATCAATAAGATTCGACCTTAAAATTATCATTTGGGGAGGAGGTCAATATTAAATATAGAACTAAAATAGCACACTCAGAATTTAAAAACAAATTTAATAGACATCTTATGTTTTTATATCACATGTATTGTGGCTGTCCTTTAATCTTGCCCAGAGATTCTTTTCAACAGAAAATAAAGAAAAAAATTGTGAAATAAATACACATATACATACACACACACACACACACACACACACAATAAAAGGCTAGCAATAAGCAGAAATGTATCTAAAACTTTAAAGGCACAATGGCTTGTAAATCTTGACTTTGAACATAAATTGGATGCGCTGCAATTCTCAGTACCTGCTAATGGGGATGAATTGGAATTATTAGATATGAGAACTCAATCATGCCATAATTATTATATATATATATATATATATATGTGTATGACACCTGTGATCTTTAATCATACAAAATATAACTAGAATATGAAAGAAATGTTACTTGTTATATTGGTTAAAAAATGTCATATTGTATATAGAAAATAGTCAAATTGCTGTTGATGAAAATGGAGTAATTGAAGAGATATTGAAAATTTTGAACATAAATCCATTTGTAATATTGGAAGTATGAGAGTACACTTTGGCTTATTTTTCTTAATCCTGATGCTAATGTGTGCATGTGGGTACTCCCTATTTAAAATTGGCTCTAAGAGTTTCTTGACATTAATCACAGACCTTCAATACTGTGAGTTAATAAAAAAAAGGGGGAGATGTAGAGGGCTAACAAAATGGACATCTAAAAAGTAGGCAGGAATTAACATACTCTGTGCAGTCTTTTCTTTACTGTATGATCCTTTGTAAGTAAATAGCCATGAGTATAAGTACAGTAAAATACATGATTCAAGTTGTTTAGAATATTAGGTTAATGAACTTCCTGTTCTTCACTAGATTCCTTTCAGCTATTTATCTAATCTGACTAGATTTGAAGTTACATTGCTTCTTTACTCTCTTATTAACAAAAAAGACTAATAATGTCTCCCAAATAAATGATGAACAGATTGATTGCCATAGTTGTGGCATCTGAACAGACTCAGACTAGCATTCTATTTGGGTGCTAAACAACACAAATAAATGAAAAGCATCTATTAAGCTCTTTTGTATGTCATCACTTTTGCAGTCAGTAATTGCATCTTTTAAAAAGTATGAAATCAGGACTAAGTTAAATGCCTGAAATCGGTATGACCACATAATCAATTCAATGTGTATGTAGAAAACACATTTTTAATTTGACATATTAATTTTGTTTTATTATTTGCCTCATCCTAATGTTTTTAAGATTTCTAATCAGTCAGGCAATTTGTTTAAATGATGTTTTGGTGTGTTTGATGTGTGACTAGCCTGGATATAGATAGATTTACATTTTTCTTATTCTTAGAACTTAAGTTTACTTTTAGAGCATTTAACTTCTGATTTCCTTAACTATAAAATAGAAATGATTCCTGCTTTGTTATTTAGTTACAGGTTGATTAAATAATGCATTGTGTTTACTGTTTCCAATTTTTAAAAAAATTATCTTTCTTACAGCTGCGTTCATGTAGTAAGAGTGAATTAATCTCTAAAAGTTCAGAGATCCTCATGATGTTTCAGCAGGTTCATAGAAAGCCCATGGCATCCTTTGTTACAACTCCAGTTCCACCAGATTTTACAAGGTATGGCATAGATTCTGAATCTCCTTTACTTTGTAAGTTTAATTTTAAATGTTCCTAATTTAAAAACTCCAAAATGATTTTCTTATCAATCTTAACTTTAATATTTCATTGTGAATTTCATTATCAAGGTAGTATTCTAGGTGTGGATGCTCAGGTTTTCATTCTAAAAACAACAGTTTGAAAATCTTTATTGGGATTTACCCTATAGGCTAAATTGAACTAACCATTTTTGGAGCTCCAATATTCTGAAGTTGTTTTATTTGATCATTCTTTATCATACTTCATTCATCTTTCGTGTCTCTATTTGCTATATTTGTGATGTGTTCTTTCTTAGCAAAGCAATTCATATGAACCACAGAAGAAACACATAACTAGAAACTATCTCTGTTAACGTAACATCTTTCAACAATTGTGGCATCTTTTGCAACGTTTTGGCCAGCTTTCTCTTACATAGATTGCTAAATAACATTTGTATTTAGGCATTTCTACAATTGATATCATAATGCCCTCCTATATGAATTTTCCTGTTTGTTAGATATGGAGATAATTCAAGAAACAGTATTATGATTTCTATAAACTGAGTATAATAAGCCCTTGTTCATTATGGATGTATTTTTAAAAAAATAATAATAATTTTTATGTTTTTCAGAATACATGTAAAGGTAGTTTTCACCATCCACCCTTATAAAACCTTTTGTTCCAAATTTTTCTCCCTCCCTCCCTACACAGCAAGTAATCCAATATCGGTTAAACATGTACAGTTCTAGATATATTTCCACATATATCATGCTTTACAAGAAAAATTAGATCAAAAGGGGAGAAAAATGAAAAAGAAAAAAAAACCAACAATAGCAACAAGATGATGGATGTTGTGATCCACATTCAGTCTCCATAGTTCTCTCTCTGGATGTGAATGTCATTTTCCACCACAAATCTTTTGGAACTGCCTAGAATCACCTCATTGTTGAAAAGAGCCAAGTCCATTATGGATGTATTTCTGAGAGCCATGACAAACATTGAAATTTTAGTAGTACAGCAATTCTCAATAGTGCGCCAAATGCATCAAGAACTCTTAATCTGAGTTGTCAAAGAAGGAGCTGCTTTCAGATATTCAATTAGTTTCACCTAGGCACCTTACTAGAGCTGGATAATGGCAGCAGTTAAGCAAATTTGATTTCCTAAAGAACTTCACCAATATTTTAAAGGTCAAATTAGGTGATATCTTCTATGTCCTCATTCTTTTCAGACAAGAAATCCATAATTAAATTTTTACATATGTGTGTATATACATTTTTTTTCAGTCAGCAAAAATCTAACTTCTTTTTCTTCTACCACTCCATTCTCCCATTTGAGAAAGAATGGGGAAAAAATTCCCGTTACAAATATATATTAATCAAGTAAAACGTTTCTATATTAGCCATATTGAAAAAAATACATATCTTTTTCTGCCATCTTGAGTCCCTCAAATATCCCTTAGGAATCTTGGGGATCTTATTTCATCATTAGTTCTTTGGAATGGTAGTTGATTATTAATTTGATCAGAGTTCCTAATTTGTTGTTTAATTATCTTTGCAATATCATTACCATATAAATTATTCTCCTGGTTATATTCATTTTACCCTGCATCAATTCATGCAAAATCTATCAAGTTTCCCTTCCTCATTTTGTATATTAGAATAGTATTCTATTGCATTTATATATATCTTAACTTGTTCAAATAGTCCCCAAATTTTGGACATTCTCTTAAGATTTTTTTTGCCACACCAAAATAAACTCTAAATATTTTTGTACATTTTAAAAATTGTTTTAATCCTTTAATCTACCTTCCCTTAATCTAATTTCTCTTAATTACCCAAATTATGTGTGATGTTCACTGCAGTTTCTTGATACTTGAATTCTTTCTTTCTAACTGATTCTTCTCTTCTTTCCCTAGTAATTCCATTTCTTTACACAACTCTTTTTTTGTCCAGTTCAGAGAAGAGTGAAGTTCAAGTGAGATTTTCCTTAATATCCTTTTCCCACCTCTTCCTTCTGTGATTGTCTTTGCCTCTCTTTCCATTATTCTCTTAAGATCATCAAGATATAATAAACACTTCCCTATTTTGTTTAATTGGATTTTCTCTATGTCTCCTAGTGATAATAGGGTTTAGAGCATCATCATAATAATAATAATAATAATAATTCATGTTTGTATAGAGGCACTCTGCTAACCGTTTTATAATAGTTATCTCATTTGCTCCTCACAACAACTCTGGGAGATTGTTACAATTATTATCACATTTTATAGATACAGAAACTGAGGCAAACAAAGTAAATTGCCCCAAGATCACATAGTCAGTGTCTGAGACTGGATTTTAACTTAGACCTTCCTGTTTCTAAGTCCAGTACTCTATATACTGTTTCATCTAACTGATCCCTTCATGTGTGTACATGTGTCATCTCAATATATTTGAACATAAATTCAAGCCTTAGCCTTTATCATTGTTTTTTCACGTTTACCTTTTTAAATTTTTCTTCACTCCTGTTTTTGAAGTTCACAGTTTCTACACTACTCAGGTCTTTTCATCAGGAATGCTTAGAAATACACTATTTCATTAAAGGACCATTGGTCCATTTTTTCCATTATAGAATTATACTTTGTTTTTCTGGGTAAATTAATATTATCTGGGGAAGTCGTCTCCTTTTCCAAAATATACACACAGACACATATATGTATATATATGTATGTCTGTGTGTGTATGTATATGTTTTTGCTTTTTGGAATATTAATATTCCAAGCTCTCTGCTCTTTCACAGTTGGTGATGCCAAAATTGTGTGTGATGCTGACTGTCTTCTTGACACTTGAATTCTTTCTTTCTAGCTGATTGCAGGATTTTTAATTTGTCTTTCAAGTTTTAGATTTTGGCTATAATTATTCTGTTAGATCTTCCTTCCTCCCTTCTTCTCTTCCTCTCTCCTTCCCTCCTTCTCTCCCTCCCTCCCCCCCCTCGCTCCCTCTCTCCCTTTCCCTCCCCCTCCTTTAGAGATGTGGGCATATTCCTTTTGAGATATATTTTTAGGTCGTTTTTTTGGTCGTGACTTTAAGGTAGTTGATTGATTGTTAATTTTTTTTCTCCTTAATCTGTTTTCCAGGGCAGTTGTTTTTGCTTTGACAGAAATATATTTTCTTCAATTTTTTTTCCTGGTTTTTTTTTTTTTTTTTTTCCCCTCAGCTTTTTATTTTGCTTTAATGTTTCTTCTTGTTTCACGGATTCTTCTGCTTCTATTTCATCAATTCTAATTTTCAAGAAGTTTGTTGCATGGACAAGTTTTTGTAGGCTTTGTTCCAAACTTAATTCCATTTCTTTCTTTTTTTTTTTCCCTGAGGCAATTGGGGTTAAGTGACTTGCCCAGGGTCCCACAGCTAGGAAATGTTAAGTGTTTGAGACCAGATTTGAACTTAGGCCCTCCTGATTTCAGGGCTGGTACTTTATCCACTGCACCAGTTAGCTGCTCTCTAATTCCAGTTCTTAATTTGTTAAATCTAATTCTTTCTTTGAAAGCTGTCATTTCTTTTCTCATTTTTTTCTCATTTCATTTATAAAAACATTTTTAAACTCTAAAAAAAAATCAAACTGTTTTATGAACTGTTTAGGGGATTTTATTTAAAATTTGTTCCCAAGCTATATTTTTCTTTGAGATTTTGCTTGTAGATATTTGAGTTATTCTTTTTCCAAATTTGTTTCTTGGTCATTCTTGAAAGCAAGCAGGAGCTTTGTTACTACACCTCAACAAGTGGGCAAAAATGAAAGCAGCACACACATACATATATGTATATGGCAGTCAAAAAAGCAGATGTTCAGCCATGTGGGACCGGTGTCACTCATGTGAGGAAATGTGTACAAAGGACAGACAATCGGCATCACATGTGGGATCTTAATTGAACTCAGTTATGGTGGGGAAGTTCTCTATCAGGACCAATCTGAAATAGAGGATTTTCCTAATTGGGTATGAAGGTTTAAATTGGCAATCTGGGACTCCAGGAGAATGTCAGTACACATTCTGGGAGCATTGTCCACCCAAGAATAGATATTGTTCATAGGATCAGAGTGAGTTAGGACAGTGAGCTATAAATTAAGTTGTTTATCATTAGATTATATGTTTATTAGGACTATCTCACCTGAAATATCTCTATATTGGAATCCTATTGCTGATAATGACAATATCAATTAAGATGTATAGGTATATATATACATATATATGTGTATGTGTATCAAAGTTTTTACATAAACTATTTCTGTCATACCTAACTTTTCCAAAATTCTTTTTACCTCCTTAACTTCTTTCTTGTTTATTTTGTGGTTGGATTTATCTAATTCTGATAGAGGGAGGTTGAGATCCTCCACTAGTGTCGTTTTGTTGTCTATTTCTTCTTGCAACTCTCTTAATTTCTCCTCTAGGAATTTGGATGCTATATGCTTGGTTCTTATAGTATTTATATTATTTCATTATCTGTGATATCCTTTAACAAGATATATATTTCCTTCCTTATCTCTTTTAATGAGATCTAGTTTTGCTTTTGCTTGATCTGCGATCAGGATTGCTACCTCTATTTTTTTTACTTCAGCTAAAGCATAATAAATTCTGCTCTAATCTTTTACTTTTACTCTGTGTATCTCTGCTTTAAATGTGTTTCTTGTAAACAGCATATTGTAATCCTCTGCTATCTGCTTCCATTTTATGGGAGAGTTCATTCCATTCACATTCACAGTTAAAATTACTAACTTTGTATTTCCCACCATCCTATTTTTCCCAAGTTATACTTTTCTCTCATGTAGGGATGCAAATGTTTTAACTTTTAAAAAATAATTTTTTTTTCTTTCCTTTTTACCTTCTTTTGAATTTGAATTTGAAGATCAAATTTTCTGTTCAGCTCTGGTCTTTTCATCAAAAATGATTGAAACCTCCCTTTTTCATTGAATGTCTGTCTTTTCCCCTGAAAGATTCTTGTCTATAATCCAAACTCCTTTGCCCTCCAGAATATCATATTCCAGGCCTTTCGATCCTTTAAAGTGGAAGGTCCTGGGTAATCCTAATTGTGCCTCATTGATATTTGAATTGTTTCTGGCTACTTGGAGTATTTTCTCCTTGAGTTGATAATTTTGGAATTTAGTTACAATATTCCTTGATATTTTCATTTTGGGGGTCTCTTTAAAGAATTGGTAGATTCTTTCAAAGACTATTTTATCCTTTCATTCTATTTCTATTCTATTTTTGAAGGAGTTGTTTTCATTTTCTTTTTCACCAAATCTGCTTTTTAAATAGTTTTCTTCAGAATTTTTTTTTCTATTTCACTAAATGTATTTTAAGTTGTTTTCTTCAGTTTGTTGTTTTCAAACTCCTGCAAGACTTTCTCATTTTCTTTTCCCATTTTTCTTCTAACTCGATATCTCCTTTTGAGGCTTCATTTAGAAGCATTGTCTTTAATGTCCTCAGGTTTGGATTCTGTTCTCCATAATAGCCATCTATGGTGAATGCTCTTTTTACTCTTTTGTTCATTTTTAAAGGTTAAGATCTGTTCCTAGAGCACAGGGGAGATTGCCCCAAATTTCCTCTACAAATTGACAGGGGCTTCACACCAGAAAGGCAGGAGAGAGGGCCAGTTTAAGAAGCTCTTTGAAAAAGAGAATATTTTATATTTGATCCCAGAGGAGATAAGAAGTCAGCATAACTTTTTGCCTGCTTATTGCATTAGAACTGCACTTGAGGAAGACTATGTTGACACCTGAATGTAAGATTAACTGAAGTGGGGAGGGACTTGAAGCCAGGAAACTATCCAACAGCCTTTTGTAGTAATCCAGGCATTAGGTGATGAGGGCCTACACCAGAGTTGCTGGAGAAGAGATAAAGACATTTATGAGAGATGTGAAGATAAAATTGATAGTCATTGGTACCACTAGCATATCCAAATATGCTAGAGGATGGAGGGGAGTGAGAATTAATGATGGTTACCCTTGAAAGAAGGAAAAGAATTGTATATGTAAAAATATTTGTAGCAATTCTTTCTGTTGTATGAAAGACTTTGAAAGTAAAGGGATACTCATCAGTTGAGGAATGGCTGAATAAATTGTGGTATATGAATACGATGGTTGGTATTGTGCTTTAAGACATCTTGAAGGAAGGATATAGTTTCAGAAAAACCTTTGAAAACTTGTATGAATTAATACAAAGTAAAATAATCAGAACCAATATAACAATTAATAAGGTAATAATAGTGTCCTAAGGACAATCAACTTTGAAAGGCTTATGAACACTGATCAACACGGTGACCTATTCTACTTCCAAAGAACTCGAGTGAAACATGCTATCCACTTCTAGACAGAGAAGTGAGGAACTCGGTGCAGATTGAAGCATATATTCTTTTCCTTGTTTTCTTTTTTTTAATTTATCTTTTTTTTTCAATATAGTTTAAATGTGAGAATTTGTTTAGCATGACTACGTATTTGTAGGATTTGTTTTCTTTACCTTTTTAATGAGTAAAGAAGAAAGGGAAAGGGAGAGACTTTGGAACCTAAAATAAAACTGAAAAGAGTTTAAAACTTTAAAAAAGGGCAATAGAAATGTTACAAAGGTAGAGAAGGGGAGGTTCAGTCTAGTTTTGAACTTCTTTGAATTTAAGGTATTTTTGATACCTCCATTTTAATGTGTTTTAAGGATATCTATTTCTAGATAGGCAGTTGGAGATGTCAGTCTGTAGATGAGAAAAGAAATTAGGACTAGATGAGTAGATCTGAGAACCATCAGCATAGAGAAGATAATTGAATTCATGAAACCCAGTGGGATTACCAAGTGAAATAGAAGGAAAAAAAGCCTTACTCTGTGCTGTATGATGTAAGTTACTTGTGAATAAGGAAATGTTTTATTCTTAGTTTTTTTTATATGCCTATTATATAGCTATTCTAGCTTAGGTAGTATATGTCAACAGCTTCTCCTTTTTTCATTTTAAAGTCTTTTAAATTAGATGTTTTAAATCTTTACTAAAGATAAGCTGGAGCTTATTCTATTTTTAAGTCATAGTCTAGAAATCCAAATCCTTTCCTTCTGCCTCATTTTCTAACTGGTTGGTTTTCCAAATCTCCTTTTTTCTTTGAACCTTTTACCTTTCATTAGCAGTAATGATGAAAATACTCAGTGCTCCCAAAGACTCTCATTGCTTGCCCAAAATTTATCATGATCTTTACCACTGCTTTCTTGGTTCTTTTTAGTATACTCATTTGTGTCCATGTGAATTAACAGAAATGGGGGTAGTAGTCATTCAGTTTTGTGTAGTAGTCATTCAGTTTTGTAAGTCTGGGATATGTACCTTAGCTGTCCTCTATTATTAAACTGATAGTTATTTCAGTGTCCTTAGGCCCAAGTAGGTTAAGTGATTTGTCCAAAGTTATATAGGGAATGCCAGAAAGAGGTATAATTTTAATCCCTATAATCAAGCTCTAAATCCATTGCTCTTTTTTCACTGTACATACATGCTCTTACTCTTCTTGGAGACTGGTCCATTGGAGGTGCCAATGATAGAAATAGAAAATTTGGGAAAGAGGAACTATTTTGTTGTGATTTTGGATACGAGTTTCTTAAAATTATGGTCAAGTAGATATATTGTTGAAAATAAAATTTTTATAACCTGTTCCGCAGATGTAGATGTAGGAGTTTGCATGGAATTGAAATTGAAGCTATGAAAGTCAATAAATTGTTCTAAGGATAACAGAGGATTTAGGACAACTTTGAGAAAATTTAGAAGTGGAAGGAAAAAGCTCAAAGAATGCAAAGCATTCAGAAAAAGAAGTAAAGAAGTGATATAGGATCACAAAGATGATCCTAAGTGGTTTCAAGAGCTGGAGAAGGAAGAATCAAGATTACTTGAGAAGAGGAGGTAGGATATAAGCAGGCACAGAGAAGGGGGAAGTTGGGCATTCTAGACTTAGGAAATGGGGTGAGAATAAAGTTGTGAAGGTGGGAAAGTGTAGGCTTATATGAAAAATAATTAAGTTGGAAAAGAGGTGGACTATCTGTGAGAAGAAAAGTGAGAAAAAATTGGAACCAAAATTTGGGAAACCTTAAATAACAGTTTAGATTTTTTATTTGGTCGGTGCCAGAGGCCTTTGAAAATTATAATGATGTAATAATAAGACCGTTGCGTTCATATCCAGGATAGATTGAAAAGAGGAAGTGATAAATGTGGGAAACTCAAGCTTAAGCAATACAGTAGAATGAAATGCCTGAAGAACATTTTCAGTCAAATATGTAACTCTGAAGGATAAAAACTTTTGCACAAAATGTTCTAATTATAAATGTAGCACTAGTACTGCAAATTAGGCACTTTGGATAGTAGTTATAATCAATAATTAGATGACAAAATTCTTGTGTTCATTGTGAAAAAACTAAGAACAAAACAAACCTCTTTATTCCTGTACTGGCTTTTTCAGTCATGTATAATATGTTAATTTTTTAAAGTAAAATTTTCTTTTTTCAATTCATAAATGTAACTGGCCCCACCACATCTCCACCGCATTGAAAAAGAAAGAAAAACAGTCAGGAAAAGCAAATTCCCACATAGTTCATGTCAAAAAAAAATTTTTTTTTTTCAATCTGTATACTTAGTTCATCACCTCAGTGTCAGAAGATGAATGGCAGGTTTCATCATGAATTATCTCGAATTATGGTTGGTCCATGCATCAATTGGATACTTAAGTCTTTCATTGTTAATTGTCTTGTTATTGTACAAATTCTACTTCTTATGCATGTTTCACTCTGCATCAGGTCATATAAGTATTCCCAAGTTTCTCTGAAAACATCCTCTTAGTTTCTAGTTCTTTGCTGCCAAAAAAAAAGCTGCTGCAAATATTTTTGTACTATGGGTCTTTTTTCCTGTTTATTTTCTTTTTTTGTCATATGCACCTAGTATTCAGTAAATATTTTTTAAGTGCCTTCTATGTATCAAGCATTGTGCTAACCTTTGGGGATACAAAAAGTTATACTCTGCCTTCAAGAAGTTCAGAAAGTAAGGGAGGAGACAACAAACAAATGTGCATAAACTAGCTATGTACAGAATAAATAGGAAATAATTAAGAGAGGGAAAGCACTAGAATTTAGATAGACTTCCTAGACAAAATAAGATTTTAATTTGGATTTAAGGGAAGCCAGGGAAGTCAGTAGACAGAAATGAAGTGGAGAAGACAACCAGATAAAGTGCCTTGACTTGAAAGAGTAGTTTCAGTCTTGTTCATGGGACAGAAAGGTAGAAGGGTAGTGTTAAGTGGATTGAAGAGTTTGTGGTTTGGAGAAAGGTCATAAGATTGGAAAGGTAGAAAGGGGTGAAGTTATGAAGGGTTTTGGATATCAAAATGAGTAATTTGTATTTGATCCTGGGCCCATTAATTTATTTTGATCAGGGCTGATGACATAGACCTGTGCTTCAGGGAAATTACCGTGATGAATGAATGGAAGATAGATTGGATTGGGGACAGACTTGAGGCAGGGAGACAATTTAGCTGATGTGCTGCTATAATATTGTGTATATGATCTTTGTTCTTACATCTTTCTTGGGATTTATGTCTACAAATGGAATCATTTTCATTGAACTATATTTTGATGTTCTGTTTTATTTGTAGAGGAAATATTAAAGATTCTTAATGATAAAAGGGATAAAATTAGCATGGTACATCATTAAAAAGGAAAACAAATTAAGATTTATCTGATCATATGGAATTTCTGGAGTATAAACATTTTAGCCACTTTATTTGCATAATTTGTAATTGTTTTCTAAATAATTGGACTTTTTTCTACCACTATTTTCCCACAATTCCCACATTAACTAGTCCCATCTTTTAACATTGTTTCCAGTTTTTAGGGCATGAAATTAGACTGTATTTTAAATGTAATAGAGAACTTACTACTGAAAGGAATCCTTTGATGAAACCTTCTCAAGTTCATAATTCCTAATTGTCTTGTGCACATAATTTTTAAAAAATAGTAGCTTTTTATTTTCAAAATATGTGCAGTTAGTTTTCAACATTTATCCTTACAAAATTTGTATTTCAAATTTTTTCCCCTCCCTTCCCTTATTCTCTCCCCTAGACAGCAAGTAATCCAATATATGTTAAACATGATGCACATAAATTTTTAAAGAATGTAGTTTATTATAACAATTCTCTCTGCTAGTGCCTTTACCTCATCACAGGTTTGTCACTTAGGCATTTCAGAATTACTTTGATGTTGTCAAAAGCCAAAGCAAGCAGTATCCTGAGGATGTTTATCTTAGAATATTGTCACATTTTTTTTCCAGTATCTGTTGAATGGAGGTGGGAGAAGGATGTTTATATAATTCTGTGTTTACAATGGAATTTTTTAATACACTTTTGAGCATTCCAACAAATACCAGAAGGCAACAGTGCTCTAAGTTGCCTTAAGTAATACATATATATTGACTTTATCATGTGCTACAGAGAGCAGAATTGTAATATGTGTATTAAAATAAAATCAATATTTAGAAATAACCTTTGCTGTGTCCCTGAGATCTATGCTTTTGACTACCTTGCTTATAACTATTCTTGGTTCTTATGGTATGTAACATGAATCTTAAAATTGTGAAATTGTACTAGCTTATTGCCAGTGAATAATAATGAATTGTAATATGTTTAGGTCTTAGGAATTGATACTTAATAAATGCTTGTCTGAGAGTATACTTGATATTAGTCATTCATACTCTTGCTTGTTAGAACTATAAATTTTATCAGAGTCTAATATCTTTTTTTAAAATTTGTTTTACGAAGTGAAATAATTTCTTGGGTTATGTGTTTTGTCTTTTTTAGTGAATTAGTACCAGCTTATGATTCAACTACCTTTGTTTTAGAAAACTTCAGGTAAGACTTTGGTAACTGATTATTTTGTATATACAAAATTTGTCATTATAAATGAGAGTTGTTTATAAATAAATTTAATTTATAAAGCAGAACTGCTAAGAAGCTATGCTACGTGTCCTTCACTTTGATATTTCTTATTATAGAATATTTTTATTGATCAAAATATTGACTGTATGGTGGGAAAAATCTGATGCCTTCCCATGTTGATATTATTTCTCATGTTTTCTCTTTTAAAAAAAATCAGTATTTTATTTTTCTAAATACATGCAAAAGATAGTTTTCAATATTCACTTTTGCAAAACCTTGTGTTTCAGATTTTTCTCCCTCCCTCTCTCCTATAGACAGCAAGCAATCCTATGTAGGTTAAAAATGTGCAGTTCTTCTAAACATATTTCCATATTTGTCATGTTGCATAAGAAAAATCAGAACAAAAGGGGAAAAAAAACTCATGTTATCTCTTAATGCTAAATACCTGTATTTTAGTATGTTCTCTTCTGTAGTTAGAAAGAAAAAAGTTAGTCAAGAGTTAGTATTCTAGGTCACATGAGCAACAAGTTGGAAGACTAAACATTTCTCTTGATTTCTCATGTGTTATGGGAGGGAGAGGATAGTTCGTGACCAGGACAGGTATAAAGTTGTTAAATGCTAATCTTAATGCTAACACTATCACTTGTAATCTTGAACATGTTGCTTGCTTAGTTTCTTTCAATTTCTTTACATTCTTCTTTATTTTCATTATAACCAAAATTTATAGATTACAATAATAAATTCAGTGCTAAATATTGTTTATTGTTTCAGCCATTTTGGAATTGCTTTCTTTAAATGTTATGAGTAATTAGCATGAACACGGTTTGGTCATTATAAAAATACTATATGGAAATATATATAAATATTAAATCAGTTCATTCGTCTTAAATTTTTTGTCCAGAAATATAAATTGATATAGCACAAGAGTTATTTTTCATAATGGATGGGTTATTTTTAGCAGCAACTGTAAGATTTAAATTATGATAAAGTTTGATTTATTTAACTGTTATAAATTGACATTAATATATTGTCTTTCTCCTTAGTACTTTGCGCCAGAGGGCAGATCCTGTTTATAGTCCACCTCTTCAAGTTTCAGGGCTTTGCTGGAGGCTGAAGGTTTATCCAGTAAGATGTTTACTGTCTTTTTTTTTTTTTTCTTTTAATGTTATTTATTATTTCTACCACAATAATCATTTTTCTATAATTTTAAAACAAATAGATATTACAGATACCTACTAGGCAGTTGCAAACAACAATATTTGCATATTTCTTTATAGGGTCCTTGAATTTTATTCAAAGAAATTATATCTGAACTGAATTAACTCACTTTACATTGAGTATTATTTTGAAGTTCTATCAAAGTTTGTGTAAGAAATATGAACAATTCTTAATGATATTTCAGTATTGGGGATAAAAAAATAGTGCATCATTTAAAAGGAAGAGTTAAAATTTATCTTATATAAATCTTACTAAGTAATAAATACTATTTATTAATACTAATAAAATATATTAATTTATGAAAAGATATAAAAATAGGAATAAAAGGTTTTTCATTAATACAGCAAAGAATATTCTAGTTTACATGACCAACAAGGTGGAGGACTGGACATTTTCTCTGATTTCCTGATGACCTCTTCAATCTCTCCAATACAGAAATTTTGCAACAAAGATAAAACTAGCTATCTCCATGATTTAGGACATCAAAAATCCAAAAGAAGATAAAAAACAATGGAAGCAACAACCAAAACCCCCCCAGAAAAATCTGTGAACTCAATGTTCACTGATCCTGAGCTCACTGAGCATCTGTCACCCCAGCTACCTCCTAAGTTATGAGATTGCATTATCAGTTTAAGTCACCCTTCCCTTTCAGCGGTGTGGAGGCCCTGACTTCAGGGAGTGGAATTATGTTCCAATCTCCACAGCCCTTGGCTAAGCTCTTCAGGGATAAAAAGTCTGCCAGAAGTTGCACTGTGGAAGCACCAGTGCTGCAAACCACTTAATTGCCAATGTTGGGATAAACAGTGCTGCAAAAACTTTGAATTATCAGTGCTAGACCAGAAAAGAAGAGAGGGAATAATTGAGAGAGGGTAGCAAGCAGTGAGAGTGGGAAGGAGGAGAGGAGATATGCAATATGAAACCTAGCTTGAGGGGAAGGCTGTTAGCATCCACTGGAACTAGTCTGACCACTCAAAAGTTAAGGGGGTAGAAACCTCTGCTGGTGAATTGTGAATTGCCTAATATAGGGGCTGAGCACTGAAATGCAGCTTCCCAGGAAACCATAGTCAGAAGAGAGGGAGTCAGGAAGAAAATGAGAAGGAAAATAAGGGGACAAAGGACTGAAATTACCAAGATTGCAGGAGAACAAAAATTCAAAGACCTTGAACATAGATAGATAAAGCAATGGGAAAAATAGTAGCAACTGAAGGAAACACTTCCAGATACCTATGAATAAATACTGTGAAACAAAAGAAAATTATCTTACTACTTGATGAACCAGAGGACCTTGTGGTATTTGACGAGAAAGAATCCCAACATGTTGTTTCTGAATGGTTGAAAAGAGAAATGAGAATTATAACAGCAGAATTTTTATCCTATGCATCAAAAAATAACAAAATAGAAAAATCTAATGTAAATGTAATTGAAATGAAATGTGAATGTAATGGCAAGCTTCACCAAAGAACAAAAGAGAACAGTAGATTGGGAATTCATATCTATAGCAGAAAGGTCTGCCCTTAAGAAGAAAAGCAAAAAACAAGAACATTAAAAGAAAATAAGATCATCATGTTAGTATGATAAGGTTTAGATTTAGGGAACCAAAATGAAATTAGGGTTTCTAATGGTCAGGGAGTTAAATGACAAGGTCTAGTGGCAGGTTTGGGGTTCAGGGAACCAAATGGAGAGGTTTGGCTCCCCTGCAACCCCTTGAAATTTGGCTCAAAGGGAGTTTTGGGGACTCCCTTTTGGGGCGCTGAGATTCTCTGTAAAAGAATTTTTAGATCTGAAAACCTAGATTGATAAAAGAGGTTTATTATGGGGATTGGAATTAAGGTTAGAAATCCTGACAGAGGCATAAAATCTGGTTAGGGAAATAGGTGAGGATAAAGAGAGGATGGCACTGGAAAGAGTATTCCAGTGGACAGAGGCCTTTGGCATTCCACGCATGGCATGTTTGGAACCTCTGCAAAGAGAGGGTTCTAGTTTGGCTCTTTTATGAGCTTTGGCTATAAGCTGAAGGGAGCTTGTGAGTGGAGTCCTAAATTGGCTCCTCACTGGATTTTAGCTTGAGCTGGAATTTGAATTGAATTCAATGAGTTTCAGGACTGAGCTGACCCTACCCAGATAACAAGGATTAAACTTTGTTCTTTGGGGCAGGGTCCCTCACTGAGGCAGAAGGGGATTTTATCCTTTAAGGATTTTTAGGGTTTCTCTTTTTATTTACAATATACAGGTCTTGAAGACAGGAGGCATAGAGACAATTTTAAGTATTATAGGTTTCTAAGAAGAACACAACAGAATGAAAAAATACAACAAAAAGCAAAACACCATGATGATGAAGAAAATAATAGAAAGCTGCTTTGGACTTCTGAACACAGAATATGAAATTCCAATTGAAAGAATTCATATTGCCTCCAGAAAAAATATCCAAGTCTGCAAACTCATAGACACATAGTGATTAACCAAAGTTTAATAATTCATTTCAGAAACACGTCTTTAAGCCATCTAAAGACTTTTAAATACAGAAGAAAGGACATTCAAATAGTGCAAGATCATTCCATGCTCAGTATAAAAAAAGGAGAAGGGAACAGAATAGAATAATGTATTCTTAAGAACTGTAGTGCTCTGGACACAGGCCAAGGTAACCTATTCTGCACATCTGAGCTTAGCCTTGTAGGAAAAGGATAGACTTTTAGTAGTAAAGAAGATCTTGAAAGTTTTTAGAAAGAAAATTTGAACTGAAGGGATTATTTGCATCTTAGCACTCATAATACAGAACAGCAAGAAGAGTGAAAAAATATAGTAGGTATGGACAGAATAATAATAGACCAGTAAGATTTTTTTTTTCTTAAACTCACACAAGGAGATAAAGGTGAACACAAAAATGTGGTGGAGGCAACTGTGAAGAGGAGGATAAGGGGACATTATATACAGAATCTGGAAGGTGACCTCTGTGGTCTCAGAAAGAAGAGAGCCTATTCCAATAGATTTGTGATGGAAAGAGCATTCTACATTCAGAGAGAACTATGAATCAAAGCATAGTATTTTCACCTTTTTTTGGTGGTGGTTTGTTTGCTTGTTTTGTTTTTCTTTCATGTTTTTTCCCTTTTGATCAGATTTTTATTTATTATTTTGTGCAGCATGATGAATATAGAAATATGTTTAGAATAATTGAACATGTTTAGCCTATATTGGATTGCTTGCTGTCTTGGGGAAGAGGTAAGGAAGGGAGGGAGAAAAATTTGGAACACAAGATTTTGCAAAGATGAATGTTGAAAACTATGTTTTCATGTTTTAGAAAAATAAAATACCATTTTAAAAAAAAGAAAAAGAAGAGCCTACAAGGGAATATTTGAGTTGGAGGGAAAAAGAATGGGAAAAATGGGAGAAATGAAGAAAGTTTACTTTGGAGGTAGGAGGATATTCCACTGGTGAATTCTCTTATGGGTGAAGAGAGATGGTTAGTGAATGAAAGAAGAAGAGAATCTTAAAATGAATGAAACCTTGGATCTATTGCATTGGGAGGGGGCAAGTTGCAACCCCTGGTGATACTTGGTAGCTGGACAAATGTGACAGCATAGACATGGGGGACATTTATAGGAAAAAAGGTAAACAAGGGTGGGAATAGATCATTATTGGGCTGTATATTTAGGAACACAGTTGGTGAGGAACCCTATCAAGGGGCAGTTTCCTTTCTAATATCTGAAATAATTGGAATTGTTTTGGAGAAAAGGAAATCTATGAGGTAAGCTCTATTAGCCAGTGATAGAAAGTGCCTAGAATGTAGAACCTAGAAGAATTCCTGAGAAACTTTATTTGCATGAAGAATATAGAGAAAAATGAGATACTAGATGATTTTAGAGAATACGGATTTTCCTGGAGTAGAGAAAAAATAGGTAATCAATAGAAATCTTTGGAAATGGACACAAAATATGAAATTTAAAAATCTAATGAATAGAAGATTAGCTGAAGGGAAGGAAAAAGGGGGGGAACTACTTGAATGAGAAGAAAAAAGACGAGGAAAATACATAATGAGATAAAAGCTGATAAAATCTTACAAGAGGAAATATCAAGTGAGAAGATGGGATTGGAATGAGGGACAAGAATTTGTAGGATCAGAGACACCTTAAAAAAAAGATTAAGATACAGTAACTGAAGGAACATAATATTGTGTTTATAAAAGAAGGGGGAGAACATAACTTGGGGAAAAACATCAGTATTAGAGACATATTGAAGAAAATATAAAACTTACTCTTATAACTTTAAACGTAAATGGACTAAACAATCTAGTAAAATGAAAAAGTGAGAAATTGGATTAGAAATTCTTCCAATCTGTGATTCCTAGAAGAAATAAGTCTCATAAAAGAACAAAAAGACATACACAAAATAAAACTAAGGGGATAGAAAAAAATTTATTGCATCATGGGAATTTAAAAAAGCAGAATTTGCCACCATGTTCTCAGTTGAAGCAGAAAACAATTGAAAGAAAACTTATTATACTGAAAGGAACCATAGGCAACAACTTGTCATTGATAATAAATTTATTCATTCTAAATTCCTTAATTTCCACCTTCATAAAGGAAACTAGTAGCACATCAAATGACAGGAGACTTCAGTATTCTACCAATTTTCTCTGTCTAGAACTTGGAAAAGTGGAACTGAACACATTTCTGGTATATTACCATCTTTTTAAGAAGTGTTATATGTAATGAATATAAAGAAACATGGAAAAATGTTATGAACCTGATACATGGTAAACAGAACCCAAAAATATATCCAGTAACTACAGCAATGTAAATAGAACAGTACAGTAAAAAGTAAATATGTCAATATTATAAAGCTCAGACAATACTTGAATGAAGAGATACAAGAAAACATCCTTGACTTACTCCTTTGTGAATTTGGGAGGTCTACAGGTGTTAACACATTGCATATGTTTTCAGAATTTTTCAGTTTATTGATCAGTTGTGTTGATTTTTTATTTTCTTTAAAAAGTACAATTGTCATATGGGTTAGCTCTTCGGAAGGAGGAGATAAAGAGATACATGGGATAATAATGGTGATACAAAAAAAAAATCAATAAAAAGTTATTTTTAAAAAAGATGTAATATTCTAAGAAATCTATTTTCTTCTCATTCAAGAGCAAGGATTTGTAAAGCTGTTCACTATCAATAATGTTATCCAGAATAGTACTAGTAGTCTAAGCATAGCAATAAAATAAAAAAAATTGATAAGTATTGTGATAAGGAAAAATTAAAATAATTATTTGCAGAGGATATAATTCTGTATTTAGAAAACTCGAGAAATAAAAAAATTAATTAAAGGAAGAGATTACTTAGGCAATGTAACGAAATATAATTTTCCTAGTATCACTTTCTATATATTGCCAGTTAGATATTTAAAAAGTCACAGTCAAATTACACATAGTTTAACAACAAAAATGTTACATATTTACAAATTAATCTACTAAAATCTATGGAACTTAAATAAAGTCAATTATAAAATAACTTCAGAGAAATAAAAAAAGAATTTGAGTCAGTGTTAATTTTTGTGCCAAGCTAATAAAGATGACACTTTTTTATGAAATTCATCCTTAACTTTAATTCTATATTGATCAAACATATTAATGTAATGGAATATAAAATTTGACAAAAGAGTAACAATTCCTATGGAAAAACAGGTAAAAAATATAAAAGAATTATTAAAAAGGAGGTTCATTCATATTTCAAATCATACTATGAAACAGTAATAATTATCAAAACTCTCATTGCAGTTATGAATTAATGAACAATTTTTATAACATGAATTGGAATTATGCAATAAGGGTTGTTAAAATGTGCCCTTCTATTAGAAGCACAGAGCTGCTGCAAATTATTTTCTTAAAGAGTTTCCTCAAGGGCACTAGTGAGTTAAGTGACTTAACTAGGGTAACATGTTAGTAGATTGCTGAGGTAGGACTTGTACTTAAGTCTTAAGTCTTCTGGACTCCAAAGTCATTATGTCTTATTACCTTTAGTCAATATAGACGTTTTGAGGCTATATTAGCAATGGATAAATAGTGGTTTGTAGTTACACTGAAAAAAAATCACTTCATTGTTTTAAAATTTTTTATTTTATGATCTCATTTTTTAACGTTTTATATATTTGAATCTGCTCTTGTTAAAAGTTAAATTTATAATTAAATGTTTAAAAACAAAAAGATCCAATTATATTTTTTATGTCTTAATTCTAGTGGAGTTACATGAATTTTACTTTTTAACTTTGGGGGGGGGGGGCTGAGACAATTAATGACTTAAGTGACAATTAAGTGACTTGCCCAGGGTGACACAGCTAGGAAGTTTTAAGTGTCTGAGATCAGATTTGAACTCAGGTCCTCCTGAATTCGGGGCTGGTGCTCTTTCCACTGTGCCACCTAGCTGCCCTACTTTTTAACTATTTTAAGGAATATTTGTTGTTTAATGTTATAAATTGTTAAGACAAATTTAAAAATATTATGGCTTATTTTTTTTCCTGTGTGTCAGAATAAATAAAATTGTCTTTCCTTATTCTTCAGAGTTGGACAAATAAAAGGAAAGTTAACATAGATATTTTTTCATTAAATTGCTAACATCCTAGTATATAGAAACGATTTTAGCATTAATGTTGTAGTTTTTAGATCTGCAGCATCTTGTATGTTTATTATTTTAAACAGATGTTACAATCCATTCCTGTTAGATTCATAGATAAAATGTTAAAAATTGATCTCCAGTACATCGAAGTTAAGGTTAATCAATAGATACTATCCATTCTTTTTATTTTTTTATTTTTTAAATAATAGATTTTTATTTTCAAAAAACATGCAAAGATAGTTTTCAACATTCACCCTTGCAAAACCTTGTGTTCCACATTTTTCTCTCTCCCTTCCTCCCATGTTCCTTCCCTAGAGGAACCAATACATGGCAAACATGTGCAGTTCTTCTATATTGCCACATTTATCATGTTACACAAGAAAAATCAAATCAAAAAGGAAAAAAAAATTTTAGGGCAAGCAAAAAGCATTAAAAATTACTATGTTGTGATTCACAGTCAGTACCCACAGTCCTCTTTTTGGATGCTCTCTCTATCATAAATCTATTGGAATTGGCCTGAATCACTTCATTGTTGAAAAGAGGCAAGTTCATCAGAGTTGATCATCACATAATCTTATTGCTCTTGTGTACAATGTTTTCTTTACCCATTTTTTTTTAAGGATGGAAATGGAGTTGTGCGTGGTTATTACCTCTCCGTGTTTCTGGAACTCTCAGCTGGATTGCCAGAAACTTCTAAGTAAGAAATATGAGTATTCATTTTCTCTCTCTCTCTGTGTGTGTGTGTGTGTGTGTGTGTATGTATTTATTTTTTGATGAGGCAAATGGGGTTAAGTGACTTGCCTAGGGTCACACAATTGGGAAGTGTTAAGTGTCTGAGGTCACATTTGAACTCAGGTTTTCCTGATTTCAGGCCTGGTGCTCCACCTAGCTGCGCCCTTAGTATATATTTTTAACATATTTTGCTTTTTTGGTATACTTATGAAATTGTTTTTCCATGTCTTTATGCTTTTGGACATGAAATGTATGTATAGCATAGTGTGTCAGTATGTTTTTTTAAACCTAAAGCTTCAACCAGCAATTTTTTTTTTTATTAAAGCTTTTTACTTTTCAAAACATATTCATGGACATATTCTTCAGCATTAGTCTTTGCAAAACTTTGTCCAGTTTTCCCTGCCTTCCCCATCCCTTCCCCTAGATGGCAAGTAATCCAATGTATATTAAACATGGTAGAGATACATATTAAATCCAATATATGCATACATATTTATATAATTATAGTGCTGCACAACAAAAAAAGAGAAGCAAAATAAAATGTAAGCAAACAACAACAAAAAGAGTGAAAATGCAATGTTGTGAACCACATTCAGTTCCCACAGTCCTTTCTCTGGGTGTAGATGGTTCTCTTTATCACTGAACAATTGGAATTGGTTTGAATCATTTCATTGTTGAAGAGAGCCACATCCATCAGAATGCTGTTGTTGTGTACAATGATCTCCTGATTCTGCTCATTTCACTTAGCATCAGTTCATTTAAGTCTCTCCAGGCCTCTCTGAAATCATCCTGCTGGTGGTTTCTTACAAAACAATAATATTCCATAACATTCATATACCATAATTTATTCATCCATTCTCTAACTGATGGAGATCCACTCATTTTCCAGTTTCTTGCCACTACAAAAAAGGGCTACCATAAACATCTTTGCATAAGTTATGAGACTGAATCTTTTGCATAAGTTATGAGACTTGGTTTCTAAAATGGTTAGATTGATTCACAGTTTCACCAGCAGTATGCTTGTGAACCAATTTTTCCACATCTCCCAACATTTGTCATTTTCCCCCTTTTGTAATTTTAGTCAATGTGTGAGGTGTGAGATATCTTGTTTTAATTTGCCAGCCAGCAATTATAAAGACATTTTGTCAAGAATTAACCTGAGCTTCTCTAGTCACTATGCAATATTATTCTCAGAGTTGGATGGGATCTGAGATAACATCTAGTTCAAATTTTAATCTGAACGAAAATCTTCTTTATATAATGTTTCCAATGAAATGGTTGTCTAGCCTTTATTTGAAGTTTTACTGAAGGCAATTTGCTACTGACAAAAATAGCCTACTTCACGTTTTTTGTGAAACTCATGGTTTTTTGGTCAGCTAGCATTAGCTTCTTGTGATTTGAATAATGCTGATTGCCAAGTGACATTTTTTACCTTTTTTTTTTTAAAAGGAAGATTTCTTGCTTTGAGTGTTGAACTAAAATTTTCTTAAAGAGCCACAGATAATGAGTGCTAGCACATTTTTAGTTAATAGATGAGTAGGATGTGTTATGTCATCTTTTTTAATATATTCCCTCTGTCCAATTTTCCCCCTTTACCCAGTGTACCATTTGAATAACAAAAAATTAAAAAGAAAGAATAGAGAAGTAAAATAGTGCACTGATTCTAAACATCAACCTTGGTTAACAGTATGTAGATGTAGTATTCCAAATATATATCCTCCACTTTTATAAAGAAGGGAAGAAAATATTTTTTCATTTTAGTTCTGTGACCAACTTTGGTCATTATAATATTATATAATAATATTCAGTTTCATGTTTATGTTTGTTCCATATATATTGTTGTAGTCAGTATTTATGTGGGTTTTTTTTTTTTTTGTTCTTCTTAGCTTGTCCTCATTGTGCATCAGTTCATATGTTTATTCTATTACATTCTTATGCCAAAATTTTTTAAAAGCTTCTGTAGTCATTAAGCCTGGATTTTATTCCCATTTTTTTGTTGTAACATTAAAGTGCTGCTAATTATATCTTAGTATACATAGCACCATTTTCCATTTTTTGCTGAGAGTATATATAAATCTCTGGTTCAAAAAGTATGAACCATTTAGTTGAATTCCATATTCCTTCCATAATGGTTAGACCAATTAACAAACAGTTCTACCAGTAATGTTGTATGTCTCTTCTTTTCTTTTTTCTGTCAACATTGTCTTTTTCCATCTTTTATCACTGCAAATTTTTTGAGTGGAAAGTGAAATCTTAAAGTCATTTCAACTTGCACATACAATTTTCACTTCACTTATTATTGATGAACTAGAGCAGTCCTTCTAGTTGTTAACAGTTTGCAATCCTTTTTAAGAGAACTGTTAATATCCTTTAACTACTTCTTTTTTTTATTGTTGTTATAGCTTTTTATTTACAAAATATATGCATGGGTAATTTTTTAGCATTGACAATTGCAAAACCTTTTCTTTCAATTTTTCCCCTCCTTCCCTCCACCCCTTCCCCCAGATGGCAGGTAGACCGATACATGTCCTTTAACTACTTCTTAATGGATTTTTTTCCAATGTTAGATATGAATATCGTGTTGAGATGGTTCATCAATCCTCAAATGATCCTGCCAAGAATATCATTCGAGAATTTGCCTCTGATTTTGAAGTTGGAGAATGCTGGGGTTATAATAGATTTTTTCGTTTAGACTTACTTGCAAATGAAGGCTATTTGAACCGGCAGAATGATACAGTAATTTTAAGGTAATGAGGAGTTTCATGTTGCGACTTTTTTCCTTTGTTTTAAAGTAAAATTTTGAGAACATTGTTCTGTAAAAAATAAACATTAATAAACATTGACATTAAAAGTAATTTTCACAAATTTTTCTTAATGAAATTAATAAAATAGTTCAATTGACAGTAAATCTGTGATTTTATCTATGAGTCCTCTATCTAATAATACAGATTGCCTGCCCATCTATGCTTTTGTTTTCTCTTTCCATCAGTGAAAATGGAGGAATGAAAAAGCTACTGAATACTTTCTATGAGCAAAGCACAGCTAAACTGTAGGAATATAAACAGAAAAGCAGGACAATCCCTGTTTTCAAAGTATTCATTCTGACTGAGGAAACACATGTAGGAAATTCTTGTTAGATGGAGAGGCAGGCCCCCATGTTCGTTAAGATGCAGCAGCAAAACGTGTAATTAGCATATTTAATGTCATTTCTGTTGATAAAAACACTATTTCTGCTATTGAACCATCTTATAGTGCCAAGGATTTTGTTGGTAAGAAATTTCTTTTCCAATATTTAGTACTTTTGAGGTTTCAGTACCTGCAGTAGTAGTTGCCAGATCACCTCTTTATTTATTTATTTTGCAGTCCTTGGGCTGAAAGTAGTGCTGTCAATGTAGGAGGCTTTATTATTCTCAGGAATACTACTAAGACTTGTGGATCTGGACTGTTTCATCAGGTTCTGAAGGGAGGAAGTGTGTATAGTCATGGTCATTTGACTTTCTTGGCATATGCCAACTCTATTCAATATTAAATTTTGTTATTCATCTTTACCAGTATTTAATAAATAATATTTGATCCCCATGCATCTAATTCCATAATTATTTGACTATAAATCATTTTAAGATGATGTGGTAAGAGCCTAGTATTATATTTAGAAGACTGGATAGAAGTCTGAGCAAGTCATCTTTCCTTCTTCCAATATCATTTGAAAATAGCCTCCTCTTTCTGCCATGCATATCATTAGGCTAAAGAGAAGTCGTTTGTAGTGATAGAGCATTGACTTAAATTAATTTCAGCCTTTGTATTTGTTTTGTGAAAGACTGGCCAGTAAAACAAGGATGATTGGACTCTGCTATCTGAAAAGTTCCTTCTGACTCTGATAAGCGGGAATTATAGAGGAACTAATTGACTTTGGACGCAGATCTCAGATTGGCCTTGCCTAGCTAATTGGGATCCTGTAGCAAAACTGTGGCCTTGCTTCCTGAAATGGTTAGTTTGTTGTACTGCTTAAAGTTTAATCATTTAGATGGTCTTTGAATTAACTAAAAGTCTTTGCTATTTTCTGTGATTTATAACCATTGTGAAATAGCTCACCTGTTTTTTTCTTTTTTCAACACCTACCTGAGAATAAGTGGATTAGAGTTTTCATTTTAGGGAAAGAAAGGATGGAGTTTTCATTTTTGGATACAGGAGCACTCTGTGGGATTGTACAAGTTAAAGCAGAAGTTTACTTAGGGACTTTGAAGTGAAAGTTGTTAAAGCCAGTGTATAAATTTTGCAGAGGGATAGCCCAGCATCTGGGAAAGGGGATGAAAAGTTTTCCCTACTTAGATTCTGCAGTACCATATGGTTTGCTACATTTCTGGAAATATATATCATTCATCCACATTGTAGATTAAATGGGCTTTACAGGCTAGCTTTGCCTAATAGGTATTCAATTTGCTGCTTCATTCCTCCATTTTTTTTTATACAGGTGTCTATGACTGGGATGGTTTTTCCACACCTATCCCTAATAAGATTCTAGGTTTTTTCTTAAGCAGAGCTTAAATATTATTTCTGCAGGAAGCTATATTAATGTTCTCTCACTTGAAATTACTTTGTATATTCTTTACATTTATGTGCTTGTATATATGTCTGCCACTCCTGTCCCCAAAATTCTTGAAGCCAAAGATAATTTCACTTTGTCTTTATATTCCTAGGATCTAGGATATTACTTTACATATTGGAGGCATTTAATAAATGTTAACTGTCATCTGTTTTAATGGGGGAAAAAACCTTCTAGGTTTCAAACAGCTAGCTTAAAAAATGAAGTTAGAGAAAATACTTCATTAGTCAACACAGGATTTAGGGGATTTAGACTAATTTGTAAAAACTTAGAATTTGTGTATCTGTATATTTTTTGGGGGGGGGTTTGTTTGTTTTTGCAGAAGTTAGGTTTATTTAGAGGAAGAAGTTACAGACAAAATAAGAGATATAGTAGACACTAGAAATGGTAAATATGAAAAGTGGGAGAACATATAAAGATAAATAAATTCCTCAGTGGAATTCACAATTACCCAGTAGAAAGGGACTACCTCATGAGGTTGGGGCATGTCCTTAGATGCCAGACTAAATCCTGAAAGGCATTGAGCACCCTAAAAGAGTTAGCTAGTGGGACATAGGATGGTTGGGCAAGATGCCATGTAGCATGGGGAAGAGGGAAGGGAAAAGACACCACAAGACTGAGTGTCACAGTGAGACAGAGTAAACCAAAGGAGGGCAGTGGTCAAGTCATAAGCTATAAGCTGTTTTATAAGGGAAAATTTAGCTTCAGGGACTTGACATAACTTGTATTTCTGACTGAATTACCTCTATAGATTGGGAATCGTAGAGGTAAACAATTCTCAATTATCAGAGTTTTCTTCCTGCTTGCCCTAGGGAATAATTTTTATCAATACTTCAGTTTTTCTCTGCACACCACACCCACCATTCAGTCTCTTATCATTTCCCCACTCTTTTACTTAGTTAAAGAAAGCTTTTAAAAAGTGGGATGGGGAAAACTCAGAATTTAAATATAAATTTAAGGTCTGATTTTTAGTAATAAAATTGCATTCTTTGAATTGTTTTTTAATTTAGTACTATTTCTGTTTTTGTATATATATTTTTGTTTGTGTTCCTTTTTTTAAGATTTCAAGTTCGTTCACCAACTTTCTTCCAAAAATGCCGGGATCAACACTGGTATATTACTCAGTTGGAAACTGCCCAAACTAGCTATATCCAACAAATTAATAATCTTAAAGAGGTAAGCAGATGACATCTATCTCTACATCTGTGTTTCAGATGAACTTTTAGAGTAATTAATTATTAAATTAGCTATTATTTGGTATTGATAATTAAGGCAGACTTGAACCTTCTTTTTTCATTCATATAGTTCTGAGTCTGTAGCTCTGCTCAGGTTATTCCATTTCTTGGAAGTTTAGTTGGCTTCTCTTTCTTTTCAAAAGACTAAGACTTTTAGCTATTTTTTAAAGAAAGAATATTTATTCCTGAGCATGAAGAGACTGAAAAGACAGCATCATGACCCATAAAGCCTTTCTAAGATGGGGATAATCCATAAATTAGTAGGGATATTGTATTATAGAAATAGATTTTTTTTTTTCTGAAAAGAACAAATAATAGGGAAATTTTCTTTTTCTTTCCAAGAATGTGACAAAATTCACAAGAAGGAAATGTACATGATAAAATGCTGTCAATTTTCCATTCCAATTCATTTTTATCCTTAAGGAATTTCCTTCCTTTTATTGCATTGCAAGACTATTTGCTATTCTTACTAGCTATGGGATATACAGAATATGAGAGAAGGAAATAGCTCAGTCACAGTAAATGAAAAATGGAAGGAATCGGGACCAGAGATGGAGTAAATGAAATGGAATGATTTTAGAGTTTTCTAAAAAGTAATAGGCTTTATTGAGGTAAGTAGGAATATCTGCGTCATTCCCATGTGACTAAACATAGCTTATATTTATCATTTTGAATGTGTTAATTTTGTTTTTTAAAGAGACTTACTATTGAACTTTCCCGATTCCAAAAATCAAGAGGCATGTCACCACCAGACACTCACCTTAGCCCTCAAAATGGTGATGGTCTGGAGATGAGAGCTAAGAAAGCAGGTTCAAGTTGTGAATTACTTCTAGAGGGTATGCCTGCCACAACTTCAGTAAGAGAGGCCAAAGAGGATGAAGAGGATGAAGAAAAGATCCAACATGAAGATTATAATGTAGGAAAATATTTCCTTGTTTCAATATTGTTTTTGATATGAGTATTATGATAACTTTTTTTCTGTCATTCAGCAGTCATTAAATCAGTAAACATTTTAAATGCCTACTAGGAAGGTTGCTAGATAGCACAGTGGATAGAGCACTGGTCCTAGAGTCGAGAAGACTAAAATTCATATGCAGCTTCATACACTAGCTGTGTAAATCTAGACAAGTCATTTAATTTTTCACTGGCTGCCTCAGTTTCCTCATCTGTAAAATGGAGATAATGGCACTTTCCTAACAATACTGTTGTGATGGTCAAATTAGATAATATTTGTAAAGATAGTAGGGGCTTAATAAATGCTTCTTTCTTTCCTCCCTATTGTATGCCAGACATAGTGCTAGGGATACAAAGAAATACGAGACAATCCCAATCCCTACTCTTACTCTAATAAAGAAGACAAGGAGCAGATAAAGATATATAAACAAAATATATAAGGATAAATTGGAAATAATTAGCAGAATGAAGGCACTGTAATTAAGGAAAATTGTAAAAAGTTTCTTGTAGAAGGTGGTGTTTGATTTGAGACTTGAAGAAAGTCAGAGAAGAACAAGACAGAATTACATACTTGCCTTTGCCTCCACAAAACTCAATTTTAAGATCACCATATTGTAATGCAGAAATTGAATCAATGCATTCCAGGCCCTTTCGAATTAAATATATGATATCAGTTCAGATTAACTTCTTTCATTGTTCAAGTAGTTTTAGAAATTGTCTTAATAATTTTAAATGTGGGTTTAGGCAGGGAGACCTTTGTTCAAGTGTTTCCTTTTCTGTATTCTGGCTTGGGGACCTCGGTCAAGTCATGTAACCAATTGTTTCAAGTCCCAGGCCATTTTCTAAGATTTTTAAATGGCAAATCACATCCTATTCTGAATTGGTGGATTTTTTACTTATTGGGGAGCTCCCTCTTCTGTGAAAATCATATGTCCAATAAAAATCCAATTTTCTTGTGTTGTTTCATCACCTTCATTTCAAATGTACTATCCACTACTAAAATCATGTCTTGTAATGAAGAATTAAAAAAGCAAAAGAAAAGAAAAATCAGTCCATCAATATGCCATTCGAATCTGACAGATACTTGCCCATGGTTTACCACTCTGCAAAAAGAGGAAGAAAATTTCATTTTCTCATACCATCTGACTCTTTTGTCACTCCTTTTAATTACTCAGCTTTATTTAATTTTAATCTCCATTTATGTTATTATAATCATTGTGTTTATTGTTTTCTTGATCTTCAATTTCTAGCAGTTGTCAAGAGAATTAGCAGAGCGTGATTATAGAGACAACAAAAATGATTAACATGAAATTAAAGTGTTAAAAAAATTTGCCTGCTGTATTTGGAAGTATTTTTAATTTATTGAGGTTAAAAATTATGTTCTTTCACAAAAGTCTACTTTGCATGACCTTTGCTTCATTATGATGTTGAGTTGATTCTAGGTACTGGATGGCAAACCCAAAGGAGCATAAATTTTCCCAAGTATTACCAAGCTGAAAATACTTAAAATTTGGCCTGGGCAAAGAACTGTTTGTTTGTGTGTTATACATAAAACTGATTTAAATTCATAGGGCTAATTAAATTTAGAAAGGCTAGCCAACAATTGATAATCATCATTATCATCATCATCATCATTATTATTATTATTATTTTTTTTTTTTTGTGCTGAGGCAGTGGGATTAAGTGACTTGCCCAGGTAAGTAATATAGCCAGGAACTGTTAAGTATCTGAAGCCAGATTTGAACTCAAGTCCTCCTGACTTCAGGGCTGGTGTTCTATCCATTACACCACCTGGCTGTCCTAGTTGATAATTATTTTGGCCTAAATAGCCACACAGCTAGGAAGTGTTAAGTGTCTGAGGCCACATTTGAACTCAGGTCTTCCTGACTTCAGGGCTGGTACTCTCTCCACTACCCCAACTAGCTGCCCTATATTAACTTTTTTAATATACATTTCTTTATTTTGGGAGAGAAAAATCAGAACAAAAGAGAAAAGCCATGATAGAGAATTAAATACAGAAAAAAGAAGTGAACATAGCATGTGTTGATTGAAGGTAAATCTCCATAGTTCTCTTTTTAGATTCAGATAGCATATTCTGTCCGAATCCCAATTTATTTGGGATTGCCTTGGATCACTGAACCACTGAGAAGAACCAAGTTTATCATAGTTGATTCCCATATAATCTTGTTGTTACTGTGTAATATATTCCTGGTTCTGCTTGTTTCACTCAGCATCAGTTCATGTAAATCTTTCCAGGTCTTTCTAAAATCAGCTTGTTCATCATTTCTTAGAACAATAATATTCCATTTTTTTTTTTATTTTTTTTTTTACTTTATTACCATCATATGTGTCCCAGCTTATTCAGCCATTCTCCAAATGATGGGTATCTACTCACTTTCCAATTTCTTGCTACCACAAAAAGAGCTGTTAGAAACATTTTGCACATGTTGTGTCTTTTTCCTTCCTTTATGATTTCCTTGGTATACAAAACAAATAATGGCACTGCTGGATCAAAGGGTATGCACAGTTTTATAACCTTTTAGGCATAGTTCCAAATTGCTTTCAAGAATGGTTGTACCATCAAGTCTGATGGACATGGCTCTTTTCAGCAATGAGGTGATTCTGATCAATTCCCATAGACTTGTGATGGAGAGAGCCATCTACATCCAAGAAAGAGGACTGTCAGAACTGAATGTGAACTATGATATAGTATTTTCATCTTTTTTGTTATTGTTTGCTTTCTATTTTCTCATTTTTTCCTTTTTGATTTGATTTTTCTTGTGCAGTATGATAAATGTGGAAATATTTATAGAAGAATTGCACATATTTAACATATATTGGATTACTTGCTCTCTAGGGAAGGAAAGTGGAGAGAAGGGAGGGAGAAAATTTTGGAACATAAGGTTTTGCAAGAGTGAATGTTGAAAACTCTTTGTATGTATTTTAAAAATAAAAAACTATTTGTTTTTTATAGCTTTTTATTTACAAGATATATGCATGGGTAATTTTTCAGCATTGACAATTGCAAAACCTTTTGTTCCAATTTTTCCCCTCTTTCCCCCCCACCCCCTTCCCCAGATGGCAGATTGACCAATACATGTTAAATATGTTAAAGTATAAGTTAAATACAACATATATATATATATACACACACACACATGTCCATACAGTTATTTTGCTGTACAAAAAGAATCAGACTTTGAAATAGTGTACAATTAACCTGTGAAGGAAATAAAAAATGCAGGTGGACAAAAATAGGGGTATTGGGAATTCTATGTAGTGGTTCATACTCATTTCCTAGAGTTCTTTCACTGGGTGTAGCTGGTTCAATTCATTACTGCTCTATTGGAACTGATTTGGTTTGTCTCGTTGTTGAAGAGGTCACATCAGAATTGACTGCCGTGTATGATGATATCCTGGTTCTGCTCATTTTACTCAGTTCATGTAAGTCTCTCCAGGCCTTTCTGAAATCATCCTGCTAGTCATTTCTTACAGAATAATAATATTCCATAACATTCATATACCACAATTTATTCAGCCATTCTCCAATTGATGGGCATCCACTCAGTTTCCAGTTTCTGGCCACTACAAAGAGGGCTGCCACAAACATTTTTGCACATGTGGGTCCCTTTCCCTTCTTTAAGATCTCTTTGGGATATAAGCCCAGTAGTAATAATGCTGGATCAAAGGGTATGCACAGTTTGGTCACATTTTGAGCATAGTTCCAAATTGCTCTCCAGAATGGTTGGATCTGTTCACAACTCCACCAACAATGTATCAGTGTCCCAGTTTTCCCACATCCCCTCCAACATTCCATATTCTCTTTCCCTGTCATTCTAGCAAATCTGACAAGTGTGTAGTGGTATCACAGAATTGTTTTAATTTTCATTTCTCTGATTAATAATGGCTTGGAGCATCTTTTCATATGGCTAGAAATAGTTTCAATTTCTTCATCTGAGAATTGTCTGTTCATATCCTTTGACCATTTGTCAATTGGAGAATGGCTTGATTTCTTATAAATTAGAGTCAATTCTCTATCTATTTTGGAAATGAGGCCTTTATCAGAACCTTTGATTGTAAAAATATTTTCCCAGTTTATTGCTTCCCTTCTAATCTTGTTTGCATTAGTTTTGTTTGTACAAAAACTTTTCAATTTGATATAATCAAAATTTTCTATTTTGTGATCAATAATGATCTCTAGCTCTTCAATGGTCATAAATTCCTTCTTCTTCCACAGGTCTGAGAGGTAAACTATCCTATGTTATTCTAATTTATTTATAATCTCATTCTTTATGCCTTGGTCATGAACCCATTTTGACCTTATCTTGGTGTACAGTGTTAAGTGTGGGTTAATGCCTAGTTTCTGCCATACTAATTTCCAGTTTTCTTGTCAAACAGTGAGTTCTTATCCCAAAAGCTGGGGTCTTTGGGTTTGTCAAATACTAGATTGTCCTTTGAACCTAACACTGATCAACTAGTCTATTTCTTAACCAATACCAAATGATTTTGGTAACTGCTGCTTTATAATATAGTTTTAGATCTGGTACAGCTAGGCAGGCCACCTTCATTTGATTTTTTTTTCATTAGTTCCCTTGGAATTCTTGACCTAATAAAAAGCTATTATTAAAAAAAGGATGATTGGATCATTTCACCAACTTCAACAATTTAACAGGGGTTCTTAAACTAGGTCTATAATCTTGTTTTTTTTCAATATTTTGATAATTTTATTCAAATATAATTAGTTTCTTTTATAATCCTATATATTTGATTTTATTCTTTTAAAAACATGTTAATAATCTCTTATATGGCTTTTTTTTAAAAAATTTAATAGCCTTTTATTTACAGGTTATATGTATGGGTAACTTTACAGCATTAACAATTGCCAAACCTCTTGTTCCAATTTTTCACCTCTTACCCCCCACCACCTCCCCCAGATGGCAGGATGACCAGTAGATGTTAAATATATTAAAATTCTTATATGGCTTTTTAAAGACTCACAACTCAACCTCTTCTTACATTCCAGTATTCTTGCACTTTATTCCTCTCAATACACTCTTCAGACTAATAACATTGGTTTCTGTGCTGTTCTTTTCACAAGATACTTCATCTCATGACTCTCTGTGCATTTTCACTGCCTGTTCTTCATCCCTGGAATACTCTTCTTCTCATTTTATTTTATGACTTTCTTGGGTTCTTCCAAGTCTCAGCTAAAATCTTCTACAGGAAGCTTTCTTCCCATAAAAGTTAGTAGTTGTTGTTGTTTTTTTTTTTTCTATTTGAGATTATTCCCAACTTAAACTCTCTTCTCTGTCTCTCTTCTCTCTCTCTTCTCTCTCTCTCTCTCTTAGAAAAAGGAGAATCTTCTAGAAATAGACCAGTGGTAATTGGTCATATGAAATGCAACCTAGCTAAATTTGGAAAGTTTGGCCATAAGATTTGGGAAGTTTCAGTAATGGTGAAGAGTTTTCAGTTTTGAAATGTTTCCGTTTTGGTGAAGAGAGCACCCATACCATAGTAAATGGTAGAACCTTCATGTAGTTTTGGAGGACTAATAAAATCATGTATTTATTGGTTTCCTGACTGTGGAGAAGACAAAGAAGGATGGGATGTGGTCTCTGCTCTTCAGTCTAGTTGAAATGAAACATTAACATAGGAAAAGATAAGCCATAGGATCACAGCTTTAAGGATAAAAATCTAACCCCTCTTATTTTCCAGAGGAGATAACAAGTATTTTGACTTCACCTTCATTGCTCTATCCATTGTTCCACACACCTCTTACAACAACATATTTTAATAGTCCAGGCCCATAACAAAAATGTCACAAAGTAGTACAATTGAATTGTCAAATATTATAAGTGATAATTGTTATCAAAGTTCAGAAGAAGGTAAAATCATTTCATAACTATGGATGGGTATTGTTTAGTATTATTTCTGGAAGATTTTGCATTAAGTAATCGAAATCTTTACTTTCTAAGTTGCAAGTGTGTGCGTGTAAATCTCTTTATATTATCTGATTTTTTTTTTCTTTTGCTTTGACAGCATGAGCTTTCAGATGGAGATCTGGATATAGATCTTGTTGGAGAAGATGAAGTAAACCATTTAGATGGTAGCAGTTCTTCTGCCAGTTCAACAGCAACTAGTAATACTGAAGAAAATGATATTGATGAAGAAACTATGTAAGTAACTTAAACTTTTCTTATTTTTAATGTTTGTGTTCAAATTTTGAGCTCCAAATTTTCTCTCCCTCTCTGTGGTCCTTTTGGCCATTAAGACAGCAAGCAAAATGGTACCTGTTATACATGTGAAGCCACACTGAATTTAAATAGAACTGAACTAGTCAGTATGCCTTTGATTGGAACCAAATTATATCCAAAGAATTGTTTTAACTAAACAGAAGTGCCAGATTTAGTATTTCAAGTTTAGAATTGAAATAAGTATTATAAAAAAGTATGTATTACTCAGTACTATTAATTATTTTTAAAAAATGACATAAGGCAGAGTAATGTTATAGGCATGGAGTTAGTTTATTAGGAATGATATTTACACACACACACAAAGCAAGAGGATAGGATTTAATACCACTATTTTCAATTATTAGTATCCAATGTTTGTCTTGGACTGGTAGGGTTGTGATGTTTTGGGGGGGGGGGGGTTTGTAGTGATACTATTGTGAAATGACAGTGATTATGTCATTATCATTTGGGCTGTGACTCTGTGTGAATGGAGTCAGGATCCTATTAACTCTGCTTTTACAACATATTCCTTATATCGATTACCTTTTCTCTACTCATGGTTACCACCTGAATTCAGACCCTCCTTACTTTTTACCTGAATTGTTATTAGCCTTCTAATCTGGTTTCTTTTCTTCCAGTAATTCCTCTTTTCCCATACATCAAACCACGGTTTTCAAAATAACCTTTCTGAAGTACAAATTTTATAATGTCATTCCTTTTTTCGGGAAATAAAGCTTCTTTCAACTTTCCTATAAGAGTCCCTTTCCCGCCTTCCATCTTTCCCATCCCCCCACTCCAATTTTCTGCTTTCCTTCTGATCTTGACTATATTGTATTTGTTTGTATTACTAAAACTTTAATTAGAATCATCCATTTTATACTTTTTTAATGCTTTCTATCTTGTTTGATCATAAACTCTTCTCCATAGATCTGACAGGTAAACTATTCCGATTTGCTAATGGTATATCACCTTTACATTTAAATCATGAACTCATTTTGACTTTATCCCAGTATATGTTGTGAAATGTTAGCCTATATCTTGTTTCTGCCATACTGCTTTTTAGTTTTCCCAGTTGTTTTTGTCAGATGGTGAGTTCTTGTCCCAAAAGCTTGGATTTTTTCTTTGCCTTTATCAAACACATTACGAAAGTCATTTACTACTGTGTATTGTGTATCTAGTGTGTTCCACTGATCCATCAATCTATATTTTAGCCAATACTAGATGATTTACTGTAATGGTCTCTTCTCTAAAATATAATGTTCACTGGGAGCAGATTTCTTGGGGAGCTTCTAGAGGCAGCCTTTGTTTCAGTTCAGAGTAATAATCACCTCAAATGTAGCCAGCTGTTAAAAGTCCAATCCTTTATTGTCTCCTTCAAAATAGCCTGGTTAGCTTTCTTAGAAGCCTATCTCTCTCCATGGTTCCGAGAGCTCTTGCCACTAGTCCTTTGTCTCTTCCAACTTCAGCCTTTATCTCCCTCCGAATCCAAAGCCTCCAGCCAGCACAAAGGTGGAATATGGAATGGATCTGACTCCTCCTCCAAGAGTGGGCTTGTGGGCTTCTGACTTGTGAATCTCCCAAAGTTTCTAGTGCCTTTGTCCTTTAGTGGGCTCCTCCTTATATAGGCTCTCCCAAAGGTGTGAACCAAGTACATAAGCATTGTCTCTATCAATTCCAGTGACTTAGCACCTTGTTTCAAGTTCTAGCCCATAACAATTTACCACTTTGTAAACAGTTTGAGATCTGGTATGGCTGGGCTACCTTTTTTCCTCCCATTGATTAATTTGATATTCTTGACCTTTTATTCTTCCAAATGAATTTTGTTACTATTTATTCTGGCTGTATAAAATAATTTTGGTTGTTTGATTGCTATAGCAGCGAGCCAGTAAATTAATTTAGGTAGAATTGTTAGTTTCTATTATATTGGCTCAGTCTATCTCTACATAATCAATATTTTTCTAATTTTTTAACTCAGACTTTATTTGTGTGAAAATAGTTTTGTAATGATATTCATTTAGTTCCTGGATTTGTTTTGCAGGTAGATTCTCAAGTATTTTATATATCCTACAGTTATTTCTGTATTTCTGTAATTTATCTCTTCCTGCTGGACTTTATTGGTAATATATCAAAATACTGGTGATTTTTGGATTTATTTTTGAACTGCAACTTTGCTAAAGTTGCTAATTATTTCAACTAGATTCTTAGTTGGTTCTGTAGGAATCTCTTAAGTATACCATTATGTCATCTGCAAAGAGTGATAGTTTTATTTCCTTATTGGTTTATTCTAATTATTTTAATTTCTTTTTCTTCTCATTGTTATAGCTATTATTTCTAGTACTGTATTGAGTAGTAGTGGTGATAATGGGCTCCCTTGCTTTATAAAACTCTGATCTTATTGAGAAAATTTCTAGCTTATCAGTCTACCTTGTCATGGATATTTGCTGATGGTTTTAGATAAATACCATTTTAAGGAAAGTTCCATTTATTTCCTGTGCTTTCTATTATTTTTAATAGGAGAGTGTATTGTATTTTGTCAAGCTTTATCTGTATCTACTGAGATAACTCATGCAATTTTTGTTATTTTTGTTATTGGTATGTCAGTTATGTTAAATAGTTTTCTTAATACTGAATTAGCCCTGCATTTCTAGTTGTGAACCAATCTCTCCTTGGTGATTTTTTTCTCAGGAGGGAGCTCATTGCTGACTTGTTCAGTTTCCTTTTTGTAGCTGACTTGTTCAATTTCCTTTTTGTAAGATAGAGTTATTTAAACATTCCATTTCTTCTGTTAATCTAGGCAATTTGTATTTTTGTAAATAATTTTACTTAGATCATTAGATTTATTGGCATATTTGGGCAAAATAGTTCCTAATACTTGTTTTAACTTTTCTTTATTGGTAGTGAATTTACCTGTTTCATTTTTGATACTAGTAATTTGGTTTTTTAAATTTCTTTTTTTAAAAAAATCAAATTAACTAATGATTTATTCTGTTGGTTTTTTTTTTAAACAAGCTACTAGTTTTATCTATTGGTTCAATGGTTTTCTTTCACTTTTATTAATCTCTCCTTTGATTTTTCAGGATATCCAATTTGATAGTTTTTTTTCTTAGTTACATGCCCAGTTTATTGATCTACTCTTTTTTGGTTGCATCCCTTGAATTTTGGCATATTGTTTTATTGTTGTTATTTATTTTAATGAAATTATTGATTGCTTTTATGATTTGTTCTTTGACACACTCATTCATTAGGATATTGAATAATCTGTTCCTATAGCCATTCATTAAATGTAATTTTATTGCATTATAATCTGAAAAAGATGCATTTAACATTTCCTCATATGATTGTGGGGTTTTTTTGCCCTAATTACATAGTCAGTTTTTGTATAGGTGCCTTGTACCACTAAAAAACAGCATATTCCTTTCTATTCCCATTCAGTTTTCTCCAGATGTCTTTTAAAAATCAAACTTTTGGAAAAATTCTTCTTGTTTATTTTTTGGGGGTTAGATTTATCTAATTCTGAGAGAGGGTAATAAGGATTCCTAATTAGTATAATTTTACTTTCTATTTCTTCCTGTAACTCAACTTTTCTTTTAAGAATTTGGATGCTATATCATTTGAAAATTTTTGATATTATTTCACTGTCTATGATACTTTTTAGCAAAATGTAGTGTTCACTATATTTGAATTGTTTCTTTCTGGAAGCTGAAATATTTTCTCCTTTACTTGAATGTTCCACAATTTGGCTATAGTATTCCTGGGAGTTTTCATTTTGGGATCTCTTTTAGGAGGTAATAAGTGAATTCTTTCCATTTCTATTTTACCTTCTGGTTCTGGAATATCAGGGCAATTTTTCCTGATAATTTCTTGAAAGATTCTGTCTAGGCTTTTTTCTTTTCTTTCTTTTTTTTTTTTATCATGACTTTCAGGTAGACAAATAATTTTATTTTTCCTGTTATTAGGAATGGAGCGTAGAATAGCATATGCAAATAGAAAGTATCATTCTGGTTTGATGTGGGGTGGTGTGTTTAGAGGGTTGGCAGGCGAAAAGTTATCTGGATATCCTAACAAGTCTGGTGAAAAAAGGGCTAGAAGGAGGAGCACGAGAAGAAGGAGTATGAGGCCTAGGGTGTCTTTAATAGTATAGTAGGGGTGAAATGGAATTTTGTCCGAGTCTGGGTTGATTCCTGAGGGGTTGTTAGAGTCTGTTTCATGTAGGAACAGTAGGTGAACAACAGCTAATGCTGTGATGATGAAGGGTAGGATGAAGTGAAAGGCAAAGAATCGTGTGAGCGTTGCTCTACTGCGAAACCCCCTCAAATTCATTCTGCTAGGGTGGTGCCAATGTATGGGATAGCGGATAATAGGTTGGTAATTACGGTAGTGCCGCAGAATGATATTTGACCTCAAGGAAGAACATACCCAACAAATGCTGTTGCTATAACAGTGAGGAGAATCACGCCAATGCTTCATGTTTCTTTGTAGAGATAAGATCCATAGTAAATTCCTCGGCCTACATGTAGGAATAGGCATATGAAGAATATTGAAGCCTTTCCAGGTTAATTGCTTTTCCAATGAGATAGTTCACATTTTTTATATTTTTTCATTTTTTGAGTTTTGCTTGTTGTTTCTTGATTTCTCATAAAGTCATTAGCTTCCATTTGCTCAATTCTAATTTTTAAAGCTTTTTGTGCCTCTTTTCCCGATTGGCCAATTTTGCTTTAAGCATACTTCTTCTCATTAGCTTTTTGCATTTCCTTTTGCACCTCTTTCAATTCTCTTCCTAATTTTTCCTCTACCTCTCCTACTTGATTTTCAGAATCCTTTTTCAGTTCTACCTTAGTCTTATTTTTCTTGGAGGACTTTGGATGTAGGAGCTTTGACTTTGTTATCTTCTACTCAATGTGTTTTTGATGTTCTTTGTTACCATAGTAACTTTTTTGTGGTCAGAATCTTTTTCTGTTGTCTGCTTGTCTTCTTAGGCCATTTACTCGCCTTTTAACTCTTTATTAAAGTAGGAATCTGTTTCCAGGGTGGAGAGTGACCTGTCCCAAGCTTTCAGCTATTTGTAGAGATTCTTCTAGGTTCCTGACCATAAACACTTTTCCGTTTGGAGCTGTTAGGAGTGTCCCTGCCCCACTGTAGCTATGAGAGCTAGTGTGCTAAAGCACCAGAGTCCTTCCTCAATGCTACTAAAGAGACCTTATGTGAGCTCAGGCTCTGGAAGCTGCCACTCCTGCCCACTCCCACTCCTGGTATGCCCTTTTACCTTCTGAGTCCTCTTTAGGCTCTCTGGATTGAGGGGTCTGTAAACCACCAGTGCTGCTGCTGCTTCAGAGATCCGCAATCCTGCTCCTGCTTTGTTGGCTTTACAGCCAGGACACGGGGCTGCCCTGGCACTGCCTGACTAGCACTGCCACTCTGGTGCCACAGAGTTTTCCTCCTGACCTTCTAAATTGTCTTCTTGATGTTCTCCACATATGACATTCTCACTCTATAACTCGGTGCCACTCTTCTGTTTTCACTGACTATTTCCTATGCTTAGAATCGTCTGTTTCCTCATGTCTGCATCCTGGCCCCTCAGGAAGATTTAATGTAAGAGACCTTTCTTAACTTCAGCCTCTTCCTCAACCTGGTACCTTTTGAAATTACTTGCCCTCCCCTTCTTTCCTTGGATGATATTGAGAGATAATGAGGAGTCCAGGATAAGTCCTATATTGGGACCCTGGAGGACTAGGAGGATAATAATTGCCATTTATTTAAGAGCCAAGGTAAGAGGAAAGAAGAAGAGGAAAGATATTTAAGTTTTGAACTTGTTGAATTTAAAGTGTCACTAGACTTCCAATTTGAGATATTTGAAAGGCATTTGGAGATGTGAGAGATTGGAGGTCAACAGAGAGATTGGAGCTGGATAGGTAGATTTGAAAATCATCAGCATAGAGATGGTGATGAAATGTATGGAATTTGATGCAATCACCAAGTAAGGTATTATGGAGAAGAGACCAGACAGAATCTTAGGTGAAAGAATCCTTGGAGGAAGTAGTTAAAAGAAGGATTGAGTGATTTGGGGGAAATTATTCTTCATGGTTTGGCGAAAGTTTTTGTTTTAACTGATGAATTAGACTGATAATCTGAATTTTGTTGTTGTGTTTATCTTACTGTGAAATCCTGATTTTTGTTTTAGAATAATATAAATTGTAAGGTGAAAATGGCTTGATCATATAGAAAGATTTTTGAAGGCAGAATGGAACTCTGTCTTTTGCGTCCTTTTTTTTTCTTAAGAGAGCTTAGAATTTGAATAATTTATTTAAACCATCTCTAGCTGGCTTATGCTCTAAATACATATGCTCTAAATGCTTGCATTTTTTTAGAATTAAACTTCAGTTATGTAATAGGTCAAATATGATTTTGTGAACTTTGCCACCATTTATAATATCACTTCTATGGGAAAAGCTTACATAGAAATTTGTAAAACATAGCTAATCCTAACTTCAGCATCATCTGTAATTAATTTCATTTAACTTAATGCAGTGTGTTCTTCAGAAAAATACTTGCACTATTTTATTTAAATAAAGTCAGCATGCTGTTGTATATATGTAGTATTATCAGTCTCATATAAAAATGCATCCCTGTCATCAGTATATTGATTTAGAAAACAACAAATCAATATCCTGTTTTATTGTATTTTAATTTTTTTTGCTAAATGTTTTCACTTTCACATTTCAATTTATTTCAGTTTTTCTAGAGTTTTGCTGGCCTCTCTTATTTGTTGGATACATAGAGAGCTAGCTTTGGAGTGAGGAAGTCTTGGGTTCTACTTTTTTTTTTTTCCTTTCCTAATTTAATATTTTATTTCTTAGTTACTTGTAAAAATAATTTTTTGCATTTTTAAAAAAAAAAACTTTTGAGTTCTAGTTTCTCTCCCTTCCTCCTTCTCTACCCCACACCCCCATTGAAAAGGCATATGTGAAGTTTTGCAAAACATTTCCATAAACGTAATATTTTGAAAAAAAAAAAAAACAACAAAACCATAACCCTCACCTTATCCCCCACCCCACCCCCCAAAAATTCAAGGAACAAAGCTTTTTAAAAAGTATGCTTCAATCCATTTAGATACAACCAGTTCTGTTTCTGGGTATCCATTTTTCATCATAAGTCCTTCAGAGTAGTTTTGGATCATTGTAGTAGTGAGAAAAGCAAAGTCATTTGTAGCAGATCATTCTGCAACATTGCTATTACTTTGTACATAATACATTTCACTTTTCATGAGCTCATGGAGGACTTTCCAAGTTTTTCTAAGCTCATCCTGTTCATCATTTCTTATAGAACAAGTAGTATTCCTTCATTGTCTCATGCCACAAATTTATTCAGCCATTTTGGGTTCTACTTCTAATGTATGTTAGTTCTTTGGCTATGGAGAAATTAATTCTTATATGACACCTATCTTGTCACTTATTGGGGAGGTTGTTAAATCATATCAGTGGAGAGAGTTTTCACTCTAGGAATTTCTTTTCTCCCCTCTACATCCCATTCTCAATGAAATTGTAGGTCAAACAAAACAAAATTATCTTCAATTATAAATTATTTCAATTTTTTGCTTAGAATTATATTATTTACAAATGTATAATAAATGTACTTGTACCTAATATTTTTGAATCTAAATATCTTAATATTCAATTTAAAATAACAAAGCCAGCCCATCTTGATTTATAAAATTATTTGTTTTAGAATGAAATGAACATTTTTGATAGTTTCATATTCATTTTTACATTTGGAAAGAACTATGGAAATCTTCATTCGTACAGGCATACTCTATATGGCCATTTTATCACAGCAACACTAATAATTATTCAACTAGTTATCAATTTATAACATTGTTATAACCTGCCTTCAGTAATGCCATTTCAGTTAACTGCTTTATTGGGGTGTGGGAAGTAAAAGAAGCATCTGTAGTTTAGTATAGCCCTGTACAGAAGGCCTGGATTCACAAAGAAGTTCTTCCACTAACTCATTACTTTTCCTCTTTAGGTCTTCATTTCTTCATTAGAAAATAAGGGGTAAGGCAAGATCAGTAGTTCTTGATGTTTTTTGTTCTACAAATCCTGGGGTTTTCATCAACAACAAATGTATTGTGAGTCCCCAGAGTAATTTAATATGTTATTTATAATATCCTTCTATAATTGTTTATGGTTGAAGATTCCATTAAAAATTTTTAGCTTGAATTCCTGGAATTATCATTGTGAAACCTTCAAGAGGTTCTCAAACCATTGAATGAGAACTACTGGACTAGATGAGCTCTAAGATTCCTTCTAACTCTGATATTTTGTGATTCTGATTAAACTTGTTAAATGGAGTATGTCTCAGTAATGTATTCTGGTGGTCTATTTATGATTATATGGCACTAATTAATCTTATGTTCTTAGGTCTGGGGAGAATGATGTAGAATATAGTAATAACATGGAATTAGAAGAGGGAGAACTCATGGAAGATACAACTGCTGCTGGAGCTTCAGGTACAAAAGTGTCAAGCCAAATAAGCTGTTTTAAAAATCTCTTTGATAGGATTTGATCTTATTTTGGCATTATGTTTTCATTACTTTCATGGTATTTTGGTAACTATAAAATTTTAGTATCAAGGATCATGGATGATATGTCTTATTTCTACACTGTTTTTATAGAAAGAGAGTTGTAGAGGCAACTTGATGGCACAGAGAAATCCTGACCCTAAAGTCAGGAGGACCTGAGTTCAAATTCGATTTCAGATACTTAATACTTCCTAGCTGTGTGACTTTGGGCAAGTCACTTAACCCCAGTTGCCTCAGCAAAAAAAAAAAAAAAAAGTAAAAAAAGTTGTGGAATCATAGACACATGGAATATTTTAGAATTGAATCTAGATTAGATCTAAATCTTTAAATTTATAGAAGAGGAAACTGATGCTAGAGAGGTTTGACTTGCCCTTTATCAGATTAGAAGAATTGGGACCAGAACTCAGTTCTCTTGATTTCTGGTCCATCTTTCTCTACTAAACAACGCACTCCCTGAGAAGGAATATATTGACCTTTTTTAGTGACTATTTTATTTTTATTGTTGGATCTATGCAATTAGATAAGTCAAAAGTCTTAGCTAAAAGGGAGTAAAAATTCATTTCAGTGCTTTCATTTTATTGATATTGCCCTGAACATTATATATTTGCCCATTTTTCACACTTTTTTCCACAACTATTAAATAATAACTTAATTGAGGTGGGTAAAATCCATGAATTGGAGGATTGAATAAAAAAAATAGATCTAGATTCTCATTAGGAGCAGTCTTTTAAGCTTTTGGCAAGTAGAGCACAATCTGTGTGTTTACAAATGACAAATGAAAATATTATTCATATAGATTCTTTAGTATATTAGTCATTGTATTGTCATATTTTATCATTTGTAAATATATATTTATCAAGAATCTTGTTTTTCTTTTTCTTTTTAGTAGAACATTGATGATAATTACTGTACACAAAGATAAAAAACTCTTCTTTTGTTTTATAGCTAGATAAATTTCTAAACCTCCTCTTTACCCTAATCTGTCAACTAAAGATTTCATCTCATTTAGAAAATTGAGATAATTTATTAAGGGCTCCCTCTTTTTTTCTTTTCCCATTTCTTCATCTTAAATCCCTCGACATTCCCTATTTTATTACCCTTTCCCCTAGTCTTTGATAATGAGGTTACTCTTCTTGGCATATGCCTTTGAAACAGTAAACCACCCTGAGAGAGAGGAACAGGAAACAGTGAGGTGAGTCAGACCATGGCCACTACTTCTATGACCTATTTTTAAGATTCTAATGTAGATATTTTAGGAGCCTGAACCCAAGAACTCTGAGTTATTCTCAAACCATCTTCCTTATTCTACTCACAGAATCACCAAATTAGTTCAAGTCCTACTGATTGATTTCCAGGCCTTGTCTCTTTCTGCTCCAGTCCATCTTCCATACAGCTTTTTTTTTTTTTCCATACAGATTTTATTCATTTTTTTCACTCTGTCACTCTTTGTTGCCCATAAGATAAAATAAAAGCTTTTTAGCTTTTAAAAATTATTAAAAACTGGGTTCCAACCTACTTGTTGGCTACATTGTTTATTTTTGTTCTTTCTTTCTGATGTATTCTAGCCAAACTGGCCTTGTCTTTGTTCCTTACAAAGGAAATCTTTGTTTCTTAATTTGTTTCCTGTCTCCATGTTTGGAATTCTGTCCCTCCTGACCTCTTCTTCTTAGGCACCTTTTCTTCTTTAACAAGTAGTTCGAATACCTCCACATGGAGTTTTTCCTCATTCTGGCAGCATCCTCTCTCCCTGAGTATCATGCTAAATAGAACTATCCTTTATTTATTCTCTTTAAACTATGTGTAGTTGTTCTTCTCCTCCTCTCCTTCTCTCCCCAGCCCTGGTTAGAATAGGAGGTTCTTTGAGAGTAAAAATTCTTTTTTTCTTTGCTTTTTAATAATCTCTGCCATAAAGCCTAATATACAGTAAGTACTTTATAATTATGCCTTGTTGCTTGATTAGTGAGCAGAATTAAAAAAAAAAACAATTCTGGACCTCTTTCTAGTACTGGACAAGTCATTTCTCTTAGTATTTCTGATTGTACTGATAATTCACATTTTTCCTTTTAAAAGTGGGAGGAATGATCTTACTATATATGCCTTCATGGATTATTTTGGTATTGCTTAATAAGCAATAAAGCACTGCCCAGTTAGGAAAGTAAAAAGTGAGACATGGTTATAGTGGTTAAAGAGCCGGACGTGGTATCAAAAAGACCCATGAGCATTTCTTGCTCTCATACAAACTAACAATGTGTGACCTCTGGCAAGTCACTGTCTCTTAGTAGTCCAAGCATCTCTCTGAGATGAAGTCAAGATGAGTCACCTCTCTGGTTAATGGAAAGAATTTTCCTACTGTATCATACAGTATGGATTGTAAAATAAATTGAATGAAATGAATGAAAAATTCTCCTCTCCTCCCTTTCTCCCTTACCCTTCAGTTTTATAGATGATGAAATTGTGACTCAGAAATTATGTAACTTAACCAAGGTTAGCACAGCTAATAGCAAGTGGCAGAATCAGTATTAGAACAAGTCTTTTTACATGATATCATGTTGCCTGCATTTTGAAAAAGAATTTTGAAAAACTATTATAGTTTTTTATTTTTCAAAATAATTGCAAAGATAGTTTTCAACATTCATCCTTGCATAACTTTATGTTCCATATGAAAACCTTCCTCACCCATTTTCTTCCTCCCCTAGACAGCAAGTAATCCAATATAGGTTAAACATGGCCAACACTTTTTAATAGGATGAACTTTTTTAGTTGGCATTTTGTCTTAGTTCAACATGCTACATAATATATTGTGAATATTATTTCATAAATATTAGTTGCATGTTTTATTAAAGAAAAGGTTACTTTGAAAAAAAAATTCAAGTGACTTCCTTTCATATGAATTACTCATAAATATTTTCCTATGTGACATTCATTTGGATCCAAGTTATAGTATAATTATTTTTTAGTATTTTTCCCAGTTACATGTAAAAACAATTTTTAACATTTTAAAAACGTTTTGAGTTTATATTGTCTTCCCTCATCCCAAAATGGTAATCAGTTTAATATCTGCATCAAATATATGCAAAAATTAAGGAATAAAGGTTTAATAATTTGCCAAAAAACCCAAAATGAAACAATAATAAAAGACAATAAAGTGAAAAAATAGTATGCTTCATTCTATATTCAGACTTCATCAGTTCTTTCTCTGGAGGGGATAGCATTTTTTATCATGAGTCCTTAGGATTACTTTGATTTATGGTTAATTAATTTACAGTTGGTCATCATATTATAGTGCTATTTACTGTATATATACAACAGTCTTAGTACATTTTTTTTGCAAGTTTTTTTTTTTTATTTATTAATAGCTTTTTATTTACAAGTTATATGCATGGGTAATTTTACAGCATTGACAATTGCCAAACCTTTTGTTGCAGTTTTTTCCCTCCTTCCCTCCTTCCCTCCACCTCCTCCCCTAGATAGCAGGATGACCAATACATGTTAAATATGTTAAAGATATACAACATTCTTTTGGCTTAGCATAATTCTTTTAACTATAACCTCAACTTGAAAATAAAAATAGGATTCATAGGATTAGTTGTTAGGGATAAAGGTTTTTTTTTTCCTTTCCTTTTGCTAAGTGTTTTAGGAAACCTTAATTTTTAAAAAAAAAAAATAAAAATTATCAGGTGGTAGATTTCAACTGTTTTTCTGGGAAGAATATGTATAAAATATTCTGTAGTTGTCACTTATTGATATCTGTAAAATTTCACCAAGTGTCTTAGGTAAGTCTCAGTTTTCTTACCTATAACATTAAAATAATAGTTTGATTACCTAAATTCAAAGGTTCAGACAAGGTATGAAATGTGATATGTAATCATAAAATAGCATACAGAATCTTTGACTTGGAGATCACTTAGTAATTTTTAAAATGATCAAATAGGTTCGGATAAGTTGATTTAACTTGATCAAGGTCACAATTTTGGCAAGTGGGCAGATATAGGATGATAATAACTATAATAATAATATCAGCTAACATTTGTTAGTGCTTTGCTTATTACAAATATCCCTTCTATCAGTCTGCCATCAAAGTATCTAAAATTTTTATCCTTGGAGGGTCCTTTTAAGATGGAGATGTTTCATTAATGTTATCATTATACACTGGCCTGATTAATTTGAAAGCCCTGGGCTTCCCAAAATTGACAAAACTTAACCTAAAGATAAGTAGTATCTCTACTTTGGTAGTATTATGAGTATGGGGATTCAAGAGAAATATAGTGGAATAATACTGATCATTAGAAAGAAGATCCATGAATAGTTTGAGTGAGACTTGCCTTTGGATTATAATTTGGTTTATAGTGTTATTTTTAAATAATTTTCAATGAGTAGTGACATTTCATTATCCTAATTTATGTTGCCTTTGAGACCAAATACTCATAATATTTTAAAATTGGATGCAGAAAACATTTTTGTGACTCATGTATATTTTATATATTTTTCTTTTATGTATAGAAGCAGTGGTAGTATCCATTCTCATTGTTCAGTTTCCTAAATTCTTGGCAATTACTGGCCTTGAACATTATGGGAGTGTAAATCTTATACTGGTCTCTACCAATCTCTGACTTGCAGTCTGTTGATATATAGCAAATATCATTATGGATAGAAGAGATGCTACTAAGAAGTGAAACTGGACATACAGTCACTAGAATATAAACATTTTTGCTTCTATTTTTAAAAAATAAACAAACTAGAAATATAAATTTCCCACTTTTTTTTTTCTCTTGCAGGCAGTAGCCATGGTTATGCAAGTGCAAGCCGCAGAGCTTCAAGGCGAGCTGGAAATACAGGGTCTGCAGCTAGTAGCAGTTTATTAGATATTGATCCCTTAATTTTAATACACTTGTTGGATCTTAAGGACCGGAGCAGTATGGAAAATTTATGGGGCTTACAGCCTCGTCCACCTGCTTCATTGCTACAGTCCACAGGTAAAAAAACAGCAATAACAAACAAACCTTTTCATAATCTTTAACTTAATGTAATTAAATTTACTTTAATTGGTAGTAGAGAAGATCTCTTGTGTGACTGACTTTGGTCCTGTTCTTTTAAATATTAATATGGAGAGAGATTTTAGAAACCCACTTTTTATATTATTAGAACTAAGTTTTCAGAGGTCTCCTCTAAATATCTTTGTATATCAAAGTAAGTATCATGTTAAGTATATTAAATTGTTTGTTAGTAAGATTTATTTGCTGTGCCTCTGAGATAACCAAATCAATAATATATACAATATTGTACAAATTCTGAGCTATTGTTTTAACAAGTCATGTATGTTTTACAAGAATTTTCAAAAATTTGTAGGCCTAGAAGAAATTTATTGTTAGGCCCACCCAGTGGGGTTGTATATAAATGTTTTACCAAGTGATAATTTATAACTCACTAGAGAGAGAGAGATATTCTAAAGGGCTCTTTGGTGTTTATGAAGATATTTTCCCTAAAATTTATGCCTTTAAATAATACAGCATTATTCATAAAGATTATTTGACTCTTTCAGAATCAAGGAAATACTGCTGCATATAATTAACTTTAATGGAATGAAATTTCAATAAAATTCCAGCTACCTAGACTCTTAGTGGGAGGAAGAGGGAAGGTATAAATCATTTGAGGTAGCCAAATGTTCAGTATAGATCACTTTTAAACACCACTTTGAAAAAATGTTTTCACCATTTTACATAGGAATTTTTCTAAAATTTAATTTAGTTTCTATTTTTTTTGATTATTCACAATAAACTAATTTTTTCTTAAATGATTTTGAATTATGTTCTCTCTCTCCCTTCCCCTTCCTCAACTTCTTTGTTCATTTCCTTTAACTTCCATAGCACTTTATTCCTCTTTCTACTTCTTCATTGTACGTTTTCTTTAGTTTTTTATATAATAACTTTTTATTTACTCTTTCCCTCTCTACTTGATTGTAATGCCTCTCTCAGTGTCCATGCCTCATTTAATCTTTAAAACCCTAGGCCAGGGTTCTTCTACACATAATAGACACTTGATATAAAAATTTGTTGCATTATTGCTGAATTGGGTGCTCTCTTAAGGTAATTTACAGGTCTTAATTCTATGATTCCATCATTTTGAAGCATTATTATTGTGCTGTATTATGGAACTATACTTAGGGCTTATCAAAATGTTTAGGGCAGTTTGCTTGTGCATTCACTCCAACTCTAAATTTCTGAAGGTTTTTAGTTTCTTGTGTAAGCTTTTTATATTTTTTCTATTTCTTTCCTTGCTGTTTCATTGTCTTTTTGCTTCTCTCACTGTCCCTGTCTGCTTAGCAGCTTTTCTCTCAACCATCAGATTTTCTGATTCTCATCTCCTGAAAGCTTGTAGTGGCAAGGAGATTATGAAAAAAAAAATGTATGTTCTTTTTTAAACTGTACTTATTTTAAAGATAGTTGTTGCATGGACTTTTACATAGGATCATGGAATTTGGGCCTGGAAGTGACCTTATCTAATATTTTGAGAATTTTTTGCTACACTCTTGATTCTTAGATGTATGGTATAGTAGTGTAATAGTTCCAGAAAAAGGGTAGGGAGAAGGGGAGATAGCCAGAAGATTTAGGACCTAATCCTGTCTTTGCTACTTATTACCTCTGAGCATGGGCAAATACACTCACCTTTTTATACCTATTTCCTCATCTGTAAAATGGGGATCATAATACCAGTGCCAACAATGTTTTATGAAGGGAATGCTGTATTAACCAGAAAGCATTATGTATATACCTGTGAACTTCTATGGATAGATAAAGCTTCTGGACAAGTTAAGATACTACTATTATCACTAATTGGCAGAGAACCAATTCCTCATTTCTGGTCACTTTGAAATCTGAAATCTGGTAGTTTAATAGGTAGAACAGAAATAGTAGACCATATGATTCTGAAATGGGTCCATTTGTCATTTTAATAACAAATAGCTGTTTTATATTTTTTATTTTAAATCTTTGTGCTATCAAGATTTTAGTTTAGTTCCTTTTGCTTCATTTTTTCCTATTCTTGTGCTGAAGCAATTATAGCAAGTTAAAAGGGTCTCCCTCTTAATGAGTTCTTTTTTCTCATTTTAGAACTCATCGAAAAACTAATATAGGTTTCTTGTTATTTTAAGTCAGAGCTTTCATTACTTTTACCACAGTTTTTTAAATGAAAAATGATACACAGTAAAGAGAATTAATTGCTAGAGGTCCTAAATCTTATATTTATAAGGAATTTCCATAGTTTAGCATCTAAAGGAATGTAGTTTTTTAACTTTTAATTTTGGAATTTTCAAATTATCTTTAATTCAAATTGAAAAGTCATAGACTAATATGAATGGTTGGGTTGAATATGTCCCAAATAATATATTATAGGTTGGGATGTGACTTTGTTTTTATCTTGATTTTCATTAATGCATTTATACATAGTATCCCAGATGTGTCTATTCAGATATGTAGCATAGGGTATTAGGTAATTTAAAATATTATTAAAACTTTAATATTAAGACAGTTTTCCTTCCCCCCCCCCCCCCCCGAAGCCTCATATGCCCGGAAAGATAAAGATCAAAGGAGACAACAGGCAATGTGGAGAGTGCCTCCAGACTTGAAGATGCTAAAGAGACTCAAAACCCAAATGGCTGAAGTGAGAAGCAAAATGTCTGATGTAAAAAATCAACTATCAGAAGTAAGAAGCAGCAATGCTGGGTCCTGTGATGTCCAGTCCAACTCTTTTTCTGCTGATCAGGTGTCTTTGGCTTCCTGTACAACAGAAAGCTGTGGCAAATTGCAAGATCTTGGAATGGAACTTCTGACAAAGTCATCAGTTACAAGCTGTTACATCAGGAGCTGTAAGTGGGGAAGGGACTTGTAAATTTTTCTATGAAACAGTTTTGAAATTAAGGAACTAGAAGCACGATAGTAGAAAGAACCTAGAATAAGGAGTCAGATGTCTTGGGTTTTCAAGCCTGACCAGATTTTTAGTCAAATCATTTCACCTCTTTGCCTCCTGTTTTACTTCTCTGTAAAATTAGGACTTTGGACTAGAGATCTATAAAATCCTATTCAGTTCTAAACGTTACTGTCTTATAACAATTTGGAGAAAACAATTTTAAAAAAGCTCCATTTTGTCAAATGAGCTTACAGCATGAATATATATATCCTTTAAGGACTAATTTTGGTGGGGTTGAGATGGAATGTTGGCAGGGAACTCTGGTTATTAAGAGATTATTGCAGCGACTAGATTTAAGATCATGATTCATAAAGATGGTATTTGATTGTCAAGGACTGTTTTGGACCAGATGTCTTGTCTGAGGACCAACCTTACTTAGTTCTGAGAATGTTGGCCCCAGCAAGGCCTGAAAGCCTAGCTACTAAAGTAAAAGAACAGTTTGTTTCAGATGTGTATCAGTGAAGACAGTGCCCACAAGCATGAAATCACAAGTCTTTGAAGTCTTGAATTATTTAGTGTTGCTGTAACTAACTTTTTGGGCTTTTTCATCTCACTTATTTAAAAAGAAACCAACCCAACAATAATCTTAAGATTAATTTTATAACAATTTTTTCTGTATTTTGGTTTCATCTATAGGGTAACTTGGTAAAGTGTAGGATTTGGAGTCAGAAAAACCTGGGTTTTACAATCTTGATTTTAATAGTAGATCTGTGGTTCTTTCTGGGTGCAGGTTATGTAAATTATGTGCCTAAGGCAATCCCTTTAATAAAAATGTACTAAATTATGGAAGGTTATGTCTTCATGAGAAAGTTACCACAGCAAGAACTCCTCAAGCAATTCAGTTTCAGATTTGAACTTTATAGTTTATAAAGAGGTTAATTTTATAATATCAAGATTCTGTAAGCATCATATAAATGCTTAGAAGTATTGATGTGTCAAAAGGATGAAATTTTAATGCATATACAAAGGTAAGGAATTTAGATAGAAAGTTATTTGCCAGGCACTATGCTAAACTCTAGGAATACAAAAAGAAAATAAGATGGTCCCTTACAGAGGCACTTCAACTCTCATGGAGGTGGAGCAGATCTAAGCAAGAAGCAAAGTGAGCATCAGGATGAGGCTTCTCAAGACAGGGTAATCCTGGATAGGTACTCACTAATCAGAGGACTCCTTAAAGTTATCATAGAGGTGGGGCTGATAGTATAGTGAAGAAGAGCTGAATTAAACCCTAATGCAGTGAATTAACAGTGAGAAAGGTTGAATTTGTAGTTCAATATATATCCAGAAGCCAATTATCCTTTGTTTTCCTATTTTTCATCTGAGAAATGATTGATCTATCTTGTTATACAAACATTAATGTTGTTGAGGGTTATGTACACCTTTACTCTAGGTCAGCTGTTGTACCTTACCTCCTCAGATGTAATTTTAGGAAAGAATACTTCCTTTGTAAGCCATCTTGGTCCCAGGATACCCATTGTCTGTCCTTTTTTTGTTTGTCTTGTATGGACCAGTAAACCCGCCATCTGGGTCCATAGTTAAGGGTGCCCTATATTTTAGTCCTTTAAAAAGAACAGGAAATAATTGTCTCAGGACTCTTTGGGCATCTAAGGTTCTCGCTTCCCTCTGATAAAGTAGCAACAAGAGAAAAACCTAGAGGGATGCTTTTTTAAACCATCCAGAAAACCATTAGATGTAATAGGTGAATTGGAGGTGGAAGTAGTGGAGTAACTTAATTTGTAAAGTAGTGGAAAAAACTTAATTTGCTACATTTTTACATCTGGCTCTAAAGGATGGTAATCTTGTTTAGGAATTGGGTGAAGAGAGGTGATCCTGAATCACAGACTACTTAAGATTAGTGCAGAACTGGTTCGAGTATGACATTGAAGTTTTCTGAACACTCAGAGGCAGTATCAAAGCAATGAATTTTGGGTAGGGGCAGAAAAAAGATTGGTACAAGGAAAGGGAAAGTACTAATGACAAATTTGGTCTGTTTTATAATTTAGCCTTGGCCTTCCTGAAGGCTAGCTTATTGTCTTTTTAAGCCCAGTATATTTCAGGGTTCATATAAGTGATGTGGGAGGATAAGAAAGATTGAAAAAGGAGATTAACAAACCTCTTAGTAGTAGTAGAAGAGGGAGCATCTTCTGGAAAGAGCTGGCTCTATAGTGGTTTAGCACCTATAATAGGGGTAGAGAATTGGAGAGTGAGGATATTTTATTCTGAAATTTCTTTTTTGTTTTTTTTTCTTCCCCCCCCCCCCCAGGCAATTGGGGTTAAGTGATTTGCCCAGGGTTACACAGCTAGGAATTGTTAAGTGTCTGAGGTCAGATTTGAACTCAGGTCCTCCTGACTTCAGAGCTGGTACTCCATGCACTGTGCTACCTAATTGTCCCATATTTTATTCTTTAAATGGCTTTTGAAACATTGTTACTGGAAAAATTGACAGATTTAGCACCAACCTGATTTCATTTAAAGTTGCTAACTGCTACTCATTGAATAAAAATCCTTTCAAACTATTCACTTAACTACTAGTTAGTTTTAGTCTTAGAGGAGGAAGCCATATGTTTCTCATAAGCAAGTTTGAAGGGTTTGTTTCTGCTATTGGCTTCATTTTTATAGGTGAAATTAACCCATTAGCATTCAAGACTATAATTGTTTGGTTTTCCTACCATTAGATCCTTTTTCTTTTTCTTTTTTTAATCAACATGTTACCTGTGTTTTTTTGTTTGTTTGTTTTTGTTTTTTGCTAACTTCCCCTTGCCTAACTTCCCTGCACTAAAGTAAGGTTATTTTACTTTGTATCAGTAGTTTTAATCATTCCTTTCCCCCATTCTGTTTTGATTGATGTAATCTCTTTATTTAAAATTTTCCGTTTACCTTATTGTCAATATTACAGCTAGAGTTTAATTTAAAAATTACACTTTCCCCCTCATCTTTACCTTTACAGTTGGCTAAATGTCACCTTTGAGAAATATTATTTCACTTCATCTTCCCTTTCCATCAGTCTTTCAGATGCTCACATTTTATTCCCTTTTCAATTTATTCCCAATTCAGTTTTTAAAAGTTCTAACATTTTTTCAGTGACCCTTATGAGAGAGGTACGACTTAAATAAAAAGCTTCAACAAACTTAATTCAGAGCGTTTACACAGAAACATCCTTATTTGCTTTCAATTTTAGATTACCTTGTTTTAAGTTTCATCTCTATGTCAAAGGCCCAGCCCAGTTCTGAGTGCCTTATTAGGAAAGAATTTGAAATTTCTGTCCTTATTGAAGAACCATTTTTCTTGTAATTGTGTAAGTTCAGTTTTACAAGATAGTTTATCTTGAGAGTGCTGGCCAAATTTATTTCCTTCCTTCCTTCCTTCCTCTCCTTTCCTTTTTCCTTTTTCCTTTCCTTTCCCTTCCTTTCCCTTCATTATAGCTCTTTATTTGCAGGATATAATTTTTCAGCATTGACCCTTGCAAAACCTTCTGTTCCAACTTTTCCCCTCTTTCCCCCCACTCCCTCCTCTAGATGTCAGGTAAACCAGTACACATTAAATATGTTAAAAGTATATGTTAAATATAAAATATGTATACATATCCATACAATTATTTTTCTGCACAAGAAAAATCGGACTTAGAAATAAGGTAAAATTAACCTGAGAATGAAATAAAAAATACAAGCGGACAAAAACAGGGAGTGGAAATGCTATGTTGTGGTTCACACTCATTTCCCAGAGTTCTTTTGCTGGGTGTAGCTGGTTCTCTTCGTTATTGAACAAATGGGACTGATTTGGTTCATCTCATTGTTGAAGAGGGCCACGTCCATCAGAATTGATCATCATACAGTATTGTTGTTGAAGTATATAATGATCTCCTGGTCCTGTTCATTTCACTCAGCCTCAGTTCATGTAAGTCTCTCCAGTTGGCCAAATTTCTTGAGGAAATCAATTCTATAGAAAGATTTCATAGAATTTTAATACTATGATGAAGTTTTAGAGCTCATCTAATCCAAGCTTCTTATTATGTAGATTAGAAAGGTGATGCAATTTGTCCAGAATCAGACAGTACTATAACACATTTCTTCCAATTCCATTGTTTTTTCCATATATAGCAAGTAGTTCTACTTTAGAGGACATTGGCTTCTCACTTTTTTCCCCTGATTAATTTCACTTCTTGTTTATAAAATGACTTGATAGCTCAAAATCATTTGAGCCTTCTGTCTGGGAAGATTCTCTAGAAGATTTCTTTATAAATCATTAAGCAACAAAAATTCCTTCTTTGGGAGACAGCAGTTGGAACTCTATCTGCATAGGAAGACAGAGAATCTTGCTGAGGCAATATTTTGTATCTTATATACAAAAAAAAATCAAAATATCTTTTCAGCCACAAATAAGAAAAGTAATTCTCCTAAACCTACCCGATCTGGTACAGCTGGAAGTTTGTCACTAAGGAGAGCAGTGGATTGTGGGGAAAACAATCATCGCCCAAAGGGAGACTGTCAGACTTCCTCTGAAGGTAAATCCAAAATGCTTAAGTAGATGCTGTATGGTGAAAGTTGTTTTGTTTTGTTTTTTTTTAATTGCAAGACTTTCAATAAAAATTTGTGTCGAAATTCTTAATTCATTGCAAATCATTAAGCCATTACTATATGCAAAGCAAACTGCTTAACTAAGTATGGAGGTATAGAGGTACATATTATGTAGTTCCTGCTTTCCAAAAATTTTATTTTTTAAATAACTGTTGTAACATGATATGATTTGAAAGATTGGCAGCTTTAGCATTAATCTGATTTCATTAAAAATTGGCAACTGTTACATATTAAATAAGGATCTTTTGAAACTAAGGTGAAGTGGGATAGCTTTAGTTTTAGAGAAGGAAGCCATTATATTTCATAACTTTACTTATATGGAAAATTATGTTTTAGCTCTGTTTCTCATAAGTGAAAAGTTTGGGAGTTTTGTTTCTGCAACTGGCTTCATTTTTATAGGTGAAATTAGGCTATTAACTTTCAAGATCATGATATAAATAATAGGAAGACTACTACACATTTAAATAAGTAATAAAAGGAGAAAGAGTTCAGGAGAAATGAGATTGAAGGAAAAGTCTGGGCAAACTTCTATGAGGATTTTTATGGAGAAGAGACTGTTTACATTTGAAGGAAAGACAGGAAGAGGTTCCAAGACAAGGTGGCATCTGAATTGGGCCGTTAAGCAAGAAGAGGGATATCAGTGAACATAAATGTGGATTCAGGAGTCCATTCTACTCACAGGGCATGGAATGAGGAGTAAACAAAGGAGAACAAGGGAGGGAGAATTAGTCTGGTTTAGTTGTAAGGTATGTGAATGGAAATAGTATTTTGTGAGGCTATACAGAGAGACTGAAATCATATTATGTGCTTGAGATCTTAGAATTCCAGGATCAATACTTAAATCCACTTTATTCTGTAGACATTGGAGAGCCACCAAAGATTTTTGAAGATATTCTCTTTCTCTGTACAGTTGCTAATGATCAATATGTGTTTTTTGAAAAGAAGGTAATAATTTAGTTCCAAGCTGAGTCCTTAAAAAGTAGGCTGGTTGATTAGTATATTTTTTCCTTATTTCTAAACAGTAAGTTGAGTGGATACTTAGGAGAACTTTTAATGTCTGTATTTCCAGGAAATGTGTTGATTTTACTACAATAAACCTACAAACATTCCTTTTTTTTTAAGGATGCCCTGGAAGCTCACAGTCTAGTAGCAGACATAGCCCACCCCGGGCCTTGACTCATGGCAACATCTGTGAAGTATTGCCCAAAGCAGAAGACAGACAGTGTGAAGTTTTGGATCCAGATGTTTTAATTGTTGCAGGTTTAAATGGTTTACCTGTTATGGACAAAACAAGAAAAATGGTCACCTTGGGGTAAATTTAATATCTTTTATTAATGTAATGTTACTTTTATTGTGTCTTTAAATATTTTGCTTTTCAATATATGCCTATTATATTTAACAAATTAAGCTACCCATTTTCTCAAATCTATAAAAAGGAAAAATAGAAAAAAATTATCATATATCTGATAAGTATTCAGAGTTTCAATTTTTTGATTTTGACCAGAGAAAAAGACAGTTCAGAATGTGAAAGGAAGCAAAAAATAGTCATATCAAGTTTAAATTAAAGCTCATTTTGACTAAATTAAGATTATGGAAATGATATGAGAACACAGGTTTTTTTTTTTATTGTATACATTTTAATAAGGCTTTGATCTTTTACGTTTCTTAAGGCTTTAAATTTATTTAGGTTAAGTGAAGATCCTCTAGCAACTTAGTTTCTGGTTATATAATTTTTTTCCTCCTCTAAAGGAGATAGTTAGAATTTACAAAATATTAAGTATACATCGCTTAATTCTATTTAGTCCTCTTCAGAAGTCATATATTTAAATCCTGAGACAATCAGTTTAGTCTTCCCTTTCAGCACTGATTCATCATATTTTATTTAGTTCTACTGAATGAGACATTCTACCTCCTTTTCTACTCAGCATGTATATATAGAAGAAAATTTTAAACAATAGGACAGCTTTGTCTGAATCTACTTGAAAAGATTCTTGAAATAAAATTTAGAGACACTCTTTAAGAAATTGTGTACAATTTTAAATAACAATTGTATAGTTATAGAAGTGGTTTGCTTAGGTTACACCTCATATAGTTTATCCTTAGTAAACATTTTATAATGATTGGACATTTGTCTTGCCATCCATTTGACCTACTCAGTTTTCAGTGCACCCTCCTTTTGATTTAGAATAAAGCTGACTGTTTAAGAGGTTATTTTTAATCTGGTGAATTAAATTGTAGAGAAACTGTGTAAACAGATGTTTGGAGCTTATTCTTTAAGGATTTGAATAGAATGTTATTATTTTTTTTTTATTATAGTAACTTTTTATTGACAGAATCCATGCCAGGGTAATTTTTTTAACAACATTATCCCTTGCACTCACTTCTGTTCCGATTTTTCCCTTCCACCCTCCACTCCCTCCCTTAGATGGCAAGCAGTCCTATATATGTTGAATATGTCCTAGTATATCCTGGATACAATGTATGTGTGCAGATCCAAACAGTTTTCTTGTTTCACAGGGAGAATTGGATTCAGAAGGTAAAAATAACCTGGGAAGAAAAACAAAAATGCAAACAGTTTACATTCATTTCCCAGTGTTTTTTCTTTGGGTGTAGCTGCTTCTGTCCATCATTGATCAATTGAAACTGAATTAGGTCTCTTTGTCAAAGAAATCCACTTTCATCAGATTACATCTTCCTACAGTATCATTGTTGACGTATATAATGATCTCTTGGTTCTGCTCATTTCACTTAGCATCAGTTCATGTAATTCTCTCCAAGCCTCTCTGTATTCATCCTGCTGGTCATTTCTTACAGAACAATAATATTCCATAACCGAATGTTATATTATTATGCTCCTCATTATATGTAATTCATTAAGTCACTTAGTGAGACCAGATAAATCTAAAGCTATAAATTCAGTCCTATTTTTGCCAAAGGCTAGTACCTCTAACCTGGCACCAATGCAAGTCCAATCCCAGTATGAGAAAAACAACTCTGAACTCCTGAACCCTACAGGAGTTAGGTCAATGATGTTATTTCTATATTTTTTAAAAGGACATCACATTATTACGTACCTCTGATAGTAATGATATAATCTATGCTAAGTAAATATCTGTAGATAATCTACTGACTTAACTTTACAGTAATTCATCCCTTTTTGTACTTAATTTTTACATTGTAGGTAAATGTGAATAAGTCAGTTGTATAGACTATATGAAAATACAGTGTCATGTTATTCTTTACGCCTGACTGTTGTTCATGTCTTTCCAATTCAGGAGCCTTCTGTAAATAATTTTAAATAAAATATTAAAAAGGTAGAAATCATGCAAAAGTTCCATGAGTCACACTGGCTCAATTCTAAATGTTAATGAATTATTTCTACACGTGTTAAGAGTTACTGGATAAAAGTCCTATATAAACCATAAATTACTTGAATACACAAGACAATAGGATCATAGATTTAAAATTGAGAGGTCATCAGGTTCAACTTGTAGAAACTGAGAGCTAGAGAGTTTCAGTGACTTTCCCCAGCTACATATACATACATGTGGGTATGTAAAAAAAAAAAAAACTGATAATAAATGAGTTATAAGAAATAATGCTATTTAGCAGCTACACCTAAAGAAAGAACACTAGGAAATGAATGTAAACTGCTTGCATTTTTGTTCTTCCCAGGTTATTTATACCTTCTAAATCCAATTCTCCTTGAGCAACAAGAAAACTGTTCGGTTCTGCACACATATATTATATCCAAGATCCACTGCAATCTATTTAACATGTATAGGACTGCTTGCCATCTTTGGGGAGAGGGCAGAGGGAGGGAGGGGAAAAATCGGAACAGAAGTGAGTGCAAGGGATAATGTTGTAAAAAACTACCCAGGCATAGGTTCTGTCAATAAAAAGTTATTTAAAAAAAAAAAAAAAAGAAAGAATGCTATTTATTGTAATATACTTTTAAATACAGAAATGTAATAAAATAGTATCTCTTTACCATATTCCAAGGTCAAATGCTAAAGGATGTCGCATAGAAGGGACACCAATAGCTGATATGGAAAACAATTCTGAAACGGGGGAGTTACAAGCCATACTTCCTGAAGGGGCTTCAGCTGTGCCTGAAGAAGGTAAATAAAAGTTGAAATAATAATAATAGTGGAAATAATAGTGGTTAGAAGTATTAAGAGGCTAGGATTATTACTTTATGAGGAAGCTTTAAGGCAACCTTCAATCTGAGCATAACATTTTATGAATTTGATATTTGCTATTTAAGCATAAAAAGAGGTATTATTAGGTATTACATATATTAAACAAGTGACATCATTGGTGTGTGTGTGTGTGTGTGTATACAGAGAGAGAGACTGTGTTGAAAATGCACATAAATTGATGGAAAAATCAAACTTGATTTTTGAGTGTGTGCTTTTAAAAAATAATACATTTCATTGCCTTCTTTCTTTGGTGAACATAGTATTTAGAATATAGAAAGTCAGTTAATTCATAACAGACTGCTTTCTTCTCTGTTAAGCCACGCTTGCATGTTTGTTTCAGCATATAGTGTTCATTGTTCTCTACTTGTTTGAGGCACAGAAGACATTTTGCAGTTCTTTTGCAATCAGATGGTTTCTGTGTAGAAGTGTTGATTTCCCCTTGCTGTGTCCTTTATAAGTTAGGGGGAGAAAAAAGGATGTTGACTTTCTTAATGATATTTGACTTAAAAAAAGTTATTTCTTCTTTAAAGTCTGCCACCTTCCACCTCTGCACTCATTTGAATTTCAATGACTGATGAATTGTAGCTCAAAGCCTATATTAAGGTGCCAGTATCCATCTATAGTTGCTGTGTGCAACATTGTGTAGGTGTTGGCATTTGTAGAAGGTCTTTCTGTTACAGAAGGCTAAAAATTTTAGTCTTCAGTCTTATTCAGTATAATGCAGTGTGCTCTTGTAGGTGCAACACTATTCCAAGAGAAAGGATTAATTGGGAAATGTTTCTAAAAGGCCATATAGAGAAACCTGCAGGATTTGCTTGCACCATTGCTTGCTGTTGGTAAAATTTTAAAATGCCATTGCATTGGTTTTTTTGTTTTGGTTTGGTTTCTTGCTAGCATACATACATAGCTTGTCCTTTAATTTCTGCTTCTTATAAATTTTGATTAAGTAATTAAAATATAATTTAATTAAACAGCAAAAGATTTTGGACATTAGACTTATTAAAGAGAAAAATTATTTTAGAATGTGAATAGCACTGATCAAATTTTGATTTTGAAACTTTGAGAACAATCTAGTCAAATCAATTCTTTTATTTTGTGGTATTTTGCCTTTTATAAATTGCAAAACACACCTTTTAAAAAACAGTATTTTGAGCTAACTTTATGGTGTAGCTCCTTGAAAGTATTAAACTATGCAAGGGGGGAATAAAGGGTATTTGTAGATACTACTTTAATGCATCCCATTTCCATGTTGAGGCAGCTTGATATAGTGCAGTATCACTAGGCCTAGAATCAGGAAGACCTGAGTTCATATTCAGCCTCAGACTAGCTGTATCACCCTGGGCAAGTCACTTAACCCTGTTTGTCTCTGTTCAGTGAGCTACAGAAGAAAATGGCAAACCACTCCAATATCTTTGCTAAGAAAACCCCAATTCAGAATCAGATATCACTAAATGGCTAAACAACAGGAGCAACTCCAGTTCAGAGTGTTGTGAGGAGAATGGTATTTCTTTTTTTTTTCCTCATTGATTTTTTTAAAAATAAAAATAACTTTATTTTTCAAAATACATGCAAAGATATTTTTCAACATTCACCCTTATAAAACCTTGTATTCCAATTTTTTCTCCTTTTTCCTCCCCTCTCCTCCTATATAGCAAGTAACTCAATATAGGTTATACACGTGCAATTCTTCTAAACATATTTCCACATATATTATACTAGGTAAGAAAAATCAGATCAAAAGGGGAAAAAATGAGAAAGACAAAAAACAAGCAAACAAACAACAGACACAAAGGTGAATCCACATTCAGTTTCTATAGCCCTTTCCATCACAAGTCTATTGGAATCCTTGAATCAGCTTCATTTTTGAAAAGAGCCACGTGCATCACAGTTGATCATCACATAATCACATCACACACATTACACAGTCTTCTCTTGCTTCTGTTTACTTCACTTAGTATCAGTTCAGAAAAGTTTTTCCAGGCTTTTCTGAAATCAGCCTGCTCATCATTTCTTATAGAACAATAATATTCCATTATATTCCATAACTTGCTCAGCCATTCCCCAACTGATGGGGCATCCACACAGTTTCCAATTCCTTGCTGCTACAAAAAGGGCTGCTACAAACATTTTTGCACATGGGGTCTCTTTCCCTCTGTTATGATCTCTTTGGGATATAGACCCAGTAGAAACATTGCTGGATTAAAGGGTCTGCATAGTTTGATAGCCCTTTGGGCATAGTTCCAAATTGTTCTCCACAAGGATTGGATCATTTCACAACTTCAACAATGTGTTAATGTTCCAGTTTCTTACATCCCTGCCAACATTTATCATTATCTTTTCCTGTCATCTTAACTAATCTGATAGATGTGAAATGGTACTTTAATGTTGTCTTAATTTGCATTTCTCTGATCAGTAGTGACTTGGAGCATTTTTTCAATATGAATAGAAATGGTTTTAATTTTTATTCATATCCTTTGACCATTTTTCAGTTAGGGAATTACTTGTATTCTTAAAAATTTGATTCAGCTCTCTATATATTTTAGAAATGAAGCCTTTCTCAGAAACATTGGATGTAAAAATTTATCCACAGATTTCTGCTTCCCTTATAATTTTGGCTGCATTGGTTTTATTTGTACAAAAACCTTATAATTTAATATAATCAGACTTGCCCACTTGGCATTTTATAACATTTTATAGTTCTTTTTTGGCCATAAATTCTTTCCTTCTCCACAGACCTGAGAGATAAGACTATCCCTTATTCTTCTGATTTGCTTATAGTATCACCCATTATGTTTAAATCATGAACCCATTTCAATTTTATCTTGGTATAGAGTGTTGGGTGCTGGTCAATGTCTAGTTTCTGCCATAATGTTTTCCAGTTTTCCCAGCAATTTTTGTCAAATTTTAGATTCTTATCCCAGCAGCTGGAGTCTTTGGGTTTATCAAACACTAGATTACTATAGTCAATGACTATTCCACTGACTAAAATACTTGGACTAATTTGTTGAGACTTAAGCAGTTTACTTATAACTAAAGTCCCAGGTTCTGGGAGGAAAGAAAGCATCTTGTGAAGCTGATAAGAGGGAGCTGTTTAGACAAAAAAGAGCTTTTGTCTCCCTGGGTTGTTTTTATTTTTGTTTTGCTTGAAAGAAAAGACTTGGAAAAAAGACTTTGCTTGAAAGAGAAGTCTCAGTACCAGCCACGGGTATCATTCTGCCTTTGGTTGGAGCCAAGTCGAAGAAACCTTGATGTTGTGTCTTTAAAGGCTTCCTGACAAGTTTAGTCAGATCCCATTGTATCTGAGTATGGAGAAAACAAGGCTCTTTCTTTGAGTAAAATACATCAGGAGAATTTTCCATGTGAGAGATCTCTATAGAGTGCTGACAGTAGCTAACTCTAGACAAGAGAAAGCAGGCTTTGTGATGTTCCAAAGTACAGCTGGTGTTGGTCCTTGCTGGGAAACCAGAAACTGCTTTGAGCCTAAATGAAATGTGTTTTTTACCTTAAAACTGATGACAGTGTGGGAAAACCTTAACTTCCATTTTGATGACCTAATGATAAAAATGATGGTGTTTTTCTGTTGGAAAACAAATGAACTCTAGACCTAATTAGTAATCAGTAATCAGTAAAAAAAAAAATCAGATTTTGTTGATTGTTTTATCTGAAAATGGAAAGACAATTTATTCTAATAGAGTTCAAACCAAAAGAACACAGACTCCTCTTAGGAACTGGCCATTTGACTATTAGATCTTCCTGGCAGCATAGTAAGGATGAAATACCACAAACTGCTGAAGTTTTCTGCACTCTATACTATTTATCTTATCACCCAGTAGAAGAAAGACATAAAAATGCCTGCATTGTGCCTAACACTTCCTTGTCTTCTTTCTTTACTGCTCATCATTTCTTCTTTTTTGCTAAATTCACCTATCTCCCATTTTCACTGGAAATCTGAATGTAATAATGCCTTGAAAGCTGGTGTGAGGATAATGGTAGTTAATATAGTTCCCAAGTATACATGATAAATGAATTCTTCTTCAAAGCTTGATACTTATGTTTGTATAGTCCTTTAAGAACAGCAAAGCATATGCACATCTTATTTGATCCAAAGTAAGTGCTGTTATTATAACCATGTAACAGATGAGGAGACAGACAGATAGAGGAGGCATGATTTGGCCAGGTCTATATAGGTAATACATTTCAAAGGAAAGATCTGAGCCCCTGTTCAACTCTTGTAGGCTATGTTACCTTTCTAGAACTGAGTAAATACTTATTGGATGGTTGGTTTAGAAACAGACACTTTGCTACTGTGGGTGAATAACAATTTATGTTCATTAAGTAGAAAACCAATCTTGATCTTAATTTTATGATCATATCTTCTAAGGAAAGGGCTGACTTTAAAAATATGGAATGATAGGTATTTAGCACTGTTTAAAGAGAAGAAAATTTGATGATAGTCCTAGTTTCCCATTAACTAGCTCTATGACTGTGAATATTTCACTTTGTCTTTCTTTTAGATATAAAATGAGAAGCTAGAATAGATCTCAAGGTGATGAAGAGCTAGAATAACCTTATAATCCAAGCTTTCTCATTTTTTAGATGAGAAGACAGAGGGTTTTAGTGACATGCTGGAAAGTCAAATAATTAGAGTAGATGGGACTTCAGACAGGCCTCTGACTCCAAATCCATTGTTCTTTCTACTGTATCAAGATGATCTCAGAGATTCCTTTCAACTTTAAATCATGGAATGATTCTCTATTGCAATGTGGACTATAATAGGCTCTAATTAGAATAATCATAGGCAGTTTTTGTGACTTTTTATTTACAAGAAACTGTAATTGAGATTTGAGTAATTGTTTACTTTCTGCCTTGTCTTTTTACTTCCTCTTTCACATATTCATAGAAATTTGTAAAAGAGGTATAATGGTCTAATAGGAAGTAAAACTATTGAACTTAGAAGTTAAAGTACCAATAGTCACTTAAACTTGTCTTGCCAGTATATTTAGGAAAAATCTTTTATACCTAAAATACTAAAACGTCAATATGATTTTTTAAGTCCTAAGTAACAGTACTGTAAAAGAACACAAGGTGGAGACAGAAGCCTAAAAAAGAGGATGACAGAACATTTTAACAGTTTAATCTACTTACTGGTAGGGAAAAGTCAAAACATTTAAGGATTTTGAATCTCTCTTCCCCTCTCCCCCTTTCTTTCTCCATGTTTTACCCCCAGTCATTTTTAGTTTAATTTTTTAACCAAAATACTTAATTTAAATTTTTAGCCAAAATATAACTATTAATAAATGAGTTAAAGTTTCTCTTTGGGAAAAGATTCAAGCTGTGTTTTCACCATTGTAGCAGATTGAATATATTGGTCATTTCATTTGTATTGGGGATTTCTTAAAAAGGCTAGGATCCTTTGAGATGAAATTAGGACAGGACAAGGACAGATGGATGAGGTAGTTGGCTTTTCTTGACCTTCTGAAAGATCCACCTTCATTTGCAATACTCTTCCTCCATTTGTTTTTTCTCTTCTTCCTTATCTCTAGCCAAACTGTTCTAGAACCTTCTAGGACAGCTGGGTGGTGGGTAGACCTCCCTGCCACCCTCCTCTTTTCCTTCCCTCTTTCTATACACCTCCTCTAAATTTCCCAGAATCCATCTGTGTTGCTTTACTGCTCACATGGCTTGGATGAGATGGAAGTTACTAGCTTTTTTTCTTCCTGTAAGATGGAGCACCATCAGGTCTTACCATATGCCCTGATACTGCTTCTTGAGGTCCTCTTCACCTTCGTACTGCTCTGCTTCTGTGACACTTAATCTAAATTTGAGGTCCATAAACTTACTTCAATATTTTGTTAACTGCATTTCCTATAATTTGGTTTCTTTGTTATCTTGTATATTTTATTTATCATTTAACAACTTTCTGAGAGCAAGTCCATAGCATTTATCAGACTGCCAAAGAAGCACTTGATGCAAAAAGGGTTAAGAATCATTGCTCTGTGTCCTTGAAAACCCTGCCACTTTCATCCAACACTGTTACAACCTTGCTATTCATAGCACACCTGCACCTTTAGGTCTTCTGGGCCTTTCCATCTGCTTTACAGCTGAACTTTTCCTTTATTATATTCTCTTTCCATTTAGGGAGTCAGCTCCTTGAGTGTAGAGACTATCTGACTTTCTGTATGTATTCTCAAGACCCAATATTAAACATATACCAGAAATTCATGGTTGGTTCATTATTAAAACTATAAGCAGAAATAACAAGAACAACAAAATCATATCAATAAGTGCAGAAAAGGTTTTTGACAAAGTATGATAACCTAATTCTGTTCAAAACAAATTATAAAGAAAAATTAAAATTAAATGTTTTAAAAAAAGAAGGGATATGGAAAAAGCCACATAGCATTTTACAAATGCTTTTTCATTCATTCATTCTTTCAGAGACGTACTATTCAATCGAATAGATTAGATATTTTAGGTTAAAAAGCTGTTCATTGATATCGGTCATTGTGTATTAGAATTTTAAAACCTTTTAAAAATATTAGGGAAGCTTTTTTGTGTTGCACAAAAGTTCTACAACCTTCAGAAAAACAGTATTTGTTGATTATAAAGAATGAACTATATTATATCTCTTTTCACAGAAGAGGGTCACAGAACTAAAAGGGACCTCAGAGATCAGGAAACCAGTGGTTTCCAACTTTTTCAAGTAGGATGCCTCTGTTAATGTCATAGAGGAACCCCATCGCCCAGATGATAGTCTCATTAGCATCTATTGATTGAAAAAATACGTAATAACAAAAAGCTACTATGAATTCAGTAAGAGTTTTAAATTGATTTTTTTTTTTTGTTCATCTCAACTGCATCTATATACATTTGAGAAATGAGATTACAAATATGTGGAAGACATTCACTCTATAGAAGGAATGTTTTCTTATTTCCTAACATCATAGATTTGTAAATAGAAGAGATTTTGGATAGTTTATCTAGTCAGTAGACTCATGTTACTGATGAAGAACCTGATACTCAGAAAGAGAAAGTGACTTTTGATCAATCAGTTCACTCAAGTAGCAAGTGATAAGCATGCTGGGCATCTATTTGGAGCTAAATAGAGAAAAGTAACAGTGCATGGGGAGTAAGCATTATACTGAGGGGCAAGTTCCAAGCCAGATCCATTATTAACAGTGACACATATGACTATGAATAGCATTCTCTGGAACTATGAAACCCTATAATGTGGTTTCCCCTTAATGTTATGTTTTCATGGAACAGATTGATGACTGACATAAGGCATTCCCAGTTTGTCACTGTACTTAGTTCCCATGATATACTCCTCCCATTTGAGGTAAGAGATGGTCTTATCTTTGATTCTGCTATTACTCACAAATGTTCTATTTCTGGGTACAGAAATTCTAAAAATCTCTTATCTAACTATAATCTTTTATTGTTCTTTTTCTCTGTCTTATGACATTAACATTGTTCTTTGTCCTCATCTCTTCGTTCTTTCTCAGTTTATCCTTTTACCAACCCTGGATTACTTCTACCAACTGTCTTCTTCATTCCTATAGAACAAATTCCTGTTGAATAAAGGTTGAGAAAATGATGAAACTATTCCTATTGATGATATTTAGTCTCATAGAACCTTACTGCAGCAAGATTAGCATTCTGCTCCTTCCTAACTGATTCCTATTCTCCATAGCTGTGTTCCAGACTTGCTCCTTTTTATTCAAACTTCCCCTCTTCTCTATTCCTTTTACAAAGCAACTTGTCTCATACTTTGCCTGAAAACGTGAAGCTTTTGGCTGAGAACGTCCCCTTCTCTCTTCCTCCCTCCTCAGAAGATCTTCTTTCCTCCAGACATTCAGACTTCCTCTAGTATTTCTTCCTTCACTCCAATCTCAGATGAAGAAATTGTTTGGAGGTCAGCCATTTTTGCCAAATCTAATTTTTCTAAATTCACTCTTATTCACATTCACTCCTGACTTGCCCTCAAAATTGTTTCCACTGTTATCCCCTTGCTTTCTCTTACCTTTGGTTTCTTTCTTTTTTTCATGCTTCCTACCAACATTATGGTCTCCCCCATTTTTGAATAGCTCTACTTGATCTCATTATTTTTATGAGCTTCTCCTTCATTTAAACTCCTCAAGAAAGTCATCTACACTCCTCTACTTCCTACCTTCTTATTCTCAGACCCACTGCCAACAGGTTTCCAATCTCAGTCATTCAACTAAAACCAGTTTCTCCAGTCACTAATTATATCTTAGTAGCCACATTAAATGGCCTTTTTAGTCCTTATCCTTTTTACAGCATTTGACAGTGTTGATCATTTTCCTTCTTGGTGATACAATCACAGATCCAGATGTTTGAAGTCTATGCCATTGTACAGTCTTATAACAAATTCATTAACTAAATTCCCTTAGATGGAGTAGATAATTGACTCAGAGTAGTAAAACAATGTTGTATCATACTTGTATCATAGCATGATTTATGTGTTTTTGATTACATTTTGGTTCATGGTTTTAAAAATAAGATTTTAAAAAAGCACAGTAGATCCACTTGACTTGGAGTCAGAAAAACCTGATTTCAGATCTTGCTCCAGGCAACAGTTGTGTGACCCCAGGAAAGTCATTTAATTTCTGTCTGCCTCAGTTTCCTCATGTGTAAAAGGGGGATAATAATAGCACCTTTTTGTGAGGACAAATTGAAATGATATGTGCAAAGTGCTTTACAAACATAAGTTTGTAAATGCTAGCTCCTTATAGATTATCATCATCAAATGTATATGAAGTTTCTTAATAGGTTTTTTTCCTTTTCCCCCTTTCAGCAGTTCTCTGCCAGAAGCATGTTCTTCGGCTCTTGCCAGGAATGAGCAGTGATAGTGATGTTGAGTGTGACACTGAAAATGAAGAGCAGGAAGAGAGTGCTCCTTTGGATGGATTTAATGACACCTTCATGGGACAGCCCTCAGTGGAAGGTAGAGTATCTGATGCTACTTCCCAATATAAGCTGTATTCTTTCTAAGGAAGAGGGAGACCATCTTTTATTTCTCTTTGAGGGTCTTATTTCCATGAATAGCGTGTGTGTTTCATGAGTGAAGAAGGATGGTTAAGTTACTAAAATATGATAATGACAGCAGTAAGCCTTGTTACCCAGTGTGGTACTTACTGAATTGAATATATGGTGGGTGAGTTTGTTTGTTTTTAAATGTAGATTTCAAACATGAAGCTCCTTGTTTAGAGAGAGATTTTTAGCCTTTTATGCTATGACTTTAAAATACATAAATTATATGGTATAGGGCTAAGGAACCATTTTCAAAGTCTGCTGAGAAGTTAGAGAAACTAAAATCCTTAGGTTGACAGAATTTGTAAGTATTGTTGAAAACAACCAAACTCATACAAGGAATTTATTAAATAATCTCTAAATACTTTTAAGAACCCCTAAGTACTATATAGTACTACTAGGTTTCTCTTAGGTTAGTCTTTATATTTTATTCTTCTTTTCCACAATATTTTATGCATTGAACAGTTTCTTTTTTTTTTTTTTTTCTCATCTGAGTAGGAACCTCCTAAAATATAAACTCTCATACTACCTCTCTAGTAAATTATTAAGAGAAAGTTGTGTACTGGTCCTGAGTGCAAATCACTTGCCCGTTAGAGATGATGTCAGGAGCAGGACCAAGTTTTCTTTATTGCAACCCAATCCAATAAGTACTTTCTGTAAGGCCTATAGCCCCCTATACATGCTGCAGTGGTATCTGCCAAAACATCTCAATTAATTTTGCTATCTTTCCAGTAACTTCATCTTCTTTTCAAATTTGCTCTTTATTTTTAATCTTAGCCACATATTCCAATTATCTTGGAGGTATCATTGTGGCAGCAATGAAAGTAGAGTTCTCACTGTGAGCTGATGATCATGTGATTTGCAGATTTTTTTAAAATGGTATTTCCCTTCTCTTAACTCTCAAGATGTTTAGTTAATGTGAATTCCTCTACCTTCTTCTGAAGCCTTCTAGTGTTCAGAAGATAGGAAAAAGTGGCAGAACAAAGTCCCAAATCCCATTTTTCCACCATGTTTCTGGTTTCTCTCCTTGAAGCTGCACAGAGGGCACAAATTCCCATGGGTAGTCAGTCATCTTACACATTTTGATTATTGTGACATCACACTTGGCTAACTTAAGTGTTCAGAAAAATAAGTTTTTCTGTTTTAAAATTTTTTTATCTTAGATACCTGTACCAGTTTTCCCGAAGGTGATCAAATAGGCCCTGAAGACCTCAGTTTCACCACTGGTGAGAGCAGTGGAAGGTAATTGCCAAACTGAGGGCATTGGCTTTGAGTTACCACGACCCTGAAATGTGCAGTAAATGTGACTGGAGTTTCTCGTCAGAGCCAGGAACAATCGCACTTGACCTTTGTTTGCTGCCACTCTCACTTGTAATAATATTCCTGAAACTGTGACAGGAGGGTATGCATTGAGTGCACTCTGGAGAGAAGAAGCAGTGTGGGAAGAGTTCTTTGTGTAACAAAATAATAAGAGTACTGTTAGACGTTAATAAATAACCTGCACTCACAAAAGGCAGTTTTTCTACAACTGAAAGGAGATAAATTGCCAGACATTTTCTATCTTCCTAACTTGGTTGGTGCATGCACTCATTAACCTACTCAGTGTTGATACTGTCCCTTTGGTGTTCTCTCCAGTATCTGTGTTTAAATGACCACCTTCCCACTTATGACATTTAATGAACTATTTATTCATGCCTGTTATTTCGTGACCAAGAAAAAAGTTACTTAGGAATAGATTTTGTACCACGGGCTCTTTGTGTGAATAAGTGGAATAACTCTACCCCCGGATGGGACACATGGACTAATAGGAGCTAGCTAATTTCATTCGAAAATGAAGATGTCCAAATTCAGTTGCATAAAATGACTCCATTATGCAACTTTTTCACCTTTAGGAGAATTAGGTAGATTTGAAAAGGTTCTTCTTATGGTTCCTAGTCTTTTAAGTGTTGATCCCTTGTCAGAGTATTCAGGCAGTTTCAGTTTTGGTTTGTTTGGGGTTTTTTTTGTCTCTTAACATGTTTAACAAATATTGAGAGAGAATCTCCCTAACTCTTAATACTTTTCATCAGTTTAAATTAATTTTGTTTAGATTTAAAGGTTCAAAAATGGTAGTGATTCACATGAAAGTTTCAAAACCAAATGTAAAGTTTTTTTCCTTTTTTCATTTTTGGACCAATTTGGGGAGAAAGTAGTTGCCAAACTTATCCTTGAGGAATGGCATTTGTATTTGAGCTGCTACATTGACTGTGAAAACTACATTGAAAATTAAGAGGCTACTGAAAAGGATAAATAATTGTATATAAATGTTTGAAAGGAAGACTTTTAATCTGCCCATGTTTTAGCTAATGAAAATTGCTTTTTGATGTCTGATATTTTGGTGTTAAGTATTATCATTCATGGTTCTTGTTCAAAACAGTTTGCACTTTTTGTTAATAAAATGATCTTGGGAAAATATAGTGCTTATGGTTTTTGAAAAAGAAGTCTGAAGGCTTGTTCTACTCTAGTCACCTGAATGAAAAGCTTCTTTACTTTGTACATATTGGGTAAGCACATAGGGAGGTGAGGAGTATTTTCTAAGTCTTTGTGATATAGCCCCTTACTACAAGGTCTCCTTGAACTAGGTAGACATAGTCTAGGCAATATCATCCTAAAGCCTAGAAGTTACATGTTTTCTTTGCACTAACTTAACTCTACATTTCACAGGTTCTTTTTATGGGGTTATTTTGCAAAATATTATAGGTAGACTCTTTAATGCTTTTAGCTTATTAGATTCAGAAGATTTTATCTTCATTATATTTTAATTTTTTATTTTTATTTTAATTTTTAATTTAACTATATCTTTTTCTTACACATATACACCTACATGATATAATTACACATACATTCTATGTGTAAATATATCATCTAAGTAATAGGTGATAAATATTTTATAATAATTCTCCATCCTTTTCCAAATCCAGTTATTCTTTTTGTGAAAAAATGAAAGAAACTAGCAATAGGAGAACTAAAACAAAAATATTACCCTCTCTAAAAAAAATATAGCTGACTTGTAAATTAGTTCCCTGGATCTCATAATTTTGGGGCAAATTCTGATTTGATCTCTCTTATTCTAGGACTGCTTATGTAAACATGAAGTTTACATTCATTGGATTTGTCATAATTGTAGAGGTAACAAGTTTACATCTGTTCTGATTTGTTCTTCATAGTAGCCTTGTGAGGTAAAAAGGAGCAATATTATTATTCCTATTTTCACAAAGGAGATAACTAGAGTTCAAAGATTTTAGCTTGCCTAAAATTAGCTCATGTAAACATAGGGTAGCCCTACAAGATTCAAGCCTAGGTTCTCTGATTCCAAGTGTAGTGTTATTGCCATTCTCCCACAACTATCACATGATTTACTTGTGTGGTCTGAAGTTCTCCTTTTTGTTTTGTGATAATATAGAAAACAGTATTGAATCTGGAGTCAGCAGATCTTGATTTGATTCTTGGTTCTGCCACTAACTACGTGACCTTGGGCAGGTCACAATTGAGAGATCACAAATTCTCCTTTTCCTTGTTTCTAAAGTTAGTATTACTTAATGTATTTATCCCTTTCAGGGTTAAAAGGAAAGTAATTTGTAAATCTTAACTTGTTAGAGAAATTCAGTGGTTATTATTGCTATATAACTGGGGGAAGGGGATTTGTGATGGGAACTGAGGCAGATAAGATAGGAAATGGCTTTTTTTTAATCGCATTAAATTTCCAGAGCTTTTCTTGACAACTCTTCACATTGTTTTCTCGGGCTATTAATCACTGTCCTATGTTCTTGTCTTAGTTCAGCATTCTGAATCCTTCTTTTACCATAAATGTGCAAAATATTCATCAAAACCTGAAGTTTATTAATAAAGTCAGTAGATTAATCAAAATCGTGTAACGGGTGCATTCTTAATTCGAATCTCAAGTGCTCTCCTGAATTTCTTGTGATTTTCTAGAAACTGTTTCTTCACCCTCATACTTATGTGTAAAAATCAAACTGCTGCCATTATTGAGAAGCTGTTGAGTTGGAATCACGAGACCTAGGTTCAAATTTTTCCACAGATACTTACCAGTTTTGTTTCCATGAACGAGTCACTGAACTTCTAGAGAGCCTTTTGCATGAGGATGTAAATACTTGGAGTATCTGCTTTCCAGGATGGTTGTGAGAAAAATGCTTTGCAAACATTTAATTATTATACAAATGTAAACTGCTGGTGTGTTTCTTGTTTAAATGATTGTGATGAGACCCTTTGAAAGTTGATGCAAATTTGAGGTTACTGTGTGAGGAGATTTTTGCCCTGCATTGGACATTGAAGGAACTTAACAAAATGCTTACTGAATTAAATTCAGTGACTGTGTCTATAGGAAAATTAAAATACAGCTTTTCACCAAAGAAATATATCTGTAGAGAATATTTACCTGTCCTTCATGACGATATTATTTTTTTACTTTCAGAATTAATTCATTTCATCAAAAGATTTATTTAGGTACCGAAGATGCAAAAAAGAAGACATTTCAGAAATCAGCCCAATTGTACTGCATTTTGAAACCTTGCTGAAGGAAATTTCTCTGTCAAGTATATGTGAAATAGTATATTTTGCATATTGCAATAATAGAATTATAGTCAGGATTCTAACACAGAATTGTTCTATTACTTTGGAAACAAAGATTGGGGCATATATTATTAGTACTTCTAAGTGACCAAGGCCCAAAGGGTATTTATGTACTTGTTCAGAAACTGCTTACATTCTGATGGGAATCATTCTTTTATTAGTTGAACCGTGGACAAAATTCATTGTTTGGCAAATGAACAAAAGTGAGGCAGAGAAGAAACATATTGTATGAGGTAAATTGGGAACTCCCCTGGGATTCATTCTTCCTCTTGTGTCATAAAACATGATAACCAGTGAAAGATTGCAGCTGATTTGGGTGAAGGGTTTAGTTTTTAGAAATGTTTTTCACTAGACCTCTAAATTAAGTATTTGCCATTTTGATGATGTTTATGGTATTGTAAACGTCTTTGTGTTCAATAAATTCTAATAAGAAAATGAACCTATACACAGACATCAGGCATGTATCTTATAAATTAGTGCTAGAGAATATTTTTTCAGTCCTGATTATTACAATTCAAATGTGAATGTTATAATATCCCACTTAATACTATTTTGGGCATTGTTTTATACAGATTTTTTTTTTTTTTTAACAGATTTTGTATTATGTCATCCTTTTTATTTTTTATAGCAGTATAATACTTCCATAGATACAGCACAGTCTGTTTATTCATTTAGAATTTAAGTGATTTTCATCTTTTCAATTTTATTTGTGATTTATAGATATCTTTGAACATATTAAGTTTTTTAAAAAAATTATTCTCTTTGATATATTGTTATCAGTCATTGAATTACTGGGTCAAAGTGTGCAATCAGCAAAGATTGCAATGATCTGCATTGCCATCCGCAGTGTGTTAGTATACTAGTGCCCTACAATGTTTTCAGCAGGAAACATAGTTTTTAATCCTCTGTATTTATAACTACAGCAAATCTGGAAAGGTAGAATGTGTTTCTGCATTCTCAAAAGAACTGTAGGCAATTGGCTAGAAATATCAGTGACATATTTTAAATGTTATGTAGCCAGGGATAATACCACATGCATTAAAGCCCCTGGCTACATAACATTTACATAACAAAAGAGTGCTCTCTTGAATGAAGTAGAAGTGAAATTCTTTCATAGTTTTATGTTAAATGCAAAAATTACAATCAAAGAACCTCCTAGCTTTAAAGCTATGTGTCATATCATACACTGACTCAGACCAAGTGATCTCAATTAAAAAAGTAACTTAGTTAACAGCTTTTAAGAAATGCTAGCTATCTGTTATTGCACCTAATTTGGTTCACTTATACATTGTACATATGCTCTTTTTATAATAATAACAGTTTGGGTCTTTTGGACCAAATAATGTCATTTTGAAGAAATTTTCCCAGAAGAGCTAAATAACTTAGAGCAGCGAAACACCTCTTTTCAAAATATTCATTGTTCATATTCATTTTCTTATATTATGCTTTAATATCTAACCCTTTCAAGACTTGACTTTATTGGCTTCAAGCAATGATGTCTAGTTTTGTTAAGTTTTGAGATTGACTGTGACACTGATTTGAAACACCATGAATTAAGCAGTTGACATGGTGATAAGAGTAGCAGGTGATAAGAGGTAGCAGACAGATACTTCCAGAAAAGGTCCTAATTTACCTTTTTCTATTTTACTTGCAATCTTCTCTGCTGAATATTTGATAACCATGACTTTTGTGTACACTTTCCTACTTCCCAATTCTCCTGCACACATACATCTCTTTTCTACTGTTCTAACAGGCTTCATACAAGCCCTTAACCTTGACATACCTTCACTTTTCCTTGTGTGTGTTCTGGTTGAAAAGAAGGAAGAGGAGGTGGACTTATATATATTTGGTGAGTAGAAAAGAAAAACCTAAGCAGATGGACTCTAAGATAATACTCCCAGTATATACTAAAGAGAAGCTAGACATTGTTGTCAGTATCTAGTTCCCAGGAAAAAAATCTAAGCCTTATTCCAAGATAGTCTTTAGCTTTTGGTCTTGAAGTGTAAACTTACGACAACCCAATTGTAGCATTTTCAGTGTGGAAATGTGCCAACAGATTTTGTCATTTACTAGTCTCAGATCAGCTGTATAACAAATGTTATATTATGTTATCCATCTTCAAAGATGATACTACTGATGGTAGTTCTGGATATTTATATCTTTACCCTGATAATAAAAAGGCTTTTTTTTTTTTTTTTTTTTTTTTTATACTACAGCTATCATTGGTGGTTAATTGCAGTTTTGCCTCATTCTTTAACCCAGAACAAACTGATTAGCAAAGCAGGGGAATTTCTATTTCCTTATTGCATTTTGTCTTCATTAAAGTAATATTAAAATTCTTTTTTTTTTTTTTTTTAAAAGATGAGCCCTATCTGGCTTAGCATGTTTTCATAATCTTCATGCTAATTCAGAAGAACTGAGAATGTTATTTTTAACAATGTTGATATGTATGTGATATTTCCAGTAGATTCTTGGAAAAATAGCAGTCAAAAACTATAGAGCAGTGATATCTTGAGTTTTCTGGAGAAAACACCTAAAACATCAGTATGCTATATGATATGTAACTGTGTAATTTCAGGTTTATGACTAGATAAAAAAGAATAATGTGATTTGTGAGGCTCATCTCTCAAATTTAACAGGAAAAGAACTAATACTGTTTAGCTGTGAGGCTGGAGCTTTTTGATAATACACAAAATTTTTTTTCTCATTTCATTCACATAATATTGCAAGAAAAACTTTTGTTTTTTTAACTGTTATCTCCATTATGACTTTCAAAAAGAATGGATGGTGCATCTAAATAAAGGAAAAAAAATCTCCATGGAATTAAACTATCTAGTTGGCTTCCAAATTGCCAATTTTCCATCTTGGAGAAATCTTAATGATTCTCAGCAGTAGAAATTGAACCTTCCTTGGAATAAAAACACAAGGGAGAAGTTATTTTAAATTGCTGTGTTTTATTAAGATACTGGCAAAATTTCAACATAGTTCTTACTGAATGAACAGCTTTAATAAATAAAATATGAGTGACTTAATACATGATTACAACTGAACTCAAAAGTGAGCTGTAGAGCAAGTTTGCAAATTGAAAAGTTAAACTTTTTAAGAAAATCATTTGCTTCAACTGATTCACTCCACAGAGAATTCATTGCAGAGAAATGTCATGAACAAGAGAATACAGCATGTCTGTCACCAAAAGAGCACCCTGTGTAAGAGTTGACAATAACACATCTGTGGGTATCTAACACAAAACATCAAAATTTTTAATATGAGGATTTCTTTTTCAAGGACGACAGCTGTGTCAACCAGGGTTCCCTATCGTGTTTCATATCTCCTAATTAGTAAGGTAAATAGTCTTACAAATGGAAACTAAATGCAGTTCTAGGAAAACATGGAAATAGTTGCCTGGTCCCTTTTAAGCTAAAGTTATCTTTTCCCTGGATAATCAGTTGCATTGATGGGCAGCTCTAGGATTATGTTGTTTTTGCTACTAGCTCTGAAAAAGAATGTCAACTTTTACACAAGTCAAAGAACAAAAGGTGGGTGTTTATCCTTCCTATAGATTATAGCACACAAGGGGAGAAAACTTTTCTTCCTGGTGTGGTTAGGATCCAAAGAAAGATTTCCCTAAATTATAGGTACAAACAAAGCTGTAGTATCCCCTTTCTTGACCTTGCCTAGGTTAGTGCTGAATGAACAAATTGGGTTAAAGACAACTGGTAATTTTGATCAGTCTTCCTCGTGAAGCTTCATCAGCAAATCTTTGCTGGAGGAGGAAGTATGTGAACCATAGCAGTTATCTCTGTTAACACTGAACTTCTCTGCATCATGTTCATCTCACTGACACACAGTGTTCCAACAATGGAGTGGAGCTTATGAAAATGCAGTGTTGACAATACACCACTATAAATGTGGTCAAAGTTAAACTCAGCTTTGACATTGTCCTTGGAAAAGGTCTGTTGCATTTCAGGATACCCTGGCTAATTGAATCAGTATTGATCAATGGCAGTTAATAACTTTTGTTTCATTACTTTCAAGGACAATGGATGGCACTTCTAGGTAAAGAAAAGATATTTACATGTGAGTTTCCACCCACCTTTTTAGTGCAAATCTAAATGGGAATAACAGCACCAGGGTTTGGGGCTGTAATGTTACCAAACTTCAGATATTCCTCAAAACTGCGCATCTAAAATTCAAAACAAAATCATTAAATTGGGAATTGAATCCCTTTGAAACTCACAGTGAAGAGCTTATAAGGAGTTTTCAATAACTTCAGGGTAGGGGCCTGAAGACTTTCCTAAGCAGAGTTTTTATTTAAAAAAAAAATTTTTTTTGACTACCTCGTGTTCATTATCAGGCCTGTTTGGCCAGTAAACTGAAACTGATGCAAACTATGTTAAATTGCAAAAGGGATACTGCAGCTTTTTTAAGAATTGGTTGTACAAATTTCACCACCACCAAAATTACATGATGAGTAAAGATACAAAACACATAATTCACAGACTAAACTTCAGCATTAACAATTAATAAATATATTCTATAGATACTTTTTTAATCTGTCTAGTAGTTTTACACTGTCACCAAATACACTGTCATTAACTATGTGGATACAAAAACGTTTAGATACCATTAGAGGGGTTCTTATTGCTTACGTCAGCAAGCAGCAAATAAGGGCACAGGAGTGTGAACTGAAGAGAACTACTTCCTATTACCAGTGGCATGAAGATTAAAACACTGCATCTCACAAAGCACTGCTTTTTGTCTAGTGTGTAGCTAGAGCAGCATAAATCAGACCAATAACCACTACTTTAATATGTATTATAGAATTTTAAAGGACTTACCTTACAAATGGTTCCTAACTACTCTATAAATATGCATGTGGTGAAAATATGAACACTTGCTATTTTTTACAGTATTGGTTTATACCTTGATCACACTGGAACTACTGTTGATTTAGTTTCTAAAGGGTTAGTTATATGAGAAATATTTGCTTAGATCTAGAAAACCAGACCCTTAAACATATGTGGTGATTACTCATTCCAGTGCCAAGTCGATCTTTCTGCACACTAGGAAGAAGTTCTATTATGTGTCTCTCCCCGCCCTCCTTTCTTCTCAACCCAATAAGCTTAACCTAGTTATTCTGATCAAAGATGGACTTATCTTTTAGTACACTTAATTAAAGGGATTACATTATTAAATTTAGAGGTTTTTAGACTACCCACCTCAAGCTTATTGTCCAGTTTGAGAAGAGAATAGAAAGGGTAAAGAAAATCCCTCTGCCTCTGACTTAAGTGTCCTTAAGTGTTTTGAAACTAACTATACCTAATAGGATCTTAACAATGATATCTGAGGCTTCAAAACTTGACAGATAGGATATCTTCTGATGTCCTAAACACATGAACTTGTACCCTGAAGAATGAGTAAAGGACTTCTGTGCTACATTCAGAGACCTATTCATTGTTTTCCAATCCTATAATCCTTCATAAATCTATAAGAAGGAATAAATCCAAAATCAATAGGATACAAGTCTTATTTCTACTTAAGAATCCAGATATTTAGAAAATAAAATCTGTACATTTAACGACATGCTTATGTTAATCCACTCACAGGTACTGTTAAAATGCTAGAGTCAACTTTTTCTGTATTATCTGTGATATATATGTGTATATTTAAATTTGTACCTTCCACTATGTGCTCAGGAAATATAAATGTAAAGAAATTTTAATATGTAAACACATAATTAGGAAGGTAAAATTTGTAACTACCACCATTTCAATATCCCACAAAAATGATTCCTAGAATCCCTACAACTTGGTCATCACCATTACATTATTCTGATGATTATTAATGATTAATCATCAAGAGCTAACTACATAACACTAGACAGTGGGTCTTTAGTTGTGAATGTCTATAACTCTGTTGGATAAATATAATTTCTATAATTGATTCATTGCTATTTCCTTTAATTATCCTGAGGTTATTATGCCAACTTGTAAATGTGTAAACCCCACTAATAACCAGGGCCTTAAAAAAAAAAAAAAAACCATGAATTTGAATTCAAGATTGATGTTAACAGACTGAGAAATCTCCACTCCTTACCTCTGCATGGTAGCAAAGTTCCACTGAATTTATAACTATCCAGTTTTTTTGTTTATTCATTCTCCTTCCTCAATGCTTAGCATCAGGTTCATTTTAAATTGTTTTCAGCCTGTTAACAGCTAGAGAAAAAGTTCCTAATACTTCAGTTTCTTCAGATGTGTAGGGAGTACATGCTTTTTCATTCTCTAAAACTTTCATTTTAGAAATGCCTTTACTGTTTAGAAACCAAAACATTTGAACAAGTAACATAAATTATTAGATTGGGGTAACATGATATTTTTAACATTTAACTTTCGCTGTCAATTCAGTACTGGCATATTTTTTATCTTTATAGTATCTTGACAAAACTGATTCCTTTTGACTCCTGAGTTGAAAGTCCAATGAAAAAGGAGTTCACTAAAGTCACAGATTAAAAATCAGTTGACAAAAGTAATCATAAAAACTCCAAAAAAAAAAAAAAAGCACCAAAAAAGATTCTGAAAAGCCCCACAGGAAACATTTTTTTTTTAAAACTATGAAAGAATTTTCATGTTCAGCTTTTACACCTGACTGTATTTCAATCTGAGTTTGAAAAGGGGAGATTTTACATTAGACTCCCACTTCCTGTGTGCTCCATTAAAATCCATATGGCTTTTAATCTTTTACCTACAGAGTGGATATTTTCCTAGAGTTCTTTCCCTGGGAAGATATTAATAAAAAAAAAAAAATAAAACCCAGAAATGAACCCTGACTCTGGGGAACATCTTCTGTGCTAAATTTGACAGTTCTAAACTAGGTTCTCTTCATATATATGTAAATATATGTGTGTATATATATATACATAAATGCATATATACACACATCCATATATATACATCCATACACACACACACACACACACACACGCACTCACACACACATATATTGCTCCACAGACATTTCTGCCAGATCAAAACTGTTTCCTGACTGCATCTAATCAAATGAACCAACTTAAGTCATTTTCCACCAGTGATACAAGGAGGTGTGTGTGTTAAGAGGTGTGGATGCACACATGGATCCATTGTATAATTTAGGGAGTAGAATCACTAGTATTTTTAAGATTGAAACACTTTTTAAAATTTCCTAGAGATTATTTACATACAAGAACTGAGCTTTTCATAACTCATAAAATGATATACTTCATGTTTCTGAAATGCCCATCTTGTTTTCTATATTGATGATACTGATTTATTAGGGATGTGTGTGGGGGGGAGAGGTATCTAACCTATTTTAAAGAAAAGTTTTTATATTTTACTGCTCCAGGGAATGTCTGCATATGGTATACAATTACTGTTTCTAAGCATCCCCATTAGAATCTCACTGTACTTTTTGTAAGCATTTTGTCTCCATGTCAGAGAACTTCTTACCAACCTCCTATTTCTATTCCCACTTCGAATAAGTGAAGACAGGCTAGTTGTGCCTGCTTTGTGGGAAGGCTCGTGAGCAAAGAGAAACGTATGAAACTTTGGTTTGAGCCTGAATCCATGCCGTCTCTTTGCATAATAGTGGCGTAAATGAGAGAAACTAGAAGCTCTCTTTCCCGGGGGTTTATTTTCCTGTTCATTTTCCAACCTAGAAAAGACTGGAGACAAACTCTCCATTCTGTATGTTGAACCCAAATTAAGATAAGCAGGGTATTCTCCAGCATTATGCTGTTCATGCACTGAAGACCGGACTGATTCTTTCTCCATTATTATATCATTAACAAGATTTGCTTTCTTTGGTACTGTAAGACCAAACATTTCAACGGGTGACCAAAATTTGGCACTCTGAGGTTTGCTTGCTTCTATTTGTGTGAGATCTAGGTAGCCTGCATCTTCAAGCACATTGATTTGGGACCCTGTGCTCAAGCTAGTTCTATCAGTGAATGAATCCACTCGCCCATCATAGCCTAGATCTGCGGGTGCCGAGCACTGGTGCTGAGGCCAGGGGCGTTTGCTTTCTCCATGATTTTCCTTATCATCCCCGCCATCTTCTTGACCTCCTTGAAAAGAGTTCTCTGTCCAGTCTGATTCCTCCCTAACATTTATAGCTTTGTTCATATCCCTCAGGAACACCACAATGACAGTGATATTGTCACTTGACCCAGCATCACGAGCTGATGCTACCAATTTGTGGGCAACCATGCTACTGTCTCCATTATTTTCCTTCAGGTGGTCAGCCACGACCTTCACTGCCTCATCGGGGTTTACGGTATCATAGAAGCCGTCGCAAGCTAAAATGAGGTAGTCTTCAGACCCATCTAAAACAGTGGAGGCAGAGTCTGCATCCCCACAGATATATGGCTTATGCTCAGCATCTCCTGTGGGAATTAAAAAGCAGATAAGGAAGGGTCAGGTTTTAGTTTGTCCTGATACAGCAAGAGACAGTTACTTGGGCCACACTAAATGATTCTCTAGTAATATGATAATGAATGTAGCCTTAAAGAGATTTATAAAATACCTTCAAAGTATGTTATTACATCGATCTATGAAACAGATGTTTGTCATCATCTGTATACCTGTATACCACAATCCCTGGAGCTGGAGGGATTTTAGAACTAGAAGGAACTTTAGTCCAATTCCCTCATTTTATGGGTGGGAAAACTGACCCAGACAGTTTAAGGCATTTGATAGTTCTTACCACATCAGCACTCCTTACTTTCCTATCCCCAATTCTAGTGGTTTCCTAATAGCTCCAAGATTTTAAAAAAAGTTCTTTCTTTGACATTTAAAACTTGACAACTTGACCTTTTCTTAATTTTTGCATTCCTTCGTATACCCTACAAATCCAGCCCTACTGGATAACTTGCTCTTCTCCCTCCCCTCCAATACCTTTATACTAGGTCATCCCCTATTCTTGGAATGCTCTTCTTTCCAAATCTCCATAATCCTTGACTTCCTTCAAAACTGAGTTCGAAATGCCAGCTTCTATATCCTAGCTGCCTTAGCTAATGTCTTTCCCTTTTAAGATTTCCTTCCATCTATTCTGTATGTATTTATGTATTATATGTATGGCTAGCTTTCTTTTAATGAAAATAAATTAATTCCCTGAAGTGAATCCCTTGAAAAGTTTGCATGTATTTGAGTCTGGCCTATTTGAAATTATAATTATACATAGTATAATAATTCTAGCCCAATGGAAATATTCAATGAATTTTACACTGTTTAGGACTTAATTGGCCCTATTTATTTTTATGCTGTCTACCCCATTAGAATGTAAGGTCCTTTCACACAAATAAGTGCTCAACAAATGCTCATGGAATGAATGACTTCAGATTTTACAAGTTGGTGGTAGAGTGGAAGTACAATCCAGATCTCACAGTCCCAAAGCACATGAAATACTTAAAGATAACTGTCATTCCCCTTTTCTTCAGGATGAACATCTTTATTTTCTTGGTTCAATTATTGTGTGACCTGATCTCAAGGCTTTTCAACAACCCTTTTCACTCTCCAGGTATTAACGATTGTTGCTACAATTTGTGGTCCAAAACTTAACATTTTACAGCCACAGTAAAATTGGACAATATTATGCCCCTCATTAAAGACTGTGTCTCTTAGTGTAGCCTGAGTTCACATTACCTTTTTTGCTTTCCATTTTGTATTAGTGATTCACTTGGGACTTGCAATCCACTGAAACCCTTCAGATATTTATAATATAAACATTTAACTGCCTGGGCCTAATATATCTTTTTCTGAAGTGGATTTTTTTTTCTTAAAGCATGGCACCCAGAACTGAATACAGTACTACTAAGTAGGTCACTATAACTTCTTATTAGGGCAGAGTAAAATATGACTATTGACTCCCTGGTCCTAGATACTATATAACTACTAACAAGGCTTAAAATCCTAATAACAAACATTCTCAGCAATTGCTTTACACTGCTAATTTATAATAAATTTGCAGCCTTGCAAAACTCCTAAGATACATGAATCATTGTTAAATTGTCTCTTCTGTCTTTTTTGCAAATTGTTTCCTTTAATGTAAGTTGCAAGATTGTATTTATTTCTATTAAAATACTCATTAGAACAGACCCATTGTCCTACCCTCTCAAGATATATTTTGGATCTCAAGCCTGTTATGTGTTGCATTAGCTAGCCTACCCATCTTTGAGTCATTAATAAATTTAATAATGTTCTTTTGTCTGTATAGAAGTCATTGATTTGGTGCTTTTCCATTATTAATTTGATTATTCCTTAAGGCTTGTCCTGCTCTAATTCCCTCAAACCACTGATTGATTGATCCATTCACGGTCTTAGTCATTACCTGTATTGTGTGTGCAGCTGCCAAATTTGTTCCCAGCCTTAACTTCTCATACCTTTTGACAGTTTCATGTATTGCAAGAAATATGTCTACTTTGCTATTTTTAACACCAAAAAGGAATGATATCTAGAACAACGTTTTATATGCCAGAGATGCCCAATAAATATTTGTTAAATAAATGACTAGAATCCTTATATGTACTGTTAAAGTGGAAAGAATTTTTAGTCCAACCCTTTGGTTTCACTGTACCATGCTATCATATAATGAGATAGAATTCATTTAGATCATTACCATATACATTCTTATTCCCCTAAACCTTTCTAAGTTCTTTACTGTTATTAGCACTAGTTATACTTTCCCATCCCCAGCTGTTAGATACTTAAAGATACTTAAATCATCTTTACCTTGAAGCCACTACCCCGTCCTATTTCTTCTGACCTAATATTTCTCAAAATCAACTCTCTTTTTTTTTTTCAGTCCTACAAGCCAGGTCAGATCCCCTCCCTGTGACACCGTGGACTGAATGCTGGGCCTGAGTCAGAAAAATGAGTTTAGATCTGACCTCGAGATATTTACTGTGTGTGACTCTGGGCCAATCATTTCATGTCTGTCTGCCTTAGTTTCTTAATGGAGATAATGATAGTACCTATCTTGCAGCTTTGTTATGAGGATTAAATAAGAAAACAGCTGGCACATAGTAAGTGCTATATACCTATAAGCTGTTACAGCTATAGTTATTATTATTATTATTATTGTTATTTGGACTCTTCCTCCAATAGTACCACAATATCTAGTAGCCAGAATCCTCTTGTTTTGAAGACATCACTTCACTTTTCAGAAGACTAGGTAGCTCCTAGTTGTCTCTTTGCTCTCATTAAAACTCCCAGTCATGGAACTTTAATGGCCTCTATCGATCTCTTCTGAAATCCATCACCCCCTACTGTACCTGATTGTATGATTATCATTATCATTTGCTGAACTCCAGCTCTAAAAATACATGTGATCTGACTCACGCTGTTCCCAAATTCTCATTTTAGTGCTTCAGTTAAAGGGCTACTGCAAATGTTACTTTGGAATGAAGCATGAAAAGATCTGTGACTGGCAAAAACTGCCAAGATTCTGGCTTTTCACCTGCTCTTGTGTGGGGTGTGTCAAATTCATGACATTTCGCCCCCAAACTTGGTAGGAGGGCATGAATTCATTTTATGATAGAAGTAGCTTTTATCTTCAAACTACCCCCTCCATCTACTATGGAAACCCAACATGCCCTTGTCAGCCTCCTATGGCTGAAATACTCATAAGGAGGAAACCCTTGAAAAGGATTGCATTTCTGAAGATACAAATTATGTTTGGATTCTTTTTGGGAAATGTTTTTTCCCTAATCTAGAAAAACCTTAGTAATCATGTATAATTCATTTAAGACTAAGGAGAGATATATTTCTAATTCCTTTTTTGACTTAATTTCCTTCCATATCCTTTTCAATAGGTTGGTTTCTTTAACAAATGTCAGTGATTCCTATGATTAATATATCTTAAGATGATTAACAGGACTTCTGATACTTCTGGAATCAAATAGATTTAATCCAGCAATATATTCTAGAAAGGAGATATTTTTTCCACTGGGCTTTTTATTCTAGAATCCTTTACTAACTGTAGTTATAAAGAAGTGTATTTCCTCTCTCTTACTTGCTGCTCCCCACATTTGGGGCCTTCAACAGCTTGTTAACACCTCTACCAAAGAGTAGGCAGAGAGGGAGGTGAAACTCAGAGAATCCTTTTAACTCCTCTTAACAGCCTTGGAATGGAAGAAGGTTAATATTAATGACTAAAATAAGATTGGAGGATTATGTATAAATTGTATTTATCCTATCCCTGTGCCCAGTTCCTAAGGAGACTGGCATTTGTCACTGTAGCCTTGAAAATGAGAATGAATATCAATTGAAAGAAAATCGAGACAAGTAAGAGTCTTTTAAAAATAATTTTGTATTATAAATATAAGTATAAATATATTTATTTATATATAATATATATAAAATATAAATATTTATTATAAATCTATAAATAAGAAAATAGATATATTAAAGAACATTGTAGGCTATTGTCAGAGTCACTATTGTGACATGGATAAGTAAGAGTTTAGCCATGTGGTATTAACCAATTTGACTAGTGAGAAGCCTAAAATTACAGGCCTAGAGCCCAAATTGAGTGCATGTGGTCTCCAAGTGAGCCAAAGCCACATACAACCTGGTTCTTCCATCTGCCTCCTCCATGAACCATATGACTTAGGGGGAGACTGTTCCATTTCACTTAAACTTTGTGCCCCCAAGAGGACCGAAGAGTTCAGTATAATAGGACCCTAAAAGATTTCATAATAACTAGCCCCAAGGTTATCCAACAGATTGCTGTAAAAAACAAAGTTGGAAGGAATTTTCCACCTAAAAGCACAAAGTTGTTGATTTTTTTTCCCGAGAGTTACCTCTTTATTATTTACATTTTTATTAAGCCTCTTCATGATTTAGTGATGGCTTCAGATAGCAAGACAGACCTCAAAGAGTAATTGTTACTGTTGGTCAGGCTTACCTGCTGGCTCTAAAATTAATTCAGAGATCTCGAAAATCATGACATTTTACTCTTCATAAACTGCACCTTCGTGTTTCAGTTCTGGTTCTAAAGTTGCCCCCAAAACTTAGTATAATTAAGCTAGAATGCTACTAGAATTCTTTCTTGTTTTCCTTATGCCAAATAATTCTAACATACTTTCCAAAAAATTAAAATAATTTGTTAAAATTTATTTTCATTCACTGAGGGTAACAATTTCAGTATCTTAGAATATGGTAGAATAAAAATAAATAGGAAAATTTTAAAGGTGAGTCTGCATGAGGTAAAAGATGTAGTCCCTGGCCCCTTGCCAATCTCCCGAGTTTCAGGGAAACCTGCGACTGCATCAAGGAGACAGCAGACTTGTAGGCCCTGTGAGCTTAGACTTTGGGTTGTTTTTTCATTTTGATAATAGAATTTAAACATAAGCCTCCACTGACAAAAGGATATGAATCAGTAATTAAAAAGTAAGAGAGGCATCCCTTAATTACTGTTTAAGTGGTACCATGAGTTCTTTCATAATGAAAATTGTATTGTCTGTAGTTCCTCAGTGTTCTCAGAGCATACTAAAAAGCCATAATGAGTTAAATAATTTCTTACCAATAGCTCTTGAGACAGACAGACTTCCATTCACTCTCCAGGCACCAAACCAGACCACACAGCCTCCAAGGGCCTCAATTCGTTGCTTCTCATCCTAAATCACAGTGTAGCACATAAAAGAAAAACAGAAAATATAACATCAGCAGGCTCTCTGGAAGCGATAAGAAGAGTTAGAATGAGGAATGGCACTCAAGGACATACAGCCTTTTGCTGGAAAAGATTTCTTTCCTCTTTCCTTTTTCCCAGGGATTTTATGGGGCTGGTTGCTGGGGAAATAATGATAGTGATTGCAATAAAACATAATAGCATGAAGAGTTTTCTGGAAAACAGATCTTAGATTATGGTCCAAAGAAATTGCTTCTGCTCACCTCCCGATCCGGTTTATGTGGCTTCATTAATTCTACAGCTTGGCCCTTCCTCACAAGCATCACCTGAGAGTCGCCCAGCCAGGCTACGTGGAGCATGTTGCCTCGGATAAATGTCACCACACCTGTGGTCCCACAGCGTAAGCTCTGAAAATGATTAATGCAAAGCAAGTATAAATGAAGATCCAGAGGCACTGAATTCTCATTGAAAAGTACATTTACATTCTGACCCAGCAGGGAGTAGGTAAACTATTAATAATATTTTATACTTGTATATCATACTTTTAAAAAACATTTTCATGTGCATTATTTTACTTGATCCTCATAAGCACCCTTATCCAATGTCATATAACTTGTGCCTTCTAGGGCAGGACTTTTCCCCACTGTGTCATGTGTCTCACTAAATCATTATTTGGTCAGGGAAAAATCATAGCCTCAGGTCCCACTCTTTGTAAAACTAGGATTTATAGCATTTCCCTTGAAGGGGAAAAGGGAGCCAATGTTTCAATGCTTCTAGAAGGAATATATGAAAGTGTCCAATAATGGTTGTACTCCATAGAATACTATGGTTCATAATCTTAGTATGTGAGACACGTACAGCTACTATGAAACTTATATAAAATGTTTTCTAGAGGTCTAGATTTTCCCCACATGTAATATGGGGAAACTTTCCCCTTCAATTATTAATGCATTAGGAATCTGGAGCCCTTGTAGGAGAAAGTCTTCTGATTCTGGGGTCTCTTAAACGTGCTGATGCTACTAGCTGACCAACTGGGTAAGTCTACTTGACCCACATATCATACTTTTCTAATTAGCCCCAGTGAGCCATATATAGGTAGATGTTTTCCCCCTTCCAACATTCCTTCCCCATTGCCCATCTCCTACATGGAGAAAATTCGTTGTTTGTTATAAATCCTCGCCCACCAATAGAATGTCTTCCCACACAGAATGTTCAGATAGTTCAGCCCCGCTAGTACAAATTATAAAGACGTTTCACTGCATATGCTCTGGAGAGAACAGGAGGCTGGGCTGTTTCACAACAGGAATAGCTACTTTTTTTTCTCAGTAGTTAACAGCACATGGAAGGACAAACGGGAGTTTGCTGTGCAAGAAATAAATTATTTAAGATAATAGCTTTTAGGGAGACTGAGGCACACTGGAGCTTTAGACAAAATAAGCAAGTGTGGATACAGTCAAGAATATTAGTTTACTCTTGAAGAAATGGAAGCAGGATATGGGGAAGAGAGAAAACCTAAAAGCAAAGATTTTAAGGATGGGATTATCTCTAGTTCATTCCTCAGGGTATCATGTTCCACCCTCAAAGCAGAGGAAGAATTATGATGAGATGAAAAGCCAGGAGGCTGTGGTTTTTGAATAACCCCTGGGAAATTTAGGAGATTGGCATCCAGCACAAAGTATACTATTCAATCAATAAAACCTTTTATGTTTAATTTAGGGCTTGTTTAATTCATCTTTTAATTTTATTCCCCATTCCCATATACACAGTTCCTAGTACATGGTAGGTAACAAAATCCTTGAACTGAATTGAACTGATTTTAATTGTATAAGTCTGGTGACTACTATTTTTGTGTATTTGCATTTAACCTAGACAGGCCTTAGGATCATTAGAAGAAAAGGAAATATATACTTATTTTCTGTGGGATCCTAAAGTTCACTAGGGCATGGAGCATTAAGATTTCTGGACTACATTCTGACCTCTTCCTCTAGTTTACTATGTGAGTTTTCCTAAATGAAATAGATCAAATAGTCATGCACAACCCACACTCTGCCCATTCCATGAAAGAGTTAATATTTCAGTTATGAGAAAATAATTTTCTCTCTGTGCAATCAACTTCTTTAAGGAAAAAATATTTTTTTTTTCAGTTTTTTTTCTGGTTAAGACTTCCAGCATTCACTGCTATAGTTAATTATGTACCCATGGATTTTGATCCATGATTAATTAAGTTGAAGTTCCCACTGTTTATTCTAATATCTAATTTCTGTAAATATTAAGGTCAGTAAATGTTTAAATAGTGAAAATCATTACAATACAGAGAACAAGCTCAAACTTCTTTTATTCTGGCAAGAGGAAATTTGCTGCCTAGATCATTTGAGACTGATAATAATCAAGAACAGATTAATAGCGTGAGTATAGTCCCAGTTCTTCTCTAAAGCTCTTAAGATAGGAAATTAAAGTAGTTTTTCTCACTCAAATAGTTTGCTGGTTTAATGACCATATCCAAACTTGTTAGCAACAAACAGGGAAAGAGATGATTATGGTGTGACTGATTGATAAGCTTTGGTGATTAAAAAAATAAAGATTTATTAACCCAGAGTGAGAAATTTCTAGAAAACTGCAGCCTGAGAACTCCTATATAGTACGCCTATATATGTCTGTATATATATTATGTTTACATATATGTGTGTTTGTATAATATATATATATATATAAATATAAACATATATATATATATATAGTATGTCTAAGACTGTGTTCATGGAACACTACATCACGTAGCATATTCTCCACACAATGAGGGAGAACTAAAATGGAATTCAAGGTCTTCCTCAGGAGTAGAGTCCAGATGAGAATGCCAAGGGATGTAAAGCCCAGACTGAGGGCCAGGGGAAGGTGATGTAAAGAAAGCAAAATCTGAGTCTAAGTAACCCTTTAGCCACAGACTAAATTAATGGACTGGGCGAATATTCTTTAGCATTTTGAGACAAAAATGAATCTCTTTTGGGCCCATAGCTGCTCATATGACAAAGTCACAAACCTCCCTGGCTGCTTTCTGCACAAAACGCTCGTCGGTCACGCGGAAGGCCCGGCACAGAGCCTCTGCAGGATCATGGGGGAACATTTCCTGGCGCACCAAGTTCACATGGAGGTGGACAGAAGCGTAAATAGCAGCATCCACTCCACCGTGCCCATCAAACACAGCAAAGTAAGCTTGTTCTTCTTGATCCTGTCAAAGGAAGCAGAGCACACAGCCAATTGGGTGATGGGCTGTGATCAGATTAAACTGCTGTCCTTGAAACCCCCATTCCCCATCTTCCTCTGCCTTGCCCTACACCCCAAAGTGAGTTGCCTCCATAACAAGACAAAACATTCCCTTTTCCAGCCACTGCTGAAGTACCTGCAGTCTCCGGGCATTCATGTTTCCATACCAGCACACTGGAAGACACATGCCCAATTAACTCGGGCAGAACTGCCCCTTTCTGTGGAAGTTGCTACTTTGTACCATGGAAACCACCCACACACATTTGCTTCAAACGTTCCCCATGCAGCCAAAGCAAAAAATAAAAATAAAAAAATAAGAAGCACAAAAAGACAATAATTAAATGCCTTTATGAAGATATTAAATAACATTTAAAATAAGCTTTTTAAAATGTAAACCACTGGCATAACATATATGTGGATAGGTACAGATATACTTCATGATTCCAGAATTCTCACCATATGGGAACCAAAAAAAATTTTTTTCCCCTGAGGCAATTGGGGTTAAATGACTTGCCCTGGGAGTATCTCAGGTCATATTTGAACTCAGGTCCTCCTGACTTTGGGGCTGGTGCTTTATCCACTGGGCCACCTAGCTGCCCCTGGGACCCAAATCAACCTGCAAACATTCATTCCCAATGTAATTCACTCTGTCTTTTTGTTTTGATGATATAGAAAAGAGAAGAATGTGCAACCACCAGATTCTGTTCTCAGCCCATCCCAGAAGTTTGTTCTTTAATACTCACATATCAGGCTAATCTGGAAAAGCTGGGTTCTAATCTATAATCAATTATAGAGGAATTACTACTCTGTAGCCATACTAGGAGGTCTCCATGACAGTCTGGACCAAAAACCAATTCTTATCTGGTAAAGAGACGAACAATTCTTTGTACTATCGGTTCCCCGGCTTTCTTGGGGAGACATTGTGATTTTGGCTACAGACCTTTTTATTCCTGGCATTTGGGGAGAGCTGGATTTTAGTGCCATTCCAGCCAGTCACTTAACCAAACTGCTTCACTTTTTCTGTGCCTCCATTTCTTCCATCGGTTAAATAAAGATGGATGATTAACACTTAACCCTTAACCCTTTTTGATCTATTATTTTATTAGATCCTCTCAACATCTCTGAGGTTGAGAGGATGTTGAGAGGATCTAATAAAATAATAGATCAAAAAGGGTTCTGAAAATGGGATTTTTTTTTATCCTTATCTTTTATGAAAACAGATCAACCTCTTTTTGTAACTTTATTCTCTCAAAAGGGATCCAAAATGGAATCTCGATAAATTTATGATTGATTCATTTAATAAATAGGAACTTAGACCTTAAATACCTCCTTCCCTTTGAGAACATTCCTTGAGGCCTCTGTTAGTAAAAGTAAACTAGACAGAATGGATTGTGAATGATTTAAATACAGTAGAAGAATTCCTATGTTTTGTGTGATTGTAGACAGGTCAGCAGGATCAAATCAAGATGAATTTTTTTAAAATTATTTTTTTCAAGATTTTTCAGATAAGGGTATCTAGGTGGCATAGTGGATTGAATATTACCCCGAAGTCAGGAGGATTTGAGTTCAAATGTGGCCTCAGACATTTAGTATCTGTGATGCTGGGCAAGTCATTTAACCCTGATTGCCTCAAAGCAAAAAAAAAAAAAAAATTTAAAGGCAAATATTTTTTTTAAGATGCTTGATGGCAAGGAGGAGGGAATCTGTTAAGATACCAGAAGGGCTAGGGAAAAAATAATACATAAAGAAGCAAGATTTGGAAGTGGGAACATACAATCCAGAGCAAGAGAGTGTGGATATCCTTGAAAAGAAGGGGAACAGCACTGCCAGACTGATCTTTCCAAAACAGCTTGTATCACATCATTCCCCCTACTCAGTAACTTCCTATTATTGCCTAAGGTCTACCAAGAGGGGTGAGAGTGGGAGAGGAATGAAAAAGAACATAGTCTGTTCAAAGTCCCTGAAGTTTAAGCTCAGTCCTTACAAATGCAGAGTCCTGGATCACAGGTCACATCTAAAATATAGACTAAATAATTTAGGACCTAATTCTGGCTCTTAATTGATATCTTAAATTGCATTTAAGAGGTTTATATACAGGATGACCCTGCTATTATAGCTATAATATGTCTTTTAAACCAAGGATCTCAAAGCATTCTGAAAAATGAAATGAAATAGAGGATTTGAGGAAGCAGCCTAATACAATGCGAAGAAAACCAAATTTGGAGCTTGGGAGCCTAGGGATAGAACTAGCAATTCTGGTGGTACCCATGGCAATGTGGAATTTAACCAGCTTTTTTAGAGACAGATTCATCTTGAGGTTGAGGATACTGCCTCATGGGAATAGATCTATCCATGATCAATGTGGCAACAGGCAAGAAATATCTTGAACTCAGGTCCTCAGATTCCAAATCCCGTATTCTTTCCATTTTTGTTTAATCATTTCAATTGTGTTCAACTCTTCATGACCCTATTGGGGCTTTTCTTGGCGAAGGCAATCCACTGAACCACCTGGCTGCCCAATTGTTGTTGTTGTTTGTCCTTCATTCTTGAAGACCAAAGACATCCCAATGTTGGAATCAGGGTATGGTGTGTTTGTGTGTGGCTGATCAGTCCAATATGAACTGGAAGGCACTCCCAAAGTGGTCTGTTAGAATATTTAGGGGAGAAGCAGCTCTGTATTTAGAACACACTTAATGTAACACTGTCCCTTATAGTTCAAAGAGGTATAGTTAGAATTGGAAGTTATCTTGCAACATTTCTTTTCCCTTTCTACATTATAAACTCCTTCAGAGTGGGATCTATGTGATAGGAAATTTTTATCCCAGCATCCTAGTACTGATTTACCAACCTGGTATATAGTAAATAGGAACAGGGTGATCATTTGAAGCAATGGCCCATGGCTGATGGTGAAGCAAGAAGTAAAATCAAAAGCAACAACTGCTTCAGCAAACAGTACCAAGAGCTTTGAATCAAAGTGCAATCTCAATATGAATGTACTTATTCCCCCCACCCCCCACCCTCTGTTAGCAGCTATTATTACGAGGCTTTTGAATCATATACATGGAGTTGAATCACTTCAGAAAATAAGCAATATAGTCACATCTTAGACACACATGGCTTAGACATCTGTTGATAAGCCTTTGAACACCCATACACATAGTCAACCTTGATAGTCTTTTATATGGAAGAGTATAATTTATAATTTTTAATTGATGCTCAAACACAAATTTGAGAAGAAGGACAAGGAACAAGTAAAAGAAAAAAACCTACTTCTGTATTAGTTCATTATGTCTCAATAGTAAGAACTAGGATTCATTAAACAGAAAATGTTTGGTAAATTGACATGGATTATAAAGACCTAGTTTATCAATTACATTTCTTTAAAGTATAAGCCCAGCAAGTTTTCTTTCTTAGGAGTCAAGATATTTATGTCTCTGTGTGTACACACACACACACACACACATTTCCCCAATTACATGTAAAGACAATTTTTAACATTTATTTTTTTTGCCTCAGTTCCTCCTCTGCAAAATGAGCTAAAAGAAGGAAATGGCAAATCACTTCAATATCTTTGCCAAGAAAATCCCCAGCAGGGTCATGAAAAGTTGGACATGACTGAAAGGATCAAACAAAAATGGAAAGAACACAAGATTTGGAATATGAGGATCTGGGTTCAAGATTCTGAGTTCCAAATTTTCTCCTTCCCTTCTCCTCCTCTTTCTCTTAGACAGCAAGCAATTTGAAATAGGTTGGATATGTGCAATCATGTAAAATATATTTCCATATTAATTATGTTAAAGAAGACACAAAAGGAAAAAAAATACATGCAAAAAAAAGTGAAAAATAGCATGCTTCGATCTGCACTCAGGCTCCATCAGTTTTTTCTCTGGAGGTGGATAACATTTTTCATCATGAATCCTTTGGAATTGTTGCCAAGATATTTTTTAAAAATACGGTGGAATCAGAAATAACTCAGCTAAGAGAGCAGCATGGTGCTTTCTCAAAGTCAATCTCATATAAAGTTAGCAGGGTAACCAAGAAAAAATTGTCAGGTTTCCATAGGGTTTAAAATTGATATGTAGAATGTGTCATGTTGATAATTTATATGGCTCTTTGAACCAAAGCTGGTATTAACAGAAAGCTGTAAGGAAGTATATCTACAGAAGAAAGATAGAACCTGTAATCAGCAAAATCCTGGATTGAGCAAAAAGGGAAATGATAATTTCTGACAAAAAGGAAAATGATAATTGTTGGAGAGACTGTGGGAGGACAGAAACATGACAATTATTGGTGTAAATATAAATTGCTTCAACTATTCTGGAAAGCAATTTGGAATTATATCCAAAAGTTACTAAATTGTGCATACCCTTTGACTCAGAGATACCAGGAAAGGGGAAAGGGCTCACGTATAAAAAATATTTATAGCAGCACTTTTTATTGAAGAAAAAACTGGAAACATAGTGGGTATCGATTAAGTGGGGAATGATTAAGCAAATTACACTATGAGAATATCATGAAATGTTGTGGTGAGGAATCATGAGAGAGAGATTCAGAAAAATCTGAGACATTCTATGAACTGATCCAGAATAAAGTAAGCAGAACTACAACAATTTATATAATGATGACAATTTTGCAAAGGAAAATAATGTTGAAAGGCACAGGAATTTTGAATAATTCAAGGACCAATCTTGACTCCAGAAGACTAATGAGAAATCATGCTTCTTACTTTTTTTGGCAGAGAGATGGGAGTGTAGAAAGAGATATACAGAGGGGTCCATTTTAAGCTTAAAACAATTCTTAGATTTTTTGGGATGCCATATATTTTCAGACACAGCCAACATATCTATTTGTTGTGCTTAACTATAATGTATTATAAGGGAGTAATTTTATTTGCAGGAGGATAATTAGTAACCAGTGGTGGTTAGTAATAATGATGCAAAAAAGGAAAGAAAAATAATATCAATGAAATTTCAAAAATACATAGAAGAGAAAAGAAAGGAAGTTTAGAAGACAAGAAGGATAATTATAGTACTGTTGTTAAACTCAATAAACATATTTCCCCCGAGGCAATTGGGGTTAAGTGACGTCCCCAGGGTCACACAGCTAGGAAGTATTAAGTGAATGAGGTCTGAGGCTAGATCTGAACTCAGGTCCTCCTGACTTCAAGGCTGGTATTCTATCCACTATGCCCATCTAGCTACCTCTCAATATACATTTTTACCAAATTGTTGACTCTCTTTTCACAATTTTCTTGCTCCATTCTTAATTCTTTCCCCAATTTTTCTTTTATTTCTCTTATTTGAATTTTCAGATCCTTTTTGAACTCTTCCAGGATTTCCTTTTTTCGGCCTGAAATCAATTTGTATTTTTCTTTGAAGCTTTGGATGTAGCTGTTCTGACAATATTGTCTTCTGCTAAGTTTGTGCTTTGCTTTCCCCTGTCACTACAATAACTTTCTACATTCATGTCTAATTCCAGTAGTCTATTTCTTGATTTATAACTTTATATTATACTTGGTCCCTGCTCCCAAGGTATCCTAACTTTCAGACCTTTTTTGTTGCTGTTTTCAGAACTAGTTCTGGGAGACCAAGTTTGCAGTGCTTCCAAAGTGGTATGATCTAAGGAGAAGTGTGGTCATTCTTTTCCAGCCTGTGCTTTGGTCTTTATCCAAAAAGAGACTTTGTTACTCTGAGACTATAAGTGTCAGTGCTCCTATTGGCCCTGAAATCGTGATCCAGAACTGCATGACAGACAATGCAACAAGGTCCCACCCAACACCACCAAAAGGTCTCCTGTATCTTTTTATGATGGGTTATTTTACTTCCTTATTGTATGTGGGCTAAGTGTTCCCAAAGCTGATGCTACCAGTGACGGAGTTGCCTTCAAGCCATGCTGTATGCTCCAGACTTCCCCATAACCCCAGTGTGATAGACTTTCCTGCTGACTTCTTCAGTTGTTTTGGGCTGAAAAATTGTTTCGTCCCTATATTTTGTTGGCTCTGCCACTCCAGAATTCAATTTGAGATGTTAAAAAGTTGTTTGGAAGAAAATTTGGTAGAGTTCAGGTGACTTCCTGCTTCTGCTCTGCCATCTTGGCTCCACCCCTATATTTAATATACATTTAAAGAAGTCCACAATTTCAATATTCAATCCTAGTCTGTTGTTTTTTGTTTACTGAAATATTCATATTTAGCATATGAGATTAAAAATCATTCCCCAGCCTCCAAGTGGTCAAAAAACCCCAGAGCTCCTTACCTCTATGAAGTCACAGGTATGTTTTTTGAAAAAAGATAATGATTAGTATGGTGAATATTAATATTAATATTAAGTATTCTCCATTCCTAACTGCCTTACATTTAACTCTTCTTTGTGTGAGTTTAGTAACTATATATGTAGGTTGTACATATATTTTATGGGTATTTGTCTTTCCCATTAGAATGTAAGCTTGTTGCAAGTACGGATCTTGTCTGTCTTTGCATTTATGTTTCCAGAGTCTAACACAATATCTGACACATGTTAGGTGCTTAAAATATGCTTATTGATTGGTTGAATTTATTGAACTTAATCAAGTAAACACAACCCAGAAAAACAATATACTAGGTTATCTCAGCAATATAAATGAAAAGAATAAAAACAAGACAATAAAAACTGAATATTAAACAACATAATGACCAAGTTTGGCTGCAAGTAAGATAGATGAGAAGACTCTTCCCCTCCCTCCACATCTTTGCAGAAATAGGGGACTGTGAGTGTGAAATACAGTATATATGTCAAATTTTTCTGATATGTTGATTAATTTTGTTTAACTGTTTCCTCCTCCACCTTTTATTCTTTGTGATAAGGGTTGTTATCTGGGAAAGGGAGACCAAGAGGGAGAATAGTGGATTACATTAAAAAATTGGGGTAATATAAAAACAAGACATCAATAAAAGGCATTTTAAAAAAGAAATGTTCATATCTGTTAAGTTCACAATTTATAAAAAAGAAAGATAAAGCTTATAACCACCATTTGGCTGTTCTATGCACTTAGAATGCATCCACCTACTCATCATTTAAAATTCTTAGCTTCCTTCAAATCAAATGTTCAAATATGATAATATTTATAAAGCATTTAACACATAAGCCTAGCATATAGTAGGCACTTTATTATTTCTTCCTTTTTTTCTTTTTTCTTCCTTCCCTCCCTTCCACATTTCCTCCATCCTTTCTTCTGTCCCTCTTTCTTTCCTTCCTTCCTTTTTCTCTCTTCTTCCACCCCTCCCTATCTCCCTCCTTTCCTTCTTTTTTGTCTTTCTTTCTCAATTTAAAAGCAATTTCCTATGAGAACTGATTCCTCTTAGTTGCTAGAATTCTCTTCTTCCTGAAATTTTATTGTATTTGTAAGTAAATACAATGTTTATAATATATAATAATAATATAATATATAAATATATTCTATTGACATGTTGCATCTTTCTAGTAGAATGTAATTTCTTTGAAGGAGGGGAAAGAACTATTTTTCATTCTGTCTTTTTTTATCCCCAGTGCCTTTGTTTATCCCTAAGTGTCTTTGTATATAAGTGTATTTAAGGAGGCACATAAATACTTATTAAGTAGGTACATAAATACTTATTGATGAGATCCTGGATCACTAGGTGGGGGTTTGGGGAGAAAACCTGAAATTCTGATAAAATTACTCCCTGAGGCAACCGTATAGTCCTATGCTCTGTTGAGCCCTTGCTGTGTCCAGTCAGAAATCCAAGTTGTGGTTAAATTCCCTCTATAAATCAGTCCATGGCTCATGACATTTTTTAGGTTAGCTGCCATGGTGACCAATGTGCCTCCCAGTGTCTTTCTCCTTCACCTCCCCCATGCCTCATGATATCTTTCCTTTCATTCCCTTTTCCTACCTCCTCCCCAATGCTTCATGGTGTTCAGCTATATACTCTCCCAAATCTATTTCATATTTACCTCTCCTAGTATCTATCTTGCCTTTTGTCTGTAACCCCTTTTCCTAAATAAGCCTACCTTTTGCCAAAGAGAATGGCCATTGTGAATTCTACACATAACTAAACTCCAACATTTGCTGCCAAACCCCAAAATTTGGTGCCACTTGCTCTCCTAAATTGCATCATTTGGTGCTAAAATTCAAGCCCGTCACTTATTGAATGCCTTCCCAGTGTTAGCTGCTGCTCACAGGTTTTTTTAATCCTGAGTAGTCCCTATCACCTGATTAAAAGAAATTTCTCTGTGAACTTTAACTGCATAGCATCTATTAGCTATATTTGTTACTGTTTAACCTAGAAATCCATCTAGATCAAAGAGGAGAGGCTACTATTAGGATCTACCCAAAGGGTTTCCTCTAAGCAAATCAAAATCATTCATCAATAGGCTTCTTTACATCCATTCCCACCATGTTTTGCATGATCAATAAAAAAATAATTCCAAGGGCATTTTTAGCTAACTGAAGCACAGGACTGAGAAATTACACCAACATTAAAGAGCAAGTCAATGAAACATTTAGAAATAAGTCCTTTGGCTTGCTCCTCAGATAAAACTTATTCTTCCCTTTTGATAATATTATCAAATGGATTTTATAACACACATGTGAATTTGTCCATAACAAAATGATTTGATAATATTAATATCATATCTCATATATATATAATGGCAAATTATAACAATCCTAAAATATCATATGATAATCATATTATAGATCCTCCTGACTTCAGGACTGGTGTTCTATCCACTGAACTCATATAGCTGCCTCCAGATAATAATATTATAAAGAAATAATTCTCCCTATTTAATGAAAGCAAACTCCTGCCACTTGACTTATGGTCCATCATTAAGAATCTACTAGTAACTCTCATTTTCAAATAAAGGAACTTAAGAGAGCAAGGCAAATCCTCTTCTCTTTATCCCACTGGCCCTTGGGATGTGCCCTTTTTACCTCTAGATTGAAGAGCATATTAAAATCAGGAATGCAGACGTGTTTGTCCTCCATTTTCCTGCGCATGTTTTTGATGGCATGGATTGATGTCTCATAATACAATTGGGGTTTCCTGCGGAGAGGGAAGTCCTTCACCCAACTGCAGCAAATCTCATGTAGTTTGCTGAAGACAGAACGTGCCAATTTCACTGTCTCAATCTCTGTGGAAGAAATACAGAAACCCCCAAATGAAAGACTTTAGAGGACTGTTTTTGCTTTGCATGTCTGCTTGCTAAAGACAGAAGTAATTCATCGTTGTCAAGTTCATCAATAGAAGAGATTCATTGTTCAGAAGAAGAAATGACAACTATTTTGCATTCAAAACCACAATTTTATATTATTACTGCTTGCCTCTTAGTTATTAACATCAGACCAATAAACAATCCTTCAGGCTGATTTCTCCAATTTCTGAAACTAGAGTTATTTTGCTTCCAGCAGGGGTTCTAGTAGCATAACTGCTCTTCCAACACTGTTAAATGACATTAACTTAAAATCTATAGCTGCAGGTAGTGACAAACAACAACAATTACAACAAAAGCCAAAATAACAGTTTATCTCATTTAAGTACTGTTGTCTCTTCCTCCTACTTTGCCCTTTTTTCCTTTTCCCAATTTCCTTTATTCCTCTCTGCTCTACCTTCTTTTTCCATCCCTTTCTTTGTGGAATACTAATGAATTGGAATTTTGTTGTAGAATGAAAGCTGCTTGAGGACAGGCAATATTTCACTTTTATATTTATATCTCAACACCAAGCGCAGAGCCTAGAAACAATAAATACTTAAGAAATGCTTGTTAATTAACTTTTGGGAAGGATTATTTCAGTATTATGTTGAAAGGGATCTTAGAAAATCTAGCCCAAACCTCTCATTTTACAATACAGAAATGGTGATCTGAGAAGTTACGACTTGCTCAAAGTTACACAGACTAATCAGGATAGAATCAAAACCACTGTACTATACTATTACATTTAGAGATTAAAGTTTTATGTTTTCTGTTCTTAATTTTAAAAGCAGACAAATAGGATATGTTTAATTTCACTTAGGAAAAAGTGTATTTTATTTATATGGGGACTCTTCTCTGTGAATCACTAACTTTTGGTAGAAAGAAAAGTTCCCTCTAGTTGGAATAAATCAATCTAAAGTTGATTGGGATCTGTCATTTTGTAACCTTAACACTGAAGAGAAAAAGTAACTCTTTAGCATGTTAACATATTTCAATTTTTGTGTGCTTTGACACAAAGATGTTCCTTCTCGATTATTAATATGGAGAATTATAAATAAAAGTTGTGTGACTTGACAGCTGTTAGCTGGTGCTACAGTTAGGCAATATTATTAGGAATCATTTGTGGCTTTTCATTCCATTTCAGTGGTTCTCAGGCTGTGGTATCCTCAAATTTATATGTGTATACAGCATTGTCATTTTCCTCACTATTTAACACTATCCAAATTGCATCAGTGACTCAGTGTAATAATCGAATGATATCTTGCACATACATTACTATTTTTCAAATGTATGTGATGCTATTATATTTAACAACATACACATTTGAGTTATTGACTTTACCACAGTTTTTTCTAATTGCAATTTCTAATTGTAATTTATTAAAAGCTATTAACAGCACAATTACTATCAGATGGCAGTCTATGAAATCATTTGTGGTTGGAAAACAACTCTAAAGGCACCACAGACTAATTGACTTGCTCAAACGTTCCACTTTTAATTTGTATGAACTTAAGTGACGGTGACAAAAGGAGCAATACATTGTGGGATGACTTGAATGGTGATGAAGAAATTACATTAAATCTAATTTTATCCTCTCCTCAAGATATAACAGTATTAAATTTCAAAGATAACAAAGGAGCTGCCTGGATTTTTTGCAATCTACTTCAAAGACTTCTAATAATCCCCATGAGAATCGGAAAGACGTAGTAAACAGAGTGTTTAACTTGAAGCCGGAAGATCAAAATTAAAAGCCAGTCTCTGTGACTGTCACTTAATTTCTCTGAATTGCAGGTAACTTCATAATACATGTTATACATGATTCAGGGAGTTCCTATATTGAGAAAATCACAGATCCTTGATTATCCTCAAATAGAAGAGAGAACAGAATACTATTTTAAAACCTGGATTTCTCACACACTTTACATGAGCAGACAGCCTGAGAAAAGCAAACTAACAAATCTTGAACAAGTGGGGCTGCATTTTCTACAAGAACCTGGGGATCCCATCTCCTATTCCCCAGTTTTGCCATTGTTTCTGTCTGTATTTCTTATATATTAGGACAAAAAGTTCAGAACAAGGGCTCTCAACCAACTGATTTCAGGTGAGAGATTGAATTTTAAGCCAAGATTAATCATGGTATCTATAACCAGTAAGTTCATCTTTGCCATCAAGGAATTCACATTTTAATGGGACAGACATGAGAATATCTAGGTACAAGACTACATGGTAGGTAGTCTCAGAGGAAAGACACTAGATTCTGGGAGTACCAGGAAAAGTCTTCTGTAGAAGTAAATTGAGTTGAGTTTTGAATGGAAAAGGAGAAGAGAGAGCAGATTCCAGGTGTGGTGACTATCATCCTTTATCAGCAATCTTTGCCCTTCCTTCCTTCAGTCTTTTTCCTTTAGGAAAGTGAAATAGAGTTTCTTTGCTGACTCAAAGAAAAAGCCTCTAAGGCTAGCAGCAGCATACATCACCCTGAGGGTGGGGGAATAAAAGGATTGGGCTTGAGTTCTTCTGATACAATAACTTTAATTCAAAACAACAAATCAGTTGCCTATTCAAGCAAAGCAGAATAAATGAGCAAATTTTAATTAACCATATACAAGGTGCCTTTCTTACTATAAATCATCAAGGTGGTAGTCTCAAGAGGCTAATTTTTTCAGAAGCAATTTTAGTGGATGCTTCAATCAATCCTGAATATATTTAATGTGTCAGAGTGAGATTATAAATGTTATGAGAACCAAGGGACTAAAGCAATTTGTAAATGGCAGAAGATATCATGGATAAAAGAAGAAGAAATGATATGAAGTCCTATGTTTCTGAGACCACAGGGAATTTTCAGCTGGATTGTAACTATAAACTTGTTCCCTCCCCAGAATTGCCCTATGAGATAATCTGGGTCTTCTGAATTTTAGCACATTCAGAACCCAGAAAGCTGTGATAGAAAAATATGAAAATAACAATAAATCCCTCCTTACCCTTGTATAGTGCTTCATAGGTTACATATTATTTCATTTGAGCCTCCCATCAATTATTACCCTGGTTTTACAGATGTTTAGAGAAAAATAAATGACTGGCCAAAGACCATAAGGTTGTAAAATAGCTGAGCTACAACTTAAGCTGTTTTCAGTGACAATCCCAAAAACTTCCATGAGTTTAATTATCATCTCAACACAGATGACTCTAAAATCTCTCTGGAAATCAAGTCCTACATCAGCTGCTAGACATCTACTCCAGGATGTCCCATAGGCATCTCAACCTCAAAATGATCAAAATGTAATTTATTACATGTTCCCCCAAATCCATTCCTTCTCCAAACTTTCCTATTTTTGTTGATGTCCCCCAAAACGTCTAAGCCATGAGTATTTGCAGCCTTGAAGTCAACCATGACTACTTCCCACTGTCACCCCTGAATATTAAAGCACTTGCTAAATTTTGTCAATTCTTTCTCCATGAAAAAAATCTCTAGATTTGTGCCTTTCTCTTAACTCCCTGAGCCACCATGACAATTCTAGCCTTCATCAATTATTTCTTGAATTATTGCAAAGCCTAATTATCTTGCTGTTTTCAGCCTCTCCCTCTGCAATCCCTCTGCAATCCTTTGGCAAATCTGCCAAATTAATTTTGCTAAAACATATTTCTAAGTTTCCCTTACTCAGAACTCGCCAATGCTTCTCTATTGTCACTAGGATAAAATATATCTCCTTAGTCTGGCAATTAAGGCTCTCTCAAATACTGCTACTACTTATCTTTCCAATATAATTGCATGTTACTCTCCTTTACACACTCACAATTCAAGACAAATTACTTGCAAGCTGTTCCTAGGACATAACATTTCATCTCCCTCCTCCCTGTTTTTGCACAAATGGTGTTTCATGTTTCAAATATACTTCCTGCTCTTCTCTGCCCCTCCAAACTCTTGATCTGCATCAAAAAGTATCTCAACTGCTACCACCATCAGCATGGATTCTTTCCTGACTCTGTTAGCTCTTTCTTCCTTCTGAATTGATTTTGTCTTACTTTGGACTTTATATTTACTTATCTGTGTACACATTATATTTTCCCAGTAGATATAAACTCCTTATGGATAGATGCTGCTTCTTTTTTTGACTTTCTAGATTCCCGAGGTCTAGCATAGTCTGGCATATTGAAATGTTCAATAAAAGTTGGCAAAATTGAAACTTATATCTTAGACTAATGTTTTTCCCATTTTGTTTTGTTGCCTCTCAATATATATTTTGCTGTTATGAGAAAAGCTTGTTTTGATTGGAAATAATCAGCGTGAAGGACAAAACACAGAAAGAACAGGGAAGCTAAGGGGTGGAGGTGAGGAGGAAGAGGATTTCAGGCATGGAATATATTATCCTTTGTCAGCAACCCTTGCTCTTCTTCCTGCCTTCTGTTGTTAATAACAGGGATAAGAGATAAAGAAGGGACTTGTGATTTCATTGATATATGGAACTCCTGGATGAGAAAAATCTCTTCCAGTGTAGACTGGCAACTTCTCTGCAACTTATAATATCAGAGAACTTTCCCAGAGCACAGAACCTATACTATATGCCCACTCTCCCTTAGATTTCTAAATAACACTTTCTCACCCAGTGAGCTCTCAGGACAGTTCATATTGGATGAGATAAATTAAATAAACTAAACATTTTCAAATGCTTTGGAATGATGGTATAGCAATTCATATCACAGGGTTATTAGCTTGGGTATATCTCTCTGGCATCTCTTGAAGGTTTTGAAGCAAGAATTTTGTTGTTGTGGAGTTGTTATAGTTGTGTCCCACTCTACATGACTTGGGTTTTCTTGGCAGAGATATTAGAATGACTTGCCATTTCCTTCTCCAGCTCATTGTAGAAATAGGGAACTAAAGTAAACCTTCAGAATCACACACTTAGGAAGTGACTGAGGCCAGATTTGAACTCAGCAGATGAGTCTTCCCGACTTCAGGTCTGACATCCACTGTGCCATCTAGCTTCCCTTAAAGCAAGAATAGTCACTACTTATTGATTTTCTCCCTATCTTCTCCATCCCCTTTCCTTCCAAGTCTCTTCAATTTAATGTCACAAGTTTGTGGCATTTAAGAACATTTTTCCTTAAATAAGAAGCTTGGTCAACCCATCAGTTTTTCTCTAACATGAAACATTTTCCTTAAGGGAGTACTGCAGAATGTCAGCACCACAAATAATTGCTGATTGAAATGGAAGGGAAAAGGGGAGAGGAGTAAAAATGGTCCCCAGTAGCAATCTACCCCCGCACAGCTGTAAATTACTCAGTAATCATTGTCTTGGTTCTGATCTAGAGTTAAAGCTGAGTCAGCTATCATCTTGACTTTATGATGCAGAATTTTATAGCAGTGACAGAGCTTGTAGTAGCAGTACTAGACAAGTAACTCCAAATCATAAAATTATAGGATCAAAGAGTTGGAAGGGACCCCACAAGGCTGTCTAGTCCAAATGATACACAAAAGAAATAATCTGCCAAGTAGTTATTCAGCCTCTGCCTAAAGACCTTCAAGGAGAGGGCTCTTGATGCAGACCATTCCACTCCTGGAAAACTTAGTTTTTCTGGAGGTCAATCCCAACTTGTCCTCTTTGGAATTTCTATTTATCCTCATCCCTCCTGGTTCTGTCCTCTGGAGCCAGAGAGAACAATTTTAATTTCCTTCTATATGATAACCTTCCAATACTTGAAGATAGCTCGAGTCTTCTCTTTTCCAGACAAAATATTCCTAGTTCCTTTAACTTATATTGTCATGACCTGAACTAAGGATCCTTCACCATCTTGGTTGTTCTTCTCTCAATCTAATCAATGTACATCTTAAAACATGATACCCCAAACTGAACACAGCATTCTAGATAAGGTCTGATGAGGGAACAATATAGTGAGACTATCACCTGCTATTTTGGAAGCTAACCATTTCTTAATGCTGCTTAAGGTCACAATAACTTTTGGGAACCATATCACACTTGAGTGTCTTTTTCACTAAATCCCTAGATCTTTTCCAGAACAATTGTTTTCTAAACATCCTTTCTCTATCTTATTTTAATTAAATTGGTTTTTTTTTGTACTCAAGTCCAAGACTTTACATTTATCATTGAATTTCATCTTAGTAGATTCAGCCAAAAAAGTCTGTTAATATCTTTTTAGATCTTGACTTCATCGTCCATTTTATTAATCATCAGTCCCAGTTTTGTGTGATCTGAACATTTGATGAGAATACCATTTACACCCTCATTCAAGTCATAGATTAAATCGTGAAGTAGCACCGGGCATAACAGATTGTTGGGATACTCCATTAGAGACCTCCTGGAAGGTTGACATTGAATCACTAAGAGCTATTCTCTGAGACTGGCCGTAAAACAAGCTCTGAATTCATCTTATTGTATTATTATCTAATCCATATCTTTCAATCTTCACCACAAGAAAATATGAAATTATTTATCAAAAATTTTGCTCAACAGAACCAGAAGAACATTGAACACAGTAACAGTAAGATTAACTGTGATGGACCTGGCTTTCTCAAAGATATGGTGATTAAAGACAATGCCAATAGTTTGGGGATAGAAAATGCCATCTAAGTCCAGAGAGAGAAATATAGACTGAATGTGGATCAAAACAAGACCTTTGTTTATTTGCTTTTTCTTTCTCATGTTTTTTTCTCTTTTGGTATGATTTTTCTTGCAAAACATGACAAATATAAAAGGACTATACATGTTTAACCTATATTAAATTGCTTGCTGTCCTCAGAGAAGGAGGAGGTGAGCAAAAGAGGAAGAAAAATTTGGAACACAAAGTCTTACAAAAATAAATATTGAAAGCTATTTTTATATATATTTGGGAAAACAATACTATTGCAGAAAACAAAATGAGCTCAGATATAGGTAAGCTATGTTCAAAGCATTTCCCTCATTTATTGGTTTGTAATCCTATCAAAAAAAGAAGTAAGATTAGGCTAGCATGATTAGTTCTAATAATGACATGCTGATTCATAGTAATCATCACTTCTCTTTCTAAAGGTTTGTTAAACCATCTCTTTAATGATCAATTCTAAAATTTGACCAAGAATTGAAGACAACCTTATTGCTCTACAATTGCAGTCATTAATATCTGCCCCCGCCCCCAGTTTGTGTGTGTGTGTGTGTGTGTGTGTGTGTGTGTGTGTTTCTCTCTTTGTCTCTCTCTCCCTCAGCAATTGGAACACTTGCTCTTCCCCAATTTCATGGCATCTCTCATTTTTCTATAATGTTTTACATATTACTGAGAGTAGCATGGTCAAACACATCTGACAGTTCTTTCAGAAACCAAGGCTGTAGTTCATCTGAGGTTGGTGACTTGATTTTTAACAAGAGCAACTAGGTGTTCACTTATTATCTATTTATCTTGGGCATCAATTTCCTGTTAATCATTTTCTTCTGTCATTTTCAGAGTGAAGGTCATTTTTCCTTGTTGCAGAATTAACAGAAATAAAATACAAATTGAATGGCTTTACCTTTCCCTCTTGTTAATTATCACCAACCTACTCATTTTATGCACAGGTCCTTTCTCTTCTTTGGTCTTCCTTTAGCTTCCAAAATATATTTTTAAAAATTCAACAAGTCTTTTTAGTTGTTTTTTAGCTTCCTTTACCAGCCTTAGCTCATCCTTAATTTTAACATTCTTGACAATTTTTACAGGAGAGAACCACACTCTAATATTCATTCTCTGATTTTGCTTTTATCTTCTGTAAATTTCTTTTAAAAATTCAATTCGTTGGTGAATTGATCTCTCCAGAAAAATTTCATTTTTCTTCCTCAATGGAATTATTTCCCTTAGTATCTTCGAATTTCATTTCTTGAGCAACACATATCTCTCCTGAGCTCATTTTCTCTGAAACATTTTAATCCATAGGATCCTGCATATCTTTCTTTTGAAACTTTTGAAGTCTTCATTTCCCAAATCTAGAAAATTAGGTGATAACCCAAAATCTGCTTCTCTTATACTTTCTCCTCACTTATTCAGGTTTACTATCATTTCTATCTCTGAAATAAATTTCTCCCTGTTAGTGAGAAAACTGACCCAGAATAGCATTTTCCATTGATTTCTCCATCTTTTAAGGATGAAATAATCAATAAGTCAAGATGAGTAAGAGAGAGCAAGATAGTGAGAGTGAGAGAATGCTATGCCAGCAGATGTCATGATAATAAAAGTCCTATATCACCACTTTATCATATCTTTGCGGAATGCTTGTGATGTTCCCCAAACTCTTCATTTACTTCTTCTCTTCTGTCCAGGTAATTGTTGGTATAAGCCAGTGACAAAGTCACTTTATTTCTCTTCCCTTTGACCTTCATTCAAATACTCTCCATCATGCTAGTTCCTGTATTTCTATCTTCTTAATATGCAGTGTTACCCCACTCTCCCCATTCACTTACTCTTCTTCTTTTGAATAAGGTAAACCCATATCCAGAGTCACAGTACAATCATATGGATCATACCCCCAAGTTTTCACATGAGGTCAAATTTACCTCCTTACACTAATACTTCTAATTATTGACAATTAGAGCAGGAATTCTAACTTCACTTTGGACCATATTGATTTCAGGTGTCAATTGATTTTGATAAAGACAAGAAGAGACATTTGCTTCCCCAAAGCAGTTGTTCTAAACCTCCTCTTCTTTTTAATCTTCAACTCACCTCTTAACCTTTCACCTCATCACTTTGCTCCTCTCAGCAAATTACCTCAGCTCCTATTTTACTGTGAGAACCCAAATCTTTTGACCCGAGTTGAGCTAATTCCTAAACCCTTTCACTCCCATCTCTTCCAGTCTCTTGGATCTTGCTAGTTGATTAACAACATAATCCAAAATATACTTTCTTTGGCCCTACTACCCCCACAAACTATCTTCTTATCTCTTCTTCCCCTCTTAAGCTTTTTTTTAGCCAGACTAGCTTACTTCCCATTAGTGCTTCTTCATTTACTACTTACTACACTCTTCCAACCATCTGCAATCTGGCTTCTGTTCTCAATCTTTTCACTCATATCTTCCTCTCTCAGGTCATCAATAATCTTTAAAAATTTTTCTCAATTACATGCAAAATTTTTTTTAATATTTGAATTCCAAATTCTCTTTATCCCTTTCCTCCATCTTTGAAAGGCAAGCAAGTTGATGTAGATTGTACAATGCAGCCATGCAAAATATATTTTCATATTAGCCATGTTACAAAAGAAAAAAAAACACCCCAAACCCCACAACAATCCAAAAAAGCAGGATTAAGAAAGTATGCTTTGATCTGTGTTTAACCTTCATTAGCTTTTTTCTCTGGAGGTATGTAGTATTTTTTCATCATAAATCCTTTAGCATTGTCATAGATCATTGTAGTGCTGAGAATAGCTAAGTGATTCATAGTTGATCATCCCACAATATTGCTGTTATTGTGGTGTGATGGTCTGCTGGTTCTCATTTCATTTATTAATTTAATTTTTATGATTTTTTCCTGCTCACTTCATTTTGTATCAGTTCATATAAGTTTTCACAAGTTTTTCTGAAACGATTCAGCTTATTTCTTATAGCACAATACTATTCCATAACAATCATAAACCATAACTTGTTTAGCTATTCCCTACTGCTACTAAAAAAAGATCTGCTATAAATATTTTTGTATATATAAAGCCTTTTCCTTTTCCACAACTTCACTAATAGTGCATTAGTGTCCCAATTTTTTTCTACATCTCCTCCAGCATTGTCATTTTCCTTTTCAGTTATGTTAACTAATCTAATAGGTGATGTAGATCTAATCTAGATGTAATCTAGATCTAGTGTAGTAGTGTAGTGTAGATGTAATCTTAGATCTAATGTAGATGTAATCTAATATGATGTAGAATCCTAGTTGTTTTAATTTGCATTTCCCTAATCAATAGTGATTTAGAGCATTTTTTTCATATGACTAAAGTTATCTTTGATTTCTTCATCTGAAAATTACTGGTTCTTATCCTTTGACAACTTATCAATTAGGGAAAGACTCATTCTTATAAATTTGACTCAGTTCTCTATATAGTTGAGAAATTAGGCCTTTATCAGGGAAACTGACAATAACCTTTTAATTGGCAATGCCAATAATTTTTTCTCAGTCCTTATCCCTGCTTAACTCTTCTGCAAAACTCTTCCCTCCTACCTTTTCTCCCTCTGGCTTCTGTGACTCTCATCTTTTCTGACTCTTTACCAACCTTTCTGACCAGAGTCCTAAATTAGTTTTTCATCCTTCTGTCACTCCCTATGCATGAACATTGCACAAAGCTCTAGATTTCAGCGTTCTTCCCTTTCCATACTCTTCCAGGATGATCTCTTCTGTTCCCAGTGGTATAATAATCACATGTTTGCAAATGATTCTCAAATTGAAATATCTAGTTTTAATTTCTGCCCTGTCCTCCAGTTCTCCACCCAGCTGCTTCCTGGACAGCTTCACCAGGTTGTCTTACTGGCACCCCAAACTCAACATGTCTAAAACATAACTCATACATCTCTCCTCCTCCCTTAAAAAACAACCCTAAACCCCTTCTTCTTTCCAACTTCCCTATTTCTGCAACAATTGCTATTATTCTCCCAGTTACCCAGATTCAAAATCTATCATATTCGTCTCTTCCTGTTTTCTCATTCCCTCACATTTAATCAATTTGCTATGTCCTGTGCCTTCTGCTCCACTGGCTCAGCTTTTTCCTTCCCCTATACCTTTTGGTCAAGGTCTCATCAGCCCTTATCTGGACTACAGCCAATTGCCTACTAACTCTCCACTCTCAGACACATCCTTAACATACCTACTGAAATGATATGGGGCACAGGTCCTACTATGTCACTCCTTGGTAAATCTACTTATATCCCTTGTTCCTCTAACTCAACATGACATCTCTCTCAATGCATTTGTACAACCCATTTTTCATCCCATGGCACTCTCCTGATTTCCGCCTTTCAGGATCCTTATTAGGATTCTGACTCCAGTACTATTTTATCCTGAATCCCACCTGAAAGCATTCTCTTCTTTTTTTCTACTGTTTCATGAATAGAATATAGAATCCTCCAACAGCATTTAGTTTGATTCTCACCTGTTTTTCCAGTCTCAGTTCATATTACAATGCTTTATGGACTTCATATTCCAGCTAGACCAGACAGCCATTTCCTGAGCTCAACCTTTCATTTTCTGCCTCCAGGGATTCACAGGGACTGTCTTACCTAGGATACCCTCACTTTTCATTTTTGCCTCTTTGAATTTTTCCTTTAAAGCTCAGTGACTTCCTCCCCTGTAAGGCTTTTCTGATCCCCAGCCTTATTCCATTTGCCTTACATTTTAATTTATTAATGTGCAAATTATTTCTCCTAGCAGAATGTAAGTTACTTGTGGGTAGGGATTTTTGCTTTGGTCATTGTATCCCCAACACCTAGTACTGCAGCTGGCACAGAGTAAACACTTAAATGTCTGTTGAATTGAATTATATATATATATATCATGTTCTTCTGGACAATAAAGTCCTTGAAATCAGAAACTATGGCACTTTTTATCTTTTTATCAGTGGGGCCTAGAGTGGTAAATAGAGTGAGTCTTAGGCTAATACATTGAAATGAAAAATTGCCATATTAGATTATTTTGAGCTGAAAGGTCTTTTATTTTCAAAACATCAGCATTTCCTTAGAGGCAGTTTTGGACTGAATAAATTCTGCCTCTCTAAGACATTGACAAATCTATTTTGCTCCTTTGCCTGGGGGAAGAAGCCTACAATAGCCTTTCTGAAAAGCTAGAATGCCAGCTGTACATTTTTCTTAGAGCCACCTCCCTATTGATTGATGTGAAATTTACTGTAACAAAGAGTCCAGGTTTACCATTGTTTTTAGGAATGTTTAGTTTTTTTGTTCTTGACTTTTTTTTAGTATGGTGGACCATTTTCAGTGCTCTATTTATTAAAGGTAAACTACAAAACTTTACATTTTAACTTTAAAATCAGAAATGATTAATAATAATAATGACAGACTACTTGACTAATAAGTAATTCTCTTTAATAATTGACTAATAATTAATGCTTCTCTTTGGCTCACTCTTTCTGTGTATCTAGACATCAATCCCTTCTACTATAGTTGTCATTGTAATTGTTTTCTTTGAATCTGTAGCATGGTACCTTCCTATACCTCTCCTTTCTTCTGAATTCATCTACAAAAGCTAAACATTTTTTCTCCCTTCCACTTATTTTTTTAAAATATCCCTTTCGGTAGTCAATATTGAATTATAAAACTAAGAAAATACAGAATATAGATTTAGGTGCCACTTGCCGTGGGTCATTTTGCATAACATTTTAGTATTTTAAATAATGTACAGAGCTACTTACCCACAGTCCCCTCTGAGCCATCTGTTTCCTTTGGTATATAGTACATAGAAAGATCACTCTGAAGGACTTCATCTGATGTTGCTCTGGCTAAAGCAGCAGCCAAAAAGGAAGGGCAATTACTGAAAAAGATAAAGGGAAGGCAGACTTCAGCAAGAGTTCATAAAGCAGTGAATTTCATATAAAGCAGAAGTCATTTCAAAATCAGAAGGAATACAAGGAGATCAAAGTCAAAAAGGCCCCATATATACCAAAATAGTTGTAGTAGTGTTTTTTGTGGTAACAAAAGTAGAAAGAAAATGAGAACTCTTAGGTTGCAGAACATCTGAAAGAAATGTGGGATGTGAATGTAATGGAATATTATTCTGCTATAAGAAATGAAGGGAAGGGATTCAGGGAAATATGGGGAGGTGTATGAATGAATGCAGAGCAAAAGAAAAAAAGGAGAACCAGGAGAACAATAAATACAATAACTTCAATGATGCTAATAAAGATAACACGAAAAAGCAGCTAAATTCAGATGAAATGCAAAGTCAATTGTGGTCTCAGGGAGAAAGAGAGAGAGAGAGAGAGAAAGAGAAAGAGAAAAAGAGAGAGAAAGAAAAGAAAAGAAAAGATGGGGAGGGGTTGTGAGGAAGAGGGGGGAAATAAGAAGGGAATACATACAGACTGTGGGGTTTTTAACTTTTTTTTTTTGGTCACTGAAAGGGATTCTAGAATTGTCAAGAAATGATTATGAAATTAAAAACAAAGAGGCATCTAAAACAAAGGGGATACAGTAGCAGTGTTTAAATCCTCCATTGCTAGGCAAAACATTTAGAAAGAGACATTTTGACAATTGTCAAATCAATTTAAACATATGCATAGAACACCACATCAGGAGAGATGCAAAGATTAAAGAGATTGTGGCTCTTGCTCACATGGAATTTGTAATCTACCAGAGGACATGAAAAGAATCTCTACCTAGGATAGGGCAGCTAGGTGGTACAATGGAATCAGGAGAACCTGAATTCAAATGTGACCTTGGACACTTATTATCTATGTGACTCGGGGCAAGTCACTTAACCCGATTTGCCTCTTTGCCTGATCTGTGAAACAATCCAGAGAATGAACAACCATTTGTATTTTTGCCAAGAAAACCCCAGGAGGGTCACAAAGAGTTAGATGTGATTGGAATGAATCTGCCCCAATTATCTATCATACAGGTAGGTCCTTGTGAAACTCAGGAGTTCTGAGGCAATATACATTTAGGTGGAATGGTACCTAACAAAGAGTTTATTTTTCTGAATCAATCCAATGGTCCTACCAGAGCCCCTAATCCTTTTTAAAAATTATTATTAAAGCTTTTTATTTTCAAAACAAATGCATGGATAATTTTCAACATTTAAATTACAAAGCCTTGTGTTCCAACTTTTTCCCCCTCCCTTGCCTTACCCCTTCCCTTAGATGACAAGTAATCCAATATATATTAAGCATGCGCAATTCTTCTATATATATTTTCACAAATATTTATATCTATATATACAATTTTCTCAATGCTACACAAGAAAAATCAGATCAAAAAGGAAAAAATAGGAAAAAAAGCAAACAACAACAAAAAGAGTGAAAATACTATGTTGTGATCCACATTCAGTTCCTATATCTTTGGGTGCAGATGACTCTCTTCATCACAAGATCATTGAACTGGCCTGAATCATCTCATTGTTGAAGAGGGCCATGTCCGTCAGAATTGATCATCATATAGTCTTGATGTTGCTGTATACAATGATCTCCTGGTTCTGCTCATTTCACTTCGCATCAGTTCATGTAAGTCTCTCCAGGCCTCTCTGAAATCATCCTGCTGGTCATTTCTTACCGAACAATAATATTCCATAACATTCATACATGATAACTTATTCAGCCGTTCTCCAGCTGATGGACATCCATTCAGTTCAGTTTCTGGCTACTACAAAGAGAGTTTCTACAAACATTCTTGTACATGTGGGTCCCTTTCCCTCCTTTAAAATCTTTTTGGGATATAAAGGATATGCACAGTTTGATAACCCTTTGGGCATTGTTCCAAATTGTTCTTCAGAATGGTTGGATCAGTTTACAATTCCACCAACAATGTATCAGTGTCCCAGTTTATTCAATCCTCTCCAACATTCATCATTATCTTTTCCTGTCATTTTAGTCAATCTGAGAAGTATGTAGTGGTACTTCAGAGTTGTTGTAATTTGCATTTCTCTGATCAATAGTGATTTAGAGCACTTTTTGTATGACTAGAAATAGTTTTAATTTCTTCATCTGAAAATTGTCTGTTCATATCCTTTGACCATTTATTAATTGAAGAATGGCTTGAATTCTTATAAATTTGAGTTAATTCTCCATATATTTTAGAAATAAGGTCTTTATCAGAACCCTTTAATGTAAAAATTTCCCCCCAGTTTATTGCTTCCCTTCTAATCTTGTATGCCTTGGTTTTGTTTGTACAAAAACTTCTTAACTTAATAAATATAATCAAAGTTATCCATTTTGCACTGCATAATGTACTCTGGTTCTTTTTTGGCCACAGTTTCCTTCCTTCTCCACAGATCTGAGAGGTAGATTATCCTTTGTTTTTCTAATTTGCTTAAAATATTCTTTATATCTAAATTATGAACCCATTTTGACCTTATCTTGGTATAGGTGTTAGGTGTGGGTCAATGCCTAGTTTGTGCCATACTATTTTCCAATTTTCCCAGAAATTTTTTTTTGGTTTTTTTTTTTTTGCTGAGGCAATTGGGATTAAGTGACTTGCCCAGGATCACACAGCCAGGAAGTGTTAAGTATCTGAGGCCAAATTTGAATTCAGATCCTCCTGATTTCAGGGCTGGTGCTCTATTCACTGTGCCACTTAGCTGCCCCTTCCTAGCAATTTTTGTCAAATAGTGAATTCTTATTCCAGAAGCTGGGGTCTTTGGGTTTAATCTTTTGGTGAGTCTAGACCCTTTAATTCATTAGTGTGGGAACTTCCACTGCAGAAACTCCCTTCACCCATGCAATCAGGAATTTCTCTGTAATTTATAGTCTTAAGAGAGTTTATGAGTGAATGCCCATCAACTGGGAAATGACTGAATAAATTACAGTATATGAACGTTATGCGCTATTATTGTTATATGAGAAAAGATCAGCAAGATGGTTTCAGAAAGATCAGCTAAGTGAGCACCAAGAGAACATTATACACAACAACAAAATTATGTAATGATCAACTCTAATAAATGTGGCTTTTTTCAACAATGGTAATTCAGGCCAATTCCAATAAACTTGTGATAGAGAGAGCTCTCTGCATTCAGAAAGAACAGTGGGGACTGAATGTGCATCACAATATCATAATTTCATTTTTTTTCTGTTTGCTTGCTTGTTTTTTTCTTTCTCATTTTTTTTTCTTTTTGACCTAGTTTTTCTTGTGCAACATGATAAATGTGCAAATATGTATAGAAGAATTACACATGTTTAATGTATATTAAATTACCTGAGATCTAAGGGAGGAAGTGGGAGAAAGGAGGGAGAAAAATTTGGAACACAAGGTTTTGCCAAAATGAATGTTGAAAATTATCCATGCATTTGTTTTGAAAATAAGAAGCTGTTATTTAAAAAAAGAGAGAATTGCTTAAGGGTTAAGAGTTAAGGATTTAGGGGTTAAGGTTGTTTAGAGGTTAAGAGCCTAGCCCAGAGTCTCAAAATTATGAAGTGATTATATGGGCTCTGAACCCTAGATCTTCCTGACTCCAGCTCTGAGCTTTTGAGTAATCCTTCTTAATTCCTTATTGTATACTTGAAAATGACTATTTTTATAAAGATTGTCTCATTTTATTCCCTTGGCTTTATGACCAACCATCTATCCCCAATCACCTTTTATACACAATCATCTCCTTTGCCCCTCTCATCTTTTCAACCTCTCTGAATTATAAAGGAAACTTTTTTGTTCAATTTCCAACTGTTTAGCTTGAAATTCATAAAAGCATGTTAAAACTTTAGAGAATGAGAGCATTAACCATCAGTTCCATTAGTGGCAGATGTATCAACTGCAAGACACTTTTAGTCCCTGTTAATTTTTTTTCTTTTTTTGCCAGACAGAATGAAAATATTTTCAGCGAGGTAGGGAAGAGGATTATCTGACTAATATCTAGGGAAATGTTCAACATCAAGCATCTATTCCCATGTGACAGAAAGCTATAAACTAAGTCTGAATCTTTTCTCCTAATTTTGACTTTGAATTAAAACAGTGATTACTTGTGAAAAATCAGATTTGCAAATATATTTTAAAACAGTCACATCAGAGAATGTTTGATACTACTTAAACAGAATCATATCCTGTCATTATCCAGAGACTTATCAGGAGTGACTAATGTGCTAATAACTGCCTCCATTCACCTTTTCTCAAACACTACTAGGAAAATTAGGATATATGAAGTTTTGACATTTGAGCAAATGTAAGATATATCTGGGTGCAGCAAAGTGACACAGGAGATAGAACTCTGGGCCTTGAGTCAGAACACTTATCTTCCTAAGTTCAAATCTGGCCTCAGACACTTAGATATATTTTCTTAATTTTTCTCTTCTGTAAAATGAAGAAAGAAGTGGCAAACCTCTCTACTGTCTTTGCCAAGAAAAACCAAATCACCAAAGTAAAACACAAAATGACTGAGCAACAACAATAAATATGTTTGACAAGAATTAAAGGAGCACAAATTTCTCTTGTTGAGAGGGGATGATTTAACAAATTCCACTGCCTTGAGACTTCTCTGAAGTTTGTGTTAAGTTCTTTGTTTTGGGAGGAGCTTTGAAAAATAAGAATATTTTGACTAATTCAGTCACCTCCTCTCCAAATGGAAAATAGAATTATGTTTAATTAGAATAACGCTGGTAGTATCATCTGAAAGATGCTAGGTCTAGAGTTGGAAGAAACCTAAATGGCCATGAAATTCAACTCCATCATTTTACAGATGAGAAAACCTTCTGGGGAGATGAAATGAGTTGTTGAGGTTTAGGAGGGAAGGAAGTATCAGAAGTGGGATAATAATCCAATTCCTTGAAGCAGGGACTATTTTTTGCCTGTCTTTATTCCCCTAGAACTTTGAACAGTGTCCAAGTACGGCAAGTGTTTGCTGACTCCAGAGTTCTTTCCATTGTATCATGTTGATGAATTCCACTTGACTCTTCTGAAATCAGCAAGTTCAATTTTGTGATCACTTTAAATACCAGTATCATAATCATAGGATGATAAGATCCTAGATTTAGAGCTGGAACTTTAAAGGCCATAGAGTCCAATTCCTTCATTTTAAGGATGAAGAAATTGAGAAAGAGAGAGGTTAAAACTTGGGAATATGCTCTGTCTGCTCTGTATTTTGGGGAGTAAGTCTAGACCATTTAGTTCATTGGTATGGAAACTAACAGTGCAGAAAGTCCTTCCACCAATGCAATTAGCAACTTCTCTGTAATTTGGAATCTTTAGAGAGTAACCTAGGTAAAATATTGGAAATTGAGAGGATGCTCATCAATTGAGGAATGGCTGAATGAGTAGTGATATAGGAATGTAATGGGATAATATTGTACTATAAGAAATGATGAATAGAAGAATTTCAAAAAAACCTGGAAAGACTTACATGAATTGATGCAAAGTAAAATGAGCAGAACTAAGAAGTAATGTGTGATAATCAACTATGAATGACTTAGCTCCTCTCAGCAATGCAGTGATCCAAGACAAATTCCAAAGGATTCATGATAGAAAGTGCTATCCATTGCCAGAGAAAGAATTGATGAACTTTGAATACCATTTTCACTTTCTTAATTTTGTGTTTTTTTTCTTTTCAGTCTGTCTCTTCTTTCACAATATGACTAATATGGAAATATGTTTTACATGACTGCATATAAATAACCTATGTCAAATTGTTCACTGTTTGAGGAAGAGGGGAGGGGAGGAAAAGGAGGAAGGGAGAAAAATCTGGAACTCAAAATTTTATAAAAATGAATGTTAACAATTGTCTTTACATATAATTGGAAAAAATAAAATACTATTGAGAGAGAGAGAGAGAGAGAGAGAGAGAGAGAGCGAGCACGCACGCCTAGGAACAGTAGGTGATTAAAAAATTTGCCCAGAATTACAAAGCCAGTAAATATCTGCATAGGATCTGAATTCAGGTCTTCTGTACTTCAACTCAGGAATTCTAAATTGTTAAGTAATGCTCTTTAATTACTTGAAATAGACTTGAAAATGATTGTTTATATATATTTTTTAAATTTTATACCAATTTGGTATTGGCTAAGGAATAGATTAGTTGATCAGTGGAATAGATTAGGTTCAAGGGACAAAACAGTCAACAAATATAGCAACCTAGTCTTTGACAAACCCAAAGATCCCAGTTTGGGATAAGAACTTACTGTTTGATAAAAATTGCTGGGAAAATTGGAAACTAATATGGCAGAAACTAGGCATTGATCCATACTTAACGCCGTACACCAAGATAAGGTCAAAATGGGTTCATGACCTAGGCATAAAGAATGAAATCATTAATAAATTAGAGGAACATAGGATAGTTTACCTCTCAGACCTGTGGAAGGGGAAGGTCTTTATGACCAAAGCAGAACTAGAGATCATTACTGATCACAAAATAGAAAATTTCGATTATACCAAACTGAAAAGTTTTTGTACAAACAAAACTAATGCAGACAAGATTAGAGGGGAAGCAATAAACTGGGAAAATATTTTTACAGTCAAAGGTTCTGATAAAGGCCTCATTTCCAAAATATATAGAGAATTAACTCTAATTTATAAAAAATCAAGCCATTCTCCAATTGAAAAATGGTCAAAGGATATGAACAGACAATTCTCAGATGAAGAAATTGAAACTATTTCTAGTCATATGAAAAGATGCTCCAAGTCATTATTAATCAGAGAAATGCAAATTAAGACAACTCTAAGATACCACTACACACCTGTCAGATTGGCTAAGATGACAGGAAAAAATAATGATGATTGTTGGAGGGGATGCGGGAAAACTGGGACATTGATGCATTGTTGGTGGAGTTGTGAACGAATCCAACCATTTTGGAGAGTAGTTTGGAACTATGCTCAAAAAGTTATCAAACTGTGCATACCCTTTGATCCAGCAGTGTTACTACTGGGATTATATCCCAAAGAGATTATAAAGAAGGGAAAGGGACCTGTATGTGCACGAATGTTTGTGGCAGCCCTTTTTGTAGTGGCTAGAAACTGGAAACTGAATGGATGTCCATCAGTTGGAGAATGGCTGAATAAATTGTGGTATATGAAAATTATGGAATATTACTGTTCTGTAAGAAATGACCAACAGGATGATTTCAGAAAGGCCTGGAGAGACTTACACGAACTGATGCTGAGTGAAATGAGCAGGACCAGGAGATCATTATATACTTCAACAACAATACTAGATGATGACCAGTTCTGATGGATCAGGCCATCCTCAGCAACGAGATCAACCAAATCATTTCTAATGGAGCAGTAATGAACTGAACTAGCTATGCCCAGAAAAAGAACTCTGGGAGATGACTAAAAACCATTACATTAAATTCCCAATCCCTATATTTATGCACACATGCATTTTTGATTTCCTTCACAAGCTAATTGTACAATAATTCAGAGTCTGATTCTTTTTGTACAGCAAAATAATGTTTTGGTCATGTATACTTAGTGTGTATCTAAGTTATATTTTAATATATTTAACATCTACTGGTCATCCTGCCATCTAGGGGAGGGGGTGGGGGGGGGTAAGAGGTGAAAAATTGGAACAAGAGGTTTGGCAATTGTTAATGCTATAAAGTTACCCATGTATAAATCCTGTAAATAAAAGGCTATTAAATAAAAAAAATAAAATAAAATAAAATAAAATTTTATACCAGAAGTAGGGACAAGATGGGATTTGGAATCAGGAAAACATGGGTTCCAGTTCAGCCTCTGGCACAAACTGACTATGAGAAGACAAATCTCTTAATCTCTCAGGGCCCCAGGAAACAACACTCAAAGACTATAAATTACAGATGAGCTACTGTTTGCACCAGTTAAGGGACATTCCACATTGGAGTTTTCATAGCCAATGAATTAATAGACTTTTGTCATTTAAATATTCATACACATCTCACCTCTCCCCCTCAGCCCGATTCAATACAAATTACTTTGCATTATCATGTTTTTCTTAAACGTCCATCATTCCAACCATCCAGGGCTTTATATCTTTATAAAACAAGTCCACTAAAGAGAATGAATGCTCATTTAGTATTTTGTTCTTTGGTTTAGACCTCAAAGCACCCAATCAACCTTCCTAGCTTTGTGCAGGTAAATGTAATTATTCTGTATTATGTGCCATTGGATCATTTTTAATTTGGCATAAATATCTTCAACTAAGAAAAGAGAGAAATTATTCATCAGCATTCTATTTATACTTCAATTGGATAGCTAATCATTTAAACAGGATGTTCTTTACCAAAGCAGTAGTGTCTCTGTGTACATGAAAACATATTAGAATTTCTCAGACTACTGAATTTTCTATGGTTTTGCTCATAAGGAGGCTCCCAGATTCAATAAAATTGTCACATAATGATACTCGTGAACAAACTAGTATGGGAACTGTGAGAATTGAATGAACCACCTTGACTCCATCTTGTGACTCAATTCTTGTTCTAGCTCAGTTACCTTTCTATTCAATTATGTATCTGATTAAATACTGATACTTGGGAGAGAGAAAGTGGAACAACTTTTCTGATTTCTGTTGACTCTTTCCTTCCCAATTTGGAAATCCTTCAAAATCTTTCTTCCAATTAGAAATCAGATTACACAATCTTGTATCCTGCTTTGTATCCTGTTAATTATTTTCCTTTAATGCATAACAATCTGTTTTCCCTTGTATTCAAGTCCAATGCCAAGCTGAGGAAGCCTGATCCCAATTTATTATGTAATTGTCATACGTTGCTTAATAAATCAATATTCTCAAACCTGTTTCCTTAGTTATTTCAGATTTCACCATCCTGCTACTTTAAACTAAAATAATTGTATTTCACAGTTGAAGTACATACAAATTCTCGACTCAACTGGCTTGTGCTGAAATCTTTGGGATTAGGCCACAGTCACAAAGTTCTGATTATTTATCCCTGCTATTAATGCTAATCTACTGTTAAAATGATATATTTAATTTTTGGCCAGCACATCTTTTAGCTTACGTCGCCACCCTGTTTGTAGTCTTAAAAAAAAAAAAGCCACAAAACCAAAACCTGTCTAGAAGACTATTTTATGATTCCCAAAAAGACACGGATTGTGTTCTAACGCACAAACCACACACTTTCTGTGGCTAGGTCTTTAGTCAATGTTTACACAAATTAATTTTTTTGTCAAGTTTTTCCTAAATGATTCTTTTTGTAAAAGTCAAGCAGTGATACAGCAGAATGTGAAGACAGACACAGATGTTCTGTCATTATGGGAGCATGAAAATCATTCTTAGAATCTGTGGATTAATGCTATATTCCCTGCCGAACGACAAATCTCAAGAAAGAGCATGTAAATTTTCTATGTAAGACATGACTACTTTCCTGTTTAGATTTCACACTGGAGTATGTAGAATCAGCAACATGGACTACATTAAAGAAAACCTTTAGGATTTTGTCGCTGTAAACACACAAGTTGGTGTTTTTTTTCCTTGCAGTCTGCCTTTGTTTGCTAAAGCAATCAGGCAAAGTTCCTCATAATAAATGGCAATAACCCCAACCCTCAGTAAAGCAGTGTTATCTCATAATTCACACCATGTGCTATCTCTATTTTGCCACAGGTTTCAAAAGATTAGATGCTATCTCAGTATCTGATCAGTAACATAGCCTGACTCAAAGGCTGGATTTCATACTGGTTGCATACTGGATGAGCTGACACTTTTCTGGGAGAGAAAAAATTATAGCATCTAACAGCTATGTCCAATCTTAAGAGAAGCATTATAGAATGATGGGACTGGGAGTCAGGAAACCGGTCCCAACTCTGCTGTTAACTGGCCACATGACACTAAGCAAATAATTTAATTTCTCCGGACCTCTGTTTCCTCCCTTAAAAAACAAAGAAACTAAAATCTTTATATTTATTTATATATAAGAAATATATTTTCTTTTATATTGAATCTTTATATTTTTTTATTACTCTAAAATATGATAACTTTCTGATTCTAAATGTCCAGAATACGTTTGGGTACCAATAGTATTTTAACTTATTTTAGCAAGCTGACAAGAGTTAATATATTAAAAGTAATAGAAGTGACAAAAATAAAAACTTCCATTTCTATAGCAATAATTAATTTTTAATTTGCCATAAATGATTAATTAAACTAAAATGCTTTAGTTAATTACTTATTAATAAATTAATTTTGTTAATTTATGGCAAATAATAATTTTAGATTTCCAAAGAGCTTTCCTCACTCCTGTGAGATAGGAAGCTCAGAGAAACTAATCAAGAGCAGCCCAAGTGGATGGTTAACAGAATTTTATTCCTCAGACCCTAAGGACCATGTTAGATACACAAAAGCAGGTATTAATGAGACCCTTTCCCTCATGTACATGCTAGTATTTTCTGTGTACACACAAGAGAATACAAATTTTCAGGCTGCAAACTGAACTCTTGTTCTAGCCCAAACCAGGCAACATTTTCATTACAATGCCAAACCTACACAAGTCACTAAAGACATTATTAGATAAATTAGAGGTTTGAAAGAACAGCCTTCCTGACACTGGTAGTGTGGGTGTCTACGTAACACCCACAGCTGCAGTTCAGCAGTCTTGGCAGGGCATTGCTAAGGTAATAAGAGACTCTGAAGGTGGGAAGTTTCCATCAATTAACTTTGAGAGAAACCATCTGAAGCAGACTCAACTCAGCCCACATATTGAAATGATGTTATCTCCTCAATGTGCCCTTGTTCTAGAATGACAGAACTGAAACGATGAAAAATTTATGATCACTTCCTTGGAATTATTCATCTGGGTGCTAAGTCTAGAATAACACACTAAACTAAAAATAAAGAAGGCAAATTTGCCACTATCTCTAGATGTATTAAAATGGCTTAGAATTTTTTTTTTTTATCAATTCTTATCAGATAAAACAGAGCCCAGATCAGGAAAGACATTTTCCTTTTCAAAGATGCTTTCTTTCCAATTAGCAACCATCAGTGTCACTACCCCACCTCCGCCCCGGGAGTTAGGTGACAGTGATATCTGTCCATCAGACATTCTCTTAATAAAGCTTGTCTTTCTCTGCCTGTGTACTGCTGGCTCCTGACTGGCCAGTTTCAGAGATTTCTTCTTTGACTATCATAGCACAAAGCTCTTTCCCTGATGCTTTCGTCAAAGCAATGTTTACTTACTGTGATTCACCCAGATGGTTTGATGCTTAAAAGGGACAGAATAATGGGCTCTCCTATATGCACAGAAGCCTGGGGAATTTATTGAAAAATGTGATATTTTTAAAGCCTGTTTCCACTTGATGGTAGACAGGTATCACAGTGGACACACTGCTTGCTACTCAGTAAGTCGTTGATGTTCACAGACAAGGCAGGGGTTCTCAAACTACGGCTCATGGGCCAGATGCAGCAGCTGAGAACGATTATCCCCCTCACCCAGGGCTATGAAGTTTCTTTATTCAAAGGCCTACAAAACCAAGTTTTTGTTTTTACTATAGTCCGGCCCTCTGACAGTCTGAGGGACAGTGAACTGGCCCCTTATTTAAAAAGTTTGAGGGACCCCTGGACAAGAGAATCCCTGCCATCGGCCTTTTCCCTGCTCTTTCTCTTTTGTGACCAGAAATAACAATGGTACAAGTCACTCTTTTCCTGTTTTGCTTTCTCTGTGTTTATATGTTTTACATGTTGCCATGGAAGCTTCCCAACACATTGGGTACAACATTTATGGCAAACTTATGGAAGGACATAGATAAGAGTCACACGAGATGGGTGGGAACGAGCGGGTTGGGGTCTGCATCACGGGAGGTGACATGAAAAGCCGTGAGATGACAGTTCTTCTGAGAAGGTTTATCTGTGCCTTGGATTCTTTGGAAGGAAATCTTATGAGCAGGCATTAGTATATTTTGTTCAGCATTACACATTGTGTTTATATGCAGCTAAGCAACTTGAGCTAATATTAATTTAAAAAATGGCTAAAACCAATCAAGGTCACATATACTGTTCTATTATCAAAATAATGTCTTTGTTTAAACTCGTCTCAACTTCATTGCAGTCATTACTGCCTTAATATTCTCATTCTGTCTTCAATATTCTTAAATTTCAAAGTGTGTATGAGAGAAATATTTTTGAAGAATAATTTTCAGAAAAAGGGGAAAGCAAAGAGAATAAACATTAATTAAGCTCCCACTATGTGCCAGGCACTGTGCTAAGTGCTCTACACATATTATGTCAGTGAGGCATCAGATCTTACTAGCCTAGTCAATGCTAATCAATAAAGCTTGGAACAGAACACTTATTTGGTCAAAATTATTCCCAATTTAAGAAGGATGATCTAAGCTTGATTGAGCTTAAATTCTGGAAGATCACAGTCTAACTATGAATACATAAATTATATAATAAAAATATATATGAATACATAATTATAAAATGAATATAAATTATATAACTATGAATACATAAATTAAAAAAATACTTAAATATCCTCTTATTTACAGTATCCTGCCAACACCTGCAAAGCAATAATTTATTTTTGGTCTTTATCTGTATTGTCATTAGTGGAAGAAACTCCCAGTGGGGAAACTTCTTCAACCAACATTGAAAGAAAATGTTCTGAAATTTAGTTTTAGGGAGTTGCCTGGGGCACTGGGAAATTAAATGAGTCTTTTAGAGGTTGTGATAGATATATATTAGAGTCTGAACTTCAATGTCCCTGACTCTGAGAACCATTCTCTATCTACTTATGAACCCCATTGGCCAGGAGGCTAATGGGAAAATGTAGTTTTTCCCAAATGGAAGGAGAGAGGAAGCCTGAGAACTTTGGATTTTGGGGGAAGAAAGGCACAAATGCCAACAGCCAGTCTATTGCCAATGAAAGGTACTTCACCTAGGAAGGTGAAAACCCAATCTCTGACCCAATCCAGCTGGGATGTGCCTGGACAGAATTTTGCTGTTTCCTTTACTGTCATTGCTACTGAGATCTGGTGAATTTATCTCCCCTCCACTTAATCTCCATCTCTGTCTTGTCACCTGGCAATCTAGTGTCACTTTAATTTTCAGTTGTTTTCTGCATTTTGTTTATTTGATATATGTACCTTTACAAAGAGTTTGGGCTCTAGATAAAACTAAGTTAATATGACTGCATTCTGAATAAGCGTTTGCTATAAAGGAGGAGACTATGCAACAACCATTAACAAAAAGGAGCTCATGGACCAAAAGGGAATCTATGGATTTAACTGAGAACTTATATTGAAGCTGTCTCTCTGACAACACAAAGAGCTTCACATTAGACTAGAGAAAGAAAACTCAGCCAGAAGGCCCCAAGTGACTGACAAAACTCCCTAGTGTAGCCCAAACCAAATTAAAAGATAATGGAGAAAATATTTTTTAATTTAATATTTTATTTTCCCCCAGTTACATGGAATAACAATTTTAACTTTTTTTTTTCAAATTTTGATTTTAAATTCTCTCCCTCTCTCCTCCCCCGCCACTGAGAAGCAAGCAGTTTGACATGGATTATACACACATTGTTGGATACAACACATTTCCACATAAGTCATTTTGTGGAAAAAAAAATAAAGACAAAAAGCCAAGAAAAGTAAAAAGAAAGTATCTTTCATCTGCCTTTAGGCTCTGTTTTTTCTCTGGAGATGGATAACACTTTTCATCCTAAATCTACACAATTTTCTTGGATCATTATATTGCTGGGGAGAGCTAAGTTATTCATAGTAGGTCATCATACAATATTGCTGTTACAATACTCTTGGCAATAGTGCTAATATTGTACAATATTCTGGTTCTGCTTATTTCACTTTGCATCAGTTCATGTAAGCATGGGAAATATTTTTCAAACAAATTAAATGTAGATCACAACATAGTATTTTCACCTTTGTTGTTGCTGTTGTTTGCTTGCTTGTTTTTTTTCCCCCTCATTTTTCCCCTTTTGATCTGATTTTTCTTGTGCAGCATGATAAATGTGGAAATATGTTTAGAAGAATTGCACATGATTAACCTATATTGGATAGCTTTCTGCCTAGGGGAGGAGGGAAGTAAAGAGGGAAGGAGAAAAAATGTGGAACACAAGGTTTTACAAAGGTGAATGGTGAAAACTTTTTGCATGAATTTTGAAAAATAAAAAGCTATTATTGGTGGGGTTTTTTTTTGCTGAGACAATGGAAATTAAGTGACTTGCCCAGGATCACACAGCTAGACAGTGTTAAAAAAAAGCTATTATTGTTAAAAAAAAAACAGAAAAGAAATTAAAATGATATAACAAAGATAATATAAATGGTTTTCTAAGTCAATATGCAGCCCACAGGGATAAGTTTATATCTAAGTTTAATACCATATTATAAGGTGATTTGCCCAAGTTAATTCACTTTTTATTGATAGCATAGTGAGCAGAAAATTTTTCCTAGATCTTAATGAAGATGAAAACATAATTTGTCTAGCTACCCATCTCTTATTCTTTGCTGTGGATCGAACTGCTTCTTTCATAGGCAACTAATAAATTCCATTAGACAGAAAGAAATGCCTACTATTCAGAATAAATAAATTTTCTGGTCAATAAACTTACTAAAGAAAATCAGTTCCAAGTCTGCAATTGAACCCTCAAATTTAATTTCAGATTACAAGAAATTAGATTACTATGCTTCCTACAAAAAATGTATATTCAATGAGTTGAAAGATACTTATCTAAAAGGACAAATCATAGATTAAGAGATGAACAATATAGAAACTTTTGGCCAGTAAAGGATCTGAAGAAATTCCAGTAGGATGATCAATGAGTAGGAATTGAATTCTATACTTTTGATGTCACTTATTCACTCTATAATCTTTGGAGTTTTATTTTTGAAATTCGTATTATCCATGCCTCCAGTTTCTTTTCCCATAAAGTCTGAAACTTTAATTTCAAAGCCTCTATGATTCCCCCGTTCTCTGAGATTATATCACTCTTTGATCTCAATTTCTGTCCTTCATAGTCTTGACCCTGTTAGCAGTGGTGTGCTGGAGCCAACTTTTGTTACTTCTTCCCAGTTCATCCTCATTCATGGCTAGCCCTATTCCCCTCTCCATCCCTTCCATTGTGTTTCCTTCCTATTATTCAATTGTTAACAAAATAACTTCACATTATTGTGAAGTTCTTGAATGTAGTTCTATGTATGTTATTTCCCTGCTTAACATGTGAAATATCCAGCTCTTAGGGACTCTGTACCACTAATTGCTTTGATGAGGAAGGGATAACTATAACTGTTTCCTGAGCTTAATACAAGTTCATTAGATTATACATCAGTACATTTTTTTACACATTATAGATTATGTTTCCTACAATCCAAGTTTCACAGGATTATTTTCTTCCTTCAAGGTTTATCCAGATGATACCTCCTCACTGTGAAGTCTTTATTGGTTCCTGTAATTCTTAGCACTCTCTTGCTCCTCAATTTGCCTTTTATTACATTTATTTGTGTATGGTTGTAAACTCCTCAAGCAAACTATTTTTGTCTTTTAAGTATTGTAATGCTTAAAACCAACATCTTGCACATAATAGGAGTCTAATAAATGTTGGCTTGAACTTGCTGCATATACCTTTGGCCATGAGGAATCTGGCTTGTCTTCAGATTTTACAGAGATAACACTGGTATACATTTGCTCGTCAGTGAAATATATGGAAGTTTTTATATAACTAACTCTCTTCTGCCTTCTTCTTCCTGCTTTCTAATTTCATGCCAGAAAACCAATGAAAGTTCAATCCAGGCAAAGCTTGTAGGCAGATGACAAAACCCCTACTTTCTGCACTACATGGGTAATATATATGTATAGCCCACTACAGATAAAACCACAATTTAAATATCTTGTTGGGAAGAAGTTATTTTTCTTTTCGTTTTTTTGGGCTTTTGTGGGTTTTTTCTTTTTATTCAATAAACAGTGTTTCAGATATGTAACCAGACTTAATCAGAATTCTAGAATAAAGATCAATTGGGAGAAAAAAACAAAAAATACTACTTGATCTCCCAAATGAGATGTTATTCAATTGTATTTGATTGTTACATTCCCATATGCAAAGGTAGGAGAGGCAGGTAGGTGACATAGTGAATAGAGCACTGGACCTAGACTAACAATGACCTGAATTCAAATCTAGCCTCAGGCACTTAAAAGCTACTGGATCCTGAGACAAGACACTTAATCTCTGTTTGCCTCAGTTTCCTCAAGTGAAAAATGAATATAATAAGAACAGCTATCTGTCAGAGTGAGTGTGAAGATCAAGTAAGATAATATTTGTAAAGCACTTAACTGTTCCTGGCACACAGTATAAATGCTAATTCTTTTCTTTTCTTTTCTTTCCCCTAGGAAAGCATCACAATTATATTGAGGAAAAAACCACTTAAAAACCCACAAACACAGTAAGAATAATAGGACAAAAGATAAATTAAAAAAGAAATGGCAGCATTTTCTGCAACAACAGAAAAGCCCACTCCCTTTTGGAGGAGACTGGCAGGTCTTTAAAGGCAATTGCATTCCACACAGTACATCCTATGGGTAGGGAGGGTATGACCATCCCAGGGAACATGTGCTAGAACACATAGAAACTTCCAGGGACTGTTGTCTTTCTTTTAAAAGAAATTTTATTTTGATTTTTTTTAATTTAGTGAACCTTTATTTTCTCTACCTCTCACTTGAAACTGAAAAAAATTTGATTTGACATGTGTCCTTTCCTTCTTTCTTTCATCTTTTTTAGACATAGCATTTACTTACCAGCAAATTGTATCACTAGTAATGCTATTATTGGGTATGCATATCTAGTGACTTTTAGGCATAGTTCCAAATTGTATCCCAAAAGACTTAAACTAAGTCATAACTTTATCAATAATATATTAATGTGGGCTCCCTTCTCCCTATTAAAAAAAGCCTCTTCAACATTTGTCATTTTCTGGTTTTTTTCGTATTTGCCAATAACAGGGAGAATTTTTTCATTGGAGGTAGAATAACTACTAACTGGGAAAGAACCTCAACTCCTGGCTGAACTTGTCAGAAGACATAGACTTTTGGGCAATTGTTTGGGAAGTGTAGAAGCAAGGTGAAATGTAAAATGCCTATACATTAGTTCTGCAAACTGCTTCATGTTCTGAAGTTAAAGTCCCTACCTGCTGGGAGACTAGAACAATACCTATGTTCTTGTTGCTGCTTGGGTTAAGTCTCTGTTTTTTTTTTTTTTTTTTTTTTTTTTATAATCACACTATGTTCCTTTATTTTTTTTTCTATTTTTTTTTTAATTTTTTTAATTTTTTTATTTAATAGCCTTTTATTTACAGGATATATACATGGGTAACTTTACAGCATTAACAATTGCCAAACCTCTTGTTCCAATTTTTCACCTCTTACCCCCCCCCACCCCCTCCCCTAGATGGCAGGATGACCAGTAGATGTTAAATATATTAAAATATAAATTAGATACACAATAAGTATACCTTGACCAAAAGTTATTTTGTTGTAGAAAAGAATCAGACTCTGAAATATTGTACAATTAGCTTGTGAAGGAAATCAAAATGCAGGTGTGCATAAATATAGGGATTGGGAATTCAATGTAATGGTTTTAGTCATCTCCCAGAGTTCTTTTCTGGGCATAGCTGGTTCAGTTCATTACTGCTCCATTGGAAATGATTTGTTATCTCGTTGCTTGAGGATGGCAGGTCCATAGAACTGGTCATCATATAGTATTGTTGTTGAAGTATATAATGATTCCTGGTCCTGCTCATTTCACTCAGCATCAGTTCATGTAAGTCTCTCCAGGCCTTTCTGAAATTATCCTGTTGGTCATTTCACAGAACAGTAATATTCCATAATTTTCATATACCACAATTTATTCAACCATTCTCCAACTGATGGACATCCATTCAGTTTCCAGTTTTTAGCCACTACAAAAAGGGCTGCCACAAACATTCGTGCACATACAGGTCCCTTTCCCTTCTTTATAATGTTAAGTCTCTGTTAATGTGTTATTGTAAGAATCTTTTGTGGAAAGGAAATAAATAGCCATCCTTTATCTTAATTGTATCGTACACTAGGTAACTTTTAACTTCCTCTCCCTTAGGATATCTTAGACATGAGATAAAAATCTAAGTTTTAAGTAATTTTCCTTAGGCGTCTAGAGTATGAATATAAAGAGACAAGAAAAGTGGGGAAAAGAACATGATCCTTCTTTTAGGTGGCCAGGTGCTAATTAGGCTTGGATGCAGAGTTGTGAGGAAGTCCCGAATAGAGAAGAAATAGTACTCCCGTCCCTTGACCTCAACAGTAGTTTCTATTGTTACACTTCCATACATTTTCATCGGTTCAATCAACTATTCCATAGCACTTATATTTCTTAAGTACCAAAAACTATTAGGTTTTGATTCAATAAACACTCTGACATCTAAAAACATACAATAGAAATGATCTAATTTTCAGAAGCTAACAGTCTTGCTTCAATTGTTCAAGAAAGAATGGTTCAGTCTCCATAAACTGCTACTATTAACAACAATGTACTTCTGATCTTCTTTGAGTCTTCCATGGTGAGAGTCATGTTGAGTCTACTTGTTGGACTAAAAAATATTGTTTAACAATCTATCAGACTGTTTTACTGATATAACATAAAAAAGGGAAGTAGAAATGAAAAGGGGATAGTGTCAGAAAAAGGGAAAAGGGAAGATAAAAAGAGGGAAACTACATCCCACGATGAGGCAAAGGAAACCTATCATATCTGAGGGAACTTAGAGAGGGGCAGGAAAATTGTGTGAATCCTGCTCTCATCAGAGTTGGCTCAAAGAGAAAATAATTGACATACTTGTTTTACAGAAAATCCTCTCTTGCCTCATTAAAAAGGGGGAGAGGAAAAGGGAAAAGAAAAAGAGTAATAAGGGAAGGGTACAAGAAAGGGGAAGAGATTCAAAGGGAGGAGGGAGGGATCCTAAAGAGGGAGAGCTGTGTGACACAAGTGGGGCCCATAAGGTTAATACTAGGGAAGGGAGTAAGGGGAAGGAGGCAAGAAAAAGAAAGCACAATCCGGGGATATTATGAAGGCAGGAAATACTGAATTAGTAATTTTAACTGTAAATGTGAATGGAATGAACTCTCCCATAAAGAGGAGACAGATAGCAGACTGGATCAAAAGTCAGAACCCTACAATATGTTGTTTACAGGAAACACATTTAAAACAGGGAGATACATACATAAAGGAAAAAGGCTGGAGCAGAATCTATTATGCTTCAGGTGAAGTAAAAAAAGCGGAGGTAGCCATCCTTATCTCAGATCAAGCAAAAGCAAAAATTGATTTAATTAAAAGAGATAAGGAAGGAAAGTATATTTTGCTAAACGGTACTATAGACAATGAAGCAATATCAATATTAAACATATATTCACCAAGTGGTATAGCATCTGACTTCCTAAAGGAGGAGTTAAGAGAGTTGCAAGAAGAAATAAACAGCAAAACAATCTATCAGACTGATTCTATTGTCATGTCAATAATCTGTTATTGGGAAAGTGGTTTTTTTAAATTCTCATCTCCAAAATATTTCTTTTCTACATGATACAAATCCTCTGTGAACCCATTATTTTACCTTTCAGTGAACGTGACTGAACAGATTCATAACTGAACGGTCATGAATAAAGAAAGTTTTATATTGGATTATAAATATCCTGTAATATAGGACAGACAGAATAATCAAAAGTATCATAATAGAGATAGCCACATGACCATGAAGGGACCTAAATGAAGAGAAGGCAATGCTTTCCTGTTAATAAATTACTTTCATGATGGGAAATTATAACTCAAACAAGAAACAATTACTTTTGCTAATAATATGATAAAGATTTTAGCTATTCCCAGATGTATCTAAAATGTTGCATCTTTAGAAATTTTAGCTTTCCTTTTTCATAGTACAATATCCCAGGTTTACACCTCCCCCCAACACACACATGCAACGCACATATGCACACATTTCAATCCAAAAAAAATTATACCAGCTTTTCCTATCCAGTGACATAAGTATCCTGAAACAGTCACCAGCTTAATATTTACTAAGTACCTCCAAGTATAAGACATTCCGTTGAGTACACAAGTCTAGCAGCTGTGATTGAGCTGATGCAATTGTGCTGATAGTTGTTGGTCAGTTGTGTCCAACCTCTCAAGAACCGATTGGGGTTTTCTTGGCAAAGATATGTTTGCCATTTCCTTTTCCAGCTCATTCTACAGATGAAGAAATTGAGGCAAACAGGATTAAATAACTTGCCTAGGATCACATGACTATTTCGTGTCTCAGGCTGGATTTGAACTTAATTCTTCCCCACTCCAGACCTGATGCTTTATCTGTTTTATCTCCTACCTGCCCCATTGTGCTGATTCCTTCTTTCTGGCACCTACCCTAGTTGGGGACACATCATTCTTTTTCAGCTCCTCTTTTTGGGTGAAATTTTTTCTTTAATCAACAAGCTCGGCTCTGCAACTAGGGCATAGCTTTGTTTTCCTTTCAGTTCTACTTCAGGGAAGGGAACAATGGAAAGAGAAATTGAAAACAGGAAGATGGCACTACCTCTCACAGCAATCACAACCTACCTCAATCACAGCTATTGAATATGTTTGTCTAAGAAGCAATATGGATCCATATTTTCCTTTTTCTCCTCTGTGACCCTACAAAAATACATTTCACTACTGTCTTTCTTCAGCGCTAAGCCCCCATTTTGCCAGAAAAGATCCCATCAATAATAAAATCTGTCTTTCATCTGTGCATCTTATCACCTATTGCCTCTCCCTCTACTATTAGTTGTTACAAGGACATACACAGATCAGCAATCAATGATTCATGATTCATTTTGGATAAACCTGTTTCTTTTAAAAACAAAAGTAAAATAGCAAACAAAATTTTAAGAGCCATAAACTGGGAATATAAGAAAGTCTGAGAATGAAGCAAAGGACCAGAAAATGCAGTAAGTTATCACCCATTTTTTTTCCAGCAGCATGAATGGCTCCAAATACTCTGCAGAGGTGTCTTCTGCATCACCTGGTTACCCAGTCCTCAATTTATCCCTTTAACACTTCACAGCCTGGGACGGAAGTAGAGGTGATGGTGCTGTTTGGCAGCAGCTTTTGTTTCTGCTTTTGTTTGTGTAGGGCAGCAACATCAGTGCCCTACTTCTCCTAAACCCTAGAGTGCTTTCTCTTTCCACTTCTAAATTCTCCTTCAATTCAAGGCTTCTCCTCTAGTCTTTCCCTCCCTTGGGAATGGGAGGAGTTAGATTTCCTTGTAGTAGAGGACTACCAGAGAATTCACTGCTTGCTAGTGATACATGGTCTCCTACATCCTATTCCCAAAAAAAAAAAAAAAAAAAAAAGGAAAAAGAAAAAGAAAAAAAATACTAGTCTCCCACCTCAAAGGCATCATTACCACTGCCACTATTTGTGATGTCAGCAGCCCAAATAACCACTTAGATTAAAATATGTTAAGTAATTTGTAACAATAATATAAAACTATATATATAAAAAGCAATACTACTACAGAATTAGTAGTAGTACTATAACAATACTATATTTCTAGTTAGGATTAGGAAATGGTTTGTCTTTTAAAATTTTGCCCACAAAGCGATGATGATGTCATTTTTTGTCAGCATTTTTTTTAAACAAAGAGTGAATTGTCATGAGTTTCATTTTCTAAAAACTAGGTTAACACAAACCATCTCAATGAAATAAGAACAAAGGTTAGACTATCTCTGTAATCTAGGACATTTAGAATTCGCTGTGTATAAACTGCCAGAGTAAAGTTGGAAGCAGTACTCCAGAAATAACTATGTTGAGTACTCAAGGCCCTTTCCAACTCAATAAGTTTCTTTCCCTAAGCTCATGTTTCCAATAGGCAACCTTTTCCCTCCTCCCAATCCTCCCACATACTTCTAATGCATTCTTCTTGGCAGTACTAGGTTCATTCATCTCATAAACTCAAGGCCTCTCTTCTCATTTAAGTTTGGAATCAATCCACTTTTAAAATAATGATTCTATGCAGCATATTTTTCATAGGCAACTCTTCCCTGAATTAGTCATTGGTACTGCATCAAACTTTGTGATAAATTGAATTAGTTTATATAAAGAGTTGTAAACTGTTTTCTCACATGACATTTCATTTTTAAATGTCAAAATTCCATGGTGCAAATTCATTTCATTGATAGGCTCAGATTATCTTTCTCATAGAAAAGAAGGTAAACTTTTTGTGTCTTCAGGTAATATTTCATTAATGGTAATGTTAACTATACTTTTTTAATGTTCTCAAGGTACAATTCTTTTCCTTATTATTTTGGTGAAATACTTGACTCTATCCCATAGCAAGATATTATTTGTTTTTCATTAATACTTTTTCAGAAGTGCAAAAGTAAATTTGTCTTACAGAAAAAAAAATAATGATTCTAGAGCATAGTTCTACTCTTATTTGCTGCTTGGTACAGAGAGCTTGAGATTTTGGAAGTGTCAAATTCATAGTTCACTAGTCTGTTGGGTGGCTCTTCTATGGAGGATTCATGGAAAGGCATGGACAAAAATTGTATAAAACAAAGTTTGGAGGCACTGGCATTGGTGAAGAATGCACCCACATAATCATAATAAAAAGTTTCCCTAATTCAAGTAGGAAATAGTCTTTCACTTGAAAAATCATTTTAAAATACTAAAGAACATTAAATTAAATCTGGATGAAATAATAGGGATGGCACTGAGTGTTAAAGGAAAAGGACATTCTTTTCAACACTTAACATTTATTAAACACTTGCCATATAATTATACCTTCTGAAGGAAGATGCTGCTAAAAATTGCTTGGTTTTTTTTGAAGTATTATTGATGCTTTTTGCAGTTTTTTTATGCCACATTAAACCTTCTTCCCTTGTAACAAAGGAAAGAAAAATGAATAACTCAGTGATGTTGTTTGACAGCAACTGTAATCTTCTCTCATCATCTTCCACCTATCTACTAAGATTGGAAGAATGTTTTATCATCTGTTCTCTTGGACAAATAGCCAGTTGATAAACATTTATGAAGCATTTACTTTGGGCCAGATATAGTACTAAGTAATGAGGATACTGTAATGTCAGAGAAACTGAGGCAAGACAGAGATCGGTTTTTAATCTTTTAATTTGGAGAGTTTTAGGCTATTTGGCTGAATGGAAATCATGTTCAAAAATCATTTGACACTGAGGAACTGAGGCAGGGAACTTTGATAGCTGACTAGCATTTGCAAATAGAATAACTTGAGTATGCAATCTTATAGGGAAAACAAAGGTCGATGGGGAAGCAGCGAGGATACTGGGTGAATGGACAAGCCATATTTCCAGGAAAGAATCATAACTTAATCCTAACAAGGATAAGGGTCAAGATAAGAAAGTAGAGGGCAAGAGACAGTCTTAAAGTAAGGGGGAATGGAGGGGGAATTATCCTAGCAAGGATTGAGATAATGCAACCTGGATTTTATGATACAATGGAATGTAAAGTGGCCAGAGCTTTAAAGTTTTGTTTTGTTTGTTTTTTGTTGAGGCAGTTGGGGTTAAGTGACTTGCCCAGGGTCACACAGCTAGGAAGTGTTAAGTGACTGATACTAGATTTGAACTCAGGTCCTCCTGACTTCAGGGCTGGTGCTCTATCTATTGCACCACCTAGCTGCCCCTCAAGGTTTTTCCTGACTCAATTCTCCTAGTCCTAAAGCCAAGGAAAAAAAAAAGGGGGGGGTTATAATAATTTTATTCAGGGCATAGCAATTTAGGTCATGACAATTCAGAGCATAACGATACAAAGAAAGTTAAAAGAGATTCCTTGCTGTCAAGGAGCTCAAATCTACTAGGGAAGACAACATGAATATATACAAACAAATTTATCCTGGATAAAATGGACATAATTAACAGAGGGAATGCTTTGGAATTAAGAAGGATTAGGAAAGTAAGATTTAAAGTGAGACTGGAAGAAAGCCAAGGAGGCTAGTAGGCATATATAAGGGATGATATTATAAAGTGAGAGGACAGCCAGTGAAAATGCCTGGAGTCAGAAACTAGAATTCACTTGGTCAGGGATGAAAAGCCCAGAATATAGGGGAGCAGAGAAATGCAAGATGGAGTGGGAGATATAAAATATAAGATTAGAAAGGGCTTTAAATGACAGAGGATTTTATATTTGATCCTGGAGGTGATAGGACCACAATTAGTGGTTGCAATTAATCTGAATTTACTTATTTTTTCATTTACATTCTTATAGTCACTGTGCATATTGTGACAAAGTAAGACTATTTACATTAATCTTCCCAGACTAATGAGTTTCAGACTTCTGAATTCCTCAATTCATTATTTTCTATGACTCATTAGTATTCCATTTTTATATTCATAAAACAATTTGTCCAGCCATTCACTGATTGATGGGCACCCACCTCAGTTCCAATTTTTTGTTTTCATACAAAGCACTGCTACAAATATTCTGGTATATATGAGTTCTTTCTTTTTTCCTTTGGTCTCCTTGGATGCCTAGCAATGGAATCACTGATTAAAACCCAAAAGGATCTATTGGTTCCATTTTGGAAGGAACTATTTTTAAATAAGCACCAAACAACAACAAACCCCAAATCTCAATACAGCTGGCAGTTTCACAAGAGTCTAATTATTCTCATTGTTTTTTTTTCTTAATATCCATATAAACCAATCCAGTGACTGCCATAGTACTTACTACCTGCTGTGAGCAGTCAAATGGCTTCCCTACTGTTAAATTTGGAAAATAAACCAAGACAGGGAGAGCAAGAAGGAAAAAGAAAGGAAGAAGATATCTTGGGAATATAATAAAATAAAGCAATTAGGAGGGAGATAATGCTATTAGTCTATGAACTTGTAATATGTATGTACTATATATGTGATATGTATATGTATTTTATATTATAATATATATGTGGATGTGAAAATATCAGCCAGCAAATATTTAGTAAGCACTCATGTGCTGAGCACTATGTTCAGCACTGAGGATAAAAAAATAGAAAAGTGAGAAGGCACTTTAAGACACTTCCATTCTACTGAAGGAACATAACATTCATAGTAGAATCATTGCAGCACATAAAATAAATGAAAAGTGATTTAGGGTTGGTAGGCACTAATACCTGAAGGTAGCTCTTAAACTGAGTTTTGAAGGGAAAGTTTCCAAGAGACAGAGGTAAAGGGGAAGAGCATTCTAGTGATGGGGGAAGCAGCTTATTAAATGAACAGAGGAAGGCAAGTAATGCAATATTGTGCAGAAGGAAGAGAAAGCAAGCTAGTTTGTCAGGAATAAACATATCTGTGAACACAAATTCACACACACACATACACACACACACACACACACACAAAAGGGCTGAATGACAAATATTATTGTCTTCAGACCTGAGTAGGAAAGAAAATCTATTCATCACTAGGAAAAAATATCCTTTTGATTTCTTTTACGTATAGCAGTTTCTTGAGCTACTATACCAACCCACCCCCCACCCAGGCACTGGCAAGTTGGGTCCCCAGTTTTTCTAGGGACTCTGAGGTTGGAGTTTGGGGAGTATCTTTCTTTTTCCTTTTTTAATAATAAATTTTCATGGAGTATCTTTCTAATACTACAAGCGAATAAGCCCCCCAAGTATGGATATGCAATCACTCTTAGTGGCACTGAGAATACTCTGACCCTCAGAAGTTCACAAAGTCAAATGCTAGCCAAGGTGGAGAGAAGGCAAACAAGGTTCTCTTCCTTCCATCCCCAAGTGATTCTTCCCTAGGGTTTAGCTGGAACTACTTGGTTCAGAAATGGCTTTCTATTTTGTATAAGACCCAAAGGCTGTGATAGGCCTTCCATTAAACTTAATCACTTTTTTAAAATTTATTCAACAGAGGCCCCATCTGTCAAAGTATTAGGGCTATAGTATCTTGTTAATTACCATAAGTGGGATAGGAGGTATTAACTCAATTGAACTCTCATTGTTACAGTTTGCTCTTAGGGTGGAATGTGTTTGTGTATGTGTGTATGTGTGTATGAAGTCTGTCTTTGATTATTGAGGAAAATATAGAAAACTATTTTTTAGAAGCCATATGTTAAAAATCTAGGAAAAGATTTTGGTTGGAGTAGTAAGCCTTCATGAAAAGTTAGCTAAGGCTGCACTAATTACTACTTAGGAAACCAAGATACAAGCCTATTGAAGCTTTGATTTTAAGAAAAGCTAAAAGAGCTAGTCCAAGCAAGAGGGAAAAGGGGACGACATCTACTACAAAATTAAATCAGAAAAAAAAAAAAAACGTCAAGAGGGCTTTTCTGGTTCTAATATCGCAGACCTAAGTGTCAACTAATTTTGTTAAATAGGGAAGTGCCAACAGCCTTAGAGAAGATACATTCTTCTCAAAGAAAAAGTAGTTGGTACCAGAAACTACAAAAAAAAATTAAAATAAGTGCATTTTTCAGCTACAGTAATATCTATTCTTTCTTGATCTACATTAAAGTTGGTTTTATGATACAGAACTAATCAAGTTAAATAAAGACTGTTGGCACCCAACAGAAAAGCTATTCCCAGAGCAAGCATTTCTCTGTTCTAACACAGTTTTGGGGACAATGTCTCCTTAATGGAAATGCCAAACTATAACTGTAGCCACAGCAGTACCACTGGGTATTGCTCTAAGAAAAACTGTCAAAAAAGCAAGTGGAACAAAAGGAATAAGAGAATGTATAACCAATAGAAAAAGTGCTTTATTTAGTCTTACAAGGTAGGAGTGATAAAAAGATGAGATCTAGGTAAAAATGAGGTTTGAGGGAAGAACTAAGAGTATTGTAGTTACCTGTTGATTCTTGGTGAATTACACTAGTTCTTCTTTAAGTTATTGAGTGGATCCACATGAAACTAATTGTCTATCAATGGTTAGAGCAGGAAAACCATTATATAGGAACAATATACAGTCAAATCTTGGAGATATTGCAAGTTTGGTTCTAAACCATCAGAATACAGCAAATATCACAATAAAGTAAGTCACATAGCTTGTTTTGCTTCACAATACATATAAAAGTTATGTTCACACTACACTTTAGTCTATTAACTGTGCAATAGTATTATGTGCAAAATAATAATGTATATACCTTAATTTAAAAATACTTTCTTGCTAAAAAAAAGTTACCCATCATTTGAGCCTTCAGGGAATTGTAATCTTTTTGCTGGTAGATGGTAATGGCTGCTGACTGACCAGGGTGACTGCTGAAGATTGGGGTGGCCATGGCAATTAAAAAAAATAAGACAGCAATTAAGTTTGCTGCATTGATTGACCCTTCTTTTCATTTGGACACTTAAAAGCTATTGAAGGGTTATTAAATAACCTAACTTCAATATTGTTGCATCTAAGACGATGGGAAAGGAGGGAGATGGGGAATGAATAGTAAATGGTGAAGCAATAGAACATGTATAACATTCATCATATCAAGTTTGACATCTCATATGGGCATAATGAAAAATTACAATGGTAAGCTCACAGATCACTATAACAGATATAATAATAATGAAAAAAATTGAAATACTGTATACTAAAATGTAACACAGAGGCACATGTTGTTGGAAAAAAGAATTGCTTAAGCAAGATTGCCACAAACTTTGAATTTTAGAAAAATGGCAAGTGCGATAAAAGTGAAGTGTAATAAAACAAGTCTTACCTATATAGCATCATAGTAACACAAGAAATTACATAAGTTAAATATAGCATAACAAATAATTGGGAGTTAAAATAATAATGCTAACAACAAAATAATGATAAGAATGGATTGTAGGGAAAGAAAATGGGAGGACAGAGAAATTTCAAGTAAAAATGATGACGTCATTAGTTAGAAACCAAAGGAGACCTCTTGCCTGAAGGTATAATAAAAATGATTATTTATTACAAATTAATTCTTTCAAATATGTATACATAGCTATCAGTGATAATAGTGTCATTTTCAAAAGCAAAATGTGTTCCTACATGTCCTTATTTTTCACACTTGGTGGCAGCATTTGCTATTCTGGTATTATTGTTGAAAAAAAAATCATGTTTCAACCTCCAACGCTAAAGATCAGAAGCTTTGACTTCTGTTTCCTTCTAAGGGTCACACACACTGAAATTCACCTATCTGTAATGAATGTCATCATGTATGGCTTCTGGTATGTTCCCACAGCTGTACCTATAGCCAAATGTCATAGATTCAAAGTGTCCTTGCGTCAGCAAACCAGCTGCTCCCAATATATCACATTCACACTCTGCCAAACTGTTTATGCATCAGTCAAGGCAGCTAAAAATGAACCAAAGAGTTCTTAGGAGTGAAAAAAGTATTTTGTGACAATGAGGACCCAAAACAAAGCTGTGAAGAACTTGAAGGTACCGAGATGACTAGAGTTACTACAGAAGTTCCTTAGTCTCCAGGAGGCTGTTCCAACCCTGGTTAAGTCAGAGCAACAAAGCTGAGGGTTGGTGTTTTCACTTTCACACTAATTCAGGTATTTAAATTAAATGGCTGGGTTGAGGTTTCAAAAGTCATCCAAGTGATGTAATCAAAGCAGTTCTTAGGGGAAATTTTATTTCTCTAGATGCCTACATGAATAAAATAGAAAAAGAGAAGAACAGTGAATTGGGTACAACTAGAAAAATAAGAAATTATAAATCCCCAATTAAATATCAAATTTGAAAATAAAAGGAGGGATTAATAAAATTGAAAGTAAGAAAATTAACTAATAAAGATCTGGTTTTATGGAAAAACTAACAAAATTGCTAAGACTTTAATTAATTTGGTTAGAAAAAGGAAAGAAGAAAAGCAAAAGTCATTCCACTACTACTTGTTTTTGGTTGACTAGCAGAAACTCACCCAATGGCATAAGTTTAAATTCAGTCTTCAAGGGGATAAATGTGTGTGTGTGTGTGTGTGTGTGTGTGCACTTGCGTGTACTCACATGCATACAAATACATACAATCTATATCTACATGCAAAATATATAGCTTTCAGGTATTCCAGTAGTTACTTCCCCTCCCTCAAATGGAAACTCTTTGGTAGTGTTTGTGCCTGGAATTCTATTTATAGAATTACTGATATCAATTTTTTTAAAAGCTTTATTGTGTCCCTCACACCACTAGTGACCTCCTTGAAATAAAGAAAAACTGTTAAGCAAAAACAACCTAACCAGGAAATGCGTCTGATAGCATATGCCACATTCTGCACTAATGATTCCCTACCTTTTTGAGAGGACCAAATTGTTTTTGATTACCTATCTTCTGCAATCAAAACCAGTTATTATATTTGATCTGAACTCAGATGCCTTTCAATATAGTTTTCACTTTCTTTAATCTAATTGTATTTATTGTATTTTTGCTTACTTTGAAACAGTTTATACAAACTTCCCACATTTCTCTGAATTCTTCATATTTGTCATTTTTTTTTTTTTACAATCCAATAGTATTCTATTTCATCCATCCACCATTTCTTTAATGGATCAAAAGATCCATTTTCATTTTGAGTTTTTTACTGCTACAAAAATGCTGTTTTGCTCATTTTGGCACGTAGGGACCTTTCTTTCTATATTGGTCAGGATATGTATCCAGTAATAGGATTATTGGGTTAAAAGATATAAACAGTTTAGAAATTTTTCTTGCATATTTCCAAATTTTTTTTGAATAGCTGGACAAGGTCATAAAGCTCCAACAATGGTAGTCTTCTTATTGACTATTTCTACTTTTTATCATCTTTACTAGCTTGACGGGTTTGAAATGAACTCTCAGACTTGCTTAAATATGTATTTCTCAAATTGGTAATTATTTGGAGGTTTTTATCTGATTATTGATAGTTTGCATTACTTATTTTGACTGTTTAAATCTTTGAAGGTACTTTAATGGCTAAATTTATTCAATACCTTTGTTCTATAGATGAGGTAAATCTGAGGCTCAAGAAAGTGAAGTGTCTTAACAAAAATAAAATTAAGCTCAAAACTATACAATTGGTCAGTGGCAGAGGCAGGTCTAGAATCCAGCTTTTCTAAACTCCAAGTTGTCTCCACTTATTTGCATTTAAATTAAATTTGCTATTTACGTCTAAGACAATGAAATCTACTAGATCACCCTCTTTATAGAATAAATGTTAACATACGGTAAATTTTATATAAAAAGAACAGTCAAATTTATAATACAAGCCATTCCCCAGTTAATAAATGGTCAAATGATATGAACAGGGAATTTTCAGATGAAGAAAATGCAGCCACTTATACGAAAAAATGCTCTAAATCTCTATCGATTAGGGAAATGCAAATTAAGACAACTCTGAGGTACCACTTTACTATCAGATTGGCTAGGATGACAGGAAAAGATGATGAATAAATGTTGGAGATGTAAGAAAACTGGAACATTAATGCAGTATGGGTGGAATTGTGAAATGAGCTAATCATTCTGGAGAACAATTTTGAACTCTGACCAAAAAGCTATAAAACTGTACATGCCCTTTGACCAGCAGTGATAGTACTACATTTGTATCTCAAAGAGATCATAAAAAAGAGAAAAATGTTTGTAGCATCTCTCTTTTTTTTTTTCTAGTGGCAAGGAATTGGAAATTGAGTAGATGACTATCAATCGAGGAATGGCTGAATAAATTATGGTATATGAATGTAATGAAATATTATTTTTCTGTAAGAAATGTGAGAAAAGGTGCTCCAAATCACTATTGATCAGAGGAATGCAAATTAAGACAACTCTGAGATATCACTACACACCTCTCAGATTGGTTAAGATGACAGGAAAAGATAATGATGAATTTTGGAGGGGATGTGGGAAAACTGGGACACTGATACATTGTTGGTGGAACTGTGAATGGATCCAACCATTCTGGAGAGCAGTTTGGATCTATGCTCAAAAAATTATCCAACTGTGCATATCCTTTAACCTAGCAGTGTTTGTACTGGGCTTATATCCCAAAGAGATACTAAAGAAGGGAAAGGGACCTGTATGTGCCAATATGTTTGTAGCAGCCGTTTTTGTAGTGGCAACAAACTGAAAACTGAATGGATGCCCATCAATTGGAGAATGGCTGAATAAGTTATGGTATATGACTATTCTGTAAGAAACAACCAACAAGATGATTTCAGAGAGGCCTGGAGAGACTTATGTGAACTAATGCAAAATGAAATGAGCAGAGCCAGGAGATCATTACACAAGGCAGCAACAAGATTATAGATGATCAATTCTGATGGACGGGACTCTCTTCAACAATGAGATGATTCAAAACAGTTCCAATTGTTTGGTGATGAAGAGAGCCATCTATATCCAGAGAGAGGACTGGGGGAATTGAGTGTACATAATATAGCATTTTCATTCTTTCTGTTGTTTGCTTGCATTTTGTTTTTTTCTCAAGTTTTTTTCCTTCTTTACCTGATTTTTTTGTGCAGCAAGATAACTGTATAAATATGTATACATATATTGGATTTAACATATATTTTAACATATTTAACATATATTGGACTACCTACCATAGTGGGGGGGAAAGGAGGGGGAAATTTAGAATAGAAAGTTTTGCAAGGGTCAATGTTGAAAAATTACTCATGCTATGTTTTGTAAATAAAAAGCTTTAATAAAATAAAATAAAAAACAAAACACAAAAAAAGAAATGTGAGCAGAATGATCTCAGAAAAGCCTGGAAAAACTTAGATGAACTGATGCTGAATGAAGTGAGCAGAGCCAGGAGAACATTGTATACAGTAACAGCTAGATTATGTGATGATCAACTATGATAGCTTTAGCTCTTCTCAGCAATGCAATGATCCAAGACAATTCCAAGTAACTCGGTATGACAAATGTCTCTCTATAGAAAATGAATATGGATTGAAGCATGGTATTTTCAAGGGTTTTTGATTGCCTTTTCTTTCTTGTGTTTTTTCCCCTTTTGGTTTGATTTTTCTTGTATAGCATGACAAATATGGAAATGATTAAAAGAATTATACATGTGTCTATCAGATTGCTTGCTATCTTGGGGAGGGGAGAGATAACAGAGAGAGGGAGAAAAAAATTTGGAACACAATGAATGTTGAAAACTATCTGCACATATATTTGGAAAAATAAAATACTATCAAGAAAAAAACACAGAAACAAAAAGGGTTAAATTTTATTAGGAAGAATTTTAAACCACAGGCTACTAAAATCTACATTTGAGCTTTGTCTATTAAAAGAACAATTTTCTGTGAAATAACAAGTTCTTTTCTTATGCAGATTTTTAATTTAATTCGATCACTTTATTTTCTATAAAAGCACTCTTTAATTCCAAGGCATATCCTAACAAGAAAACAAAGAGATACACTTTTTTTTAATGGTAGGATGAATAGAATAGAAACATGAACTCTTAGGAAAAGAAAGGGTTGAAGAAAAAGTAAGAAATTTATTTTCCTGAGTATTTCATTACACTGTTATTTTTTCCACAAGGGAGTTTATCACAGCAAAACATAGGAGATAGCATCTGCAGAAATGGTTACAGCCCTTTGAAACTAGACTTCTATCAATTACAGGAAATCCCATGTGTTCACTGGTTGATGGTAGTTCAAGTTATTTTATCTCTTCTTTTGTCCCAACTGCATTTTTCTGATGATTAATTCAAATGAATACCCACTGAAAGGTTTGGAAAAGGAAATAGCAACAAAAGGAACACACAAATGCTATGTTGGAATCAAATATATATTATTTCCAACTCCAACCAGACTAGCAGCCTATTCTTAGAAGTGGTACTCATGGGCTCACACAACTGTCCTAAATCACGTTTGGAGAGAGTTGGAGTTCTGTTTGCTATGTAATCCCTCCCTTCTTTGTTCTTCATACCTTAGTGTAATAATGTAAAATGAAATGAACAGTATAAAAGATAAGTATCTATCTATGAGTTATTGGCTATTCCAGGTATAAGCTTATACACACAGAGAAGCTATAACTCACAAAATGATCAAAGAAAAAAGAACTGAAGGTGTTAGAAAATGAAATCCCTAATATGTAGTAAAATCTCAACTTAGTGACTTTTTTTTGCAATTTCATTGCAAAGATTGCATTAAGATAGGGATTATAAATCACCACTCAGACTATTGTGCAAATGCAACACACACAAGGTTATTAACTTGCCAAGGTTAAGATTGCCAAGTGTTTAAAGATTAAGTTACATCACCTCAATTTTTTAATAATAGCTTTTTATTTTTCAAAATAAATGCAAAGATAGTTTTCAACATTCACTCTTGTATATTGTGTGCTATATTTTTCTCCTTCTCTCCCCCTCCCTTAGACAAGCAAGTAATCCAATATTGGTTAAACATGTGCAATTCCTCTAAATATATTTCCAATTTATCATGCTGCACAAAGAAAATCAGATCAAAAAGGAAAAAGAATGATAGAAAAAAACAAGCAAGCAACAACAATACAGGTGAAAATACTATATTACATCACCTCAATTTTAATAATATAAACATGTGCTTCTCAATTGCTATCCTTTTATTTATCAAACATTAATTTGGAATTTTGTCTACATTATTAATTTGCTTAGACAATCCTCTCTTAATAGATCAATAAATAAGCATTAATTAAATGCTTACTATGTATCAGACATTGTACTAAGTTAGAGATACAAAAGGGGAAGCATTTAGATAATCCCCTATTGAGAGACACTTAAATAAACTGTTGCAGAGATGATATATGGAGTAAAGGGAAGATAACCTTGGTAAAGAAGGTTCATGAAATTGAGATAGGAGTAAACTACAGTGTTATACATTGGTTAAAGTAGTAAATATTTAACAACTAGCTAACCAAAAAAAGTATTTGTGGCACATTTTAAATTTTAATTTATACTATTAATATTTTCTCCATAACTTTTTGAAATCTAGATAATCAACAAAAGAATAAATCAACCATGATTTGTAGTGTTTGTCAATTTATGAGGTGCAAATGCTTACACTAAAAATGGAACAATCAGCTTGGCAGGTTCAAATAGGTTCCAGTACAGCCCTGGGGGAGGAGGGCAATAAATCTTCTTGGAGTAGTTGGCCCTTGATTTGAGCCTTGAAAGAAAACAAGACGTGGCAAGAAGCTGCAGTGTCAAGGAAGAGAGCTTTATGAGTATGGACAGCAACCAGATACAAAGATTGGAGATGGAGGAGGATGTTCAAGGACCAGCTAGTGGACTAGTACTGTAGCTTTGTGGAAGGGAATAAAATGTAAAGATATTGAAAAATTAGGGACCAGTTTATCAAGTACCAAACTTATCACTTTTTATATTTAATCCTTAAGGTAATGGGAAGCCATGGACTTTCTGGAATTCAAGAGTTGATATAATTAAAATGATCCTTTAAGAAAATCACTTTAGTAGCTGAAGAGCTGGACTGAAATGGGGAGAGACTTGAATTATGGAGATCAGTTGGAAGGCTATTGAGCTGATCTAGGTGACAGATGATAAAGACCTGAAATAGGGTGATAGCTGTGTGAACCCAAAGAAATTTGAATCTGCCATACAACAATGCAAGATATATAATTACTACTCTCCTTGAGCTCAAAACATACTATATACTCCTATTTGCAAAAAGGCTTATTTTTTCAATGAGATTTTCTGGATATTACCAAGCAAAATCACCAGATTTGCTTTAAATGCATTAATCAAGTATGGCTGTTTCTTTGCTGACCTGTACTCATAGAACTGAAATATTGTTCCTCATAGCAAAACCCCTCAGACTGGAAACCTAGAAGTCATCCTGGATTCCTCACAATCTCTTACTCCACATACTCCCTTCACTCCATATCCAAACTGTTACCCTCTTCTCTTCTCCCTCTATAGGACTTCACTTGGTGATCTCATTGACTCCCATGAATTTATTTACTATCTCTATGCAGGTGATTCTCAAAATCTATCTATCCTGCCCCAATCTCTCTGCTGACCTCCAATCTCACCTCTCCAATTAATTTCAGATATTTCAAACTGGATGTCCAAGAATCATCTTAAAATCAGTATGGACAAAACAGAACTCTATCTTTCCCCTGACCCTCACCTCCACATTTCCCCCTTTTACGGTTAGAGCAACACCATCCTTCCAGTTCCCCAGGCTCACAATGTAGGAGTCATCTTGGACTCCTCACTATCTCTCATTCCCCATATTCAATTTGCTATCAAGGCCTCTTGATTTCACTTTTGCAGCATTTCTCTTCTATATCTTCCCCTTTTCTCTTGTAACACCACTACCACTTTACTATAAACCCTCATCATCTGCTAATCTTCTTGACTTCCTTTGAATCTCAACTAAATCCCACCTTCTACAGGAAACCTTAATTCTCAATCCCTTTTAATTCCATTGCCTTCCTTCTGTTATCATCTCCTACTTATGATGTAAATAGCTTCATATATATTTGCTTACATGTCTCCCCTAATAGATTGTAAATTGTAAAAAAAAATTATTTTTTTTCCCCTCTTACCATTTAACACAGTTCCTGGCATATAATAAGAACTCTTAATAAATGTTTCTTGATTGATTGGTTGAAGTAGTTCTGGAAGTATTATTTTAAAAAAAAAAAAAAAACCTTTTAAAACAACATTTTGGACTTGGAATTTTATAAAATATTTAATTACTTTCAGAATTTTCAGCTTGGATCATACAGTTTGAAATATTAGCCATCACTCTCTTCAACAATGAGATGAACCAAATCAGTTCCAATAGAGCAGTAATGAATTGAACCAGCTACACCCAGGGAAAGAACTCTGGGAGATGACTAAGAACCATTACATAGAATTCCCAATCCCTCTATTTTTGTCCACCTGCATTTTTGATTTCCTTCACAGGCTAATAGTACACTGTTTCAAAGTCTGATTCTTCTTGTGTAGCAAAATAACTGTATGGACATGTATACATATATTGTATTTAACATATATTTTAACATATTTAACATGTTTTGGTCTACCTGCCATCTGGGGGAGTGGGTGGGGGGAAGGAGGGGTAAAATTGGAACAAAAGGTTTTGCAATTGTCAATGCTAAAAAGTTACCCTATCTTGTAAATAAAAAGCTATAAATTTAAAAAGGGAAAAAAAGAAGCAATTGAAAAAAAAAGAAATATTAGCCATCATCTACCAGTGACATGTGATATTGCGGTCCAACTTTATTAAATATTAACACAAAGGTAGCTGAGGTTCAGTAATATACAATTAGTGACAAAAATACCTGAGTTCACTTTCTGCCTCAAACCTTTATAGTTTTGTGACCAAAGGCAAAATGCTTATTTTCTTAATTTCAGTGCCTCAGGAAATTTTCAAAGAAGTGATAATCAAAGTTGGGGCTAAGGGTAGGGGAAGAGGAGGCTGTGGCTAGAGTATATGATTAACCTATTGGAAAATGAGAAGATAAATTCCAGGTTACATATCCAGGGTTAATTTTCAACACAAAGACATTATCTTTATCCTCTGATTGTTCCCCAAATTCCTCCACTTCTTCTACCTTCCACTTCTTTTGCATAAGCTCTTAACTTCTCCCTGCCTACTTCTGAGCTAAATTTTGATTGGACCCTCAAAGCAAATAATAATTAATTGGTAGTAACTGCCTAAAGATGCCGCTGAGAAAAATTCCTCTTCTCTGTTCCCAAGATCACTTTTGGCCAAGGCAGGAGCTTCCCTAGTGGCTCTCTGCTGGGGCCAGTGAGTAGTGAATAAAAATGTTTCCCTCCTTTTCATTGTGAGTAGAACAGGGTCATACAGGATAAGTAGACATAAGGGCATCATTATATTATCTTTCCCCCCTCTCTTAAAATTTATCATCCTTCCAATGATCCAGGTTCTCCCCAACCCTGATCTCATTTTTCATGATTCAACTTTCCTCACTCCACAATCCAGTCACTGAAATCTTCTTGGTTTTCTATCTATATTATTCACATTTGTCTTCCTCTTTCTACTCACTCAACCTTTACCATGGTTCAGATCTTAGTATCTCTTGCTTAGATTTTTTTGGCTCCCCATTCATACCAGAGAAGTTTCAATTTTTCTTTTTTCTTTTATGGGTTGTTTACAATATCTTATTGTAAAATCTGAATTGACATTATATTATACTATACATATATTTTATGCATTTCTGTATTTCTAAATTTTTTTTTCAGTATCTTCTGGCCTTCATATGTCACCTGTAGCTTCTACAACATTCCCCCCACATTCCTGTTTAATTTCTTATGGCGACCTGTGATGTATCAAAACCATGTTGGGGAAAGCTGCTATGTGGAAGAGATAACTAAAAGCATTTATGAAGTGCCTTCTATGTCCCAGACACTATGCTAAGTGCTTCACAAATATTTGATCTTCACAATAACCCTGTGAGATTGGTGCTATTATTTACTCCCATTTTACAGTTGAGAAAATTGAGGCACATAGGGGTTAAATTACTTGCTTGGGTTCATAGAACTAATAAGTGCTTGAGATTGGACTTGAATTCAGCCTTCCTGAGTCCAGACCTAACACTGTATCCACTGGACCACCTGGTTGCCTCTTGGTACAAATATTATTCCATCTTTCTCTATTTAACTAAAATTTTGTGTAAGTTTTCACTAAATACATAATTAACATGGTAATATATGTGTATATGTGTATAACAACTTAGTAAATACAGTCCAGGGATGAGGGGAAATGTGCTCAGAATTTTTTCTTTATTTATTTTTTACTGATAAGGGTGCATGATCAAAGAAATTTGAAGCCCATTGTTTTAAAGAAAAATTACAAACAAGTAAGAGACTATATCAGTAGAGATTCCAGACACTGGACTCCCCTCACCAATGCAAATATAACTCCTGACCCCGTCCTTGCCCTCCTTCCAAAATCACAGACAAGAGAAAGAGAAAAAAAATTTTAGATACTTCTGATATGAATTTAGGAACTTCCACCTCCCCACCCCTCCAGGCATGGAAAGGTCCAGGAAAGAGTCAGATGTGGGAGGGAAGATTTTGGAAAGTGTTAAGAAATTACTACAAAATGTGTCAAAATTCTGAAAATGCTACAAAGCATCCACCCACTCCAAGGCCCAGTCTTAATCCTCCCTTGCCAAAAGTTTTCAGCTTGGCATATTAAAGATTTTCCCCCATAGAAACATTTCTGTAGTTTTGTAATGATAGTGGGTAGGAAATTGGAATTTATTTACAGAAACTCACTATGCATTTGTTGAAATTTTTTATTTAAATAAAAGGAAGCCCAGATAAATAAAGGGAAAAAATAAATAAATAAAAGGAATAAAACAAATAAATAAAAGGAATTTTTTTTTTTAAATAAAAGGAGCACAGATATAACTGGAAGGGATATTTGGAATTGCTAGATATCACACTGGATAGAGCACGGGGTGGTCTGAAGTGAGGAAGATCTGAATTCAAATCCAGACTCAGACATTTACTAACTGGGTGACCCCAGAGGAATCATTTAACCTTGTTTGCCTCAGTTTATTCATCTGCGAAATGAGCTTTTCTTCTTCTTCCTTTCTTCTATTCTTCCTTTCTTCTTTTCTTCTATTGTTCCTTTCTTCTTCTTCCTTCCTTCTTTTCTTCATCTTCCTTTTTCTTCTTTTCTTCATCTTCCTTTTTCTTCTTTCTTCTTTCTTTTTTTCTTCTTCTTCCTTCTTCTTTTCTTCTTTTTCCTTCTTCTTTTCTTCTTCCTTCTTTCTTTTCTTCTTCTTCCTTTCTTCTTTCTTTTTTCTTTTCTTCTTCTTCCTCTTCCTCCTCTTCTTCCTTTCTGGTACCTTTGCCAAGAAAACCCCAAAAGGGGTCATGAAAACTTTGAAATGACTGAACAACAACACAGAGAGGTCATTAAAGGCCATCAAGTTGAACTTTCTCATTTTAGTGGTATAAAAAGTAAGACCCAGAGAGGTCAAATGACTTCCCATTGTTACACAGATACAAATGACCACCTCAGGTCCAGTGTTCTGCCATTCAAGTACAATGATTCTCATTTTAAGCACTCTTTAATCAGGCTTGTAGTGCCTCATTATAATCCCTATGGATGGTGAAGTTGAAGCTGGTGGAACAGTGAGCTAATCCAATTAGGTCTTCACAATAATTCCATCATCAATATGGCAAGATCCTGATAGTGAGTGGCCCCTATGCTGCCTTAAATAGGAGCAAAGTGGCTTAGGCTAGAAACTGAGTTAGTTGAAGCTTCCATGCCAATCGCTAGTGAGATTGAGCTGAAAGTGGTTACTGCACTTCAAGCTGGGGGAAAGTAGTAGAGAATTAATTTTTAAAGCATCTCTCTATTCTTTATACACATTATAAGTGTTAATTTTAAACAATCTGCCTCAGATATATAGAGGAAGCTGCAGAAGTCCAAAGTAGGATTATGCTTTGCCAACGAAGCTCTCTTGGCACAGCTGCCTGTCAGGACTCTTGCCCACAGTGATGGCATTCTCTTCTCAGTGCTAACCTTTATTTCCCTAACAAGACCTCTTCCCACTGGGGAGTCTATCTTCCTAGCAAAGCTGGCTTCTCAGTGCCAATAAAAATCCCTTTTCTTGCCACATTCAGATTTCAGATTTGTGAATTCTTTCACTTTGGACTTGCTCCGACCAGAAGGGATTCTCACACCTCAGTTCTCTACCACTAGAAAAGCATCATAAGGAATGGAATTTTGTAGAATGCTATGAGATCTTCAATATAAAGATGCATGGTAATAATAACTGCATATGATGCTTTATGAGATTCTGCTTATGAATTTTGGGTCATTTCTACTTATTACAAATGCAATAAAGAACTTAACATCAAGTAGAAGCCAGAATTATGCCCTAATCAGTCTATTACAGATGAAACAAGACTGAGATTCTAGGTGTGCAGGGATTGAATTAAATCTTGGGGGGGTAATGGCTACTAACATATCAAAATACTCCTTGTGATCCTGCTCAAAGTTTGGTAATATCAGAATTTTCTTCATTTATGTCTCCAATCAAGGTCTCTTGTGGGATTCCAATTCATCCCCAGCATTTATGCCTTTTCAGCATAGAAAGGAAAATGGGGAGGATGGGGCAGGCTTTATCTAATGTTTTTCACCTAACAGATAATGAAGAATGCTAAGAACTTATTCCCAAGGATAAGACTCACAATAAATGATCAGACACCTTCATTGTCTTCCATACTCATACAGCTTACCCTACAAATTCTTCTTATTCTTGAAAAGGGGAAAGATCTTAGAGAGAATCTCACCTAAAGAGATGCCTTAGTTGTAATAGAGGACTGGGTCCTGTGTAGTCCTTCTTATCACGACTCTATCTCTCATCATTCCTTGGTTCCAGCTCTTTTTTGATTCAGGTACTTGGTGTTTTCCAGGGATCCCTCTTCTTTCCAGGAAGCTGATTGAGAGATTTGATAATCAGGAATTCCTCTTCTTTGTATGGGAGACAATCTCAAGCAGCACTTCTTAAACTTTTTGGGTTTAGAAACCCCTTTATACTCTTAAAATTTACTGGGGACTACCCAAAGAGCTTTTGCTTATGTGGATTATATTTATGGATACTTGCCACATTCATTCTTACAGGTGCTGGCTTGCCCCAGGAATTCATTCATTCATTCTTTATTTTTCCTTCCTTATTTCATCTTTCTTCTTCTTCTTCGTCGTCATCATTGTCGTCGTCTTTTCTTCCTTCCTTCCTTCCTTTCTCTCTCTCCCTCTTCCTCCTTCCTTTCTTCTTTCTTTCTTTCCTTCCTTCCTTCCTTCTTTCCTTCCTTCCTTCCTTTCTTTCTTTCTTCTTCTTCTTCTTCCGGCCAGGCAATTATGGTTAAGTAACTTGTCCAAGATCACACAGCTAATCAGTTTCAGGTGTCCAAGGCTTCATCTTGTCCTCCCTCTGTCCACTGCACCACCTAGCTGCCCTTTTTATTGTCCTATTTCTTCTTCTTTCTCTTGGGACCACATGATTCCCTAGAAGGACCTGAGAGATGCACAGCCTTTCTTTACAGGGAGCCAAATATAAGGCTCTAGAATTCCTTTCCTATCTACATCTCTCAGCTCCAATTCTCTCCTTTTATTATTCCCTTTTAAAGGCCAAGTCTAAGGATATAACTCAGATACAAACTAACCATGACTCATTAGATCATCCCAAATGCCACGGCTTACTCATCCCTAATATGGTATCCCAGTACTAAGCTTTTAGAATAAGGATACATATTCACACCCTATCAAAGAGCTAGCAATGTTCCAAATGTGGTATCTTCTTCCCCACCCATTCCATTCTTCTTTCGAAATCATCCAAACACAATAGAATCTCACTCAAGTCTTCTATCTAATTAGACTCCCTCTATGATCCCTGGTGATGAAAAAGTTCTGAAGGGTTACATGTATCATCTCCATTTAAGAAAGCAAACAGTTTAACTTTGTTTAGTTCCTTATGTATGTGTGTTTTTAAATTTCTCTCTTTGATTCCTGTGATTGTCTTTTTTTTTTTTTTTTTTTTTTTTTTTTTTTTTTTTTTTTTAACTAAGCTCTGGTTTTTTTATCAGCAACACTTGGAAGTCCTTTATTTTGTTAAAGATCCATTTTTTTCTCCTATAGGATTATACTCAATTTTTTCCTGGTAGGTTATTCTTGGTTGTATGTCAAAATTGCTAGGCTTCTGAAGTATCATATTATAAGCTCTCCACTCTGTAAAAAGAGTGACTGCTAAATCTTATGTGATCCTGATTGTGTTTCCTCAGTATTTGAATTCTTTCTTTCTAGACAGCTGCAGTATTTTTAACTTGACTTATAAGTACTAGATTTTGGCTATTCTTGGGAATTTTCATTTTGGGGTCCCTTTTAGGAGATAGCCAGTGGATTTTTCCACCTTTGCCTTTGGTATCTAAAATATCTGGACAGTTTTCTTTTATGATGTCTTGAAATATGATATCTAGTTTTCTCATCCACCTGTTATTCATACAAGTTCTTTTTATTTTTGAGATCTCACATTTTAACTTTGTCAATCTTGATCATACTCCTCCACCTACATCTATATATACAGAACCTAATACATTGTTTTACATAATAGGCAGCTGAAAAGTATACTCTGGGGATGAGTGATGGAGGGGCCCTTCTCTGTATTCCCATTTTAGATATCCTCTGACTAGTTCCTATTGACCTTAAGGGGCATCACTTGACTACTGAACCTGAGCTCTGATACAGTAAAAAGGTTATCTCCATGTCTCTTAGGCTTCTTCCTCATTTTAGTCTTGACAAGCTTCCAATTCACTGAACTCTGGGTTTCAGGCTGCAAGTCAAGGTATCCTAAGAAATTATTTGTCTGGGATAGGGTCACTTCCTACTTGTGTCTCCTTTCCTTTGGTACAGAGCTTCATGATGAAAAGGCAACTGGCATCCCTCCCCCTTCCTGGGCACCTGAATTAAGGAGCACTAGCTACTAGAACAATCACAGTGACAACAGTAGCAGGAGCACAGGAAGTGGGAGACTGGCTGAGAGGGGGAGAAAAACTATTCAAAGAAAGAATTAATTTGCTATAAATCAGACTTCATGCAGTGTAGGTAAAATATAAAATAGTTAATAAGCAGCTCTCACAAGGAAGCTACTTACAAATGTACCAATGAGACTTAAATATTGGCCTCTATCTAATACTTTATTGGTAAGCATTTTCTTTTTTATGTGTAAGAATAAAACTGCCTGTTCCTTATCTGATTCATGTTTGCACTCTGGGTACTTTTTAACTTCCTTCATCCCCCCCTTTACCCCCTGCCAGCTGGGGAGGACCACTAGAGCAAAAATAGAATTGTTCCTCAGGAGTATGTGAGGTGGGAGTGAACTGAAGTGCTCTGAACTTAGTTCCCTTATTTAGAAGATAGCCAACCTCTGAGCAATTAACTCAAATTAACAGAAAGTAGGTAAAGAAAAAAGATTATGGAGGGTTATCAGACCTGGAAATATCAGCCTACCAGAGCTTGACTAGATGCTTTTCTAGGCATTCAAATTCTAGACTCCCAAGTAGATAAAATCTGTTCTTAAAAGGGATAAATTATTATCATAGTAAGTGCTTTCCTGCTTTGTATAATTACCATACTTACCTAAATTTATGACAAATGAACAGAAATTGATGTGATTAGATGAATATAAGCCTGAGCACATTTAAAAATCTAATAGATAATAATACTGAATAATAATTACTTGTCATCTATTTCCTTTTGAGATAAAGCTTAATAAGTAATGATTTTCATGTACAAATATGGTATAAGAAATAAAAATACAAATCTACTTTGATAAAAACTCCTTGTTTAATTGCACTGCTTCCATTTGAATTGTCTTAGGGAAATTCTGAAAATTACTTGGCAAGATAAACTACTAGACACTGAGGTCTGCTGTGAAGTTGAACAACCAAGCACTCAACCTCTACTGTTGAGAATGCAACTCCAACAGGCTGGCCACATAACCTGAATGCCAAACATACATAGCCTATTTTATGGTGAATCAGCATAAAGCAAATGTGTGCACAGAGGTCAAAAGAAGCAGTACAAAATCGCTCTCAAGGTCTTTCTGAAGAACTTGAATATTGATTGTGAAACATGGGAGACACTGGTACAGGACAGCTCAGCATTGCTGGCTTGCATCATAGAAGTCATGGTACTCCAGAAGCAAAGTAGAATTGTAGGAACATAAAGGAAATATGAGATGCATAAATCTAGAGACATCTCCTTCCCAAATGCTCAAGGAGACTATTTGTACCCAACTTGTGTTAGAGCCTTTAGAGCTCAAACTGGACTGATCAACCATAGTCCACACCAAAGCTCCATCATTGCGATGTCATGGTCCTTTATGAGTATGAAGGATGAACAACAACAACAAAAACATCTTCCTGTTTTAGGAGAAAACTTGGGAGCTTTAGAATGGGAAAGTAAGAGAAGTCAGTCATGGAGAAGAAAAAATAGTGAGAATGACAGATAAATAAAGAGAAGCATTAAGTGAATATTAGTTGATTGGGAATGAAAATGACATAGAGTGACATTTTAAAACACTGCTCATAAAAGAGGCTGCAGAAGAGAAAGATCTTGTTTGGCTTGGCTCCTAGAACCATTAAATTGTTATTTATTCTAGGGAAGAGACCCAAGCTCTTCAACATTCTTTCAAAAAAAATTTTTTTAATGTGATCCAGTTGACCATGCTATGCTAAATAATAAACCATGAAGTCTAAGCTCTCATGAACATATGTGAACACTGCATTTTAGTAATGCAAAGTTAATATGAAATATATTTAATTACATGCATAATTATGCTTGTGTTGTAAGGTAATTAGTTACAACTGATAAAACAGGTCAAGAAATAACTAAGTAGTTTCATTTTTACAAAGTCAAACTAAGCATTTCTAGGTTTAGATTTGAAAACTAGAGAAGGAAATTGAGTGTTGGAATTGAATATTACAATTGTAGACTCTAAAAATTCACAGATGATTTATCCCCACCACCTGCTCCTAACTGTTAAGTAAATGGACAGAAGTAAAATGAGCAAAGTTTTTGACAGACTAATTCCTAAATTCCTTTCCCATCACACTCTTCATCATATTGAGAAGTTCTCATTCTTTTCTTTTCCAGTTCTACCATCTGAATCTATTTAAGAATTCCTCCATTAATTCCTTTTCCTAGCTTCCCTCTTATTTTACACTAATTAACCTATAGGCCACTTCCAAGGTGAAAGAGGAGGAGGAGATACTTAGAAAAATAGGTACTCTTCTAAGTAAAGAAGGCATTTCCATAGAGAAACTGACAATAACAACAAACTAGTAGTTTATGACTATTTTTCCCACTGATGCCATATCTAGTCTTAGAAAAGTGTACTTAAGTTTATGAGAAAATACTAGCTATAAAAAAATGATGAAGGGTTTGGGTTCAGAAAAACTTGGGAAGACTTCCCTGAACTGATACAAAAGTGAGTAGAAATAGAAGTCAGTACAGAGTAATAGCAAAATTGTAACAATCAATTGTGAAAGACTTAGCTACCCTAATCAATAAAATGACCTATGACAATTCAAAAAACCTCATGATAAAAAATGCTATAAACTTCCAGAAAGAAAACTGATACAATCTGAGTGCAGTTTGAAGCACATCTTATTTATTTATTTTTCTTGCTTTCACCACTGACACCATATCTATTGTGGAAATGTTTTTCATGACTTCATGCATATAATGGTGATTATATTTTTTGCCTTGTTAATGGATGGGGGGAGGAGTGAATGGAGAAAGAGAATCTGAAACTGAAAAATAAAAAATTCAAGTCATGAATATGGCATAGTAATATTTCTTTGCATTTATTTATATGATATAATTTGTTTAGCCATTCCCTCGATTGGCAGATTCTGATCTTCCATATTTTTGATATTAATAGTAATAGTAGAGAGACAGCTAGATGACACAGTTGATAAGAGTACTAGCACTGGAATCAGGAGGATTTGAGTTCACATCTGCCCTTGAACACTAGTTGTATGTCCCTAGGCAAGTCACTGAATTCAGATTGCCTCCCCTCCTCAAAAAAAAAAAAAAATAATGCTACTAAAAGCACTTTTTGAAGTAATAAAGAACTGGAAATGAAGCAGATGCTTATTAATGGAATATTTCTTTACCATAAGAAAGGATGAACATGAAGAATTCAGAAAAGCATGAGATAACTTAAATGAACTGAAGCTGAGTGAAGAAGACAGAATCAGGAAAACATACACAGTGAAATCTCTTGAAATTGCATTGCGTATATTTATATTTATCTATAATTTTTATATTTTTATTTATATAGTCATAATCACCAAATTTGATCCCAAAGATATATGAGAAAGTATACTCTTTTTTTTTGTAAAAATAGATTTCTATGGGTGAAATTTCCTTTCTATTTGATTCCAGTACAGCCATTTTATTTGTAAGGAAAATCACATAATCATCTGAGACTTTCTTTACAGTTTGGAATTTTGCTGAGACTCGAATAATTTAACCCAGATGATTAACTGGTTAGGGGTAAAAGAATTTTGGTTCAGATTTATGAAAACTATTATCTGGTTAAAAATTCCAGAACTCCTCTCAGTGTTTGCTGATCAATTTACAATTTAAACCTGATTAAGTTTTCTCCTGCTATCTTTCGCATACAAACTTCCTTTTTCTCTATTACCCTGCTATACATTTTACAAGTTTATTTTTGAAATATAAATCTTTATCTTTTCCTTTTGGTAACTATAAATTCCATATATATTTCTTTCTCTGGCCATTATGTCTTATGAAAAACTCTATTTAAGTGGTGACCGTTTTTAGATTTCCTTAATTTGTGTTTTGAGCACTGATTCTTAAAATGTCTCTGCATGTTGACAAGTATGATTGGTAAGCAGTTGCTATCAAAGGATCCTTGAATATTTCCATATAAGGTGTGAAACTGCACTTATTGTCACAGTCAATGTGTTGCTATGTTTTCCCACATGATTAAATCAATAGATTCAGAAGAACTTTCGATAAGAACATCACTTACTTATGTTAGAAAGATCAAAAAGTATAATAATAGAAGATTTTCTCCTCAATGAAATAAAGGACATTTATGTGAAATGAATAGCCAGCATTCTGTGTAATGGAGAAACCATAGAACCTGTGTGACAATGGACTGACCAATGAAGCTCCATCCACAGAGAATTCCTAGGATGCTCTGGCTGCTGCCATATCTCAGGAAAGAGATAGAAAAATTTGCGCTGGATTTTTTCTGCCTCACTGCTTGTTCCTGTGCAGAAGCATAGAATACTTTAGGCCCCTGAGTGGATAAGTCTCATGGCCTTTAGCTCTATGCTTCAGCTTCCATATGGTGGATGAGTGTGTGGCTCTGCTATTGCTTCTGTCTCTCCTCTGTTTATTTGTTTCCTCCTTTTAGGTGATACGCCTATCATCTTGTTAACTTTGAAAGGTCAAGAGAATATGCTATCAGTCACCATGGGAGCCAGAGTATATGGCAGATTTTGTGGCCTTTCCAGACAAAGGAGGATCAAAATCCTGAGTAATTTGTTTGATTCATTACAAATTGAAGGCAGACAAGAGAGAGCTACAGCGAATCATTTTTTAACTATGCTGAAATTCAGAAGGGAACTTGATGGAGTGGATGTTATATTTTAGCTGATTTAGTTTAGCTCTCTTCAAAGACTGAAGTAGTTCAGGGTTGCATCCCTACATGTTAGGAGGAAATGTCTATACTTCTATGCTTACTATTGCTTCTCAGAGTATTGGTTAAATGGAACTCAGCTGTTAATCATAGGTGGTCATTAACATTTAATAGAACATACCAAAATAAGGAGGTTTCAAATTGATAAGCATTAGAAAAAGACACTCCCAGCAACTCAGGGGTACCTTTAAATCTACAAAGGGAGATATAGCCTTGTACTGATTCCAGAGTTTTATATCGGCTTTGTAAGGAAGGCTATCCACTCTCAGCATTATTATTCAAGAGAGTTTTTAAAATAATAGCTTTAATAAGACAAAAAAATTAAAGAATGAGAATTAGTAAATATGAGGTTTAAATACCTGTATTTGAAGATAATGTCATAGCTTATTAAAAAAAAATCAAAGAAGATCAACAAAACATTATTAAAATATTAGACAATTTCACCAAAATAATAGTTGTAAGGTAACCCCACCAAATTATCAACATATTTTTACATCAATAATAAAACTATTTAAAAAGTCATAGAAAGAGAAAATACCATTTAAGATGACATAATACATGAAATACCTGGTAATTAAACTAATGGCACATATAGAACTCATATGATAAATTATAAAACAATTTTTTACAAAATAAAGGCACATCTAAATAACTGGAGCATTTTCCAGTGTTCATTGTTAGGTTGAATTATGGTAAAGATGACAATACTTCTCAAATTAATCTTTAGATGTAGTGTTATGCTGATCAAAATACCAACTCCACACTTTAATTATAATTAGAATAAATACTAACAACTCAAATTGAAGAACAAAATATCAAGAAAATAAAGGGAAATTATAAAAACAAAAGAAGAAAGGAGACTTGCATTCTCAGATTGCAAATCATAACATAAAACATAATATAAAACCATCTGGTCCTGGATAAAAATAGAAAAATAGATAAGTAGAAAAGGTCAGGCAATAATGAACTAGTCCCAGATGTATAAAAGTAGTCTTGTGTTTGATGAATGTAGGATTAGAAAATGCTAGGGAGTTTGTTATCCTTAAACATTTTTAATATACAAGTTAACATTATTATAACTAGATGAAAAATATTGTTGAAATTGACATTTTTTCAAAGAATGTCCAGTCTAGTGTTCCACAAAATAAAGTATATATGGCAATGTTGGACAATTGCAGTGTTCTTAGTGTGAGATAATAAGGATTGAATGAGGGTAGCGGCAATGAGAACAGAAAAAGAATGAATGACTGGAGAAAGATTATAAAGGATTAGACATTCGATGAATATTGGGAGTAATGGGATGTAAAGTTAAAGATTACTGCTCGGTTTTAAGAAAAGTTGACTGAGAATGATGGTAAAATTAATAGTAATAGGGAGATTAGGAGGTAGAATTGGAGTATTTTGGAGGCTAGGAGTTTTAGCTGTGGGGTGTTTCAAGTTAGCAGTAGAACAATTAAAAAATAGAAATACCAAAAATCTAGCTGACAATGTGAGCAGCCAGGCAATACAGTGGACCAACTGCCAGACCTGAAGTCAGGAAGGCTTCTTGGGACATTATCTGTGTGACCCTGGGCAAACCACTTAAACGTTTTTGCTCCCATTTCCTCATCTGTAAAATGAGCTAAAAAAGGAAATGACAAACTATTTTAGCATTTTGGTTAAGAAAAACCACAAATGGGGTCATGAAGAGACAGCCATGACTGAAAAATGATTGAACAACTCCAAACTCAACATTGGGGATAAAGATTCAAAGAGAACATTGACTTTGAGTTCTCTTTTCTAGTTATAACTTGAGCAATTGGATAAAGTCAGTAAAAAGTAAAAAAAAAAAAAACTTAAGTAAATTAAGTAATTTGAGATGGATTAGGAAACAGGTGGCAAGAGTGGCAGGGCCACTGGACAACCAGATGAGGAGGAGTCACAAGGTATGGCTTTGCTGTTACCGAGTTGTATGATCCTCTGTGGTTTTCAATGTCCTTATTTGTAAAATTAGGATGTTTGATTCAATGTAAGGTCCCTTCGGGCTCCCAAATTTTAGGATTTAATGACATTAATTTTTTAAGGACTGATTTGACAGATTCAGTTCTTGCTTCATTGCAGATATTGTACAAGGTCCCACCTGTTAATTAAACAATCTGACTATGATCATTCCAATTTGATAAATTTCATTGGTTCCCTCCTTACCTCCAGCATCAAATATAATTTGACTCTTTGGCATTTAAAGCTTTATATGTTCTGACCCCTTCTGACCTTTCCATTTTTCTTATATTTTATTCCCCTTGTACACTAGATGATCTAGGGACAGTTCACTTGCTGTTCCTCGTTCTCTGTTTTGTCTTCATGCTTCTGCAGTGTTGTCACCTGGTTGCCTGGAATATCTTCCTCCTTCTCAAGTTGTCCCTATTTTCCCTGATTTTTTTTAAGACTTAGCTCAGCTCTCATCTATTACAAGAGGTCTTTTCTGATGCCCCCAGCTGCTAGTGCCTTCCCTCTAGGATTCCCCTCCATCTAATCTGTATAATTCTTGTAGATACCTAGTTATTTACACATTGGTCCTGGAGAACGAAGGATGAACAACAACATGTTGTCTTCCCCATTGGGATTCTGAGCTCACTAAGAGCAAGGTGCTATTTTTATACCCCTTTCTTTGTACCCATATTATTTAGCACAGTCCTGGCACATAGTATGCAATTGATAAATTGACTAATTAAACAATAATTACCAATACCTGCATGTAGCAATAGATTGAACATCCAGGATAATATCCAGGAAATTAAATCTAAGTAACATGTCCCTAGCTCTTCTAACTGGAGCTTTGTTTCAATTTGTCCCTAAACAACCAGTATTTAAGCCCCATTTATTGCTTATCATAAACATAATCATTTTATTTAAAAATCCTCCTTATTGGGTTTTATGCAACTTGTACATTAAAAGGATCCCACGTGTGAATTTCAAGTCATTTTTGAACAAGAATTTAAAATTAAATACAATTCTATTACATCTTTAAAACATATAATTATTCCTACTACAAATATGAAAAGATAATCAGTAAGTTTCTCTTGATCATCTCTCTTAAATCCTGTACCATTGTCTAAGCTGATCTGGTGACCTCTTCTTCCTAACCCATTTTAAAGGGGTCAGCTCAGTCCTTATCCTGTTCATCAAGAATTTAAATAATTTCACTGTCTCAGATATTCTTTAACTCCTTTTATTTGAAACAATATTGTCTTTCTCATTCTTTTGCCTCCCCAGTGATTAGAAAAAGAAAAGTCAGCCTATCATTTGGAAATACTAATGAATAAAAGCATGCAGCCCACTTACTTCAGACTGGAGTATCTTTTACCATTTAAAGATATACAGCTGACTAGAGTGAATCTTAGATTACCTAGTTACTTAAATTTGTAGTGGGTTTTCCAAGAATTGAGTTTTAAAATGCCTCCCAGCTCTAATCAATTTTTATCACTTGACAGTTGACTATTTTCTATACTCAAGTTCTACCAGATGAATTTAGCAAGCAACCAGTTCTGCAGAAGAATGAAATATACTCAGGGAAAACAAAAATAGAACATAACTGGAAAGCACAAAATAGAATATTAATGCAAATGAATATTAAGGCCAAGAGGGACTTTAGAGATCATCTAATATAAATCATTTATTTTGCAGAAAACCATCCCCTTCATCTCTCATAAAAATTGCTCATGGAAGCTTGGTTGAAGCTCATATATGAACATACCCGTATCTTGTCATATATCAAGCCATTGCCTCACTTCTTGGCCATTTCCAAACCATGCTGCCTGTGCCTATATTCTAGTCATCTTCTTCATCCTCCTTCTACTTGACCCTAGAGCTCTGAGCTTTGATAGATTAGCTTATCATGTCCCCAACCAGGCCACTATTCCATTTCCTAGACCCTTCTAAACCAAGCCACATGTGGAACAGCCTCCCCAAGAATATATTCCCCAAACATTTTTGCAGTCAAAGATTCTGATAAAGGCCTCATTTCCAAAATATATAGAGAATTGACTCTAATTTATAATAAATCAAGCCATTCTTCAATTGATAAATGTCAAAGAATATGAACAGACAATTCTCAGATGAAGAAATTGAAACTATTTCTAGCCATATGAAAAGATGCTCCAAGTCATTATTAATCAGAGAAATGCAAATTAAGACAACTCTGAGATACCACTACACACCTGTCAGACTGGCTAGGATGATGGGAAAGATAATGCGGAATGTTGGAGGGGATGTGGGAAAACAGGGACACTGATACATTGTTGGCGGAATTGTGAATACATCCAGCCATTCTGAAGAGCAATTTGGAACTATGCTCAAAAAGTTATCAAACTGTGCATACCCTTTGATCCAGCAGTGTTACTACTGGACCTATATCCCAAAGAGATCTTAAAGAGGGGAAAGGGACCTATCTGTGCATGAAATGTTTGTGGCAGCCCTAGTAGTGGCTAGAAGCTGGAAAATGAATGGATGAATGGATCAACTGGAGAATGGCTGAATAAATTGTGGTATATGAATATTATGGAATATTATTGTTTGATAAGAAATGACCAGCAGGAAGATTTCAGTAAGACCTGGAGAGACTTACATGAATTGATGCTGAGTGAAATGAGCAGGACCAGGAGATCATTATATACTTCAACAACAATACTATATGATGATCAATTCTGATGGACGTGGCCCTCTTCAACAATGAGATGAACCAAATCGGTTCCAAGGGAGCAGTAATGAACCAGCTACACCCAGGGAAAGAACTCTGGGAGATGCCTAAGAACCACTACATAGAATTCCCAATCCCTATATTTTTGTCCACCTGCATTTTTGATTTTCTTCACAGGCTAATTGTACATTATTTCAAAGTCCGATTCTTTTTGTACAGCAAAATAACTGTTTGGACATGTATACTTCTATTGCATTTAATTTATACTTTAACATATTTAACATGTATTGGTCAACTTGCCATCTGGGGGAAGGGGTGGAGGGAAGGAGAGGAAAAGTTGGAATAAAAGGTTTTACAATTGTCAATACTGAAAAATTACCCATGCATATATCTTGTAAATAAAAAACTATAATAAAAAAAAGAATATATTCCCCACTCTTTTTCTGGCTTCCCTTTATAAGTTACAATCTTCTCTCATTAAAATATAAGCTCCTTGAGGGCAGGGATATCTTTCTTACTTGTTTTTGCTTATTTGTATTCGTATTTCCAGTGCTAAGCACAGTGCTAACAACTGCTTAGAGTTCTTGTAGATATTCAAAGGAAATTGTTATCAAGTATTAGTTTATACTTGTGAGTAAGATTAATCCTTATGGATTTTTAAAATGTAAAATAATAACAGAATATTTAATTTTTCATTCATTCAGAAGGAAAAACTGAGTCAGAGAAATCTCACAGTCAGTGGTAGGTCTCAAAATCTCTTATAGTCTTTCCACAACCCTAAACCCTCTTAAAGAAAAGGAAACCTGAAATCAAGAAAATCAAATCAAATCAGAAAGACAAAATGGGGGGTGGGGGTGGGGGTGGAGCAGGAAGAAAGAGATGATGACTAGAAAAGCAGTAGACTCAGTAAGGAAAGGTTAGAGTTGCATTTGCCCCAGCAACTGTGATAGGCAAGAATTTATAAATTTATACCTTTGGGAGATTGCGCCCTTCCACAGATAATCAAGAGTACATTATAATGTTCTTATAAAGGCTTTCTGGGAAGGTAAGGAGTACAGTTTTGATTTCTATTTGATATTCAGGCAATTTGAAAGCCAGTCTGATTTAATACCTAATAGTACCATTAGTGAAGAAAGGAATCCTTAGTTTCAATTAGAAGAAAGGAATCCTTAGTTTCAATTATGATTTAGCTTCATTAAAACTAACTGGGGGGGGGGCAAGAAAAAAATCTAATTTAAGTTTATAATAGAAGGGCAGCAAAGTATAATTGTTAAATGTTCCTTAGCCATATAATGTAAATGGTTTTATTTAGAAATTCTTTTCTTTAGATAATTTGACATTTCCCTAAACATAAAAAAGGCATCATTTTTATGTGTTTTTCCTCAACATATTTTACTGATTCTAGGTACAGTGTCATAATTTATTTATCTGAAAACCGCTTCAAGTTTCTGAAATAGAGTGGAATTTTGTAGTGTAATTATATTTGCTAAGATTTTGGGGTTAGATTTTAACAAATGAATAGGGCAAAATTGAGGTTGGTTTACTTATCAGAGTCACTCCAAGTAGAGAGGTAAGAAAAACAAGCCAGACATCCAAAGATTTGGGATCCAAGTACCAGTTCAACCACTTATTTACTAACTCCGTGGCCTTGGAAATATCACTTGACTTGTCTGGGTCTTAATTTCCTCTTCTTGATAACCTTTCAGGTATCTTCTAGCTCTAACTAGGTTTGTGTTTGATTGATTTGTAGTAAAAGAAAATAGAAAAGTAGGTGACATCTATGAGATCCTAATGTTATTAAAGGATACTACTCTAAGTATTCATGTCAAATACACAACACAGCCTGAAGTTAGCTGAAGTATAAAGAGAAAAGCGATAAAAAATTATGCTATCTCATTTACCCTAACATTACATCCTGTAGCTAATCCTAAAGGTTACTGGGGACAGGGAGTGGGGCAGAAGAGAGAATGCAAAAGAGAGGGAGACTTAACACACATTCTAATAAAGGGCATCAATAGCATATTTTATTATCTGCCATTACTTGGGTCTTAAAGACAGCTAGACCTTATCCTATTCCCTGCAATCCTGAGCTCTAGATCCTTAAGCATTGTTTTTGCCTTGGCTCTTTCTATCTTCTATGTGTTGTCTTCCCCAGTTAGAATTGAGACCAGAGGCTTTTTGGTCTTCTCTTAGATATAAAAACAAATAGTCTCTACTTTTCATGGAGTTTTACTAGGGACAAAGTATGAGAGGGGAAATGATCTATACACAACTCATATAAAATAGTACAAGATCAGTAGCTGAGGGAGATATAATAACCAATCAATATTCAATAATTCACAAATGCAATAAATAGACCACAGTATTCCATAGCTTCCCCATCCATTTCCTAAGTCATGTCCAACAACAGAGCTAAACAATATAGGAGCCAAGACTGGGTACATTGATTTATCAGGCCATGATAGTGTATAGCTATCATGTATCTCTAAAATGTATTAAAAACAAATATAAATGATGTGGGGATTATTCATTATCTGACACTGTTCTGTGTTGCTCTTTTCCACTCAGATGAATAATTAAGAAAACTAAAAAAAATCTCAGCTCCCAAGGCACTCGCATTTTATGTGGGAAGACAATACATATCAGAGGGCCAAATGCAGGATGGAGACAAAGGTCTAGGACAGAGGCAATGCTTAAAGGTTTAGATAACACTGTGGCAGGGCAGATGACAAGCCCTAACATGATTAATGAAGCACTTATGACTTTTTAGAAGGATGCAATGTCACAGATTGAAATTATCATTGGATTTTCCTAAGATCACAGATTTAGAGTCAGAAGGCATCTGAGAAATCGAGTTCTTATGTAATGGAATAGGAAAAGAATGCTCAGGGAGTCAGGGAGAGTGATTAAAATCCAGAGCGCTCTCTATTCTGCCGGACTACTACCTAGAACTTATACTTAATGGGTCCTTTGATCATGGTAAGCAGCTGAAAAGTTCACTACAATATGAGAAGTTTAACATTGGGGTATCTCTGTGTTAAATTTACATTTGAATTCATGAACCAACAAATAAGACATTTGTGAGAATGAGAGGGTAAAAACATCTCCATGTTTTTTCAAAAAGGCCTCTCTAGAGGCAGAGAAACAACCACTTTGAAAAACACTACCTATCTGGTGTGTTCAACTAAATAAATGATACTTAAATAGTGCCTATTATAAAAGAACAACACTGAAGCATTCATAGGATCCTTAAATATATTCAGAAAAATATAGAAACTTAATAAAGAAAACCCTCCAAACCACTAGATATTTATTTTCTGTTACTCTATCTTCTTTTCCACAGTGATCTGCAAATGGTTTTTGTGGTTTTAATCATGTCTATAATTTGACATTGAGTAAATCTGTAAATCTCATATCCCCACAATTAAGTCTGAAATTTCCTCCCATCCCACCACTGAACCATGAATAAAAATGGAAAACTACTTGGTCTAAACAGATGTGACTCTAATTTCTTTCCTGACTTTCTCCATCTTTCTCTAGTTCAGCAAATTATCTCGATTTGCATCCTTGCATATGTTTGGAAATGGAAATGAGAAAGAAAAGCAATTTACTGCACTTTCTAAAAATTACATTGGTTCTAACTTGAGATTTTTATCAGGATGGGGAACCCCTCATGGGGAATCTCCCCGACTGATGTAGATAGATCTTCCATTCCTCTATACCTTTTCAAAAATGGAGGACTATTACTAACAACAATAACACCTTGACAGAGAGAGCCCACGGGGGCAGGAGGGTGGGGTGGGACCTGAGAGGTTCAAGTAGTTGCCCATGAACACATAGCTAATTTACTTATCAGATGTTACATATCGGATGCAAGTCTGAAATCTAACTCTTGATACCTCTAAAGCTGTCCCTTCTATAATCACTAGCCAGAATATAAACCATTGCAGGCTGAAAAATAAATAAAAATGCAATAACAGATAACATATATTAGATAATATTAGATAATATATAATATATATTATTATATTATATATAATAGATAACATTATATTTCTTTTTTATGTTAAACATGGTAAAATATGTTAAATTCAATATATGCATACATATTTATATAATTATTTTACTGCATAAGAAAAATCAAATCAAACCAAAAAAATGAGAAAGAAAATAAAATGCAAGCAAACAACAACAAAAAGAGTGAAAATGCTATGTTGTGATCTGCACTCAGTTCCCACAATCCTTTCTCTGGGTGTACTGGCTCTCTTCATCACAAATTCATTGAAAGTGGCCTGGATCATCTCATTGTTGAAAAGAGCCACGTCCATCAGAATTGATCATCATATAATCTTGTTGTTGCCGTGTATAATGATCTCCTAATTTTGCTCATTTCATTTAGCATCAGTTCATAACATTACATTTCAAAACTAAATCAATGTACAGCATATAGAGATTCTTATGTATGGATTGGTGACTCCAGTTTTAATTTGAGTTTGATACTAGACCATAATGCTCCTTATTTAAGAAAAAAACAGCTTTTATTTTCAAAAGATAATTTGCCTTTAATGTCTACCTATATACAGTTCATTTGTACCTGAAGTTATCTGGATAAATTCTGAAAAAGCCAAGGATTTTTGATCTCTTTGCAATGAGCTGGATAATATGGCTGTGACTTGCTTCAAGCTTCAGCAGAACACAAACTGAATGCCCATGCTCTCAAGGGCATCTCAAACATTTAGTGCTATTTAAAGTTTTAAGTACGGTTTAAAGCTTTAAGGATGCTCTGGATTTCATCCCAAAATCTCTTGACTGTCTTGTACATGCCTTAACACCTCTAAATCTGCACACATACTCCCAATCTACCTTTCAAAAATTTGAAAGGTTATGACAAGGTTACCATCTTACACTTTTCCTTATCATGTACCTTATTATAAAATAACTACAGTCCCAAACAGTGAGGGTACATTTAAAAAAAATCATGATTTCTTTTCAATGTAATTTCATGTGCTAGAAATCAATCAAATAATATCTATTTACTACAGTGAAATATTTGCTGGGATTAGCCATCTGCAGCATCTAAAAACCCTTTATTTTGATCTTAAACTAGATTAAAAACTAGAGTAGTAGCTGGCATTTTTTTAAAGAGCAGATAATATAAATACAGTCAATCAAAAAGTTATTTTTTTCTTGAACAAAATGGAATTTGTTTATTGTCAGTGGAGCTGAAATGAAATAAAATATTGCAAAGGTTTAAGTTACTGAAAGTGATACATGCAAGACAATGTCTAACACTACAGTAATACAATTTAGCAACCAAGAGGTAATCACAAGTCATAGTTACCAAATAATACAATGAATAATCCAGCCATAAATAGCAATCAGGATTTGAACTTGACACATTTTCCTAGTGATATAAATCAAGGCTTCTTTTGATAATTTCTATTTCTACAAATCTTTATACCATATATATATGCTTATACTGGATCTGGATGCAATTTCTAAAGAATAAACTTTCTTATATTCACTGACTAAGCCAAATCTAACTCAGCATTCACACTTAGGAATTGAACAAATTAGTTTGACATACTGAGAATTCATTTCTCACATGTATACCTTTGCTGGAACCAGAAAATAGATTTCATACCTCTTTTCAAGAAATTTCTATATGTAATAGAAGTATATTCAATAAATTAAGAAAGAGAAGAACCCTGTCTTAAATTTCTTGAAAAGTTGTATAACTTTATAATTATATAATTTTCCCTAAAGATATGACTAAATATTGTACCTATTATAAATACATAAATGCACCCAAAGCAAAATGAAGTTACCATTATGATAAAACCAATACATCCAATATAAGTCCTGAATCCTATCACCTCTTTCTCTCATTTTTACTCAGTAACTGCAGATCAGGTATTAAGAGTCAAAGTACTGGAAGGAATTTTCTCACCAAGAATATTTTATGTGGATGAAATAATACATCTGTTTCTCCCCTCCCCCAATCACATGAACCATATTCAAATTATCTTAAATTATAGTCTTTAAATAAACACAATATTATTCTTTAGCCAAATTATGTTTCATTCTAGCTAGTTTTAGTCACAAGCTCTCGCAAAAAAGTGAAACCTCCATGTTAATGCTCCTATTTAGTTAATTCTTCCAACAACTAGTGAGTAATGACAAGAAAAGCAGAAAATAACCACCATCAGAAAAATGTCTTTCCCAACAACCTTTTTGTTAAAACAGTTTCATGCTGAATTAGTAATACTTAGAGAAACAATCTATAAATAATCAATATTTCAATGTGTCCCACAGTCATGTCTCTTTTATTCATTGTTCTTCACACAAATATCCTGCTGGTCAAATTAGTATCCTGCAGCAAACAAATTTAACTTTTAGATTTCAAGCTGCTTTTATGCCTCTTTTAGGGAGAGGAAAGAAATAAGAATTTTTATAGCAACTACTATGTTTCAGGCACAGTATTTTGCAAATATCCTTATTTGATCCTCACAACAATCCTGTGCACTAGATGCCATAATTATTCTTATTTTACAATTGAGGAAACTGAGATATAGAGATTAAACAATTTGTTCAGGATCATACAACTAATAAGTGTCAGAGGCTGGATTTGAACTCAGATCTTTCTTTTTCCTTGCTTAGTGCCACCTCACCACCTTATTTAACAGAAACAATACCTTTATTTCCCTTTATTTAGGTATAAACATTTTGCATTATGATTTTTTTCTCCTAATAATGTCCAGGACATTGTTTGTTGCTCAGTATCTTCATCTGTATATAAGATAAAGATTAGATCAAAATGGAAAACTAGATAAATTTTGGCTCCTATCTATTTTTCCAGGAAAATTAATTATAAATTTATTATAAGTTATAAATTCTTCCTTACCTGTTCTACTTTGTGACTAGATTGAACTACTTGCCTTCCATTTCCTACCCCTGAATAGGCTACTCCTCAACCCCAGAATGCTTTCTATTTTCATCTCTACCTTGTCAAATTCCTAGCTCCTTTAAAAGTTAGCCAAGTTTCTTGAATTTCTCCGCACAAATTCTGATGGGTTACTATGAAAAGTGTCCCAAAAGGTTTAGTGTGATTTTAAGATTTTAAAGTCTAAAACTGAACTAAAACTTTAGGAACACCATTTAGCTAGCTCCAAAACAGTGCTTCACAAAGTCTATCCTCCTGCCAGGTACCTGATAGTCTAACCCCCCTAAAGAACACATCTAGAAACCATAAGCAAGAGAAGCTAAGCCAATTGGCTCTGAAACACCACCTTGACCTGTGCATTTGTTCATTTCAGTTTTAGGTGAGGATTAATTTGGAGATTAGGAGAGTGAGCCAAAGGAATCCAGACTTGGAGTATAGATTGGGTATTGCAACCCACTAAAACTGGTGCTCAGAGGAATAAGGGGTAACCTTAGGAAAGACAGTACAGACCCAAGCCAGGGTAGCTAAGGACTCATGTGAACTTGATGAGATTGATGTTGGGTAGGAACTGTATTAATAGGGAGCCTGAGGGGCAGTGGATAGAGCACCAGCCCTGAAGTCAGGAGGACCTGAGTTCAAATTTGACCTCAGATATTTAATACTTCCTAGCTGTGTGACCCTAGGCAAGTCACTTAACCCCAATTGCCTCAGGAAAATAAAGAAATAAATAAAATAGTGAGCCCGATCTTCCCAGAGATGTATGCTAATGCTAATGCTTCCAAGGTATTGTAGGAAATATCTATCCAGTGGTCTCAAAATCTGATCCAGAGCATCCTGGGAATCTCTGAAATCCTTTCAGAGAGTCTACAAATTCATAATTAGTTTTTATTTTTAATGTGATCAATTATCTATAACTATAAACCACATAAACAAAAACTCTTTGGACAGATCCTCAATCATTTTTAATAGGATAAAGATATTGAAAACAAAAGTTTAAGGACCACTGGTCTATGCTTTTTCCTTACTATATCTTCAAGGCAAATATTCTTCTGGCAAAGCTAATTGGTTTTAAGTCTTTAAAAAGAATTGGGATTTAACTACTGACAACTGACAGTCTGGGGGGCATTTAGCCAATAGGGATATTGAAGGGGAGAAACCCCAAATCCTCACTGTATCACCCTAGACCTCTAAAGAGTATATGGAATTTGCCTGGCTCTGAGAGGAGTCAAACCATTCACTTGTCATATATATAATCTACTGTTCCAAAGTATGAATAATTCATTGAGTGGACACATATGCACTAATATAGAAACAAAAAATACTAAAGTTGGAAAAGATACTGGATCATCTGGTCAAATTCCCCAACTCTTCTCATGCCCAGACACTTACTATGAATACTATACTATATATTATAGAGAACATATAAATATCATGTACTACAGCATAGTTCCCTTTATAGGGTTATAAGATTTAATTAACACCTAGTTCATGATTTTTTAAAATTCTGAGATAAAAAAGGCCTTTCTTAGATGTAATCTTGAGCATATTTACTACAAGATATAGTTCCCTAAACATAGCAAATATTTTCTATGCCATGATCATGATGATACTGATAAGATTTTCATAATCATTTCTCTATGAAAGGAAACAGAACCTTCTTCAAATGCATTTAACACACATTTGCTGAATTAGTGAGAAAGGTATAACATACATGTATGTCGATTTGAGGTTTAAGAAAGCTAGCTATGGCCCCAACATTCTCCATTACACAGAATTGGTCAGACTATGTTCTGTAAAAACTCCATGGCAATCCCAAAGAAAAAATGTTACTAGTATATTTCCTACACACCATCAATCTCATCAAGTTCACATAAGTCCTTAGCTACCCTGGCCTAAGTCTGTCCTATCTCTTCTGAGTTTACACCTTATTCCTCTGAGCACCATTCCTTAATTGGCTGCAATATAAACACAGCACAGTATAAACCTATCCATTTTGTCATTTACTTCATTCTGTGGGATGTATGAGACTATGTAATTAGCATTATATTTTTTGCTGTTGTTGTTATACAATTATCCCTTCCACATCACGGGGTTAGGAGCATAGCAACCACACAATCAAGAAAATCTTTGTAAAATTTTTTCACCTTCCCTTCATCTCAGAGAAAAAGTCTAACTTTTTTCTTTTTCTTTTATTGAGTGTTTATTGTACCTTATTATAAAATTTGAGTTGATATTTACAAGACTATATATGTATATATATATATGTATATCTTGTGCATTTCTGAGTTTCTAATCTTTTTCTGTGTGTCCACTGACTTTCACATGTCATCTGTACCTTCTGCAAAATTCCCACAAAATTCCCATTTAATTTCTTATGCCAACCCATGATATAATGAAATTGCAATATATCAAAATCACAGTGGGGAAAGTTGGGATAACTATATTTGGGGTTTTTTCCCCTCTTAATTACTAACATATAACTTTGGTTTAAGGCAATTGGGGTTAAATGACTTACCCAGGATCACACAGCTACTAAATGTTTGAGGTGGAATGGATTTGAACTCAGGTCCTTGTAGCTATAGGGTCAGTGTTCTCTCTACCGTACCATCTTGTTGCACTTAACATATAATTTAGGGAAAGTTATTCTGGATCTCTGTTTCCTCTTCTATAATATAAGAAAGTTGGAATAAATGATCATTAAGATCCTTTCCAATTCTGAATCTATGATTTGTTGTAGGTAACTGAATAAAAATTGGAAAATTTGAAGAATCAAAGTTATTAATAACTTGAGAAGCAGCATGGTGTAGTGGGCAAAATGCTGGATTTAGAATAAGAGCATTTGGTTTCAATCATGATTTGTATCTGACAAAGACTGGCAGATAAATTTAACCCTTATAATAAGCTGAAAATCTTGTATATGCTCATAACAAGTGGATATATTGACTATCCCTCCATTACATGTATTACCTTGAACAGATCATTGAATTTTTTTGGAAATTAGTTTGCTCATCGGTAGAATGAGAAAGCTGGACTAGAATATCTCTTATGCCTTTTCATTCCAAAATATATGATTCTATGATCAACGCTTTAATGATGAAATTATATCTAACATACCTAGGTACCAAATTCCAAATACAGAAGAAACGCAAATGTAATAATAGTTATTTCTAACATGGTTTTACTTTTAGTTATCTTGATTCACAGTGTATGTGCTAACAAATAAAAAAATTCAAAATTGTGGCAAAATTACAAGAGAAATTTACAAACAAAACAGTAAAAATATTTTTAAACCCTCAAATTTTACAAATGAAAATGTGATGAATTAAAACAACCCTAATCCTTTTTTTTGTTTTACTTCTGTAAAAAGTAAAAGTTGTTGTAAAGCAACTTACCAGGAAAGCCTTTACATCTAATGCTGCTTTGATTTTTGCCACTTAAATGGATAACATTAAAGTCCTACACTGAAGCTTTATTCTTACAAAATTGTTATCCTGGATCCTAGAAGACAGTACCAAGGGAGCACACATTTTTGACAGCTCCTAACTGTGTGTCTATCATTTGAGGAACTGTCTCTCTGACTTTGAAAGGGGTTATCATCAGATATTTTGCTTCAGTGACATTTTTTAGCCATTGCAGTTTATGATCATCATTTGATTAGACATAGGGAGACTGCATTCTGTACCCACATCAACAAAATGATCTTTTAAAAAGAAAGTGATGTGTCTATAGTAAACAATTACATCTTTCTCAGCAAAACTATTTAAAATATTGCTAAGTTTATAGATTATTCTAAAGGAACCACAGAGGTAATTTAATTAAGAAGTTGCCCTGTATAATATAGATAGTAAATAAGAGAAGCAAAATTTGAACACAAGTTCCAAATCAAAACAATCAAGAAACCTTCCAAAATTGAAATCAACAGCAAATAATTATTAAATACCTATTATGAACAAAGCACTTGCAGAAGGTTACAGAGAAAAGTCTGTAAAAATCTTGTAATCATCATTATAATAATCACAACATACTTACAGAGTATTTGCTATGTTTAGGGAACTATATCTTGCAGCGTCTACTATGTTTCAGGCATAGTGCTAGGTAATGGAAATATATAAAAGTCCCTGCCTTAAGAGAACTTACAATTACAATTGCAAACAAATATATACAAAGCAAACTCTATATAAGATAAATAGGAAATAAGTAACAGAGGGAAGGCACTTGAATTGAGAGGGGTTGGGAAAGGCTTGCTGTAGAAGGCTGGATTTTAGCTGGGACTCGAAGGAAGCCCTTGAGATCAATAAGGGGAGGGGAGGAGGAAAAGCACTGCATTCAGTCAGAAGAGCACCCAGAACTGAGAAAGAGTATCTTGTTAATGGAATAGTCAAAAGCATCCTGGGCCATTCGATTGAAAAGAAGAATCAGGAGACTGGAAAGATAGGAGAGGGCTACATTATTAAGGGCTTTGAATGACAAAGCATTTTGCATTTGCTCCTCAAGACACTAGGGAGCCACCAGGGTTTATTGAGTAGGGGGTTGATATGATCAGATCTGTACTTTAGGAAAATCATTTTATTGGCTGAACGGAGGACTGGGAAGAAACCTGGCAAGTAGACCCCTTTCCTTCCCCCTCTCCTCCCAAGCAAGCTAATACAATTATCCAGGTATGAGATGATCAAGATTTATGAGTGGAAGCAATGCCAGAGGAGAAAAGGGGGCCGTGTATAGGAGAGATGTTGCAAAGCTGTAATCAATAGGCCTTGGTAACAGATTGGGTATAGATAATAATGTTGCTTTAGGACAAACATGTCAAATGTCACTATTTAGTATTTGAAGATATTTTAACCATAATTTTATTTTCTATAATTAGTAGAATCATTTAGAACTACAAAATTAAGAGATCTATATCCCAGAACTCTATATGGGATGAACAAAAAGGGATAAGACGAGGCCACAAACATTCACATATAGAATGATATAATAACGTACCAAGCTCCAAAATACTGTTTCAAATGGGATCATGCAATGACAGTGTAAGTGGCCCCATAGTACACAAGGTCTGGAGTCAAGAAGACCTGAGTTCAAATGCAAACTCAGACATTTATGAGCTGTATGACCCTGGGCAAATAAATTAACCCTATTTTTCTCATTCCCTCATCTGTAAAATGATCTAGAGAAGGAACTGGTAAACCACTCCAGGACCAAGAAAAACTCCAAAAGAATCAAGAATGACTGAACAACAGCAAATGGCATTTACCACTACTTTAATCTTTGTTAGCTAACTTGTGTCTCTTAGACATTCGACTATCTAATAGCCCAGATAACACAATTTTATCTGACCTAATGATGCGAACTGAAATTTTTAAAGAATTTAATATTATTATATTATATTCACAAATATTATATTCAGATGTTGATGTAATTGATGATTCCAGGAAATTAAAAATCCATGTTAATTTTAGTTCTATTTGAAGCGCATAAAAATCAATGAAAAGAGACAAAGATAAGATGTGATATTCTATTACGGTTTGTGTGACCTTTGGACAACTCACCCACTTTCTCCTTCTATAGAATGGTGTTGGACCAAATGTCTTCCCAGCTCCCTTCCAACTCTCAATCTATGATGATACATTTTTTTAACTTCCTGTGAAGGATGAGAACTCCAGATAGACCTTGGATTGTGCAGAGACATTTTTTGTGATGGGTCTCCGTGCACTAACCATATGGTGAATAGGAGCGATTTTGACTGGCTGCCCAAATGGAACTGGGAAAACAACCAGAAGACACTACTACACCAGAATCTCTTCCTTCTTCTAGTTTGTCTTCTTCCTACCTGGTGCCATCTCATGATGTAAGGGGAGCATTCTAAGACTCTCTTCTTCTGAAGTGGGTCACATATAATCGGTGAACTTAAGCCTTCATTCTTTGTGTTTGTTCTCTCACGCTGGATGAGACTATGACCTATGAAAGGTCAGGAGACTGAGCCACTGGCTGGTCTGGGAGTTGAGTCTATGTCACCTTGTATAGTCAATCCAGTATTGAGGTCCTTGAGAACAAGGAGTCACATTTGGAATTCGCCAGATTTCTAAGAAGTAGCCAAGATAAAAGGGCTTCTAGACTCAAATCTGCATTTGGACGTGATCTTGGTTGGATGGTACCATGTAGAAACTGCATTAAATCTGAGCCTATTCTCTCCAGAGATCAAAGTAGCATAGAGGATAGTGGTCCACAAAATGTTGGGGGAAAATATTTATACTTTTGTTCTTGCTAAATTTTTCTAATAAATATTCCTTTGTAAAAACTAGTTGATATTAATTGGCAATATGGATTGGAGGTGCTAGTCACTGACAGGTAACAGTAGCTGGAACCACACTGGAATAAGGACTCAAGCAAATAGAATTAGAGATAACATACTCAAGCCTTCAAGACTATCCCTAGGACCTCTCACAGGGGGAAATGCAACTGTCCCAGTTCTGGCAGAGTAAGGCCAGAGATCCTACAACACTCATAAAGTCAGTAAACTGATGGCCTTATAGCTCAATAGGAACACCAATTATAACATTTTGCAGCATCATTTTTCATAGAAACAATCAAAATAATGAATGGGAATATGTATGTTACTTTAATTCTCATTTGTAGTTCTATCCTTTTGAAGCACATCTTCAGAATTTCTTGTATCGTTATTTTGGACCAGAAAATTCAGGGATATATTTTGTTTTTATAAAAAATAACATCTAAATCACTGGAATCTTTTTTTAACCAAGTGTTATTTTCTTTTATATCTTTCTGTTCCTCCTTAGCTTTGTGGAAATGATTTTTTCCCTTTTTATATGGATTAAACATCTTAGGTTATCATCCCTCAATATGGTCCTTAAGTTTTTTGGTTGAATAAGGCAAGAGCATTGACAAAGACAGATTTGTTTAGGAAAAAGCCAATGTCATAACACTTTTTAGCAGTTATAAAATTTAAAAAGAAATCATTAAAAATGAATCATTACTTGACTATGTAAAGTAGGATTACCATTCCCAATTTATCCAAAAATATAAGATTTAATCATCTAACTATTCTTTGCCTTGTATCAGATTTTAAAATGCTAAAATTAATTTTTTTCTGATCACTGGATAATAATACTGATAACCCATTTTTCAATCATATTTGCTTATGTTTTTAAGAGATATACCAGAAGTTCTTTTTTTTTAACTTTTGTGTGTAATAGGAGGACCAGAATCAATGACCAGATTTTGGCATTTTGTTTAACATTATCTGAAGCTCATCTTTCTATTTCTTGGTATTTTCATTTGCTCTTATAATAGTTGCCTTTCAAAAATGGTATATTAGGATTCTTTTAACATTCTGGGAGAGTTAAGGCTTTAAGTTTACTGGTTTGTTTTTTATAGTTTGAACCTTGTCTGACTCTTTGTGATATCTTTGTGATTTTCTTGGCCAAGATACCAGCATGATATGCCCTTTCCCTTCTCCAGCTCAGTTTACAAATGAGGAAACTGAGGCAAAAAGAATTAAGTGACATGCCCAGGATCACACAGCTAGTAAGTATCTGAGACGGTATTTGAATTCAGGTCCTCATAACTCTAGACTTGGTGCTCTAACTAGGTGTGCCACCTAGCTACTCCCACTGAATAGATTACTCTTTCCTTATAAAAGAGTGTTGATAAAGCATGATGACTTTTGAAAAGGAGGTAGCATCTGTTGGGCAGATTTTCTTCCACAAATTGTGAGAAGAGATTGGTATTCACACATACTTTTAAAAATTGGCCCTTGTAGTACCTTTGGCCCATATGCTATAAGTCCCTGCCTTATAGGTCCCTGCCTTATTCTCCCTACTTTTTATGTGACCATTTTTGCTGTTTCTTCTAGTATCTCCACAATTGGAGCAACTCTGCTAGTTCTCTCATTTAGGTTTTAGATTTTTCTAGTTGAAGACAAGAGGCATTTATGGTTCAGGGAAGAAGTACAGAAAAATTGCATTGTCCAGAAGAGTAGGAGTATTGCACTTTGAATCATGATCAAAAGTTCAGAGAAACTTGAAAAAGAATTTTTGATTATTTCAGTAATTGCTACATCAAAAAAAATACTGAAGAAAACAAGGCACTTTTAAATTCTATAAAGATTCTTTGTCAACTTAATATATTTTAGTAATGCTAACAGAATTTCATAATTGTGATATATATTTAATAAGCATATACAGAATTTTCATTGACTTTGTCATGCATTTAAAATTTTCCATGAATAAGTAATGAGCAATATTCATTGTAGCTCTTTTTATAGTATCAAAGACTTGGAATCTAAAGGAGTATCTATCAATTAGAGAATGATTAAACAAGTTATGATATATTAATATGATAGAATACTATTGTGCTATTGGAAATGATGAGCAGTGTAGTTTAAAAAAAAACCTGGGAAAATGTAGATGAACTGATGCAAAGTGAAACAAAAAGAACCAGAATGAAAAAATATATTTTAAACAACTCTAATTGTAAAGACAAACCATTTTGAAAGACTTAAGAATTCTATTCAATATATTGACAGACATAATTCCAGAGGATTCATGATGAAATATATTACCTACTTCTTTAGAAATGATGGGCTCAAAAGTGCAAATTGAGACTTTTTTTTTTGACATAGCCAATATGAGAATTTGTTTTGCTTGGTGCTATGTACATGTTTATAACAGGGTTCTGCTTTTCTTGTTTTCTCACTGCAGGGAGTGGGGGAAAATGAAGAAGGCAGAGAAAGTAGGAGGAGAGAATGATGATCTAAAAATAAAATTGAATTTTAAAAACTTTTTATTAAGAAAAATAGACAATAAGTAACTGGTAGTTCACATATCAAAGAGGAGAAAACAGAAGTAGAAAGAGAATGATAAAGAATATGTTAAAGTAAGAAGTTGAAATTTTCACATTTTATTTAAGATTATGATCCATTAGTAGATTATATTATTTGCAACAGCAGTTACCATTGCAACTTATTTTTAACATGAATTGTTCAGAGCATGCACATTTATTATTTACTTGCTTTCTGCTGACCAGGAGGGAACTTCAATGGCCAGCTGCTGGCCAAATATAATTCATCTCCAAGGGCACTCTAATTGACTATTGAGGCAGAAGAACTGAAGGCTCAAGGGACCCTTTAAAAGAAGATGATTTCCCAACTAGTGTTTTCTTGGCTACAGTTTTCCAGGTGACAAGATGTGATTCCAGTGGGTCTTGCTCCAAACCAATATAATAGTAACACACAACCACCTTACCATAGGGGTGGAGACTTAACAGAATGGGGTCAGACCACAAGTCCTTAACAGACTGTGTTTCCTTTCTTTTGGTAGGTGACCTTGTGAGTTTTGAAAAATCTGGCTGTCTGCAAATATTGGTAGCAGCTAGCAGAGTTCTAGGCTAACTACAAGGGAAACATCTGCATCAGACAGTGACATCACCAAAAGAGATATAAAATATAGTCTATTTTGCTTAGGAAACTATACTGGGAATTGATGAGATGATGCCCAGTGGAGATGAAATGAAAATGGCTAATTAGTGCCTTGTAAAAGCTGTTTTATATCCCAATGAGGCTTATCCAGCAGTTTCCCAATAGACTACAATAGCAGTTATGAGTTACTGGATTTTGTCTAATAATTCTGAAATGTACACCATGATTCTTGTTAAAGGTTATTATTGCTTTTCATGTAGAAATAACCTTCCTGTCCTATATCTGACTCATGTTTATATCTTTTGTTATTTCTTCTCTCTGCCCTTTTTGAGGGAAACACGGATTTTTTTTAACTAAAACTTTAACTGAAACATAGACATGACTTGTAACTTTTACTACAATTCATATTGTCCCAGCATTGGGGGGGGTTGTTAAAGAGGATAAAGAGTAGGCGAATGAAAAGCACAACTTCTTAAATAGAAGTCAGACTTCCCCAGAAAGGAACCCAGACAAACTGCATCAGCTGGAACAGATGAGTGATGCAGGTAATCAGTACCTATTACTTAATTTGAGCAGTATAGTAACTCTGGGCTCTACATTGGACTTTTCTTTCTTTTCTCTGCTTAATGGTTTATTAACTTTTTAAAATTATTTTTTACATCACTGTCCCTTTCTATGACTGTTTTATATACACCAAGGCCACCCTTGTAACAAATAAGTACAAACAAAAATCAAAATATTACCCATGTCTGAAATGTATGTCTCACTCTATATCACTCATCCACTCTTCTCTGATGAAAAAAAATAGATATTCTTCAACATCAGTATTTTGAAGTTATGACTGTAGGGACAAGCAGGTAGTGGAGTGGATAGAATATTGGCTTGAAGTCAAGAGTTCAAATCCAGCCTCAGACACTTAATTGTGAGACGATAAGTCACTTGACTTCCATCTGCCTCCTTTGTAAAACTTTCTTCATCTATAAGATAGGGATAATAATAGCACCTACCTTTTAGGGTTGTATAAGGATCAAGATTATAACTGTATAGCTCTCAGGACAGTACCTGGCACAGTAAGTACTATAAAAATGTTAGCTACTATGATGATGATGATGACTGATTGCAACCTCAGAATTCTGGAATTTTTCAATGTCATTTTGTTTTATATAATTGGGGTCATTGTATAAATTATTTTTTCTGGTTCTGTATCAATTTATACACATCTTCTAAAATGAACCTGAATTTTTCATATTCATAATTTCTTACAGCAAATTATGTGCCATTACATTCACATACCAAAATTTGTGCATAGCTTATTTTTTCCTACTGTTTAATCTTTTAAAATGCCACCTACATAAACTAAGAATCTGAAGATGGATGACTCATTTCAGAAAGCAACAGACTATGCAAGATCGTCAAGGGAGACCTTTAAATCTTTGTTTATTAGGTAGGTGGACTGTTACATGAGAAAGCTAGAGTCCATAAAACATAAATAGCAGATACGGAGATATATGACAGTCTCAGGTTTTCATTTAGTAAGAGAGAGTTTTTTTAAAAAGATTTCTTCTTAGTTATTCATACTACTACATTTAGCACAATTTCTTAAGAACAGACTTTTAAAAAACCACATAATTTTATTGTTAAGGAGATACAAACTAAAAACACAAAGAAGTACCTTAAAACTGAAATCTTATGCAATAAATTCAAAATTTGCACTTGTGAAGAGAATCTATGTTACTAAGTAGAAGAAAAAAGAAATTTTAAAATGAAGAATTGGCAATATCTGTTTGGAAGAGACCCCTAGAAATCCATGTTACAGTAAGAAAAAAATCTCATTTCTTCTGGGGTATATATATTTCCTTTTTTTGTGAGGAGGGGGATGGATTGAAAGACTTGGTTAAGAGTAACAGAAAATTGATGGATAGGGCACTGCGGTGGGCCACACAAACTGGTGGTCATAATACCACCTATAATAATATAATACCACCATAATACCACACATACTGGTAGTCTAGAGAGCTAAGAAAGGACAAATCCACAGGCCTAAGTGATTTACTGGACATGTAGAAGTAAAATTGAGGAAAGTCAAAGATAAATACTGAGCTATCAAGCCTAGGTTAACAGGAAAATGATGATACTAAAGGTATTAACAAAAGGAAACTCATCTTAGGAAGTAAAATGAAATGTGATTATAAAAAAGGAAACAAAAGATCTCTCAATCATATGATAACATGAGGGTCTGGGTAAAAAAGAAACATATGAGTTGTGAGTTTTGGTTAGCTAGAGTATCAATGTACACTAATTTTATTTACTTGTTGCCAGGATCCTGTTTCATTAAAGTACAAAAAATATAGAGTAAAAAGAGAAGCAGAGAAGCAGAAAAAAAGAATACTTAATGTCTATAATAATTTTAAGAACCACTGAACATTCTGAGACATTAAGTCTCTCACAAGTCTTTCATATCCTAAAGATGAAACCCTGGGCTGCTTCAGACACTTTCTAGCTACGTGACCCTTAACCTCTCAGGGCTTCTATTGCTTCATTTCTTAAATGAAAGTATTAGCCCTGATGGCTTCTATAAACTATATAACTATAAACTATGCTCATATTATCTGTACATGAGTAAATTATTAGAAGAAAAAGAAAACTTTCATTACTTCAATGAATCTCTGATTTCAATGTACATATTTCCTGCAATGATACAGATTCTAACATTCCTACCCATCCTGATCATCTCTTACTCAGGTCCTCCCATGGAGCATTTCCTTTATTGACATTACAAGGCTACCAGTAGAGCATACAAGATGTTCACTGATTTTCCCTCAATCTGTCTAGCCCATTTTTTTTTTTAGGTTATGTGTTTCTTGGATGACATTTTTTAAAAACAATACTTCTCCTTCATAATGTCTTGTTTGTAATGGCTCATACCTGGCCCACAGCCCATGTGCCTTCTGTTGTTCTTTGGATGATTCTTACCTCCAATTCTTCAGAGAGTGTACTGTGCTATGACTTGGAGACAAACAACATGACCAGAAGTACAATAGTGTTTAAAAAAAAAGATGGGCCATTGGTTTAAGGAGAGGCATATAATCATGGGAAAAAAACTATACAATTTCATCAAACTATCCAAACTGCTCTTATATTGTTCAATTCTGAGCCTAGTTCATTGTCTGTATTGTCTATGTATATTTTTCACCTAATTTATGTAGGTATGATGTAAACATAGTAAATATTAATGTTCTCTTCTCCTTTAAAAATGTAGTTATAAATATAATATTAAGGTCCAAGATTTTTTACCACATCTGTGGTAGCTTTTCCTCCTTTAGCTATCTCAAGAATAGATCATTCAACAAACTCAGTTTGATTGCTTCTTGTACCTTCTCTCTACTTAAATCTAATCCAATAGCTTTTCCCAATCTATCTAGCCTATATTATTGCAATACCTTCCTAATTGATCTCCTTATCTCAAACTTCTCTCCAACTTCATTCCATTCTTCAGAGTGATTTTCCTAAAGTTCAGTTCTGACCCTTTGAGTCACCTGCCAATTCTTATCATTTCTACCTCCATAATTTTGCTCATCTCCACTCAAACACATTCCTATGAGGCTCCTGTCATCGCTCATCTGGACTATTATGACAGCTTACTATTTGATATCTCTGACTCAAATTTTTTGATTTTCCTAAAGGAGATCTGAACATGTCTCTTCCTCTACTCAATAAACTCTAGTGACTCCCTATTATCTTTAGGATAAAAAATAAACTACTCTGGCATTTAAAGCTCTTCATAACCTGTCCCCTTCCTATCTTTCCCCAGATACTGGATACTGAGATCCAGAGATACTGGAGTGATTTGCCATTTCTTTCTCCAGACTTCTTTATGTATTACTCCTTTCATACAGCCATACTTAACCTGTGGTTCCTTGCATATAACACTGTCTTCATGCCATTGGCTGTCTCCTATGCTTGGCATTAACTTTCTCCTTACCTCCTCTTCTTGGAATTGTTCACTTCCTTCAATACTCAGTTTGAGTACTATCTTCTACATGAGATCTTTCCTAGTCCCCCTGCTACTAAGTTCTTCTTATAGCCTTTGGAATTTATTGAATAGAGGATTTCTTGATGTGAGAAATCATTCCTAAATCAGCCATCTGCATAATGAATTCATTTATTTATTAAAGATCAAAATTTAGAAAATTTATGGAGTTCAGTTAAGACACCTGCATTTTAACTGATTTACATAAATTATTTGTGCTAATTTTTAAAAAATTGAATAGAGAAAAGGACAATCCTTTCCCAGAAATTCTCCTGTTATAAATTATCCTAACAAGAAGGTTAAAAGAGCCCAGAAATTGATCTATTGGCAAGAGGAGAGACATGATACTCAATTGCAACACTCTACCAGTCAATGAGAATTTATAAAGTGCTTTTTATGTGCCTGGCATACAATCCAAGATGGTAAGAATATAAAGAAAAACAAAAGACAAATGGTCCCTGCTCTGAAGGAGTTTACATTCCAACAGAATCATGCACATATGTAGTCATATGTAAACTATATGCAAAAAAGATACCAAAGGTTCCCTTTGGTCATAGATAAAACTACTTTTTTTTTTTGGGGGGGGGGGTTAAACCCTTCATAAACTGGTTTGAGTCTACCTTCCCAATTTTATTAAACATTAGTTTCTTTCCCACACTCTGATGCTAGACTGTCCTAAGTGCTCCACATAGGACACTTTCCACTAGTGTGCTGCTATCGGGTTGTTTCAGTCATATCTGAGTATGACTCCATTTGGGATTTTCTTGGTAAAGACACTAGAAGGGTTTGCCATTTCCTTTTCCAGTTCAGCTAACAGATGAAAAAAAATGAGGCAAATAGGTTAAGTGACTAGCCCAGGGTCACACAGCTAGAAAGTATCAGAGGCTAGATTTGAACTTCAGGAGTCTTCCTGATTCCAAGTGTGCCACCTAGCTCCCCCCTTTTACTGCTACATCCTGTGTCTGGAATATATTCCTTATATATAAGTGTATATGTTTTCTTCTGTACTGCTCTTATTCCTTCCTCTTGAAGTTCCTTGTGGGTAATGCTAGTTTTATTATGTGTTTATACTCAGCACCTACCATAGCATCTGGCAGCTAGTAGCTAATTATAATGGCTAGCATTTACATAGAACTTTAAGGTTTACAAGGTATTTTATATATGTTATTACCCATGAGTAATAAGTAATAAAAAGTTGTTACCTATGAGGTAGTGCTATTATTACTAATCCCTGCTTTACAGATGAGGGCACAAGTTGTAAACTCACATGAGGGACTGTCTGCTCACATTCCCGGCAGTTAGCAAAGTGCCTAACATATAGCAAGCACTTAATCGACAATTTTGACACGCTCAGGCTCATACAAATAATTCTTGAGGCAGAATTCAAATTCAGGTCTTCCTGAGTTCTGGTCCAACATTTTATCCGCTGCTTCATGTAATTGTTTTATGTTTAATAGATGTTTATTAAATAAAATAAAAATTTAAATTTTAAATAAATAAAAAGTAATTAATGTTTACTAAAAGAGTTCTATATGGAGGGAGTAGTCAAGGATCCTATTCTTGCACAGAGTTCCTCTGGTGCAAACCCATGTGGGTTTTGAAGTATATACAAATACTATGTAACTGGTCCTGGTAGGCTAACCAATGACTGTGGTGGTATAGCAAGCATCAACTCATTTCCTCTCTTGGTTTGTTTTCTTTTCATCTACCATCATTCTGATGAGAAACAATGTTAAAAATGGAGAAACCCCAGACCTTCCCCGTCCAAAGTCTATGAATACAGTTTCTTTCCCTGATCATATTTTCATTTGAGTTACATGAAGGAGATGATTACTGAGCCTCGAGGAATCAGGAAAATGAGCTGTCTGATTTCCAGGAGGGGAATTTATATAAGGGATTGTATCTAGCCAGTTCAGTTTTAAGGTCCAGAAGAATAAAGATCAGCCTTTAAGACTTGGACCAGTGGTCAGTAAGACAAGGATTCATCCAGGAGTGATGCTACATTTGAATATGAACTTGAGGAGACCAATGCTGTATAGAAACTTGGTTCAGTTTCAGTCCACTCTCTCCAGACTGTGATGGTATATAGCGAAGAGAATGTCCCTAAGAGGTTGAAGTGAAATATTTGTACTTCTGTTTTTGCTGTATCTTCAGAATGACTCTCTTTGTAACAGCTAATTGATGGTAACTGGTAAAATGGAACTAGAGTGCTAATTAATCTCCAGGAGCAGCTAACAGCCATGTCAGAATGGTAGCTCAAGACAGTAACATTAGCCAAAAAAATACCTCAATTCCTCAGGGTCATTCTAGAATCTTATGGCAGCAAATTATCTAGCCTTGTTCTGAGAGAATAAGGCCATTTTGATTGCATCAAAAATATTCGTGGCATGCAGGTATGAGGTCTTTCTGGGTAATGTAACACATTTTTGGCCTCTCATTTTTTTTTTCCCAATGTATTTCTCTCTATTCTCATCTATTCCTAGGTAAGCACTACAGTTAATAAGTATCAAAGTGTGTTGATTTAATTCAGGAGTTCTTACATGGTTTTTCATAGAATTTCTCTATCTTTAATTTTCTGAAACAAAAAGCAAGTAGAAAAACCACTATAATTCTCATAGTGCCATATTTCTTAAGAGTATGGCAATGCCCAATGACCAAATGTCCCATTAAATGATGGTTATCGTTGCCTTTGGGCACATGATAAAATAAACTCTGCCAATTCCTTTGTTTGCCTCCCTAAGAAGAGCCTCTGAGTCACCCTTTCCTCAGCTCTCACTTCCTTCTTTTGCTTCTAAAAAGAATGTAAAGATTGTTAGAGTAGAGCTCCTTTGTCAATGTCAACTTATTGGTCATTGGACAAGAAATTAATATTTAGTGTACCAATGGAGCCATATTAAAGTTTGTAAATAGTCTAAAGTCTGTGGGAGTCTTAGTACTCTGCTTTTTTAATCGACATCATTTTTTTTGGAGAGCCACTGGATAATTTTCTTTGTTTCATGGATTGCCATGGTCAAAGCATTCCTCATCAAATGCCCATCCTGGTGGTGATGAGCCATGTTCCTACTTAGCTAGGCTAGTCCTTGGAAAGAACTGGGTCTTTTGCTGAAATGATCCTCAAAACATTTCCAAAAATCTTCATTTGGCATAGCTTTTGAGAACTCGGGCTCACCTTCATATTAGAGGGAGATACTGGAACAGGACTTTATATTGTTCAGTTGTGTTCATCTCTCTCTTATCCCATTGGGAATTTTTTTTTTTTTTTACCAAAGATGCTAACGTGCTTTGCCATTTACTTCTTCAACTCATTTTATACACGAGGAAACAGAGGCAAGCAGAATTAAGTGACTTGCCCAGGGTCAAACAACCAATTAGAGTCTGAAGTAGAAGTTGAACTCAGGAAGATTTTTTTCCTGCTGGCTCCAGATCTAGCACTTTATCCATCATGCCAGTAAGCTGCCCAGTAGGACTTTGTTGAGGAGTTCATAAATAAAATTCATTTTCAAATTGCTAAAGATGGGACTCATCTCAAAATAATTTTTTTCCTGTAGTTACAAGGAAATACTTTGATCAAACTTTTCAGCATTAACAAGAACAAGCAATTTAAGTCCCCTACCCTAACTCTTCCTTAATGCAATCATTAAGTTTAGCAGTCCAAAGACATCTTAGTTCTTTACTGCCAAAATCCAGCAATGTTAATGATTAAAAGAGCAGCTGTCTGGATTATCATAGGGACAACCTTCTGTCTTCTTTAGCTGGAGTCTCTGGTGAAGAGAAGACTATGTGGCAAGATGATGCAAAAAATAAGATCATTAAATACTGGCAGCACTTTGGGATAAATCATTAGTTTAGTATGTCAATTTCTAACTGTCTAGTAAAAATTGAACTTACAATTAATAGGGAACAAATGCAAACTCCATTTCTTGTTTCATCCCCCAAATTAAACTAACTGCACTTACTTCACATTGCATACAGGGGATGTTTAATAAAAATATGTTTCATTAAATTGAAGAGTCATTTTTCCCTAGAAAAAGAGGACCTTACAATTTCAAGATTAGCATTAAGGAAATACAAAAAAAAATTTTTTTAAAGGAACTCAGCCTGGAATGAAAATGAAGTATTGTTATAAAAAGCTCTATATTCTAAACGATTCTTCCAATTTAGCAAAAGATATTCTCAGACTTTAAAAGATCTCCCATTCTATATCTTGCCATCTGTTTTTCCACTTGCTGACAGATTTAAGGTCTTCTTGCGATATTTCAGTAAATTCCACAAGGGTTTCCCTGACCTATTTATTATGACCAAACACTGGCAGTTCTTGAGATACATGTTTAACTTTTGAATATTCCTTCCATATGATCTCATACATCTCTCCTACCACCTCCTACCACAGTCATTCCATTTCCTCCCTTCTCCTCCCCTATTCCAAACCACCTCTTTCCTAATGACTTATTTTCCTCTTTAAGCAGACCTACAATGCTTCCATCTTTCTTTCTATCTTTTGCCATTTCCACTCAGATAATTCTAGCTCAGTCTCCTTTCTCACTTGTACTACCCTACCTCCACCCCATAAAGCATTTTCTCTTTTGCATTTTTTTCAATTCTTGGCCAACTCCTCCAGGAAAGTCCTTTTCTTCCCCTTGGCTCCATTTATAGGTGAAAAATTCTCATAATCACAGCTGGTTAATTTAAGTGTATCCAGAGAGATATATTCCTATTGAAGTAAAAAAAATGGGAGTTTCGAAATGAAATTAGATTTTAAAAATATTCCAATGTTAAAAAAAAAACCTACCCATTCCTTATTAAATTTGTTTTTCTGTTTCAGTTATTAGAGAGACTGTGTTGTTAGTGGAAAGAATTCTATATTTGTAGTTAAATGATTTGCATTTGAATCTGCTGCTTATTAACTGAGTGACCCTGGGCAAATCATGTAACCTGAGTTTTGGTTACATCATCTCTTTTATGAAAGGGGATGAAAATACTTCTATATAGACGCACTACACAAGGTTATTGAGAAGAAAGAGCCTTAGAAACCTTTAACGGCTTGTTATTTTTGTCACAGTTTTGTTTTCTATTTTTCAAAATCATTGTATGGCATTTCTACTTAAGTTATAAGTTAAAAAGGCTCTTGTACTAATCCAAGGACCCAACCATTCTTTATAAAAATATAATAAATGCCATTAAGTATAGTAATTTCTATAAAAATTGCATTCCATGTTCCAAACGACCAATTTACAAATGAACTTTTGGACTTCTTCTAGGTGGGAGTACACTACAGTGGGAGAAGAAGGGTTCTGATGCCAAAAGACCTGAATCTAATTATTCCTCTGTCACTTAATTGGGCAAATCATTTGCCTTTTCTGGATTTTTGTTTTCTCATCTGTAAAATGAGAGCATTGGATTAGGTAGTTTGTGAGTTCCCTTCCAGCTTTAAATCTATGATCCTCACACATACCAAAATTCTCTAAATTGAACACAAATACATGCATTTGTCTGTTCAGTGAGGAGTTAATACAACAGTTTGTCCATATCCAAATGTGGGTTAGAAAATAATTATATATATAGATATATATATAGATCTATATATATATTTTTTTAGTAAAATCTATCTCACTTAAACTACCCATTACATCTTTCTCAAGCTGCATGTGTGGCAAAGCAAATAAAGTTTTATAATTATGCTGAAATTTTAGGTACTTTAAAATTAATTTTGTGGTTTTTTTTTTAAATAAAATATTGTCATGCTTTGGTTTTTCATTTTTGAAGTCGTATATTTTAGGCATAGGAAATACTCATCCCCTTCAATACATTTTTCATCTGTCATAAGGATAATTCCTTGCACTTAGTAGGTGCTTAACAGGTAATTGTTGAATTTCATTTTTTTGCTTCTAGCATCTTTCTAAAGGATTCCTTGGGTTCATTGTCTTTAATGGAAAAGTCTCATGTATCTTTTAGATTTACTCTTAACTCCCAATTTAGTTTTTTGGTAGGAATGTTTTCAATATGATGCTGCTCATTAAATGTACATCCAGAATGTCTTGTACTGATTGCAAAAATGTTGTCTTTATTTTATCATGAGGAATTTTTGAGAAAGAGGGTTAGAAGTAATAGATAGCCTGATTGTGAGGGATTGGTTTCAGCTTGCTGATTACTCAATTTTCCATGGGAAGACCAAAAAAAAAAATCAACATTTTATGATTAAAGAGGATTTAAAAATTCCTCTCCTAGGTTATGAGATTCCCTGTGGAGTAGTGTTTTAGAAGTAGATAGGAAAACAAGGACTGAAGTCACCATGGAGATTGAATATGGAGAAATATTTTTTGATCTCTATATAAAGAGTTCTACCATCCTTAGATGCAGCAAGAAAAAACACCTAAAATTACAAGTGAAGTGCAATGTTAATGGTAATAACACCATTAAAAGATACTTCAAAAAGATTCTTCAAGAACCTAAAATTATGATCTGTATACATTTCAATATATAGATATAATCAAATAGTCTTTATAGAACATGAGATAAAACAAATAAACACACTGATTATTGAATTGATTAATATTTGAGTTGTTTGTTTAAGACATAAAACACAATCTCAAAGAAAAAATAAAAATTTGTGTTCATGACACATGCAAACCACAAACCATAGTTTTCAATTTATACTCACTGTAACAAATAATTATAATATCCAGGCAATATAAAAAACACAGATCTTCCTTTATCTTTTGAAGGAATTTGTACTTCATGAAACCTATATCCATAAATGAGTGAAATCTTTGTACTATCTTTCTCATTAATTCCAAAGCAAGATTTCCTGGGATATTTCTCAAACTTAACTGCAACCTTATCCCATAGGTTACCTCTTTAATGAATTGTATTTTCTTGCCTTTATCCACAGAGCTAGTAATGATTAGGACTAAAACAGAGTTAATTACAGTACCTTTCAAGCAAGGTCCTAAATTTAGTTCTTTGTTCAGCCTACTGTGATTGTGGATGAATCACAGGGGTTCTTAAAACAAGATACACAGAATTCGATTTAATTATGCTCTGGGGTGGAAGCTTTAGCCCATGGACATTAATATCATTAAAGAAAAAGTGAGACTATAGGGTGGGGGAACAGGAAAATGTTGGTTATTTATGACTGTAGCAAACTGAACTTTCCAGTGCTGGCAAGGTCTCAAAAATGGCAGTAATTGAAACAAATGGGCTTTACATGCACAAAAGAGATTTCAGCAACTGTGATGGTAATTTAGAAAAAGAAGAGAAAGAAAGCATTAGCAAAATTGTAGTGCCTCTTTAAAAACCAAGAAAAGAAAGGCTAAAGTAAACATGTGAGCCAAGGCTGCAGTTTGAACCATATGGCCCTGCAGGAGAGCAAGAGGGAACCCCCCTGACTCACCTCTCCACACTACTCTTTCAGCTACAAATTTCTCTCATTCTCCCTTCCCCCTTCTCCACTCCCACCTCAGGGATGCAGGTGCCTGCTGCTAATGAGACTAATTAACATTGATGTAAGGAACATATGTTACCCTCTATCCTTCAGTAAAGTATAAGGCTAGTTAGATATTTAAGAAGAGATTTTAATTTTTTTTTTGAGGAGAGGGTTCAGACCAATGAGCTCATTAGAGCAGAGAAATTTTTTTTTTTTTTTGGCTGAGGAATTAGGGTCAAGTGACTTGTCCAAGGTCACACAGCAAGGACATGTTAAATGTCTGAGGCAAAATTTCCTGACTTCAGGGCTGGTGCTCTATCCACTACACCCAACTAGCTGCCCCTAGTGGAGAACTTTTCAATATGGAAGCTACCTCTACCACTGTATATGGGATACTCATTTGTAATTTAAAGTCTTAAACTTATAATTTACTTCTAGTATCTAGTAAATCTAGTAAAGTAAAGTAAAATGTGGTACTTCTCAAGTTCTTCAAGAGCCACAGAATGAATTTTCGCCTATTATATTCTTGGTTCATAATCAACTAAGTAGAAGGTATTTTCTTTGTTTTTAGGGATTACAATTTTGTTTCCAAAAATTCAATTCAGTGAACAAAAAATGTTCTTTATCCAAGTTAGACATCTTCCATAAAAGAAAATTCCAGTTATGATTAGGTTATGAGACAATGCTAAGATAGATGGATCACAACTGTTCTCCTCCTTTGTTTAAAAGTGCATATTAAAAGGATTGGTGGAATTGTGAACTGATCCAACCATTCTGGAGAGCAATATGGAACTATGCCTAAAGTGCTATCAGAGTATGCATACCCTTTGATCCAGCAGTGTCTCTACTGGGTCTATATCCCAAAAAGATCTTAAAGGAGGAAAAGGGATCCACATGAGCAAAAATGTTTGTAGCAGCCCTTTTTGTAGAGGCAAGAGACTGGAAACTGAGTGGATACCATCAATTGGGGAATGGCTCAATAAGTTATGGTTTATGAATGTTATGGAATATCATTATTCTATAAGAAATGACCAGCAGGATGATTTCAGAGAGGCTTGGAGAGACTTGCATGAACTGATGCTCAGTGAAGTGAGTAGAACCAAGAGAACATTGTACATGGCAACAGCAAGATTATATGATGACGGACATGCCTCTTTTCAACAGCTTAGTGATTCAGGCTAGTGTCAATGGTCTTGTAATAGAGAGATCCATCTACAGCCAGAGAGAGAACTGTAGAGACTGAGTGTGAATCACAATGTTCTAATGTCTACAACATCCCATGCTTATGTTGTCTTTGTTCAGTCATATTCTCTCCCTGACACTAATGGGGTTTTCTTAGCAAAAAGATACTAGGGTGATTCGCTACTTGCTTCTCTGACTCATTTTACAGATAAGGAATGATGCAACTAGGGTTAAGTGACTTGTGCAGGATCACACAGCTAATAAGTGTCTAAGGTCACATTTGAACTCAGAAAGATGAGTCTTCCTGATTCCAAGCCCAGTGTTCTATCCCATTCCACCACTAAGCTACCTTCCATGCCTACAATTTCACATTTTGCTACTGAGATGAGAGAAGTGTGTTTCATCATCAATATTTCTGGAATCAAAACCGGTGACCATCCTTAATCTGTTCTCTTACATCTCTTGGTGCTTTTTAAATTATGTTACTGTAATTTGGCACAATTTCTTCCTGGTTCTGCTTAGGTTGCTCTATATCAGTTCATACATATCTTTCCATATTTCTCTGAATTTCTCACATTTTCTGATAGCTTAATAGTATCAATTAATTCATATACTATAGTTTCTTATGTTCCATGAGTTCCAAACCCCATTGGTATGAGATTCTTCCCTTTTGATAAAGATCAGGGGCTGTGTGAGGGAAAGGGTGAAGTTGATAAGAATAGCAGAGAGGAGGGATCCAGTCTCTTGCTACAGTCTAGCTGTGTCTTGGGCTCTGCAGTCATTTTAGGAACTGTCTAGCTTCAAGTGAGAAGATGGTCAATGCTAATCTCACTTTATGTTGCTGAAGGAAGAATAAGACTCCAGGAAGAAGCCAATGTGAAAGGAGCTGGCAGTCTCCATCACTTTCCTATTCATGGTTTGCTAATTAAAAACTTCAAGGAATTTCCTCTTGGGTGAGATCTGGGACTCTCTCTTGGTTAAACTGAATTATTTTTCTTCCAGTAGAAGAGTTCTTTCCTTCTGTATCATTTGGTAGGTATTCTCCTGTGTATATTTTTCTCTGATTTCTGGTCTGCTATTGTCCTGAATAAAAGAGTTTCTTTTCTTCTATAGGGGTTCATTATGTAATTGGTATTTGGTGAGATAAGAGTTAAGTTTTAGATATAAAGCTTGGCTCCTCCTTTCCCAAGTAGCTATGAGAAATTTATCTTGAACTTAAAAACTACTTTTTGTAAACTAACGGTATTTAGTGGAACAGATAGATATAATTCTAGCATATAATTCTCTTTGAAGTGAGAAGAGTGGCAAGCCTTCTGGCCCCAATCTTTTGCTTTGCCCTCTGCAGGACAATAAAGTCTCTTTTGGAGGAAGATGGGAGAAGAGATCAGACATATCTACTTTTTCTCCTTTAAGCTACACAATGACCTCCCAATGCTACATGTGGAAGAACAGCTTCATTACACTTAAAATTTTTTAAGCTGACCCTATTCTGACCCTCAAGTTATCATCCTCTAAACTCCAAAGCTAAACTCCTAGAAAAATTTATCATCTCTTCATTGCCTTCACTTTCAATCCTCGTCACCCTTTGCAATCTGAAATCTTCCTTAACTGATACTGGTTTCTCCAAAGTTACCAGCAATCTCTTAATAGTCAAATCTAGTCCTTTTCTTAGTCATACCCTTCCTAAGATATCTGGACCATTTGACATTGTTGAACCACTACCCTCTCCTTTTGGTTTTGGTGATACTGCTCTGGCAATTTTTTGCTGGGTCATCATCCAATCCTGCCCTTTAGCATGAATGCATTTCAAAACTGACTCATCAGCTCCCATCCGTTTAATTATCTCCTTTATGCAGATAACTTCTATATGTAGTTCTACTATATATCCTCAGTTCGATTGCTGCATTGCAAAATTCCTACTGGACATTCTGAATGCATTTCAAACTGAACAAGTTCAAAATGGAACTCATTTTCTTCTTATTTTTGTTAGGTACACACCATCTTTCATCCAGATTCATAATAGTAGAATAATCCTTGATTTCTTTCTTCATCTCTCTGCCACCATGGCCCATCAATAGCTATCATCTTGTTATTATACTTTTATAAGATCTCTGAGGTCCAGCCTCCTCTTCTCTTATATAGCCACCATTCATTCAAGCCTTCATTACCTCATGTCTTATATCCTCACTGAGCTCCTTCCCTCTAATCTTTCTCGACGCTGAAGTGAGGATCTGACTATGCCATTCCCCAATCAATAAGCTCCCATGTGTCCCTATTACTTCTAGCATTAAATACAAATTTCTTTAGCATTTATAGCTTTTAATAATGCATTTACAATCTAATTATATGTTATGATTATTCACACATTTTATAGGCCAAAGTGGTTTTCTTGCTGTTCATTACACATACTTCCTTTTTCAATAAGTTTGCATGGGCTGTCTCTCATATGCTCTCTCTTCACCTCCGCCTCTTAGAATCCCAAATTTTTCCCCCAAATTTCTTCAGGGTTTAGTTAACATACACAGATGTGGTGCAGCCATTTTATCACAAGTGATGTGAATTCTAATTGAGTCTATCCCATTCCAATTGACAACTTTATCACATACAAAAAGGTCAATTTCCTGGAACTATTATCTTGTCAGCATGACCAAAGTTTACTCAAGCCAAAGAATCCTGCAGATTAGGGATCCTTCCCACTCCTGAGCAAGTGCAGTAAACACATTCTCACCCTACAAATAACCTTTATAACCAAGTACCTAATTCCTCCCTAACTCTCTAGACGCTGCACTTTCTCTTCACTTTTACCCTTTAAATGGTCCCCTTCACTAAACCCACTGCTTAATCATTTAACTAGTGAAATGATGATAAAGGGCTCATTGTGGCTATGATAATGCCTTTTGTGAGTTTTTCACATTCTGAAACACTCTCCCAAAATCTGGTTCATATATATTGAAGTGCTCTTGAGAAAACTTTGGAGTATGGATTGCCTAAGATGGAGATCCTTTCTAATATTTAGCTCAGTTCCTGGCACATAGTAAATACCATATTGATATTAACTATTACTATCATTATTATTATTATTAAATAGAATTGGCTGCTTTTTTGGTTATATAATATATAATCACATTAAGCATATTTCCACATTAGTCATATTGTGAAAGAAGAATCAAAACAAAAAGGAAAAATCCATGAGTAAGAAAAAGCAAAAAAAGTGAAAATAGCATGCTTTGATTTGCATCCAGACTCCATAGTTCTTTCTCTGGATGCAGACAGCATTTTCCATTATGAGTTTTTTGAAATTGTCTTAGATCATTATATTGCTGAGGAGAGCTAAACCTATCAACACTGATCATCACACAATGTTGCTGTTACTGTGTATAATGTTCTACTGGTTCTTCTTCACTCAACATCAATTTATTTAAATCTTTCCACTTCTGCTCATAATTTCATATAACATGATAGTAATTACATTACGTTCATATACAAGAAGGTTTGTTCAGTCATTCCCCAATTGATGGGTATCCCCTCAATTTCCAATTCTTTGTCACCAGAAAAAGAGCTGCCATAAATATTATTATACAAGTGGGTCCTTTTGCCTTTTTAAAAAAATTACTCTATGAGATACAGACCTAGTAGTCGTATTACTGGATCAAAGAATAAACACAGTTCTATAGCCCCTTGGGCATAGTTGAATTGGTCACTCTCCCATAGTTGCTGCTATTCCCTTATCTGTTGCATCCAGAGGATGAAGATCCCAGTTCACCCACAGCAACAGTGCTATTTATTGAACCTGAGAGGCAAAGAATTATTCTTCCCTTGCTCCCTCTCTTTTACCCTGGCTCTGAGAAATGGTCCCTACACATAGATGGCGGGGGTTGTGGGGGGGGGGAAGAGGTAGGGAGAGTTGTTTCTCTACAATGTTGTTTATTCTCCTTAGTTTTAAGTGCCAGAAGTGATTTCCATAGGACCAGTAGTTTGGGTCATAATGACCTTGGAGTCAGGATTTCAGGAGGGATAGTACAGGTAGCCAGCCCAGAATGAGAAGCCAAGGTGTCTGAACCCTTTCCTAAAGTAGGTTTTGGTCTTGGAAATGGGGTCATGTCCTACAGAATTGGGCTAAATAAATTATTAATATAATCTCTTTTCCCTCTCCAGAGATTGAGGTTGCACAGGAAGAAAGAAGGCTTATACTCCTCATCTGATTTATAGGTAAGGCAGCTCTAAATCTGTTCTGCTTCCTACTTTTGAATGATCTGCATATATAATTTTTATATTGGAATCACACTGCAATTTTATTTTGTATTATAAATGAAAAAAATATTCTAAGCTAGCGAGGCCCTATAAAACAGGCAATGGCAAGATTTGGCCATGGGCTGTGTGTTTGCTGATCTGTGGTCTATCAATCAATAAAACAATAAATCAAGCCCCAATTTGCAGTAGTTGTGAATTTCCAGGCATAAATGCTCACAGTGAAAATTTAACAATTGGTTTTCAGGAACCAGTTCTCGCTGGCTCTAGCACATACCTGTTTATATTTGTTCTTGGTTCCTTTTCCAAAAGAACACAAGTTCTTTGAGGGGAGGGACCATTTAATTTTTGTCTTTGTATTCCCAGATCCTTGCACAGTGCCTAGCAAACAGCAGTTACTTAAGAAATTTGTGTTGAATTACTGTCTTTGATTTGCTTGGAAATACATGCCCAATAGTGAAATAACTGAGTCAAAAACTGTAAGTAATGATTTTTCTCATAAATTGTTTTCCAGAATCACCAGATTAATTCATAGCTCTACCAAAAGCAAATTTAGAGTTTCTATCCTTCTATAGCCTCACCAATAAGAACTATTTCTATATTATATCCTAGTTTGTCAATTTGATGGGTGTGAACTGATGTTTGAAGTTGTTTTTAATATACCTTTCTCTTACTATTCATCATTTAGAGTAATTCTTTATATGGTTGTTGATAGTTTCCAAGTTTCTTTTAAAAAGAACATTCATCCATGTCATTTGACTGCTAAGCTATAAGTAATTGGCTCTTGCTCTTACATATTTATCTCAATTTTCTATAGTTCTTGGATATTAATTTTTTATGAATGGCATTCTGTGCAAAGATTTTTTTCTGTACTTGATAGTTTTTTCTATTCTAGCCATAAAGATTTTATTTGTGCAAAAGTATTTAAAATTTATGACCTAATTGTATGTGTTATATAATTAGATAATAATATAACATAATATAATTTGGCAATTTTCTCTTTTTAAACTTTCATATTCCTTGTTTGGCTATAAATTTTCCTCCAGTCATCACTATGACAAATGCCTCCTTTTGTAATTTTTTTAAACATGATATGACCTTTTACATTTAGTACACTTGCTATTTTGAAGCTTATTCTGACAGAGTGAAAGATGATGAGCTAAAGCTCTTCTACCATACTACTTTATAGTTTTCCCTGAGGTTCTTGTTGAATAAAGTATTCTTTCCCTTGTATTCCATGTCCATGTATTTATTAAACAAAAATGGGGCCTTTTTCTGGATCTTGTCTAATCTCTTCTTTTTGCCTGTCCCTGGGCATCAATTTTTCTAATTATGACTCTTTCAGTTGATCAAACAACCTTCCCACAATCAGACTTACTACAGATCTCTCACCTAAAAGTTTTATCTGCCTTGCTGCATTAGGCTGGAGAATAGACAAGAAATTCTTCAGCTACATTGTTAAATAGCATCTAATATTTTTAAAAATACAAATCAATTTTAGGTAGATTATTTAGGTGATCATAAATACAATGAGCAGATTTTCACACATCATTTAAGAGTTCCTCTAGAATTTTAAATATTTTTATCATATTTTATGAAGGATCTTAAATTTAAAAGTTTCACCTTCCAAGAAAAAATCAACATTAGTATTAAAAAGAAGGTAATGCATATTGATAAGAAGAAAGTTCCCATATACTCAACATATTTATGGCAGCATTTTTTGTGATAACTAAGAAGTGGACGCCCATTAACTAGGGGATGGCTAAACACATTGTGGTACATGAATGTGATAGAATATTAATGATGTTAAGAAATGATGTATGTGATGAAACAGAGAAACATGGAAAGAGCTATATGAACAGATACCAAGTAAGATAAACAGAGCCAATAAAATATAGCAATTACAGCAATGTAAATGGCAAGAAAAATGACACCCCAAAAAAATCAAAAGTAAATGTGAAATTCAAATTAAGAAATATGAGAAGATATACCAACCTACTTCTCTATGGAAGTGGGAGGTGCACAGGTATTACGTATTTCACAAATTTTTCATTTTTTCCTATCTAGAAACAAATATTATTTATAACATGGGATAACCCTCTAGGAAGACAGGCAGGGAAATACATGGGATAATTATGATGATGTAAGAAATAGAAAATGTCAATAAAAATTTTTTGTTAAAAAGGGAGATAACAGAAGATTAAAAATAATGAAAAGAGTGTATTTAGTTCTACCTGCCAATTGCTAGTGAAGGGCTTAATAAAGCATGAGTACTTTTTTTAAAACTGTGCTATCACAATGTTTGTGGAATAACATCTTCCTCTTCACAAAATTTTCTTTGAATGTGTTTAAAATAAAGTAGAATTATAGGATCACTCTGACAGTTCTGAATCATAGTTTTTAGCATTTTTCTAACTCTACATCTATTTAATATAATGAAAAGTTTAATTTTTCTAAGCTGCATTTTCAGAGACAGATCAGTAACGCCTACTACTATTTCCTGACTAAGAAATGTCTTTCAGCAAAGGAACATTTAGACTATTTCTACACTAATAAGGCAAGACAAAATTTAGGATGAAATCCTTCCTAGAGTATTTAAAAAGTTAGAAATATCTAACAAATTCATATGGAGTCACATGACTCTTCCAAAAATTGTCCACACTGTTATGACAGATTCTCCTTTGTGAACTGCCTATGATGTTTATAAAGTTTGAGACTTGGTTTCTGATAATTAATAATGTTATTAATAATGCTAGTATTTTATTAATAAAAGGGTCATTGATACTCTCAAATGCCAGACAATCCTTATGGACCCCACTTTATTATTATATGCCCTTGGAAAGGCAGGTATTTATGAGAATGGCAACTAATTCTGATTGGTTAACAAGTAATAAAAATGAGTATTATAATTAGAGAGTCTCCAGTAGGGGTCTTCAGATATAGCATACTGAGCATCTAAATCTTGGTCAAGGAGACTTATAAATATCCATACCACCAGTCTGACAAAAAGGAGAATCCACATTTCCTCAGATCTGTCTTAGTAAAATACAATGAGCAGGAATCCATTGATTCATCTAAACTTAGAATTTCTTTACTGTCTTTGATTAGATCTTAACTTTCACTGCTGGATAAGCCTGAGTAAGATTTCCCATACTGGTTGATTTCTGAATGAGGAAGTAGAAAAAGGGAAAAACTCTGGTCTCTCCCTCTGTGTCTTTTCCTCTCTCCTTTTACAATACCTGTAATATCATCAGTTCCTTTCATCAGAAGAAAGAACCTCTATCAGTGTACATCATTACTGTTTCTCCAAGTTATAATCCAAAAGAGTTGGGGACACATTGAGAAGCTAAATGACTTGCTTGGGGTAACACAATCAACATAGAGCCAAGGTGTGATTTGAATCCAATTTTCCTGACTTCACCACCAGATCTCTATCCACTATACCTTGCCATGCCGCCTCTTTTTTATCCTCTCATAGCATCAATCAATCTGAATATTGTTATATTTTTCTTATTTGATCACAGATGTTCCATATTTTTAAAAACAGAATTTTGAATGTCTTATATTGCAGAGAACCATTACTGACATTCTTTCCATTCAGCATAGAAACATTGCCTCTAAGACAATACTGTGGATAGAAGCAAGATTCAATAATGAAATCAACTCTATTATTCCACTTTCATGGAAATTAAGTTTACTGACAATCCTATAAAATTGCATGTTGAAACTAAGTAAACTGCCCCTTAAAACTAAAATCAGCTTAACACTATTTGTGCATGAGGGGGGAAAGCCCATAGTACTTTTCATATGCTGAAGAAGACACTGGAGAGGATATGTAACATAGAAAAGTTCAGCATTTATGTAATGATAAACAACCTGAAACATAAGGGATTGATCTCCTATCTTTAAAAATATATTCCTGTTATTCCTTTATTACTATCTAGATGAGTTCAATCTTATTGAAGATCTTTTCTTCTTATTTTGACATTGCTCTGAATATCATTATATTTCTTCCCTTTTGCTTTTTAGTTATTTTTGCAATCATGTCTAATTTTTCATGACTCTATTTGGGTTTTCTTGATAAAGATACTGGAGTGGTTTGCCATTTCTTTCTCCTGTTTATTTTACAGGTAACTTTATATTTTTCATTTATTATCTCTATTTTTAAGTTATCTTTTCCTATTCATCTCAAGTCTGAGTTACAAATAATTATCTACAGTATACTCTTAACTGACCTTTTAAATCAGAAGATATCAGTAGTTTTTTTAAATCTATTTATTAGGCCTTCTTAAAACCTACATATTTGGTTTAGATACCAATGTAAGTGAATTCATCCATTTATATACATTACTTTTTGCAATGGCAGTTTTCTCCTGGATCTCACATAAAATAAAACCATACCAAAAAATTGGAACTGATTTCACCAAAAGATATTACTACACACCAACTCTCATCTTCAACATTCAAATTAAGTAATGTTCATGAACTGAATCCAAGAGACAGCATGTCCCCATATTTAACTGTGTATGGCACTCTGGAAGGTGACCAAAATTTTGTTACAGAAACTATCATTTTATAATTCTTGCCTAAAAACTGTTAAAAAAAAAAAAAAGCCAGCTCTTTCTCCTTTTCCTTGAAAAACAGTTTTGTTTTAAATCGTGTCTGAAGCTTTTAGATATGTATGATTAATCACTTATTGATGATCTTCCCCATTGTCTTCCTCTAATAGTATAGTCTTAATCAAAATGAGCACAAGGGTTTGTAAGCAATGGCTTCAGCTTGAATTGTATTCTCTGAGAATGCCTCTGAAAAACCACTTTGCTGCTGTGCAGCATCAGTTATTTATTGTGGTATTTAAGGTATTTAAGGATCTTAAATCTTCTCAGAAAATACTTTTTTTCCTAATTTTATAGAATATTGGGGCAGCTAGGTGGTGCAGTGGATAGAGCACCAGTCCTGAAATCAGAAGGACCTGAGTTCAAATTTGACCTCAGACACTAAACCCCAATTGCCTCAGGGAAAAAAAATATTAACAGAAGTTATTTATTGTCCTACATATTACTCCCTCAAAAAAGATTATAAATGTTAATGTAAAAAAATAACTCTTCACTTATGGTTGATATAATCTTGCTTTACATTCCCTGATCAGGTAAAGTTGCACCCGTATGAATCAACAAATCATCTCTCAGTTTTTGCTAGAAAATGACATAAAGTGAAATCTAAGTTCTTTATTGTGACCTTTTCTATAAAAAGTGCTGTACTCTTGGTTCATTTTGTTGTTGTCAGTCATTTCACTCATGTCTAACTCTCTGTGATTTCTGATTCCAAGCCCTTGATTCATTTACAAACATATGCAAACCATTTCTTTTGATTCGGAAGCTAAAGTGATTATTTGCTTTAGCAAGGGAATGTATGTGGGGAAATGAGAGTGGTCCCTGAAATTCTCTGAGTGCTCCCCAGATAAACAAAAACAACACCCCCCATATTCATAGTTTAGCATCACTTCAAAGGCAATGAAAGAACACATACAAGATGTGAGCCAATAAGTGTAGAATTCACAAGTGTGGAAAGTCTAACCTCAACTCCTACTCATAAGTCAGCTCCCCAGAGGCTAGCTTCTTGAAGTTCTGGGGATACCGCTGATGGACAATAGGGTAATTCTCTTATGCTACACACTCGACCCCCTCCCGAGGTTATCAGTTGAGAATCAATTCAGTCTGCCAACTCTAAGTAGATTGAAAGAGAAGTATTTATTAATGTGGTACCATAAAAAGGATGTTATAAAGCATCTTCTCCCCAAACATTGACTTATTTTCCTATAAATATATAGAGAACCAGGGGAAAGTAGGCTTGAGCTTAAAGAACACATATGGAAAAGAGCGGTTCCTATTTGCTGGAAGTCCTTTTCTTGTTTTTATGGCATATAAAAAGTTTCCCTCAGGCATGATGTCATTTGTAGAGCTGTCCCAGGGGTCCTCAAACTTTTTAAATAGGAGGCCAGTTCACTGTCCCTCAGACTGTCGGAGGGCTGGACTATAGTAAAAACAAAAACTTTGTTTTGTGGGCCTTTAAAAAAAGAAACTTCATAGCCCTGGGGGAGGGGGATAATCGATCTCAGCTGCCGCATCTGGCCCGCGGGCCATAGTTTGAGGACCCCAGTCTGTCCTTAACTCATGATGGTGCAAATACCATTACCAGTAACTCTGGAGATGAGGCTAGAACTGGGAAGGGAAAAAGAAGGTCCAACATCCTACAGAGCTTTTGAAGCTTGCAAGGTCCTTTTTTGATCAAAGTGGATGGGAGAGTCAGAGACCTGGCTAACGATGGGGCCAGGGTCTCTCTCTCCTCCCTCCCTCAAGGCATGTACTAGAGAACCACTTGGTCCAGTTTCTAGAATTCTCCCATTCCACAAGCTGAACTTCATTATACCATATAGATCCTATATAAAAGCATCATCAACATCTCGGAACAAACTTGTGGGGCAGCATTTTACTTCAAATGTATTTTAAAGGAGTTTTTTGCAGTTAGTCTAAGCCCATGATTGAAACAGATTGACTGCATATTATAGCAATCTTTAAGTGAGGATGGAGTTGAGTAAATCATCTAAACTTTATACAAAAAATTATGAAGAAGCCATGTAAAAGATATCAAAAATATATTACTGTGAGAATATATACTGTGAGAAGATGGACTCATCATGTTGCAGTAGAGAGAGTGAGGGATTATTGATATGCAGCACACATATTCCAGAGTACTGCAGCTTGCCTGGAGAGAGCTCACTTCAAGTTACTCAGTATCATTAATTATCCCTCAGGTAGAGTCTTCAATAAGCTAACAAGCAACTTACTTAATAGAATTCATTATGTCTACAGTTTTTTTTTTTTGTTAACCAATCAAACTATTAAAAGAAAAGTACAATCTCACAGCACTTATGTTGACTCCAAGAGCTCACTACTTCCCTTCATTAATGCACAAAAATTATTTGTTTGATAATCTGTTCTAAAATCAAATCAATCCATCTAGTTTAAGGCTCAATCTTTGCCCTCCTTGTTTAAAGGAGCAAGAGAACATTTATTAATTTCTAATATTCTTCTATCTCCCTCGCTCTCAAAGAACATACAAGAATTATAGAATGTGGCTGAGTTAATATGTACAGATTCCTTTATCACCCTAGGATATAATTGATTTGGATCTGGAGATTCATGCTCATTTGAAATAGTAAATGCTATTTATTTAATATCAAAGCAGAGGTTTCAGGAATTAAGAGGGTACATATATATATATATATATATGAGGGTATATTTATACATATATATGTATATATGTGTGTGTATATGTTTATGTATACATATATAACTATATGACTACACCATTTTGGAATATAATATAGTATGGTATACTATCATGGTATAGTAGAAAACTCGATTTGAGGCCTAAGGACACAGATTCAAATTCCATATATGCTATTTACTACTTGTGTGACATCTAACATATTAAACTCTTATTCTGGACCTCAGCTTTTTTTATCTCTAAAATGAAGATATCAGTTCAAATCAAGTTCTCAAAATATGGTTCATGGAACTCTTAGGACTTTTCAGGGGATGTATGAAGACAAAACTATCTTCATAATAAAATTATTTATAGCTGCTTCCTTTATATGTGAACTTGGACATATCACAGATCTTATTTACCTCAATTTTCTCATCTGTAAATGGGGATAATAATAGCACCTATCTCCGAGAATTGTCCTGAGGATCAAATGAAATACTAATTGTAAGTACTTAGTATAGCACAATAGCATATATCTTAGCTATTATTGTTATTATGCTTTGCAGGGTGCAGGGTACGTATTAAGATTCAAGTATGATTTTTAAAAGAATTTAGAAGGATCATAACAATAAAATCAAACCACTGGAAAAAAATTAGATTACATTTTTCATTCTCTTTTCCCACTGTACCAGAGTGAAATATCCCTTTCAATCATTTTTTAATGTTTATCATTGAACTTGACTTCAGGGTCCAAATTTACCTTTGGAGAGAATTTGTAAGGTAGCTCAAAAGTAACGACATATTGGCACACTAGAAAACAGAAGCTTGTCCCCTGACTTTGCTCAGTAGCAAGTATCAAAAATACTTTTGGGACATTTTCAATGAATGACATCACAAAATAAGAGAGAAGAAATATTGTCCCCATAAACACATGTGTGTGTGTGTTTGAAAGGGTTAGATTTATTTTTCTCCTTATTAGTCATGGGAAAAAGAAAAAAGAAACAGAACAAAAGAAGAAAAAAACACAACAAAGAAAATAGTATCCTTTGATCTGCTTTTAAATTCAACCAGTTCTTTCTCAGGATGCAGATAGCATTTTTTATCTTGAGTTCTTTGGAATTGTTTTGGATCATTGTATTGCTGAGAATTAATCATTTACAGCTAATCATTGTACAATGTTGTTGTTACTATATACAGTGTTCTGGTTCTGCTCACTTTACTTTCTATCAGTTCATTTAAGACTTTCCAGGTTTTTCTGAAATCTGCCTGCTTGTCATTTCTTACAGAACAAAAGTATTCCATTACATTCATATATAACAGCTTGTTCAGCGTTCCCCGACTGATGGGCAAGGGATACATATTCTTCCATAATACTCCACAGACTTACTAGTGAATGAAGGAATGTGCTTAGGGAACACACATATATTATTAGAACAACTTACACTCCTGGAGCTATTCCTAGATTTAGATCCAGAAGGAACCTTAGAGGGCATAGCCTCATTTTGAAGATGGAATTCCCTCTCTCCCTCTAACGCTAGGTTTGCTGCTACCTCTTCGGCCCACAGAGACAATGATTTTGCCTGTGGCAGATTGCTGTGCTGGTGAGTTGTACTTTCCACTTGTTCTCTCTGCTTCAGTCATATGCCCATTCTCCCCTAATGAGATGCCCTCTGTGGGTTCCTTTACCGATATCTGTTGGTCTTCATTGACTACTTAGTCTTCCCTATCTCACTCCGTACCCCCTCCATGAGTAAGAAGGGTCCAAAGACTCTTTTAGTTCCTATCTTCAGGGGCTAAGTGAGTTCTTTTGTGATTTATAATCCAGTTATAAACTGCCAGAATAGCCCTTACACATTTTTTGCCTTCTGAACTTTCATTTTTCCTGAGCTATCTGTTTCTATAGAATCTAGGTAGCTGGCTTGAAGTCAGGAAGATTAATTTATCTTCATCTGACTTCAGACACTGACTAGCTGTGTGATCCTGGGTAAGTCACTTAACCCTGTTTGCTGCTGTTCCCTCATGAGGGAATGAATTAGAGAAGAAAATGGCAAAGATATTACGGCATCTTTGCCGAGAAAATGCAAATGGAGTCACAAAGAATAAAACACTAGTGAAATGACTGAATACTGCCTATTTCTGCACTCAGTTTGCTTTTTTATTTCAAGTGAGAATGTTTTTAATTTTAAAAAAATTCTCATCATGCTAATAAAGGTCCATGCAAAAACAAAGACATTGCTCTCCCTATATAATCATATATACCTTTTAAGATATTCTTAATTCCATGTCTTACATGTTAGCCATTGTGGATAGTATAATTCAGTCTACTGTCATTTGCCATGGATATCTTGATTTGCCTATAATCATGTTCCATGATTCAAAGCTACACGGTATTATCAGAAGAACATTGTCAAGAAGGGTTTTGTGTTAAGAAGCAGCTTGGAGTTGCTCAAAGTATAGATCAATTTCCAAAACATAATATGGCTCATTTTTTCCTCTTCAAAATGGGAAACCTAATACATTTTTTACCTGTAATTTATTGTATATGTTATCTGTATAGACATATATGTGTACATCTGTTTATTTCTATATGAGACAGGTAGGTGGTAGAATAGACAGAGAACTAGACCTTGAGTCAGGAAGATTCAGTCTCCCAAGTTCAAATCTCTAGCCTCAGACACTTATTAGCTGTGTGATTCTGGGCAAATCACTTAACCTTATTTGCTTCAGTTTCCTCATCTATAAAGTGATCTGGAGAAGGAAATGGCAAAAAAAAACATTTCAATATCTTTGCCCAAAAAATCCCCAAACTCAAATGGAGTCATGAAGAATTGGACATGACTGAATGGACTGAACAACATCTGTATCTATATATCTATATCTATATGATCTGAAGAAAGCAGTCAATGAAATGCCAATCTAATGGCATGCTATAATCTGGGAAATATGTATTCTTCATCCATTTGATTTTTCTTCTATCGACTGTTATATTCATTTTTCTTCAAGCACCTATGGATTTCAATGAGGAAGTGTTATAATATTCTAGGTCTTGATGCCACCAGTACAATATCTTATACAAATAATAACATCTGAAGGATCTCACCATTTATAGGAAATAACTTTTCCATTTGGACCAAATTAAATCCTCTATGAAAGTTGCAAATGTCTTTAATTAATTTGAAAATGATAAGCAGAATAACATAATATATATATATACCTAATTTTACATATAAATAGTCTTTAAAGCATATTAAAAGATATTCTTCCTTTAAAAAAATTTAAATATTATATAGCGTCTCTAAAGAAGTCTATGATAGCATATCAATTTCTCAAGCCCTTCTCATTTGATAATATCATGCTCACAGGTCCATAAATTCTACAGAAGTTAGTATGACACATATACATGGAAGAAGGGCCTTGGAGGACATATAAAATTTAAACAGGTGGAAGGGGGGAAAGTGGCCAAAAAAAAAAACTCAAGGCAAATTTGGGGGACTGATAACCTCTAGACCAGCTTTGCTCTAATAAAGGGGTTTATAGAGGGGAATACTGGCTATAAAGGTGAAAAATTCTAGATTATGGAGGAACTTAAAGACCAAGTTAAATTTTTTGTGATTCTTTGAATAGGTGGTACCAAGTCATTGAAGGTTTTTGAGCAAGGAAGTCACACAATGAAAAATGTTCTTTATGAAGATTAATCTGGCAATGGTACTCAGATTGGATTAGAGGGAAGAAAGATCAAGGATCAGGGTTTCGAGGTAGCGGCTGTTACAGTAGATTCATGTTAGGTGATAGAGAGATTGAATAAAAATGGTAGTAATGCAAATAGGAGGAAAGAGATAGACACTAGAGACAAATCAAAATAACAAGACCGGAAGATGAAAGGATGTAGTTGGGTGTGTGTGTATGTGAGAGAGAGAGAAACAGACAGACAGACAGAGACATAGAGACACAGACAGAAACAGAGACAGAGAGACAGAGAGAGAGACAGAACTCAGAATAGTCCAAAAATGAATGGAAGAATATCGAGTTGGAGTAAAGCTACCTAATGCAAAGATCAATATTAAGGTAGAGATGGAAGAAATAATTAATATTTTTGCTACTTTTAATTGTGAATGACAGAGAAGAGCTAATATCTATCTATCTATTATTTTCTCTTGGAGAGAAAAAAATAACTTAAAATTATAATGAGAACTGGCCAGTGGGAATCTCACTGACAGAATATAAATATCAGGTTTTGATTATACACTCAGTACTAACTTAGCAGCCATTCAAAAGTGAGCAGGATAAGATATTACTACTTTTAGGAAGTCTGAGGATGTAGTTTCATGCAATTTCAGTGGTCCTCTTAGATAAGATTTCTATTTGATATTCAATTTCCAATAATCAGTTTCAATGGCAAAAAAAAAGTATGTATAGATCATTAATCTTACAGGAACTTACAGGAAGTCCACAGGGAACAAACCTCCCACTTTCTTGGTCAGTGCATGAATAGCCTGCTATGCCTTGACTAATTCTGTAAGATATGCCTTGATTAATTCTGTAAGATAGTAGTTGTGTGAATAGAGAGAAGCGGTTGATATAATTGGTGTTATATGAAGTTATAAATGGCAAAATTTGGATTAAGGAGTGAGAGAGAGTGAAGTTATGAAAGTTATGAATCTGAGGGGCTAGGATGGTACCTTCAACATAACTAGCAAAGTGTAAAAGAGGAGTAGGTTTAGGAAAAAGAGAATGAGTTCAGTTTTAGATATGTTCAGATTAAGATATCTCTGAGAAATGTGTAAAAGGCAATTGGTGATTTGGCACTGAAGCTTAGGGAAGAAATGTAGAATGAATAAATAGATCTGGGAGTTATCTGCTTGGTTATATTTATGGGAGCTGAGGTTATTGTTGTTATTGTGTGTCCTTGTTTGAAGAGAATCAAAAAGACAATATATGTAAGCCTTCTTGATGAGGACATACCACACTGAACAAAACTATGTCAGTGCTCAAAAATTTCACCTTGGATAAATGGCTTTAGATGAGAAAGGATAAATTTCAAAGATTCAAAGTGTTTCTATTTTTAAACATGAAAATATGACACAAAAGACAACAGCATAATTTACATATGTGGATATGCCATAAATATGGGCATATTTATGTAACAAATATACACATACACTATTATTATTTGATCTGAGTTTTACACTTAGCAGCCCAGACTTATGGTCAAATAGTAAAATGAGCTTTTTGGAGAATGGGGGAAAGGGTAGGTTGTCTTCTTTTTATTTCATAGATTTTTTAATACATGTCTGACATTTGTACTGGGCCAAAATAGGATGAATTAAAATACTACACAGTTTTAACTCTTGAATTACAAACATATACATATTTACACTATATATTCTACACAGCCACACATGTCATTGCTATATCTTAAAAGCTAAGCTTTTTAAAAAGCATTTTAAAATACAAAATAGCCTGTACTCTAGGGGAGAAATCATTATTTTTTAAAAGTTAAGGCAAAAAAATTACTGGACAGAAGGATACCCATGAGAAGCAAGTTCTGCTTACTGCCAAGCTACATTGTGGGGCTTGGTGAGCTGCTTCTTATTCTCCTCTTCAGAGCATGTGCCATTATTTTCGAACTGTTTCTTATCTGCCTACTGCCTGGTTAAAAAAAAGACTTTTGAGTGGCTGCTAAGTTGAAATTGAATATATACCCAAAAGCTGATGTTTATATCCTGAGAATGAGGCTCCCACTGGCTAGTCCGCATTTTAATTTTAAGTCATTTTTTCTCCCCCAAAGGAAGTATAAGATGTACCAGCCTTGGAATCAGAAAAATCTGGTTTTGAATCTTCCCTCTAACCTAGCTGCCTTAGAGGTATGACAATGATTTTACTGCTCAATCTCTCAGTGTCCTGGGCAATTCTTAAAGGATTAAACATTAACTTGGTGATTAGCATTTGTGGAGAGAATTTCTATACACAAAAGAAATCACAGGTCTGGACCAAAACAAAAATCCCAAACACAATTATAGTAGAACAAGATGTGTATATGTATATACTTACATACAAATATACATACATGTGTAGTCTTTCTTTAAACATCAAAGCCAATTATGCAAAATTTCCAGAGACTTAATTTTAAAACAAATTTGAATGAATGTCACTCACACACAAAAACAAAAAACAAAAAACTTCTATAAAATGTTACTCCATAAATCTCATGTTATATTGCTACTAACTCGTTGCATAAAGACCCCACTGTTTTGTAAGGCTTGGGTAAGGAAGCCTTTCCTTTCTTTCTTTCTGGTAAGAACAGAAATTGTACGATAATATTTCACTGGTGAAGTGAAATTGGGTTCCCCCAAACCCTACCTATACTGTTAACAACAAATGCTGAGAGTTGAAGTTTTATTTGTATAACAAATAGCCACATAAGTCTGACAGTAATTGAGTATTTTCAAATACATGTCCAAATCACTCATTAATTTCCATCTGTCCACAGGCCTTGTCACTTGGATTAAGCTTTTGTCATGCTATTCGCCATTCCCTGTGATATGTCACCATCAAGGTGCCACGCTACCAATTGTATATAAACTACAATAGAACACATAAATATGCTATTAGTGTCATTGCTAGCTATTGTCACAACATTTTTATGCATTTATGTCACAGCAATTTTTTCCAACAGTGACAAATAAAATTTAAAAATTCACTGAATTTTTTTATCATTTGGAGACATTAAATAATATTCATAATAACAAATAAAATCTAATATTTTCTCCAATGTCATATAAATATGAATCTTGTTAATTTTACAAGAAATACAAACTAATGGCAACTCTGTATCTGATTCTTTAATGGCTATTTTGTATGTAGTCCATGGCAACTTCCAAGGATTTTAACCAACTCCAGTTCCTTAACTGGGAACTTAGGTTCCCAGAGCTTGGCTAGTTATTAGGGTCCAAGAAATATCCTTAGGGCATAACAGAATGGCATTCTCTAATGCAAAAGTTCTTAATTTGAGGTCCATGAAAATTTCAATATAATTGATTTCCTTTATAATCCTATAAAAACATTATTCCAAGAAGGGGATCCATAAGTTCTGGCAGAGTTCCAAAAGGGTCCATGAAATAAAATAATTTAAAAATTACTCTTTTTATACCAATAGCTTAAATTCCCAATCTGCCAAAGATTATTACTTGAGAATTAATTTAGTCAGCTAATCTCAAATAATTTTTTTAAAAGGGGTATTTACTGAGCATAATATTAACAGCTAATACAAAATACTCTTCCCAAAGTCTGTGATGCATTCTCCCACAAGAACATATAAAGTCAACATGGAAATGGGTACAAGCTTACAAAGCTCATATGATAAAAGATAGTTACCTCATAGATCCCAGTTGCTGGTAGTTCTTTTTTTTCCCCCCCAATTCTGGGATACTCAAGAACTTCCCTTTAAATTTGCCACAGTTTCTTTGCTGGGCTCCTTACAGAGCTGTTGAGTCCAGTCTGTCCTTGATTCCCAGTGATGCAGACATTGCCACCAAATTATATGGTGATGCTCTTTTAATCATTTTGGGCATCATTAGGGTGATGAGGAGTCTAACATACTTTGGAGCTTTCAAAATGAAAAAAGATATCCTCCAATCTAAGAAGTCAGAGAAGACTGAGATCCCCTTCATCCCCCTGGTGATACCTTTTCATTGGTGTGCTGAAAAGCCACATCCTCCAATCTCTGGAAAAGTTCCTTATTTTAGTTAACTGGAGGCTTATGTACAGGCGCCAGAGGTCATAACAAAATTCTCCAGTCAACAGGAACAGATATCTTGTCTATTGTCATTTTACTTAATTTAATCACACTCATAAATTTTTCACATTTAGTCCAAAGTTTTTTGATTTAGATGTGTTTTTACCTAATTATAGTATCAGAGGTAAAATGTGGTGGGATGGTTTCAACCCTACCTTTACATGTAAATCTAAGAACTGACTTCATTTTGGAGATGAAAACAAATAAAATGGAAATGAAAAACACTTTCAGAAAATATTTCAAGTACTAAGAAACAGATGTTCTTAAGAAATAATATATGTTTCATTTGCCAATGGTCATCTCTCTTCATCAAGCAGATATTTCAATGATCATTTCCATGGCATTCAAAATAATGACTAATTTTTATCACTATCAAACAAATTTTTCTTTTAATTTCACTAAGACTTTAAAGATATATATATGTTAAACTAAATAAATTATATCCCAACCATTTACAAATTCAATGAAATACTTATCCAAGTTAAATCTATTAAATTTCTAAATATAATAATAAAACTAGGAACTAGCCTGTATTATGCTATACTATTTGCTATGTAGAATAGAGCAGGATTAATAGTAGTAACAGAAGTGACAGTAGCAGTACCAGTAGTTCTGGTTCTCAAGAAACTTATAATTTAGTTAGGTTAAAAGTAAAGCATATGAAACAATTAGATAAAGTAAATGAGTCCAATATGAGTGGTATGTACTATAAGAGCTATGACAATTCTAGGAGGAGAGAAATGAGAGCTAGGAGAGTCAGGGAAAGTCTTATGGAAGAGGTAAGTTGTGAATGGCGCCTTGAAGAGTAAATTGTTAATGGAAAAAGTACAAAGTCTTAAAACTCTGAAAAATTGTAAATATTAAATAGATACATTAACCAAGTTATGTTAAGATGATATTTCTACAATGATAAAACTCCAATGGAGGCAAAAACTAAATCATTTCCAGGGTCTAAACAGCCTAAAAAGGATTATGGATAGTTAGATCAGCTAACAAATTTAGAAACAATGAGATCTAATTAGTTGGTTCTACCCTGTTCTATGGACATGTACTACACTAGATTTGCAAATGTTTTCTATTAGGCACAAGGAGAAAAATTATTGAATGACTTTTGCCCATTTGCCCATTGAATGGGCATTGAATGCCCATCTTAGAAAACAACTTAAAAGCATAATACTTGCTGACAATAGGAACATTATATTTAGTTAAATTGTGAAATGAATTCTTCTTAACATATGACCAACACCAAGCTTAAAAATTCATTATAATAATTTTAAATATACATTTTACATACTTCCCTCTCCCTCAATATTGCTGATCTTTGATGCTTTGCTGAATTTCAGTTGCTATAACAACCTAAGTAAACCCTTTTATTGCAGCAGATATCTGTAGTTATTTTTAAATCCAACAGCTGGATTTGTCCATCTAAATTTCTTTCATAAGACAAAATATTTTTGTTTGTCCTGAATAAATTTAAGAAAAACAAATGTTGAATACCATTTAAACTAGAAAAATCAATATAAAAATATGCTATCAACTATGAGGTAAGACAAAGAATAATAGGAAAATTCTATAATGAACAGTTTTTAAACTGCTTTCTAAAAAAAACAACAATACTAATACAAAGCTTTCTAAATTGCCAATCCTCATCTGAGTAAAAATATACTAGATATTTTAAATGTTTCCTTTCCCCACAGTTACATAATGAAAGACAAAACCACCAAGTAATAGACACAACAACATTTACATAAAACAAACTCTATCAGGCAGTTAAGGCATCCCAAAGTCATTAGAGAAGAAAGAGCCAATTGAAAATTTCACATCTGAATTCCTTCCCATTTCAAAATGGCTGCATTAGCTTTATAGTAGCTTAAAATAATTGAATTAGAGGAATATGTGTCTTCACTGAGATGTGTTTGACTATACAGTGTTATTAAAAATAAGCTTAGAAAAAAGGTTCATGAAGCAGCTTCTAGCAGATGAATAGCAGATTCTCAGTTGGAATCTCTATGCTTTGTTGCAAGGCTATTGAGTCACAGTAAGTGACTGCAGGATCATTGAAGTTAAGTATGTTCTGCCTAGGGTAACTAAATTTGCTGACAGGAAAAAATAAAAGTTTGAAATGATTTCTAAGCATTAATTTTTAAAAATTATGTATATTTCCTGAGTTATAGACCTTATCTACATACTCATCAACTCCTCACCCCCAACATTCTTTTTCTTTCTACCACCATCAATACATTGCCCTGGCACAGAGCTAGGCACATAGTAGGTGTTCAACAAATGCTGAATCAGTATGAAAATCAACAGCAATCACATTTACATTTGTCCTTTTTGATGACTTAAAACTGTTTACTGGATTTCATTATAGTTAAGAAATTTAGGGGAAAAAACTGGTTTCTAAGAATCAAATTAAGAAGAAAAAAAAGTTTCACAAGAATCAAATTAATAACAGCATAACCTAGTATTGTATAACATTGGTAACATTATTTCAAAATTCAAAAGGAAACTATAGATGCATTTGCATATCTTTGATGCTATTGACTTTATATATATCAACACAAATTAATCTAAGCTCTAGTGAAGTCTTCTCCCTTTCATCTAAACCTTTCAAGGAATAGCAGCATCACCATTCTGAGAGACCAATATCATGACTGGAATTTCAAGTGAGTCCATTTTTCATTGAAGTGCCCACAAGATTGTCAGCACTTTTACTGCTCCTTCTCTATCTTTCCATCCTTTAAATTCTGTTCTAGAAACTTAGATCTAGAAGCCTTTTAAATCTAGACATTATTTTTTGAGGGGTGATAGTGATTGAAATATGAAATAATAAGCTATAAGATAGTGAGGAGAGGATAAACAAATAAGCTTCGAATAAAAGAATCTGTTAAAACTACAGCTTTCTAACAGCAAGTCTTGGCAGGATGCAAGAGTTGTCTAAGGTAATAGCTTTGATTTTGAACTAAAGGCTTAAATTGAATGCTTGCTATAATTAGAAGGGCACATGGTGTTCCAGAAAAGAACCATTTATCGGAATGATCAAAAAGTCCATGATCTGGATTTTTTATATTTTCCATACATGGTCAACCAGCCTTTAAATGTGAACTTCCAACTTCCAAATATAATCATACCAAAAAAGCTATAAAAGTATGAGAGGAGCACCTAGTAAACACAGACTTTATTTTTGGTACACCATTAAGTCATGGCAAGTAGAAGATTGTTCTCTTATTTTGAGGATACATGTATGGTCAATTCCAATTCCTTTGGGCAGGACCATCCCTAAAGTAAGGTAAATTAGGACAGTGGGTCAGGGGCTCTCACTCGGATTCACACAGGACTAGATTTAGTGCTAGAAGGAACCTTAGAAACCATGGAAGTCAATTCTCTTATTTTACAAAAGGATTAAACTAAGGCCCAGACAGATTTTATTTACCTAGAGTCAGATAAATAGTGATCCAGGGCTAGAACATGTACTCTTGATTACAAATCCATTAGTCTTTTTTATCACTTGTCCCCTACATTCCTTTCTCCTTCCTCTCCTCCCCAATCAAACAATGACTCAAGGATAGGAAGAAAACTAGAGGGGATGGTATTAGTCTACGACAAGGAAAAATACAATCTAATGATATGTACTTATAAAAGTCCATCAATCTCCTTTTCTCCTATCACCAAAGCAAATGTAATAGTATTTTTGGGGACTATTTTTCCATACAAGCCCCTTGGATTAACTTTTTTGTGACTTCTTTTCTTCTTCAAGACTATAGATTTTATTTTCATTTGAACCTTATTTTACCTGTATAAATGGCTGGGAGAAGGAGGGAGAGGAAAATAGATGGGGGCAGATGGCTCCATTGACTCATTGATAAGAGCCAACTGAGCAGAATTAGTGTTAGCCCTGCATTCATATTTCTCTTGTTGAAGTATTATTGAATTGGGCCTGATTTTCTGTTTCCAAATTGCCTTCCAATATACATAAGTAGAAAACTAAAGCCAGGGAAGGGGAAGAAATTTGTAGATTTTCATATCACCCACACTTTATAATAAATTGACAGTATAAGCAATCACTCAAATAGCAAAATATCTTCACATTGATCTTTTTTTTTAACTTTTAAAAATCTTGGGCCTTTCATTTTCCTCATACCTTTTTCCTGCTATTCTCTCTTCTATTTCTTGAACTCCGCTTTCTTTTGTCTTCATTTTATACTTTGCTGCCAGAAACTCTCTGAAGTTGGTCTCCCATACTTGTCTCTCCTTGCAGTGCTCATTCAGTCATTAATTCAAAAAGTCTGTAGTAAGTATTCATCATTAAGGCTCTGTGCTTGAGAGCCTTACTCCAAAAATAACTTGTTCCCACTTTTAACCATACCTTCAAAACTCCAATTCTATCACTGCCACAAATACAAACATGAAACTAATTCACACTAAGGCATGAAATGAATAATAAGTTATTTAACCTTACTGAAGTATTTGTTTACAGAGGGTGTCTTAAAAGTCTTAGTGCAGTTTCAGGGTATTCAAGTTTTATTTATTTCTCAAACTACTCAGAAAGAAGGGGAATGCAACCATATTTATTTAGGAATGTGATTAGTATTTGGGAAACTTTGTTATCATTGATTTCAAGTCTCTCAAGATATTAAAGGTTAAAAATGAATAAAGATTTTTGGGCACTTTATATAATAAATACTATCAGAAATGGGAAAAGTACTATATTTTCTTAGAAAGAGTCCTTATTACAGCTGAGCATAGCAGCAGGTGGATCTCAAAGTATTGACTATCTTCAGGAATTTGTAACCTCGGAAAAGAAGAGATTAAGTAGCAGCAAGTAGAAAACCAAGCCTGGGAGTGACAAGCAGTGCTCTGAGACAAGTCTGGCATTTGCACAAGGCAAATCTAGCAATGCTTAGAGTTTATTAGACAAAGAGGCTACCGGCAGAATCGATTTTTAAGGCTCTCTGTGCTGAAGGCTCCAACCCATTCATTCCTGAGATAGAAGGAGACTGTTACTATACCTTGCCTATTGGGACCATTAGCTTTTAAGGACTCATTTCCCAAATTAATTGAGAGGAAGAGGAATGAAACTATTCTTATTCAGGAATGTGGCGAAGATTGTTTCCTGTTTGTTTACTATTTATTCCTGACCCACTTAGATGTTTTCCCTTTTCAATGCTTGCCTGGTAAGTAAGTAAATAGGTATATCTAAATTAACTTCAGAAACTTCTCAATTTTCAGACTGGGTATGGCACAAAAAGAGTCCTTTTTGGAGTTCTTAGGGAAGAAATAATGTGATCCAAAGATGGTGAGAACCTTCTGACACAGGCCATTATAGTGCTGATTGCACCAACACTAAAAATTTTTTAAATTTCCTCAATAAAATACATATCATTCAAGACACTAGTCTTACAGTCTATTCAGGAAGAAAAAACTAAACAGATAAAAATTGTCTATTTTCCAGATTATGACGAAGTTGGATGGTCAATCCACTGAGCTGGTAATTTTTACATATATATATATATGTATACATGATAGGCACTATATATAGCCAATAATGAGAAGGGGATACCTTTAATTTTTTGAAACTGTTTCAATAATCCCAAGTATCTTCTTATCATAAAAACTGATCTTTTTAACAGAAGTAGTTTTCTAGTGATGCTATCTGATTGGGGATCTTGAAACACCACAATCTTTGAAGAATTAAAGTTGGAAATGGATCCAGTGGATGATAGAGAAAGAAATTAGATTGCAACATATTTCCAGTGATATTCTAAATGAAAAAAGTTGTATAAGGAATATTGATGGAAATATATGAATGGAAAAGGAGGTGGGTCCAATCATTAAGTGAAAACAAATAGAATACAAATTTAAAGATCTGTAAAGACATTTATAGCAAATATTTTTTCATCATCAAGGACAATAGACTTAGTCTGACATCAGAACCCTATAGATACTTATAGATGAATCTGAAATAGCACCAAAGTGAACAAAGATAAAAAAAAAAGAAACTAGATTAAACCAAGTGAACAAAGAGATCTGTTTTTGAGGAAACACCATCCTGAAGACACTGATTAATTCTCAAGGTATCTGAAGGAAGTGTCTCAAGATATGAAGGGTACAGAAAATATTTCCGACTTTAAAAATATTCTCCCAAACAGCTGACTGTAAGAACATTAACTATTAGTGATGTAGTCTAATTTCTTACTTGTATAAAAAAATGTATGAGAATCACACACACACATACATACATGCACTGAGGATGATATCAATGAAGAAATTAGTAGGGAACAGGAAGGCTTTCACAAGTGACATTCGATGTTGTTGTTAAGTCATATCTAATATTTCATGACCATATTTGGGATTTTCTTGGCAAAGATATTAGTGACTTATTTCCTTTTCTAGCTCATTTTACAAATGAGGAAACTGGAGCAAATAGGAATTAAGTGACTTCCTTTGGGTCATACAGCTAATAAATATCTGAGGTTAAATTTGAACTCCCAAAGATGAGTTTTTCCTGACTAGAGGCATCACCTAGGTACCTAACATTCTATAGCAGATCATCTTTTTGCCATCACACAATTTACTCAAGGTCACAGAATAGAAAATCTCCTTTTTTGCTTGGTTTACATATTACACACACACACACACACACACACACACACACACACACACACACGCACGCACGCAGAGAGAGAGAGAGATGTGATTCAGTAAAACAGAATATTAAAGACTTTCTTCTAAGAAAATATCTCCCATCCATGCATGAAAATTGTTCAAGATTCCTTAAGAGATATAATAAGAGATAACCCTATTTGAAGACCCTTATTACTCACCCCAAGTGAGTTATAAAACAGAAATAAATGTTCTTGCAGATGCTCCCACTTTCAGATAATATCATTCCAGTTCTGGGGCATAAAGCCCCAGATCACTGCAGGTGCCTCCTGGAAGAAATCTGTAATTACTAAAGAATTTGGCTTAATTATCCATACAGGAAAACCAAGTAGACAAGAAATGTCTGTTTTATGAGAAGTTAAAATAGAAAACCTATGGAATTTTTCTATTAGCATATGTCTATACATTAATATATATATATATATATATATATATATTTATTTATTTATATAACACACAATTAAAAAAAAAGATAATAAATAGGCCCTAAGATTAAATGAGAAGAGAATGACCTGAATTCCGTATAGGAAAATGCAAAACTCCTTTAACGAGTCCAGCACTTCCCCAGAATCAAAAAGTCCTTTTTAATGTGTCATCCCCCTAGTGTTGTTTCCTATGACTTTCCTAAGTCACAAAACATATTCTCTAAGGAACTAAAAATAAGTATCACACAGAGAGCAATGGAGAGGCGTATTGTGGCTGCAAGTAGGCTGTAACATCAAACAAATGAGGAATCTCAAAAGAACTGCAATCAAGAATGTTATTGGGAAAATATGTGATAAAAAAAGACATGATCTTCTCATATGGCAAGACTAAGAGATAGTAAGTGGGCAGACTATGCTCCACTTTGCATAGGTGTCTTGTGTGGTCAGAATAAAGCAAGAACGATTCACCATATATTGGGTAAACTACCAGTTACAAATTTAGAACAAAAGTTACAGGATGGGCCAGCAAGGCTGGATTGCTATATATGTCAATGAAGAGAACATCTCATTCTAAGAAATCAGATCCATTTGAGGATTTGAGTTTCTAGTTTGTGAAGGACAACATGAAACATGAATGTTGAATAGGGGACAAAAACTAGGAGACAGAAGATATCAAAATAAATACTTTGCTGTTTTACTTAGGACTTTGGTACCTATTACCATTGGCACATATTTTGTCAATACCTGATGATATATGTCAATCTCATAGTATAGTGCATGTCATACTATTTGATCATATATTATATATGAAGGAAAATAGACAATAATCAGGGTCACTCATAGCCCAATGTTCCAAATTCTGGGTTTACAAAAATCTTTAATGTTGGTAGCATTCCCCTTAACCACATCTATTTGTCCCCTTTTACTCTCACCCTGCATTCTTTTTGAAATACCTCTGAATTTACCTTATGTCTAGGTCTCCACAAAGGTGAGTAAAGGATTTCAAGTTCCATGCAAGTACTCAATACATGTCACGTATAAGACATCTTTATCTTATCCCACTCCCACCACCAAATGCAGAAAATAGACAAATATCTACCAATAGCCCAGGAAGTCCAATTCCTTCCTCCCAGGATAGTGTCTCCCTAAATGATGGTTTACCACTCTTTAAGACAATTGGGTTGATTAGCGGAGAAGTTCCCTGATGACCCATCACATAAATATTACACAAACTCAAGGAACTGGAATCCAACAACGTTTTTTCTTCTTTGTCCTTATAACTGCTGCTCAGTGGTGTTTTATCTGTGTTAAAGTATGTAGGTCCTAAAAAGCTGAAAAGGAGGTCTCTATGATCTTACTTTTGGACAACATCTTTTATGATGCAAAACTCAATGAGTATTTTTGAATTTTGATTTTGAATGAAGAAGCTCTAATTGAGTTCATTATAAGTTAATCAAATGTTAGTACTATCTCCCTTTTTGCTATTAAAATGATCAAATTGAATGGAATAGGGCAGTTCTAAAAGGAAAGACCATAGACATATTATGCAAAGATTTCACTTCAAGAAAATTTATGACTTCTCTGCTTGGCAAGTGTAGTGGATATGTGGTAGGGGATGTTGTTGTGCCACATGATTTTACTCTGATTTCTTTTTAGCCTTTTTGTCCCTTTTGAGTTTCTGTGATTATGTGCTTATTACGTCAAATTTTTGCACAGAATAAAATCACAGAAGCAAAAGATTTTAGAGCTGGAAAAACCTTGGAAATAATTTAGTCCTTTCCAATCTCTAAAGACTGTTTTATTTTGTCTGTACTCCTATTGCTTAGCTCAAGGTGCTGGGTATTAGATTCTTAAATATTTGATAAATTGAACCCTTTCATTTTACAGATGTAAAACCTGAGACCCAGGCAAGTTAGATGACTTGCCCAGGCCACAGCTAGAGGGAAAAAACCATACTCAAATCTAAGTTTCCTGATTCACAGTTTGCTGCTCTTTCCATTATGTTCTGTTATCAGCTTTGCAGTAATAAAGTTCAGCCATGATGAAGCCCTCTTTAACCATTCTCTGATCACTGTCTATTTCTAATGCTAGATACATCCTATATGACTCTGGACAAGTCATTTAATCTATTTCTGTGTCTGTTCCTTCATCTGTAAAATGATGCTGATAATAGCATCTACTTGCCTGGATTGTTGTGAGAATAAAAGAGAATATTTTAAAGCAATATGAAAACCTGAAAGTGCTGCCTGTGTACATACTAGCTATTATTTTCCAGCAAAGAAGCATTTTAGGAAAGCAAAAAGCTTCAGAATTCTAGGGAATTCTAAACGTTAAATGGTTTGAGGAAAGGTGTAATGATTTAATTATGACATTGTACTTCAATCATTGGAATACAAAAATCTTTCTAGCTTCCCAGTGAATGTGTGATAAAGTTGTCAGCATTTTATATTTTAAATTTAGAAGGGAAAAGAAGAGAGTACAACTATAGTCATGTTAACCAACATTCCTTTTTACCCAGAAATCACCTTGTTTTCAAAAGATCCAGTATTTCATATATATCAAAGGATATATGCGTGCTAAAATAAAAAGACTATAATTAGTATTTTTATTGACTGATAGAAAGCAGAGTAGTAGAGAGGAAAGGCATTAGCTGTGGAGTCGAAGGATGTGGTTTTGAATATTCGCTAGTTATATAGTCTTGGAAAAGTCAATTAAATTCTCCATTTCTTTATCCATAAAATGGGAATGGTATGACATCTTGTCCATATAACAATATTGAGGTGAAGAAAGCATTTATATAAATGTTACTATTTAAAGGACTATAAAAATACTATTCCATCATAAAATATCAAAATATAATATATTGCTATTGAGTTCTTTAATACTTAAACTACATGAAGTATATTTGAGAAGTTGGGATTAAAAGAAATATCTTATAAAGAATACAGAATATATATAGGATATGAACTGCAAAAAATAGATTTCTTTTATTATTGAAAGTGAGAATAAATAGTTACATTCCAACATGACAATATAACTGTTGTTTTCATATATACTTACATATTGAATTATGCAGGTACAAAATAATAACATTTCTCTATCATAATGGAACATAACAGTTAGTTATATTCCTTGACCAAGTTTTTACAGAAGATTACAAACCTTTACTGGCTTCCTCTTACCAATGAAACAATGTAAGACATTTAACTAGGTTAGCAAAATAAGTAACAAGAAAGATCCTCTATAGACAAAGGTGTTTACCCTGACATAAATGACCATATCAATAGTTGAATATATCCAGGCAATACATGGGGTCATAAGAAGACACAAAATCTTTTCCCCTTCTTAGAGGAATCTTCTTGCCTTTCTCTGCTCCTTAACCCTTTCTACCTCCTCACTGGATGCTAACCCCTCTCCCATCTCCACTCATGCAGGTGAGAATCCCGAGTTCCTTCTCTACTATAATTCTGAAACTCATGCTTCCCCTTCTCATCAATGGTAAACTAGTATCCTTCATGGCTATGGAGGGCCATGGGCAGACATGGCCAAGCATGTCACAGAGAGGAACAAGTAGTCATCAAATATACAATTTCCAGTATGATGAAGGACCATGAAGATTTATCCTTTGTCCTGTCACTAACCCTAAAGTCCACTTGGCTGTTCATCCTGTCACTATATCCTCCAGATCCCTAGGCAATGCATTCTCACATGCAAATGCACCCTATTAGGATGCTTTTACACGGCATCCTTAGAACCACAGGACTCTTCTGTACACCTTTCAGTTAAACCCAGATACCTATGTTGTCTTCCCCATTTAGAATATAAACTCCTTGAGAGCAAGCACTGCCTTGCTATCCTATGTTATTTGTATCCCCAGAATTTAGCTCAGTTATCAGTACAAAGTAAGTGCTTATGAGAGGCTTTTTTCATTTATTCACATACTTAGGGAACATCTGTGACCAGAATACTTACCTGACTGGAATAACTGACATCTACAACCACAGAGCCAACAGTTGTCTTTGTGATATCTCTCCCATCATGCAAATTGCCGGCTCTATTGAGCTGGGATCCTCAGCTGCATTGCCAGACTGCCTTCTGTGAAGTGTCTGGGTTGTACCATTCTCCACCCAGTAACTATGCTGCTATTCTGGTGCCATGAGGTGGTCTTCAGTTACAGTACAGCTGTTGCCTGACAGTGGTAGAAGAAGCCAACTCTTTAGCTGAGAGCCCAGGAGCTGTCCTTCAGCTTTGTTTTATAATTAGACTCATCCAGCTGTACCTACTAAGCTAGCTAGGGAAGTTCTTTAGGTATTTTCTCTTAAAAAAAAAAAAAAAAACACCTTTTCCTCCTATACTCTCACCTAACTTTTATCTGACTTATGGTGAGAGAATCCTATCATGGCCTGTTCCAGCAAATCATTTCTAGGAGCTCCAAGTAGTAAAACTTAAAAAAACAACAACAACCTTGAGTGATGCTGTTTTGAGAATGCTCTTCTCACCATGCTCAGACCCAAGTGTGCTATGTAAATCTCAAGGGCTCAATCAGGGTGAGGGCGGGGGGAAGGCCAAAAGAACTTTGCCTTACTCCAAACCAAAATGGTATTTCTCAATATTCATAAATTCCTTATCTTAATATTCAAGGGTTTCCAGAATTTGGTTTCAAACTAACCTTCCAATCTTAGTTCATACTATTGTCTACTATCTACTCTACTTTCTAGCCAAACTCAGCTACTTTCCCCTAACCCATTCTTATCTTGACCTCTCCTGCCTAGAATAAATGAAGTACTTCTTCCAAACAAGATTATGTCCCTCCAAAATCACAGGATCTGTGAAATGTTGCATGGATTAAAGAATAATGGACTGGAAGGGAAGAGATTTAAGGAATAAAACAAAGAAAATTTCTTGGGAAAAGGTATGGTAAAAAGAAATGAACAAACATAAGCAGCTGGAGGGGAGGAAGAAGGAGGAGTGTTTTGAACTACCTACCTACACTACCTTTTATTTTGAGAAGGACCAAAAGAAGGGAAGAAAAAGATAACGAAAAAACATTTTTTAAAAATCAGTAATTTAATGAAAAGCTCTAAAGTAGGAAAAGGATAGGCAAATAGGGAATGCTATTATGGAAATGGCATTGGATACAGTAGAGTTGGGGGAGGGGGATATGTGTAAGAAGAGAATTGCATCAGAGTAGGTTAAGTAAAACAAATTGCAGACTAAGATTCAAAAATTAAAATTAAAAATATCTTTAAAAACAAAGGAAGGAAAGAAATGGAGAAAAACATAAGCTTCTTCATTTTAAAATTGAAAGCCAAACTAGCAGCACTCAATTAAAAAAAAATTCCCTACCCTTAAAAAAAATTTTCTTTAAAGTTTTAAGTTACAAATTTTATCTCTCCCCTTTCCTTCCATTCTTGTCTGCCCGAGATGGTAATCAATCATATATAAATTATACATGTGTGATTATGTAAAACATTTCCATATTAATCATTTTGTACAAGAAGACTCAAATAAAAGAAAAAATGAAAGAAAAAATGGAAAATACCATGCTTCAGTCTATTTTCAATCAATATCAGTTTTCTCTGCAGGTGGATACTATGTTTCATCATTAGTCCTTTGGGATTGTCTTGGATCATTATATTGTTGAGAATAGTGCTGTTACAGTGTGCAACGTTTTCCTGGTTCTGTTCACTATACAGCAGTTCATGTAAATCTTTCCAGGTTTTTCTGAAATCATCCTGCTTGTCATTTCTTATGGAATAGTAATATTCCATTACAGTCATATACCACAGCTTGCTTATATATTCCCCAATTGATGGGCATCCCTTTGATTTCCAAATTTTAGCCATCAGAAAAAGAAGCTCTCAATTTTTTTTTGGTCTCAGGTTGGTCTTATAAACTATTGTGGACCCCCCACAAAGAGCTTTTGTTTATGTAAGTTATAACTATTAATATTTACCATATTCATGAAACTATAGATTTTAGAAAAGCCTTGATGCATGAGGCCCACAAGAGAGTATTATTTCAAGGTAACTTTATGAGGACTCCAAAATGGGTGAAATGGACTGAATTGCTTCTTTATCACATATGTTTTCTAGGTTTGAGTTTACTTTCCCTTAAATTCTGTGTGTACTTATGAGTATGTTCTAGAATTAGGGTACAGGATGTGGGAGGGCATCTGGAGGAATGGACAAAATGTTCTTGTACTACCTTATTAATTACCTTTTCTAAAATCTAATTACTCTCATTTGCTAATTGATAGTCAATGAGGAACACATTGAAGTAAACTTTATGAGCAAATAACAGTACTAGATCCCCTACCTCTCAAATCTCAGTTTACTCTTAGAGCCCTTAGGAAATAGTAGCTCAGCTGGTCCATGAACAGAAATTGACAGTACTGGTATAAATTAAGGAGACAGTTTAGAAGGGGATGTCATTACATTTTTAAAAAGATGAACAAAATTAATAAACTTTTAAACAACCTGAATAAAAAGAGAAAGATAGTTACCCCCCAACCTTGACCTCTTGTGATGAGAATGCACTTGATCTCCAGTTCTTTACTACCATACAGTGTTGCTTGGTGTACATGGGGCCTTTCTGTTTTTGATTACTTTGGGTTACAAGTCAGCCATTGAAATCTCTAGGTCAAAGAAAACAAGACATTTTAGAAATTTTACTAACATAAATCACTCATCTTTCAAGGGCAAAGTATGGCAGTGTTTGGTGAAGAAGGTGTTAAATTTTTTTTCTTCTCCAAGATGAATTGAGATACAAGTATGTAAATGCAATATATGCATCCAAGGAACAGAACAAATTCATTCATTTTGCTTCTGCTAATCAATAATTAATGATACTTCATAGAGATAAGTAAATTACAGAATTTTAACTTCACAGTCACATAGATGTCTATAGTTTAAGACAAGAGCTAGGAATAAGAAAAAAGGAAACTTTTTTCTTAATAATTTTGTTCTAAATTCACAATCCATGCAAATGGAACAAGTTTTCAAGAAGACTAGACTTTTTGATTTATTAATGTAAAGGATAAATGTCCCAAATTCCACAAAAGAGCAGAATCTGTATTTTAAAAATTATTTGCCATATTTTTCTATAATTAATCACCTTTAAAAAATATTACCAGAGAAGAAAATCATGCTATATAAATTTGTGTATTAGAATTTTGTACTGGTAAAATGTATATTTTCACTAACAGTTAAGTAACTAGTTAATACTTATCAACAAACCATTGGTAGATTGTTTCAGTGCTGACACATCTGTTCTTAGTGTAATAGTTTATTTGCCTGTCTTCTTAGTTCCTTCACAAATCAAGAATATAAAAGAAAAATAATAACAATTAGTCTTAAAGATACAAAAAAGTAAGATACAAAAAATTTCTCTTTTCCCCCCTAGTATTAAAAAATATGTTAGCAACCTAATGAGGAAGGAAACAATCTGTTAAATTAAAAATTATGTTGATATATTGTATTACTTTCTGTCTAGGGAGAGGCTAGGGTCAAAGGAGTGAGAAAAATTTGGAGCACAAAGTTTTGCAGGGGTGAATGTTAAAAACTATTTTTGCATGTATTTTGAAAATGAGAAGCTATTATTAATAAAATAAAATAAAATAAAATAACACCTAACATCAAAAAATTAGGTTAAAAATAAGTTTCAATATTGGGTACAATTGACTAATTACTTAAAATTGACAGACATTGATAGTAATATGTCCATTTATTCTTTTGGATCCCTAATCCTGGACAAAATGAGATTGCAGATGCACTCAATAAGAATGAAAATTAAACAAATCAAGGTTTGACACTGACATCCCTCAGATTGTAAAAGCTGAAAAAAAAGTAAAATGAGAAAGGTTGAAGGAGAGGGACTGTGGGAAATTAGGTACATTAATGCATTATTGATGGAGCTGTGAACTGGTTCAGACATCCTAGGAGGCAATTTGGAATTATGCCCCAAATGTTTGGCATAGAAATGCCACTGCTAGTTCTATTCCCCAGAGAGATTGAAGAAGAGTAAAAAGATGCATGCGTACAAAAATATTTATAGCAGCTCTTTAATTAATAGACTCAGTGCCTCTAAGTGTATTCCTAGAGAATATGCCTAAGTTTGAAAAAAGTCATGAGCAGAGTGAGAGAGAGCATAAATCTGTAATGTACTCAAACACCTCAGTTGGATGAATACTTCTATCTTTGTTTAGCAGTATTTGAGAATTGTAGGAATGGAAGAGGAAAATGGTGGGAATAATGCAACAAGGTTTGGGGTTTGGCAAATATCCCCTAGTCAGACACTCCTACATCCATGAATTCTACTCTATTATGATCAGACAGTTCTTTTATAGTCTATCATCTTTGTTTCTTGACTACTCCTTGCTAAATACTGACCCAAGTCTCTTTGTATTTATCTTAGAATAAGGAAGCTGATTGCTTCCTACAATTCTTTACTGAATTTCTTGGTTATTCAGAACAAATTTGTCTATACACACATAATATGCCTCCAATTAGAACTTTGGAACTAGTTAACGCTATCTTAAGCTTTTTTTACTAGGTCCTGCTAATTTTCATTCCCCCAAACCCAATTCTTTATATGAATATAGAACAGGTTATTACTCATTCATTGATTTACTCTATCACATCTTCACAGCAACAATTAACTTCCAGAGGTATCATCTATGAGTTAGGAAGGACTATAGTTGTAGTGATAATAACCTTAAACATTATATTCATAATTATCTTAAATCTTACATAAAAGAAAGTAGATTTTTGAAAATTATCAACTAACCAATATCTCTTATTTCTTACATGAGAAGAATGATATGCTTCTTAATTTATATTTAATGTTGGTTTAAAAATTGTAACTTTTTCATTCTAAAAGCTATAGTCCAAAAAGAAACCTTTGAATAAAGGAACATTTTAAAGGTAAAAATGTACATTTTTAAACACCAGCCAAAACAATAGTTTTCCTATTACACTGATACTGTTATTTTGTAAAGATCTTGAATTGTGACAATTATATGGCTCTAACTGAGCAAAATCTAGCTGTATTTAATACTGGGATGAAAGATTTGATGGGAGAAGCCAGGGAGTAGTGTGGGTGGTACTCTTCACTCAAAAATAGAAAAGTGCTTAAGGCAATATATTGGGGAAGTCACCCCAAGCCTACTTACCTTCCCATAACTCAAAAATAATAAGAACTCCAAATATGAAGAGAACAAATCCTGCAATAGCTTCATTGTATGAATCACTCTACATATACAATTATTTATTCCACTTAATGTCATGGAGTCTTCTAAGAATTAAAGCAAAAAAATTAACAGTGAATAATCTTTCTTTAATAAAATCAATGGTACACATTTAAAACCAAGAACTAGTATCATTTGCAAAAGAGACATATTAGAAACTTTATGTGAAATAAAAGAATAAACCAGAGCTGTCTCTTGACCCCATAATTGTTTGGCATAATATCTATAGCAATAAGATTTGACATTAAATATCTAAGCACTAGCAAAGAAGAAATAAAATGATCCTTATTTACAGATGATATGATCAAGTTTATTTTTAAAATACGCACAATCAGTATAAAAATTAACATAATTAAAAGCATCCATAAAATAACAACTCATTTCCAAAAAAACCCATTAGTATTTATATATAGGACTATCAAAAATCAATGAAACACAATAAATTGTATTCAAAATAAGTTTAAAAATGTTTAAAATACCTGGAAGTTAATCATCAATTACAAATTCAGGTCTTATACTAAAAAACAACAAAAACAAAACAAAAAATCCCCACAACCCTACCAAACACTCTATAGAAATAAAGGAAAACTTAAAAGAAACCTTTTAAATATTTATTGCTAAATCACACCAATATAAAAAAGACAATACTGTTCAAATTAAACTACAAGTTTAGTGCTATACCAATCAAAACACCAAAGAGTTATTTTATAGAGGTAGATAAAAAAATAACAAAGTCAAACATGGGAAGACTCATATCATTTGAAGAAGAACAAAGAAAGCAGAATCAGGAGTACAATCTTCCACTAATAATAGGAAATATATAATTGAAAACAACATAAGGATTCAGAATTAAGATGGCTAGGTTCAGAAAGACAATGATGAAATATACTTCCCTACCTTTGGTAGAGATGGGAAGTATAATCAGATATGTTCATTGTGTTGGTTAAGTTTGCATAACTATTTTTTATTATACAAGGGCATTTTTGTGGCAGAGAACGTGAGGGGGAAGTGGATAGCAACAACAAAAAGACAACATGTTCCTAAATCACAAGTCTAATCATTTCATTTTTCTGATCAAAAAACTCTAGTGCTTGCTTGTTGCTTCCAGGATAAAACACAAACTTTTTTGGTTTTTTAAAACTGTTCACAATCTGGTTTTATACTACCTTTCTAGACTCACTGATCATTATTCTCCTTCATGCAACCTATGTTCTCCCCAAACTAGTCTTCTTGCTATTCCCCATAAATGACACTTCACCTCTTCTTTTAGCCCTGCAGGGAGTATATATTTATTTATTACCCTTCCTTCTACCCATAGAATTCTACTCCTGGAAATTACTCTGTATATATTTTGTATTTAATTTTTTATATATATCCTATTTCCCTCAATAGAATGTACAGTCCTGTAAATTAGGGGCTTTTCCCCCCACTTGGTCTTTTTCATCCTCAGCTCTTGGCAAAATACCTGCCACATAGTAGGCATTTATTAAATATTTGTTGAATTAATTTGACTAGACTAGATGAAATTTGCTCACGGGTCACTGAGAATTTTTTTTAACTTCAATACTTAAAAAATATAAATTGTTATCTATTCAAAAATGTAATTTTTAAAAAGATTTGGGGCTTAAAAAGAAATATAACAAATAGTTTTGAATTTTAATCAAATTTCAATTTGTTTAAATACTTTTTATCCTGAGTCTCACAAATCATAAATCAAATATTAAAAGGATGCTGCAACAAATTACAAAGATTATACATTATGGCCAAGTTTATAATAGAAATGCAGGGTTAACATTAGAAAAACTATCAACATAATAAGCCATATTAATAACAAAAGAAAATTAAATTTAGTAGATTAAATTTAGTAGATTAAATTTAGTAGAAACTGGAGAATAAACTAGTTTCTAGAAAAACTAGAGATTAAAATTAGTAGAAACAACAACCTCAGCAAAATTTATAAATGCATATAAATCATCAGTATTTCTACATGTTGCCAACAAAACCCAACAACAAGAAATAGAGAAGTTTCATTTACATAACATATAAAATACTTTGGATAGAAAATACTTAAGATGCCTAAACATTTTTTACAGAAATATAGTAGTAAATAATTAGAAAAGTGTTATTTATTAATATATAGAATGAGCTGATATAATAAAAATAACAATACTACCTAATTAATTTGTATATTTGGTGCCATAATACCAAAGGATTACTTTATCAAGCTACCCAAAAAGAGAATTTATATTGAGAAACAAAAAGTCAAGAATCTCAAAGGAAATTATGGAAAAAAAATGGGAAGAGAGATCAACGGTAGTACATTATACAACTATATTACTACTATAGGAATCATCAAAACAATTTGGTACTGGTTAAGAAATGAGAATATCTATCAATCATATCAATGGAACAAATAAGCTATTAAAAATACAGAAGCAAATGAACACAATAGCCTAATGTTTAAGAAATCTGAAGACCCTATTTTGGGCAAGTAAGAACATATTATTTAACAAAAACTGCTGGGAAGAAAAGAAAATAATCTGGCCAAAACAAACAAACAAACAAACAACAACTATATATGGAAAAATGTCTTATACTATATACCAAGTTAAACTCTAAATGAATACAGAGAGTAATGTCATAAATAAATCAGAGGAGCAAAAAAGGAAATACATTTCAGATTTATTGATAAGGAAGTAGCTAATGACCATATAAGGGATAGAGAGTCTCATAGAGGATAAAATGCATAATTTTGATTATGTAAAATTGAAAAGGTTTTACACAAATAGCAATGCAGCTAAAATTAAAAGGTAGGTAGGGGAGAGAGCAGGGGGAAATCTTTAAGCAAGCTTTTTTGATAAAGGTCTCATTTCTAAATATATATAAGGAAGTGATTCAAATTTATAAGAATACAAGTCATGCCCCAACTTATAAATGGTCAAAGGCTATGAACAGGAAATCCAAGTTATCAATGGCTATGTGAAAAAAAATCTCCAAATAACTTATTAGGGAAGTGAAAATTAAAATAATTCTGAGGTTCCATCTCACAAACCACCAGACTGACAAAGATGATTTTTAAAAAAGGAAAATGATAAATGTTGGAGGAACTATGGGAAAAAGGGAATATTGATGCATTGTTAGGGAAGCTGTGAATTGGCCCATTTTTTCTGGAAAGAAATTTGGAATTAAGAACCAAAAGATACTAAACTTGGCATATTCACTAATTCAACTATACCTTACCTTCAATGAGATCAGTAAAAGAGGAAAAGGACCCTATATACAAAAATCTTTCTAGCAGCTTTTTTTAATGGCCAAGAAATGAAACCCAGGAGGTGCTTATCAGTTGGACAATACCTGAATAAATTATGGCATATGAATATAAAGAAATATTACTGTGGTATGAGAAATTATAGAAGGGATAGTTTTAGAGAAACCTGCAGAATCAATGAAGGATGAAATGAGCAAAACCAGAAGAACAATTTATAAAATGACAAATTTTTAAATACAAACAACTTTGAAAGATTTAAATACTCAAATGCACTGACTAACCCTGAGTCCAGAGGACTGATATTGAAGCATACTGCCCACCTCTTGACAGAGAGGTGATGATCTTGAGGTTCAGAATGAGATAGTGTAGAGACATTGATAATGCAGGAATAGATTTTTGCTTGATTATACATATTTGTTATGAGGGTAAACAAATTTCTCTTGCATTGGAGAAGAAGCAAAAGTAAAAGAAAATAGATTTTTGTTCATTGAAAAATAATAAATTAAAATCCTTTTTAAAAGTTTGTATTATATATTTAAATAATAAATATAACATTAACTATCAAAATGAAGAACTAACATCTTAATGTTAAATATTGGTTTTTCTTCTTTTCAGAAAAGGAGATTTAGCACCTGGTGATTTCTCTAAAATGATTCATATTTATTTGGTATTTTCTTTCATGTGTCTTCTTGTCTTTTTCATAAACTGGAGGGAAGATAAGAGAAACCTTTATGGAAGAAGCAGTCCTTCATATTGAAGTAGGAGAAACTGACTTTGGAGTCAGAGGATTGGATCCTGAATCTGTTAGTTACCTATCCACAGAGCCTCCGATAAGTCATTCAAACATGTCTAGACTTTTCATATTTGTGGAATGTGAGGATTGAACTTAATATTCTTCTCAAAGGTTCCTTCTAGCTCCAAACCCTATAAGCATCTATGATCCTATAACATTTTAAATTTCAAACTGGTAAGACATAATAAGGAAGATTATTCTGCTGTTTGAAATCATATAAAACATGTATAATAATTGTCTACATAACATTCTTTCAGATATTTGAAGACAGCTATTGTCCCTCTGTGATAGTCCAAAGAAATCTTTTGGTTGAGTAGTGTCTCTTTTAGAGATTCATAAAGTTCATGTATTATTGGTGTAGGAAGTAAGATACTTTTGTGGACATGCCTTCTCCTGTTTGGTAACCCCACACTATATCTTTTCAAGAAGCTTCTATATGTGGAAGATTCTAACTTAAAAGCTTCTATGCCAGAAATTTACAGGTCTTTGCTGCACTCACATAAACCTCTTGGTCAACTGTTGCTATGTTCCTGCTTTTCACATCAAAAGCAAGAAATCAGTCAGGTACCCTTTTATGGGTACCCTGGTACCCTATCCCTCCCTATGAACCCCTGGTTGAGCTACACTGACTTGCAACATCCATAGAATAATCCTAATAGAATCATCCACTGCCCTCTCCCAAATCCACTTTCTTCTTGTGACCTGAAGATCATCATCACACCCTCAACTCATCAATCCCTATTAAAGCAACAGAAATCTAGTTGTTTCCTTGTTCAAGTAACTGAGACCCAATGTATCATTTTCCTTGCACTCTTCTCTCTCCTCCTCCTCTATTTTGAATCTTATGTTTTCTCTTAGGTGAATTAAAATATGCCCACAATAAATATTGTTATTTGTTTGTTTGGTTAGCATTCTGGATATCTTCCTTATTCTTTTCTTATCAGAAATGGAACTGCTCCAGGGACTCTGGACTCTAAGTGAGCCTTTACCTTATCTTGCCTAAAACCAGATCACCAGTTATTAGCTATTTTCTAATCATATCCCTACTCCCCAGTTCTGATTTTTAGCTCTATTTCTTCCCATTAGTTTGTAAGCTTCTTAAATGTAATGACTATCTTGTTTCTATATCCTCAGTTTTAAACAGCACATTGCACACAGTAAATGCTTTTTCATTCATTGCTGCATTCTTTGGTGACCCAAAGGATAGAAAGAATAAACAGAAGCATTGTACTCATATATTCCCAAAGTCATATTTACTCATGGAGCAGAGGTAATGATGTGCTACCACCATACCAACACCAAGTTTTGTTTCTACTAACCCAGCTTTTGCTCTGTGATATACCATTTTGTTATTCTACCTTCAGTGTGTTGCTATGGCATTTTAAATATCTCAAACTTTAAAATATGAATCATGATGCTTACAGATTTATACACTTAAATTAATTTCATCTTAAGCAGCATGCAAATAAAAAATTTCTACTTTAAAGAATATCAAAACCAGGCTCAAAAATAACTTTATAAAAAAGAACACTAGGTAGAGTTAAACCATATGATTTTAGACACCAGGTAATTTCTACAATATGGTGCTGCTTCTCTCCAATACTACTTCCAGTGTATTGAATTAAAAGAAAAAGAAATTAAAAATTTTAAAAATATTATAGAAATAGAAACAATTCAAGCTCAGTTCATAACTTTAAATGTGAATGAACTAAGAAATCCAATAAAATGAAAGAGAATGGCAGAATGGATAAGAAGAGGCTGATGCAAAATTTATTATGAATCAGTTGAATCCAAAATAATAGGTACAACCATGTTATTAAACAAAACAAAAATAAAATTTCATGACATCAATAAACAAGGAAATTACATTATAGGAATCATAGACAATAACCAATATTAATATTAATATTAAGCACATGTTTCAAAGGAACATAATATTTAAATTAATAAAGGAAAAATTAACTTTAAAAATACATAGACACACAATAATAGACTAGAGTTTAATATTCTTTTCTTGGAATTGGGCAAATCAAGTGGAAAGATAAAATAAAAGGAAAAGTAGAGAATTGATCGATGATAATTTCAGAGCTTAAACACTGGTACTGTCTTTTGACTACTAAAGACACACATATCATAATACCACATGACATCTGTACCAAAAAACAAACAAACAAAAAACAAAAAGGAATTCTAAACACATTCTTTTCATACCATAATGCAATACATATGTAATTAGAAACATAATAGTGAAATCAACAATGAGTAGGTCAAAGAATGAATCAAAGAAACAATTAATACATTTGTGAAAGACAATGATAATCATGAGACAACATACCAAAATTTTGGGGATGTAACTAATTCAATACTTAAAGAAAAAAATTGTATTCCTAAAAATATATTAACAAAATAGGAAAAGAGAGAATTAATAAACTGAATATGTAATTAAAATTAGAAAATCAGCAAATAAATGTAAAATAAACACAAAAGAAAAAATCTTTAACTAAAGGAAGATAAACTGAAGTAAAAAATATATATAATTGATAATCAAAAACAAAAGTTTTTTCTTCAAAATGTCAAAATGTCTAACAAATTTGATAAATATTTAATCAATTGGATTAAAAAGAAAAAAAAAGGAAAATGAAATGAATGAAATTAAATCACCACTGAAAAGAAAATTAAAAGAATTAAAAGAACTTATACACAATTATGCACCAAGAAAACTGAGCAGTCAAAAGAAGTAGAGGATTAGTTAGAAAATATAAAATACCCAAGGGGGAAAAAAAAGAGATCTCAAGCAATTCAATTTCAGAAAAGGAAATTTAACTAGTTATAAAAGAACTACACAAAGGAGACAAGGTGGGTGGATGGAGAAACCTTGGTTTAGGTAAACATTTTAAAAACAACATCTATTTTATAGAAATGACTCAAACTTAGAAAGAAAACATTCCTTTTATGAGACAGAGTCAAAATACTTAAGCCAGGGAAGAATAAAGCTAAAAAAAAAAAAAAAAAAAGAATCACAGATAGATGAATACCCTTGTGGTATTGTTATTCAGATGCGTCTGAATGTAACTTCAATTGGGGTTTTCTGGAATAGTTTGCCATATCCTTCTGCAGGTCATTTTAGAGATGAGAAAACTGAGGCAAATGGAGTTAAATGACCTGCCCAGAGTCATACCACCAGTAAGTGGATGGCCATGGATACATGGCCTAATTTGAACTCACAGAGATAAGTTTTCCTGACTCCAAGCCCAGTACCTGTATCCACAATACCACCTCACTACCCTAGGCCTAGCCCCTCCCTTTATCTGCTCTTTCTCTCATTCTCCCTGACCCATTCTCCCCTATTTCCTAACTGAATAGAATGTATTTCTGTACCTAATTGTATATATTTTTGCCCAGTTCAAAGGAGAAGGAGGCAAAGGTATAAACCATTCCCCATTCCTCCTCCCCTTTATAGATGTCTATTAGCTGACCCCATTATATGAGGTAATTTCCCCTAATCTTCCTTTCCCTTCACCCTCTAGTGTACTACTTTACCCTTCTTTTTTTTTCTCTTAAGATCATCAAAGACATTGAACAAAGACAAAGAAAGAACATGTTTAATTTAATTAGACCTCCTATATGATTCTTGATGATGACATAAGGTTCAGAGGGGAGACAGGTAAGTAGGCGGATAGATAGACACATAGACACACACACACACACACACACACACACAGATAGATGTACTATGTCATTCAATAGATAGAGTATTGGTCTTAAAGTAAAAAGGATCAGAGTTCAAATTTAATCTTACTAGCTGTGTGACTCTGGAGAAGTCACTTAACCCTGTTTTTCTCACTTTCCTCATCTGCAATAAAATGAGCTGTAGAAGGAAATGGCAAATCACACTATTACCTATACTAAGAAAATCGCAAATAGGGTCACTGACAGTGAGACATAATTGACAAAATAAAACGCACACAAAAACAACACACACGCTCTACATATTAGATTTTATAAATATATTTTTAAAAGTGTTTCTCAACTGCTATATTTAACTTCCTAAGTTTTTACAGTCTTTCATCAAGAATGATTGGAAAGTCTTCTATTTCATTAAAAATCTATTTCCCCCCCATCGGATTACATTGAGTTCTGTTGGTTAAATTATTCCTGAGATTGCACATATTTAAACTATATCAAATTGCCTGCTATCTTGGGGAGAAGGGAAAAAAGGGAGGAAAGGAGAAAAATTTAGAACACAAAGTTTTTCAAAACTGATTGTTGAAAATTATCTTTACATATATTTAGAAAAATAAAATACTATTGAAAAAATAAAATATAAAAATAAAAATAAATTTTAAAAAGTTATTTGTTAGAATCCTAGTGTTAACTCAATGGAATTGATACAATGCTTATTGGTTCACACATTAGAGCAAATCCTTACAAGGTGTTAAGTCACTAGTATTGAGAGAAACAGTGCTTAAGTTAACACCTTTGAGAGTTCACACATTGGCTCACACATTGGAGTTCACAAGTAGGGGAGATACACAAAGTTAACTTTGTAACTTTGTGAATTCACACTTTCCATAATCCCACTCTCAGAGGAGGAGTCAACCTTTGAGTTCACACCTCTAAAAGAGCATAAAAAGGAGCTGAGCTAGTGAAGTGAGTCTGTTCAGAAGAAGCCGCCAGTTGGAGTTGAGCTAGAGTCAGAAGTCACTTTGGAAGATTGACAGAGTGAGAGTTCAGTTCGGGAGATTGAGAAGCTAATCTGCAGTGGGGCAGAACCAAGATTCAGAGAGAGGCTGAAGCTAGCAACAAGAGCTCTCGACTCTTTTGGAAGAAATAATAAAGAACTACTTTAACATCTGGCCGCATTTGAAGTGATTATTACTCTGAACTGAAACTAAGGCTGCCTCCAGAAAATCTCTCCAAGAAACCTGCTCCCAGAGAGAACCATCATATTATACAAAAGAAGAGAACACCACGTGTTGGCACCCGAACAAGGACAATGGAGCAGGAAGCATACATCAATTATCCCTGTTTTACAGATGAGGAAACTGAAGGTCAGAGAAATTAGGTAATTTGTCCCAAATCATATTTAGTAAAGTTAGAGCTGGACCTGGAAAATTCCCCTTCAAACTTCATGCAGCACTTTATTTTGTAATTTTCTGATGTAATTTTTGGTGTTATGTTATATCTTATCTTCTTATACTACAAGCTCCTAGAGGGCAAGAACCATGTTTAATCTAAACCTTTTATATCTCCTTCAGAACCTAGTACAGTGCACACTGTAAATACAAAATAAATATTTGTATCATATATGCTAGACGAGGCTTCTTCTTTGCTTTCTACTTTGATGCTCCATGGAATGCTATTCTATGTCACTATTGAAATTCTCAGTCAGCTTTGAGAAAGTTGGCTTATTCTGCCAATAAGCATCAAAGGGAAATGGATTTTATATAATTTGTTGTGAAGAATGTAAAATCAGAAACTTAAGTCAATTTTTGCATAAGGAACTGACATTTCTATTCTCCAAAGTTAACTGCCATAATCTGTGAAAGTGGCAAGAGACTCATTTCATTGGCATTTCAAAGAATCTATATCTTGATATTTGTTTTAAAAAATATAATTTTTCTCAGTTAATTTGTATAAAGCTTCTTTCTTCTTCTTTTCCATTCCAGGTTACCGCAATAATTACCAGTCACTAGTAATTACTTCAAAGACTACATTTATTCAATCTAGTATTGAAACAGCTACTAACAGCTCAGCACTAATAAATGAATATACATTATATTAGTACTTTCAGATTCCCAGATGAGAGGCACTAATTTATTATCATATATGTTCTCACACTACCTAAATTGTCTGTAATCTAAAATCTTGAATAAAATATGAGATATTAAATCTTACATATTAGATTAAAACCTTAGATATTAAAAATGACAGTTTAGTATTAAAGAAGATTTCAAATTAATTTACCATTTTCTTTAATATTGTGGCACTTGGCACTCATCTGTTAAGGTCTGTAGAGATTTCAACAAGAAATAATTTCTACATTTGGTGTAGGATGGTTGGAATGACAAGCTCAATGCAAATATAAGAAACTTGGAAAACTATTAATCTGTGAACTCTAACAGATGACAGAGTAATGAATGGTTATGCTCATAGGATAAGCATAAAGCCAGTCTTAAAATAGGAATCATTTAAGAAGCATTTTTTAAAAGAACATAAACTGAAAAATTATTAACTACCATAGTTATGTATATTCAAGAATTGTCTATACCTAACACCTATGTTAACATTACTCTAAGGGAGTTCTCCCATTTTATTATTTGCTGAAAGTGATTGCAAAAACTGTTTATTGATTCAGTTTTAGAATTGTAAATGTAATATATTATTGTGAATTAACTGCTTTTCAAAATTCAAAAGCTAGCACAAAGGATTGAACATAGAAGGTTTTTTATAAATGCTTATTAAGTCAATATCAAATAGGTCAGCCAAACAGATACTATAGTTATTCAGTTGTGATCAACTCTCCATGACTCCATTTGGAGTTTTCTTACCAAAGATACTGAAATGGTTTGCCATTTCCTTCTCCAGCTCATTTTACAGATAAGGAACTGAGGAAAAAAAAGAGTTAAGTGACTTGCCCAGGATTACATAGCTGGTAAGTGTCTGAGGCTAGATTTGAACTCAGAAAGATGAGTCTTCCTGATTCCAGGAAGCTTTAGGGTTTAGGGTTTTTGATTCCAAAGCTAATGCTCTATCTACTGCACCATTTAGCTGCCCGTTACAGACATTAGAATTCCCCAGAACCAAAATTTCATAATATTAATAGATTTTTAAAAATAAATTTCTACAAAGCTATTTTAAACCTTCTACTTTAATAGATATTATCTTTTTTTAATTGCTTCTTTAAATTTTTTTTTCATTATTTTCCCCCAATTACATGTAAAAATTTTTTTGTTATACATGGACATTCATTTTTTACATATTTCCATATGAATCATATCGGGAAAGAAAACTCAGAACAAAAGGGAAAAGCCACAAGAAAAAAAATGGTGAAAATAGTATGTGTTGATCCACCAGTCTTCATAGACCTCTCTCTGGATACAGATGGCATTTTCCATTCCAAGTTTATTGGGATTGCCTTGGACCACTGAATTGCTGAGAAGAACCAAATCTATCATAGTTGATCATCACATAATTTTGTTGTTGCTATTTATAAAATTTTCCTGGTTCTGCTTGCTTCCCTCAGTATCAGTTCTTGTAAATCTTTCCAAGACTTTCTAAAATCAGCATATTCATCATTTTTTATAGAATAATAATATTCCATTACTTTCATACCATAACCCAATTCAGGTATCTACTCAGTTTCCAGTTCCTTAATAACTATTATCTTTATAAAATATGAATCTTATTCTTAAAAAATTATAGATTGAAGACAAAGAACTTAAGCCTTTTTCTTAGTCTACAGCAAAGGTTCTTAACTTTTTTGTGAGTCACTGACCCCTTGAGCAGTCTGGTGAAGCCAATAGATTCCACCTCAGAATATTGGATTTAAATGCACAAAATAAAATTCATAAGATTACAAAGGAAATCAATTCTATTTAAATACAGTTAACAATTTTTAAAATTCATAAACTCCAAGTTTAAACTGCCAGGTTCATAAACTCCTTAGCATAAAATAAAGATTTGTTCTTATTAGAATGCATTCATAATAGCTACTTAAGACTTGGATTTTTCATAATTTATGTTAAAGAAAAAAAATGAGAAATTTTATCATTTATCTTATTTCACTTCAAATAAATTATTTAGAGCTGTCCCAAACTTGATTAGAGTTGTAAACTGACCATAAGCCACTAGTAACTCAATAAATTTAACTGGACTGACCTTTCTCAAGTGAATGTATAAATCTTTGCATTGAATACAAGCTGAATCAATAATTTTATATGTTAAATATCTCTTTTCAAAACATCAAGCTTGGCTTTTACTCATATTTAACCTTTAAACTCAGGTGTAAGCAAATAGTCCATTTCCTAGCCACTTTCTTATAACATGCACATTAAGCCTCCTTGTACATAATATAAGATTAATAAAAACTCAATAAATGGCAATACAGATTTGTCAGTGATGAATAAAGAGATTGTTCTTCATTATGCAAAAGGATTAGTCAAATGCTTCCACCCAAAAAAAAAGCCCCCATAGCAAATTGTTTCATTTATAATAATCTAACACACACAATAGTCTAGGAATATATCAATTCAGTTCAACAAACATTTATTAATGCCTAATGTGCACATTTCAAGGAACTAGGCTACAAATGGGGGTAAGATGACATCTTCATGATAAGCTTCAAGGAACATACAGCTACTGTATGAACTTTTTGCATGTTCAAGATTAATCTAACATCTACCCTATTGTATAGATTTTACACACAGAATGACTTCCTTGATGCAAGAAGAAAAAGTACGTATCATCTTAATTTATTGTATACTCTTACTTTGCACCTCAAATCAGTGATAGCTTTAATGAGGCCACAAGCTTTAAATGTTTAAGTTCATCTTTAAAATGATGAAATTTGTTGCTATGGTCATTATTTTCTTTAACTGTATATTTCAAATGAATCCAAAATAGGTGACTTCAGTTTTACAGAGAAAGAGTAATAAATACTCAGGAGAGACAGATATTTTAGTGGTACTCACTATCTTTTATTTCTTCTATCATTGTTATTTCCAGTATCATCCCTCTTCCCCTGCTCTCTCCCAAAAAGCCATCCCATGTAACAAGTATTTTTTAAGAGGAGAAAAACATCATCATAATTGAAAAAGTCAGAAAACATGCGCATTGTGCAATATCTGCAGATTTCTTACTTCCACAAAAGGGGGAATTGAAGGTATCCTCTCATATCTCTTCTCTCAAGCCCTATTTAATCTTTATAATTTTGTTATATTCACTTCTAACTTGAATATGTGAAGCTATTCTTTTCACTTACATTGTTTCAATTATTAGGTATTATTCTCTTGGCTCTGTTTACTTCATTCTACATCAGTTCACATAGATATTTCCATGCTTCTCTATATGCTTTATACATTATTTCTTACAGCATAGCTATTATTAACTAAGTTAAATTATTAACATGTTATTACACTCATATGCCACAATTTATTTAGCCATTCCCAAAGAATGGAAATCTACTTTTGTTTCCAAGTCTTTGCTACCATGAAAAGTTCTGCTATAAATATTTTGTTGCATATGAGGACTTTCTTCATATAAATGGCTTCCTTGGGATATAAATCTAGCAGTGGAATTTCTGTACACAATGTATCCTTAAAGGTCTTCTCCTTATACATTGAACAAATCAATCTGAACAATCCAATTTGTCTTCAACCTTTATAATGAAATTAATAAACTAGTGTTTTTGGGACAGAGTTACTCAAGCTCCAGGTCAAATGGTAATGGAAAAATTTAAGGGAATCACAGAAGCTAATAAGCTATTAACAACAGTTTGGGTGATAGTAGCAGCACTTGTAAAATTGTAAGATGATGAAGCAAATTTAGTAACCATGTCCTTCGGGTATTTTTCATGCTCTCTTTCATTCTGCTCCCATGTTGAGAAGTTATAGACAGAACTCTGCTAGTTATTCTGTGAGCAATGCCTGTAAAATGAACTGTAGGAATTTATTTCTGAAGGAGCAATAAGGGTCATGGCGGCAGCGAGAACCTTTGGTGGTTATTAAATTGAAAATCCTCTGTGAATCACTTATTTTAAAGAATGGATTAATATTCTCTTTCCCCCCCCCCACCTTCCCTCTCTCTGCTTCTCTCTTTCTCCATGCCTTTCCCCTCTCCCCTCTCCCTTTCTCTTTTTGCTGAGGCAATTGGAGTTAAGTGATTTGCCCAGGGTCACACCACTAGGAAGTATTAAGTATCTGAGACCAAATTTGAACTCAGGTCTTCTTGACTTCAGGGCTAGTGCTCTATCCACTGCGCCACTTAGCTGCCCCAGACTAATGTTCTCTTGAAAATGACAAAATGAGATAAATAAGAAATCTGTTGCTTAACTTATTCCATGACTTCCCTCAAGGAAGATATTATATAAACAATACCTTTAGGAATGAAGAGATCTGATAGAAGATACTATCCATTGCCAACAGGTGGATGTCCAGTTGTAGAGTAGACAGAAGATGAAGTGGATGGTGTGGGTATAGAAAATGGAGCTTTTTTCTGCAACTTGTACCATTTTAATCTGCAACTTGTACCATTTGACTAGAAATGTGTCTTAAACATTATGAATATATATTTCATAAGAAAAATGGGAGATAGAATACACTAGAAGTCAGAGGACGTGGGTTTGAATCCTGACTGCCAATTACTATCTGTTTTGACTTTGGCAAGTCATTTAGTTTCATTGGGCCTCAATTTCCTCATCTGTAGTGGCCATAGTCTAGTATGGAAGTTTTAGGTTAGCAGAAATCTAGTAATGGCAACAAAAGCTGTGGTATCCAGAGTTCCCTCTTTCTCCTTGTCAAAAAAAAAGTGAAAAAAAAGAAAAAACAAGCTTGTACTCCTTTTGTTGTTCTGTCAACACTCTTCAAATCCATATACTGAGTCTCTTTCTCAACTCTTTGTCCCTATGCACACTTCCTAGAATGTTGAGATTTTCCATTTTGGACTCAAGAATTTCATCTCCCAGAATGCAATTTCTCCATACTCCAGAAATAATACTCCTTATATGTAAAATTATGGAATTGAAGTAAATGACCTTCAGGGTCTTTTCCAACTCTAAATCCCAAAGTCCTGTAACTAGGAAGATGAATTTTATTATAATCTCTGGTTCTTGCTTGGAGAATGTCCTTTGTTAGATATTGTATCTCAGTTTTTCTTTACCATAAAACTACTCATGAAATCCTTGAAGATCCTTAGGAGACCAATGCTATGTTAGATAAAAGTGCTATTTTTAGAGTGTTTTAAAAATGCTTTGATGTTGCCTAACAAGATGTTATCTGTCTGCTAAGTCTGATTTTATTGTAAAGGAAAAACTACTACAGAATAGGAATGTAGTAGCAAAAAATGTTTGTACCAGTCATTTTGCTTAACATTTGAAAGATTTAAAAACAGGTAGTGTTTTATATCACAAAGATTATATGTTATAAGCAAGCTAGATTTATAACAGGAATGAAGGGATGGTTCAATATTAAGGTATCTATAAGCAAAATTGATCCGGTTAATAATCAAAATATCAAAAAACATGGTTATTTCAATAGATTTAAAAAAGGCTTTTGACTAAATACAACACCCATTCCTGTTTAAAATACTAGAAAGCACAGAAATAAAAGAAATTTTTTCTTGAAATGGGGAGTAGTATCTATATTAAATCAAGAGTAAGTATTACCCATAATGGGGTGAAGCAGGGATATCTATTATCATTATTACTATTTTATATTGTACTAGAAATGCTAGTTATAACAATAAAACAAGAAAGAGAAATTAAACATAAGCAAAGAGGAAACAAAACTATCACTTTTTGCAGATGATGCAATGATGTACTTAGAGAACTCTAAAGAGTCAATTAAATGAAAAAATTCAAAACCTCAGCAAAATTGAAGGCTCCAAAAATGAAGCCAGATAAATCAACTGTATTTCAATATATTGCCAACAAAATCCAGCAGAAAGAGAGAGAAAGAGAAATTCCATTTAAAATAACTACAGACAGTATAAAATATTTAGGATTTTATTTGACAAGTCACAGGATTTTTATGAACACAATAACAAAACATGCTTTACACAAATAAAAAATTTATTTCTAAATAAATGGAGAAATATTAATTGTTTAGGGGTAGAAAAAGTCGATATGATAAAAACTGCCTAAATTAATTTACTTAATCAGTGTTCTACCAATCAAACTACTAAAAGAAATTCCTTATAAAGCTAGGAAAAAATGATGCCAAAATTAATTTAGAGGGGAAAGAAAGCAAGAATATCAAAGGAATCAATGAGGGAGAGAATCTGGAACCAAAAATAAACATAAAGTTAAATTTAAAAGTGAAAAGAAGGTAAGGAAGAAGGAACGAAAGAGCAATGGGAAAAATCAATGAAGCAATATTAAGAGAAAAGACAAAAGACAAAAGGACACAAGTGATACACCTGGTAAGGTGGGGGCGGGGGTGTCTTTCTGTTAAGTCCATAGAGGCCAGAAAGAACAAGTAGGATCAGGCAAACATTAGAAGAACTATTTGGTCAGAAAAACAAACAAAAACCAAACCCAAACATTAGAATTTAACTTCTCTACCCATCATTTTCTCTACCCATTATTTTCGTAATATTCAGGGAGGTAAATAATAATGAAAATTATCAATGCACTCTTTAAATATTTGTTTTTATTCAATTGAAAGTCAAAGAGTATTTTGAATGAAGCAAAGAATTCCACTGATTGATGATATCCAGTTAGGTGTAAGGCTCCATTTGATAAATGATACCCAATGAATAGGTAAGTGGCTCAGTGCATAGAGTGGCAGGCCTGGAATCAGAAAGAATCATCTTCCTGAGTTCAAATCTGGCCTGACAGTTATGTGCCCCTGGATAAGTATTCTCATGAATGATCTGGAGAAGGAAATGAAAGACCACTTCAGTATCTTTACCAAGAAAACCCCAAATGGGGTCACAAAGAGTCAGACTGAAATGCCTGAACAACAAAATTTTGATGAATGGTGAAGGTTCTCAAAGTCAGAGATAACAAGGAAATTTATTTCTGTCTTGGAGAATGGCTGTGGAAATGCAGAGGCAGAAAAGACAATGTGAAGTTTGTTTGGATCATTGAGTGGGAGAAGGGGAGTAATGTGGAATAAGTCTGTAAATGTAGGCAGTAGCCAAATCACAGATGATAAGTGGTAGTCTAAATTAGTGATTCATACTAGGGACAATTGGAAGTCGCCAAAGATTTTTGATCAATGGAGTAAATAGTCAGACCAGTGACTTAGATTCTGAAAGTATTGCCTTGGATTTGCCAGAACCCTCTTTTAAATTCAGTCTAGGGAGATAAAGGCATTAACCTGTTCAACAAACTATTTTTAGCTCTTTCATTGGCATGAAGTTTGCTTGTTCCTGGTATCTCTGATGCCACAAAGAATGCTTTCTTCTTTTTTTTCTTGTGGATATAAGACCAGCACTCTGTCTAATCATTGCTCCACCTAGCTTCCCCTTTCTTCAAGATACAATTCAGGTCCTACCTTCTCTGAGCATTCCTTTGTCTCTCCTTACCTTCCTCCACTTAGTATTCTCACCTTCCTAAAATTACCTGTGCTTACTTATTTGAATATATACTATTTCTTCCAGGACAGTAAGCTCTGTGTGGATTATTACTGTTTTGTTTTTGTCTCTATACATCCTCCCTTATGACTAGCATAGCATATTATTAGTAGTTATTGTTAGCTGAATTTTAATTTCATTATTGAATCTGAATGGGCATTCATAACTTGTGTAACAGAAGTCTGAGACTAGCTAAAGAGGCTAGCCCTTATGAGCATGTTTAGCTGATACAATCCCCAGGTGAACTTTGCATCATTCACAAATATCTTGTTACCGGTTCTAGTCTACCAACCACACAGTAAAGAAAAATCTTTTTGTTTGAACTGTGGAGTCAGACCTGAGAGCATTCAAAAGGCACTAACCATTCAAAGCAAGCCCTTTTCCTTTTTCCTTCCAAGGTAGAAGGCAAGAATTAGGCCATTAGTGAACAGGGAGGTCTTTATCCTTAAGCCACTAAGGCTGCCACAGTGTGGTTCAAGTGTCTGAACTTACTGTTCCTTCTGACTATGGCATCTTTTTTTTTTCTGCTTTGAGTTGAAGGAGACTAATGGGGAGGAGGAATACAACCTTGTGAGCTTCAAAAGGTCAGGAGAGCAAATCATCAGAAGTCTGTGACGTGGTGTTCAAGCCAGAATTTCCTAAAAGTCAGATGGTGATGAGTGAAGACCCAAGAAACCTCCCTTAACTGCTCTAGCAGTAGCAGAGACCCCAGATAGTCTATCCATTGGCATGTTTAAACAAGAAGTGAGTATTGTGGGGCTAATACTAATCAAAAACTATTGTAAGTTTGACTTTATGCTCCCCAGCAATCTAGATAATATAGAGGAGTGGTTCTCAAAGTGTCGTTCAGAGAGCTACAAATTTGAAATTTGTTTTTATTTCTAACATGGTAAATATCTACAATCTACAAATATAAGCCACACATCTTAAGACATATCCTCAATAATTTTTAATATTTTATAGTATTATAAAGGGATACTGAGAACAAAAGTCTGAGAACCAATGATACAGAGGAGAGTGGATCCCTATTCTTGGACTTCTGTTCCTGCTCTACCTACACATCAAATTTTTTGTTGTTCATTTGTTTTAGTTTTATCCAATTTTTGCTGACCCCATTTAGGATTTTCTTAGCACAGTACTTGAGTGGTTTGCCATTCCTTCTCTGGTTCATTTTAGAGATGAGGAACAGAGGCAGACAAAAGTAAGTAACTGTCCAGGGTCACATATCTAACAAGTGTCTGAGACCGGATTCAAACTCAAGAAGAAAAGACTTCCTGACTTCAGACCTAGCAATCTATCCACTGGCACTTAGCTGATCATACACTAAATATCCTTTTGTAAAATATAATGATATTAATTGGTTAAATGGAATTAGGGTACTAATAACTGACAGTTATTAGTAAGGGGAATACATTAGAATGAGAACTCAAATTAAGAGCATTATAGATGGGACACCCCCACAAAATGTAGCTGGCCTCATGCTGGGAGAGTATAGACCTTTACTCTATAAGAATTACATATTATTTTTTCTTAAAATAATGATAGCTTTTTATTTTTTCAAAATACATGCAAAGATAATTTTCAATATTCACTCTTGCAAAACCTTATGTTGAAAATTTTTCTCCCTCTCCCCTACCTTCCTTTCTTCCTTAGACAGTAAGAATTACATATTATTCTGAGCCCTACCTGGTCCCTGCCATCTAAAAATAACACACAGTATAAGCAATGTTCTATGATATATTATAATAAAATAATCACCAAAATTACCTTACTGCATTGAGAGGAATGGTTTCTAAGGTGATTTAGTCATTTCTGTCATGTCCTACTCCACTGACCTCATTTTGTGGTATTTTTGCAAAGATACAGGAGTAGTTTGTCATTTCCTTCTCTATCTTGTTTTACAGATGAAGAATTGAGGTAAACAGGGTTAAGTGACTTGCCTAGGATCATACAGCTAGTAAATATCTGAGGTCGAATTTGAACTCATGAAGATGAGTCTTCCTATATTCCAAACTCAGTATTTTAGTCATTGCACCATCTAGCTCCTCAAGAAAAGAATAGTTCCACTAAATTCTGGTTTTTGTTTTGTTTTGTTTTGGGCTTTGTTGTTGTTGTTGTTGTTGTTTTAGTGAGCATCTGGGGAACTGTATATCGCTCTGGACACCACAGTTTGAGAATAACATTGATAAGCTAGAGAATCTCTAAAGGAAGACAAATATGGTAGCAGATAAATCTATATATTGATATATATATATATCTTTATAGATAGAGATATGGCTCTATATCTGTACAGATCTATTTGGATATAGACATACAGATATTTTAATGAGAATCATGGCTTTCTACAAAAGCTATTTTAACAATTAGAATTTTCCAGTATAACCCCATACTTCCTGACTATTATGGTCATTAAAGCTATTGTGGATTATTCATCAATATTTTTCCAAGTAATTCATTCTAATGGCATTAGCCCTTTCATGCATTATTAAGAAAATAAATTATGTGATCAATGCTTAAAAATTCATCCATTCAATTGTTAACACTGTAAAGTTATCCATGCATATAACCTGTAAATAAAAGGCTATTAAATAAAAAAATAATAATAATAATAAAAAAATTCATCCATTCAGCAGATATTGAAAAAAAGTTTAGAGAAACAGCATACCAGTTATACTTAAAAATAATTACCAAAAAAAGTGAACTCACTTTGTCAACTAATAAATAAATTGTAAAATAGGTTTTGTTTTCTTTTCCTTTGTTTTCCAAGTACAAAAAACTTAAACTGTCATTTCATTTGGCATAGAACAACAACAAAAATCTCAACCCAAACAATAAAACACTTCAACTATTCTCCCAGTTAATCACTTAAAATCTACTGAGAGCAACTTTTTAAATAGAATCCCATTGATAATTCCATAGTCATATTGCGCTTTTAAAAAATTCACCATTTACTTTAAAGTTATAAAGCCAGAAATGTCCAAGGCCACTTCTTATTTAAGTTTCACAGAGCCAGTGTCCTTTTTATGGAACATATCACTTCTTTCTAAAGTCAAGCTTCCCATTTCTAGTCCTTCTTTTTGATTCTGGCTCTTTCTGATCTTTGTAAAACAGTTTTCTGGTGATAGTCTCTACTTTCTTTTCATCTGTCTTATTAGAAAATTATGCAATGATTTCACTGTCAATTTATTTCAACTAAATTCCTAGCAGAAGCTGAGCGAATAAATTTCAAGTTTACTTTTTAAAAGAAACAGACTGAGGCAAAAGCAGCAAATTATAATAAGTTAATCTAACACAGAACAAATAGAAATCAAGTGGACTGATTTCTTCAAAAAAAGTCTTCTACCACCTACAAAAAATACAAAGTGTTAACTAAAATGTTTGCATCTCTCAAAAATCATCAGCACAGAGTCTTGCAGCTCAGGGATTCAATGCCATGAACTAATTGGTGCTCTCTTGTGGATACTTCGTACCCCAGTGATACTAATAAGATGGGTAGTTCCCATTTTGAGGAGTCAGACCACTTAGCTGCTGATTTCCCTCTGATTGTGGATATCCCATAAGCATGTCTAGCCTGACAGCATGGCATGGTGGATAGGGTTAGCCATGAAATCAAAAAGACATGAAAGTCCCTTTTCTAACACATACTGACTGGTTCTAGAGGTTGAAGGAAACTTAAAAGATCAGTATTTTATAAAACTGAAACCCAGAGAAGTAGCCTAGGATCACAGAGGTAGGTAGTAAGGGGAAGAAACAGAATTCAAACTATGAATATAATAATAATGATAATAAATGCTTATTTATTACTTCTGCAACTATAAAAGAAATGCAAACTATATAAACCCTGAGGAAATCTAAGATGAAAGAAAGACTCCATACATTCCAAAATATGTATAGCAACACTTTTTTATGCTAGTAAAAAACTGCAAAGTAGATATCCATTGATTTGGAAATACATGGAAAAAATAGTACTACATGAACATAATGAAGTACAATTATAGGAAAAACAAAATACTGAAGAATTCATAGAAACATGGAAAGACTTGTATCAAATTGCTACACAGCAAATTAAGAAGACCCAGGAGAGTCACATTCATAATGAATATAATTACATAAATGACAACAGCTCTGAAAGGGAGCTAATATCTTGGTGAAGAAGTAGAGAACAATGAGTGTTACATATGTTACATATGCTGTCAGACATGGATATTTTGTTGGTCATTTTAAAAAAAATGTTTTTCTTTGTTATGAGTTAAGTTTAGTAGAATGAGGAAATATTGAACAATAAATCTAATACAAAAAGGCATCAATAAAACAAAATAAATAAGATGGCTTGGTTAGTTAAATAATAATTAAAAATGATAGAAATCAAGATTAACTATTTTAATTATGTAATCCATGTAATCATTCATAAAAATGTATCCTTTTGATGATAAATACATTATTTTTATGATCATAAAACTGTACTTCAGGCATGTATTTTTCATTAGTTGCTATAAATATTCTAAGATAAAAAGAAATTATAAAAATTTTAATTTTAAAAAGGAATACAACTAATTATCAAGAACATTTTTATATAAAATCTCAATTTTATAGATGATTTATAAAAGAGAAAATTATTTGACCATTTATGCCAATCAATATTTGGCCTTGTATCAAAATGAGCTATGAGATTCCCCCAATATATTATGTGATCACGGTTTCCATGAAGTACATATCTGCTGCAGCCACAAATATTTTGAAATGAGTTTTTGAAGGGAAAGAAGGATTTTCCTTTTCAAACATCCCATAAAGCTTTAGCTAATTAATTTTGTTAAATGAAATTACCTTGACCAATCATTACTGTTTACAGTTTATCACTAGATTTTTTAGCAAATGTGTTCATAATGTTCCCAAAAGAATTATACAATTCAATGCATGGCTCTTTAAACAAATTCAAAGTTTTAAAAGTCTATGTAGGACTTCTGAGTAATATAATTGGAAATGTTTGCAATCTAATAGTTGAAATTTTAGTTTCTGGCTGTGTGTGACAAGTCATCTGAATTGCTAATTTAAAAAGAAAATCACCATGCGATTCCACATTACTCACTAATAAAAACAGTTTGCATCTAATTAGAAATAAAACAAATATTTGGCTGAAAATATGTACTAGTCTTGCTTGCTGAAGCTTATCATAGCCTTTACTCACTTTGGCAATACATAAAGCAAGATTGCTGGTACTTTATCAAGAATTCTAGTCTTGGAAGAATCATAAATAAAACCAACATGAACAACTCAAACCAAACTGTCATCTACTGTGTAAAAAAAGGTAAGGATTATATGTGTGTACTATTAAATATTATCTAAATCACAGTATCTCTGACATGAATTCTCTAACAGCGATACTATTGGTCACACACTAAAGGCCCTGTGCTATAGATATTGTAACTTGAGAGCTAGATATCACCATACTCTTTTTTAGCTGTTATTTTTTATAGTATTTTATTTTTTCCAAATACGTGCAAAGATAGTTTCTAACATTTCTTTTCAAAACCTGGTGTTACACATTTTTCTCCCTCTCCCCCCCTCCTTGCCAAGACAGCAAGCAATCCCATATAGATTAACCATGTGCAATTCTTCTAAACATATTTTCATATTTGTCATCCTACACAAATAAAATCAGATCAAAGGGGGAAAAAACACAAGGGAAAAAAGCCAACAAAGCAACAAAAAATGAAAATACTCTGCTTTGATCCACATTCAGTTTTCGTAGTTCTAATATGGGTGGCACTTTCTATTACAAATCTATTGGAAATGTCTTGAATTTTTTCATTATTGAAAAAAGCCACATCCATCACAGTTGATTGCTACATAATTCTGTTACTGCATACAATGAATGTTCTCTTGGTTCTGCTCTCTTCATTTAGCATCAGTTCATGTAAGTCTTTCCAAGCTTTTATGAAATCAACTTGCTCATAATTTCTTACAGAATAATAATATTCTATTACATTCATATACCATAATTTATTCAGCTATTCCCCAATTCAACTTCCAGTTTCCTGCGAGTATAAAAAGGGCTGCTACAAACATTTTTGCACATGTAAGTCCTTTTCCCTCTTTTATAATCTCTTTGGAATAGAGACCCAGTAGAAATACAGCTGGATCAAAGTTTTATAAAATTGCTCTCCAGAAAGGTTGGATTGTTTCACAACTTCACTAACAATGTATTAGTGTTCTGGTTTCCCTACATCCCCTCCAACACTTATCATTATCTTTTTCTGTCATCTTAGCCAATCTGAGAGATGTGAAGTTCACTATACTCTTAAAAGAAACTTTTTCTCTGTTTAAAAACCCAATAGACCACATTCAATGAAAATATTTTGCATGAAGCAAGAAGTTTCCTAATAATTATATCTTAATAGTAGAATGAGAAATTTAATAATAAAAAATGAAAATATATAAAATTTAACTTAGTTTATAAATGTTAATCTCTAAACATAGTTTGGATATTAAAAAGAAACTTAATGTGACATGCTCCAGGAAGAGTGAGGGTACCACTGATAATCTTGAAATGTTCTAATTGTATAGTATAAAGCCTGACCAAAAAATACTTTAAAAGCAAAATATCAGAGCTACATAAATGAATAAAGAATAGATCAATTCCTATCCAATCTAGTTTTACTCTCTAAATCAAATTACATGCTTGTTTAAAGAAATATTAAATTTATGTATAACACATACAAATATATATTACATATGTGCTACATATATAAGTATATATTTATGCATCTATATATAAAGTTTACGTGCTTTTCATATTTTTTATTTATTAAGCTTAGCCTTCTAGCATCAAAGTATGTTTACATGGAAACTTCTTACTTCATACGAAAAGAGATTCAATTGTTTTTCTTATTTAGCTACTGAAGAAATCCATAATATACAATTTTTGTGTAGATTTGTATGACACTAAGATTTAAAGCTTTCAAAATTATCTGTCTATAGTCTGTTAACTTGCTTTTTTCTTTTTGAACAAGATTTTTATCCATGTATGGAGCGCCTAGGGAGGAAGGTACCTATTCAGATGCTTATAGGTCTCTGAAACTTAACAATTTGAAAGTTACTTGGAGCACTGAGCAGTTAAATGACATATTTCATGTAGCACAATCAGTAATATCTATATTAAAGTAATATATCAGAGGTAGGTGAAAGCAGGTCTTCCTGCAGAAGGATCATTCCAAGGCCAGTTTCCATTACGTTATTTTACCATTCACACTGTACATACATAAATGCATACATAGATATATAGATTACCAATAAAACAACTATATAAATAGAAGTATAGATTACCTATAAAACAACTATATTACTTTCATGTGAAATTTTAGTATGAATTCTATTGCACTTGAGATAATTAAAAAATCATTTAGCATTCTAAGCAAACCTAGACAAGTTAGAATAGCAAGTTCTTGCAATTCTTTACAAGCTGCCTAAAGTATGATTTTCCTTTTTGTTTCAAAATTGAAAGAATAATTCCCTTTCCTATTATATTACCACTTGAGATTCTATTCTTTGGCTTCAATTCCAATTCCTCTCCTAAGCTGACCATCAAGACTTACAAAAACATCCATTTATACTTTTGCTAAATAGCCCAGATCAGGGGAGATTGAATGCAAACTATTTATTTAAATAAAGATAAATGAATGCATTGATACTATATGGAATCTATCTTTTAGGAGCCTTTAATTATAAATGCTAGACCTAATCAATTTAGACAGTTTAGGAGGATTACTTCAATTTTGTTTTTAGTAAAGGTCAAACAATAATTAGTTTTTATTTGGAGAATATATGCTCTCTTTAAAATTATAAATATATACAAACTTAATCCCTGAACTTTACTTGCAAGTGAAGATTTTTATATCAGTGCTATCTTCTTGACTTTATTCTGTTCTTAGATTATATATTTTATTCTATTGGTATTGTGTTGGGTTGTTATTTTAACAATAAGGATAACTCCATAATTTCATTTAAATGTAACTCCATATATGCTTCCCCATTGTTTTATTAATAGATTAAACTATACTGAATTATAGAAAGTACATTTTTCAGATAAATTTTAGATTATCATATTTAGGGCTTTTTATGGGTTCAAATGTAAGCTTTTATTCACATAATTTTCCATAAAAATAATAGTACTAGTATATGTTAAATTAGGTATGCATCTTACATGTGTGTTGAACATTGGTACTTTGGGTTATAATGGTGGAAAGGAATAATATAAATATAAGCATTTTCTCAAGAAATAATCTTATTTTAAAAAATCTGATCCTTCAATATTTCACCTACATGCCATGTGCTCACTTAAAATATGGGGCACAGTTTTGTAGTCTTCACTATTAAGCAGTTTGATGTGCTTGTTTAGAAGCTTGTGGTGCCTAATTAAAAATTCTCTAGATAGGAGCTGCTTCAAAATCTCTAGGAAGCAAATGGGACTTAAGCATGGTTGAAACAGAAACATTTTATTCAGGTATCAATTCTAAACCCTTACATAGCATGGCATTAGTGGCATGATGGGGAAAATATTCAGAAAGAGAAAAAGAGAGATCTTACAATTCTGAGGATATTGTTGTTCCAAAAGCAAATAAGCCAAAGTAAGAAGATAAAATAGAAATTTGAAAAATATACAAGGTACCAAGAATAAGACTTATTTTTTTAATAAAAGTGAAATACCTATGATTTGTAAAGAGCTTGTGGAAGATATTATTACTAGCTGTAGAAAAGAATAAATGCATGCATTCATTCATTCAACATTTATTGAAGTTTACCATTTGCAAGATATTGTTCTAGAGAACATATAGGTGTATTGTAAATGATGAAGTATTCTCCTCTATTGTATCTTTCACTTAAATATTGCATTTTAATGTCACTAAAACAAAAAATGAAGACTGATGTACAATTGATTAGAAAAATTTACCCATATGATGATGATAACAATGATGATAATGGACAGATGGTGTAGTAGATAAGAGTACCAGCCCCGAAGTCAGGAAGACTCAAGTTTCCTGAGTTCAAATATGCCTCAGATATTTATCAGCTGTGTGATTCTTGGCAAGCCACTTAATTCTGCATGACTTAGTTTCCTCATCTGGAAAATGAAATGCCAAATTACTTCAATTTCTCTGCCAAGAAAACCCCTAATGGAGTCACCAAGAAGAGTTGTACAAGTGTGAACAACATCACCAAATATATAGCTCACTTTTTGCCATTTAAAATCTTCATAATCTGACCCTTCCTTCCTCTCCATTCTTCTTATATTTTACTCCCACCAATGAAATCTACTATTTAACTATACTAGCTTACCTCCTATTAGTTACACAAGACAATGAATCCTCCCTTTGTGTTTTTGTCCAAGTTGTTCCCCACCATTACAATGTTCTTCCTTCTCAACTACTCTTCCTAGATCCCCTGGCTTCCTTCAAGACTCAGCTCAAATTCCCCTTCTATGGGAGGCCCTTCACAACCTTCCCTCCTTCCCCAACCCCCTGCCACCGCCCCAGCTGCTAGGACTGTTTTCTTTTGAATACCTTCCATCTACTCTGCATACGCTGTACTACTCAGATATTTGTATATTGTTTGCATTAGAATGTAAGCTGCTTAAGGACAAGGACTGTTTTTCTTTTTCTTCATATCTCCAGCTCTTAGTAGGGTTCTGGGCACATAGTAAGTACTTAATATATGCTGGCATAGAGCAATCAAGTGGTTAGGTTCGGGATCAGAACACCTTGAAATATACTCATAGACTACATAAGGAAATAAAAATAACTTTTTGTAATAAGATTTTAAAAGGATATAATCGGGGCAACTAGGTGGTGCAGTGAATAGAGCACCAGCCCTGAAGTCAGGAAGACCTGAGTTCAAATAGGACCTCAGACACTTAACATTTCCTGACTGTGTAACCCTAGGCAAGTCATTTAACTCCACTTGCCTCAGGGGAAAAAAAAGATATAATGACGAGGAATAGATGTCATTTCCCTATACTTCTGAATTCCCTGATATAGCAATATGGATCAGAAAGGAATCCCACGAGACAAACCAAGTTCCCATACGCTAGGTTTTTTATCCCTAGTCCTCTAAATCAACTAAATCCTAAGGACACCTCTTTGCCTCCTAAAAGGAAAATATTTCAAACTAAATACAATAAATGCTGTTCCTATCACATTGCACTCTGGGTGGCAAGATACCAAAAATCCTTTCAGGGGCCTTCTTAAAGGAATTTAAAGCAACTCAGATGTAGCTTAAACAGTACAAGTATCCTGGTTTAAACAAAAAAAGCATTAAAAATACAATAAAATAACAAATAAACCACAAATAACATAAAAGTCCATGAAAAAAGTATAGATCTTAAAGTGGGGGTAAGGTCAAAAGCAGGTTCTCAGTAATTCTCCTGATACTAAACAGGAGTGATGAGTACAAAAGATAACATCTCTGATACAGTTATTAGTAACAATGATACCTAACATTTATATAGCTCTTTAACATTTGCAAAGCATGTTATATATGTTACCTCATCTGATCCTCAACAAGGCATGTCGAGGCAAGTAATATTATTTACTTAGTAATATTACTAAGGCCAGTAATATTAGTTATTAATTATAGGAAGCAAGTAATATTAACCCTATTTTACAGATAAGGGAATTGAGGCTGAGAGAAATTAAATAATTTGCCCAGCATCACATAGATAGTAAATATCAGAAGGATTTTAATTCAGATCTTCTTTACTGCACTCCAGTATTTTATACAGTTCACCACCTAGATCCTGAACCCAGATCATGGTCACTTGTAATCAAGACAACTAGGAATCGTAAGCCTTTTGCAGGCAACCTGTCTCAGGATCTGATTTGAAATCAAGGCTTATGCTATACTACTGTCTATTTAGTGGTTCCTGGTCCACCAGCCAAAAACTATTTCCATGGAAACATCATTGGGAGTGATACCAAACTCTTGTCTGTTTAGAGTCTTCTACTGAGGGCTTGCCACCTACTACTTTGAAGGTTAATGAAATTTCTCCCTCATCTTATTTCAAGGTTACCACTAAATCAGCAAGGAGATACCTTTCCTTCAAGGTAATTTATATTCCCCAATAATTATGGAAAGGGAGTTTCATCTCATCTATGTTATTAGAAATCAAAGTCCCTTCTAATCTAAATCCTAATCCTTTTCTAGGAAGCTGTCCAACCTATGGGGGAAGATCTTCAAATTAAGGGGAATCTGAACAAGGCTAAAACTACTCACACTGGGGACCATGCAGAAATTAAGGAAAGGCCAGAGAGGGACAACCAGGGCTCCATTTAAAAGTAGTTCCAACCTTATTGGTTAAATATGTCTAGAGGCTAGATTCAATAAACTCCTGGGGTAGAGAATTCTTTTCTTCCTAGAATATATTCATCATATATATATATATATATATATATATATATATATATATATATATATATATATATATATATATATATATATATAATTTTTGAGAGATGAGACACCCAACTGTGATAATGAGGCATATGATGACAAAGACACTCTTTCAAGAATCTATCCAGCATTCAACATTACTGGATTCTGAAAGATGATATGGAAGATGGGAAACCCAGCAAATACAGTGTAAGTGGACCCAATAAATATCAAACTTGCTTTATACATGTGTCCCCTGATCAGAGACAGCCTATAAAGAAAGTAGCAGAAGTTTCAAACAAACTATAAAAGCTTTGATTGTGGCCGCTACAGTGGTGGACTTAAGTGGCATTGCAATGCCATATAATAAGGATCAACTGTGGTAAGGATAAACCCTCTCTGACAGGAAAAAGAATCAAGCATTGGAGCTAGACTATAGATCTGAGCCTCCAAAAATCACAACCCATTAATTAATGGTACTAAAACCTAAGAGCCCTGGTCAGCATAATCTTAAATATACCATTAAATATACTTTGTAAAAGATTGTCTTATATTACCTAACTCATAATGGATAATTCTGTATAAAAGTTGATGGTATGACTCCAGCTGTTCAATAATAGTAACTAGGGCATAACAACCAGCCAGAAAATGCTTTTATAAAATATTATAAAGAATAGTTATTTCAAGGGGCTTATAGCTCCAGAAACTTAATGTTCATTTAATCTGACACTGCCCCACCACCGTGGTGTCTGCTAAATGCTCCACTCAAGTCTGTTCTTAAGGACAGGACCTCCAAAAATAATTATGTTCCTCATTATGATGGATGATGTCTTACAAAAGTTCAAATAGAAAAGATATTCTCTAGATGGTAGAGTTCTCATCTTGTTTACAAATGTTTGTGACTATGACTAATCCTGTTTGTGACTGAAATGTTTATTTTTTATTGTATCAACTCACATTAGAATCTTTTTAAAATTTTTACTTTAGGGGCAGTTAGATGGCACAGTAGATAGAGCATCAGCCTTGAAGTCAGGAGTCCCTGAGTTCAAATATGACCTCAGATACTGAATACTTCCTAGCTGTGTAACCTTGGGCAAGTCATTTAACCCCAACTGCCTCAGCAAAAAACAAAAATTACTTTAAATTTTATTTTATATATTGTTAAAAATATACATATTATTTATTTTACTTTTTTCCTAAAGTGTTTTATTTTTCCAAATATATGTAAAAATAGTTTTCAAAATTAATTTTTGTAAAATTTTGTGTTCCAAATTTTTCTTCCTTCCTTCTTCCTTCCCTCCTCTCCAAGATAGCAAGCAATTTGATATAGGTTAAATATGTGCTATCTCACATTAGAGTCTTGATAGTAATATCAAGGCTTGGATAGAAAGACAGGAAATATTTCATGAGATACTCAGCAACCTCAAAATATGATCACGTATTAAACACATATTAAGACATCAAGTGCATCTATGTTATTAGAAATCAAAGTCCTTCCCAATCTAATCCTAATCCTTTTCTAGGAAGTTGTCCAATCTATGGGGGAAAGATCTTCAAATTAAGGGGAATCTGAACAAGGCTAAAACTACTCACATGGGGGACCATGTAGAAATTAAGGAAAAGCCAGAGAGGGACAACCAGGGCTCTGTCTAAAAGTAGTTCCAACCTTTTTGGTTAAATATGTCTAGAGGCTAGATTCAATAAACTCCTGAGGTGTCATCAAACTGCAAGTCCATTCATCACATTAATAATCAATTTCAAAAATAAATCTTTGAGCTTAGCATAGGGAACTTCCTATGAAAAATCTTCCTCTACCAATGCAGATCAGCATTGACTCTGCAACTTATAGTCTTAGAGTATTATTTGAGAATCCTGAAAAATTAAATGACTTACCTAGGGTAACACAACCAATATTATTTCAGAGGCAAGAAGTGAATGTAGTTTTCTGTCTCTCAGGCCAGCTCTCCATCCACTGTGACATACTGACTCACAATCATAATATTATGGTTATTATTTTCTAAGTTATAAATATGAATGTTGTAAAGGATTTTATTGTAATATAATAAATATTATTAATAAATTGATATGAATTAATAAATATATTATTTTGCTCTGCTTTTGCATTATAAAACAAAAATAAATTCATTGTATTTAAAATAGGATAAGAAAATTATTTTTGGTATATGGTTTTACAAAAAGTGAAGAGATCTTTTTTTTCATTTTAAAAAATATAAATAAGGAAAGGAATTGCTACATAGTTTAGAAAACACTGCCCTAATGCTTATGCATAACACAAGAGAAGATAAAGACTTTCTTTCCATTCTATTCTAGATTCCAAAATACATTAACATTGCTTACTAGAAGTCATTAATAAAGCATATTTGACTACAGTATTACATAGTCAAAAAAGCCAGTGAGTAAGCAAAAAAGATCACAGAACAGTCAAAATAACTATCACGAAGCCTGTACTTTATTTACAAAGTAACTCCTCAAGCTTTCACTTAGAACTAATTTACTCTGAACTTATACACAGTTATAACTGTAGGTTATCAGTTTTCAGACTCCACAGAAAATCAGAATCAGCAAATGGTAGGACGAGATGGTATGTCAGAAGAATGCTAGTGATACAGTAAAAAAAAAAAAATTACAACTAATTTTGAGCTAAGAGACTGAAAAACTACAGAAAGCTATTGAAAGAACTCAAGAACAGCTTAGAGTCACTGTCATAGCAAACTAGCTCTACACAACACAACGTCTTTTGCACATTCCAACTCTCTACTCACACACATACCATCCTGGCCCTTAGCACATCTTGCCTAGATTACTGAAATAGTTTCCTAATTGGTTTACCCTATTTCCAATCACTCTTCACTGCAATCCATCCTTTGCAAACTAACAAAATGATTTCTATCAGGTAGTCGTCTTACCATGTCAAACCTTATTCCATAAATCCCAATATTTCCTATTACTTCCAGAATCAAATATAAACTCTTCTGTTGGGCATTTACAGCTCTTCACAGACTGGATCCATTCTGTTTTTGTCTTATTATAAATTTCTTCCTTCTACACAGTCTGCAATCCAGCCAAAATGGCTTTCTTGCCTGGCACAGAAAGCTACTGCTCTTCTCACGGAAGACTCCCTCTCCCAATTTTATTGTTTCTTGTTCCTGGAATGCACTCCCTTCTCATCTGTGCCTCTGAAATTACAAGTTTTCTTCAAGATTTAGCTTAACGTCTCTTTATGCATGAGGCTTTCCTCAAACCATCCTTCACCCAAGATTATGTTGATTTCTTTTAATATATACTTTTATATGTTCTCATTTCTACTCAACTATTCATGACCCCATTTGGAGTTTGCCTGGCAGAGATTCTGGAGTGGTTTGCCATTTCCTTCCCAAAATCTTTTTATATATGATGAAACTGTGGCAAACAAGGTTAAATAATTTGCCCAAGATCACCAAGCTAGAAAGTGTATCTCTCTCTATATATAGGGAATGTTTTACTTTTGTCTTGTGTTTCCAGCATCATGTATAATACTTGTTCAAAGGCTTATTGACTTTTATAAATTCAATCACCAATCATGACTTTGGAAAAACAACAAAGCATGTCTCCAACCTCCATCCATTGACTGTTGCATTTTTTTTTTAATTTTTTTTTTATTTTATTTAATAGCCTTTAATTTACAGGATATATACATGGGTAACTTTACAGCATTAACAATTGCCAAACCTCTTGTTCCAATTTTTCACCTCTTACCCCCCCACCCCCTCCCCTAGATGGCAGGATGACCAGTAGATGTTAAATATATTAAAATATAAATTAGATACACAATAAGTATACATGACCAAAACGTTATTTTGCTGTACAAAAAGAATCAGACTCTGAAATATTGTACAATTAGCTTGTGAAGGAAATCAAAAATGCAGGTGTGCATAAATATAGGGATTGGGAATTCAATGTAATGGTTTTTAGTCATCTCCCAGAGTTCTTTTTCTGGGCATAGCTAGTTCAGTTCATTACTGCTCCATTAGAAATGATTTGGTTGATCTCGTTGCTGAGGATGGCCTGGTCCATCAGAACTGGTCATCATATAGTATTGTTGTTGAAGTATATAATGATCTCCTGGTCCTGCTCATTTCACTCAGCATCAGTTCGTGTAAGTCTCTCCAGGCCTTTCTGAAATCATCCTGTTGGTCATTTCTTACAGAACAGTAATATTCCATAATATTCATATACCACAATTTATTCAGCCATTCTCCAACTGATGGACATCCATTCAGTTTCCAGTTTCTAGCCACTACAAAAAGGGCTGCCACAAACATTCGTGCACATACAGGTCCCTTTCCCTTCTTTATAATCTCTTTGGGATATAATCCCAGTAGTAACACTGCTGGATCAAAGGGTATGCACAGTTTGATAACTTTTTGAGCATAGTTCCAAACTACTCTCCAAAATGGTTGGATTCGTTCACAACTCCACCAACAATGCATCAATGTCCCAGTTTTCCCACATCCCCTCCAACAATCATCATTATTTTTTCCTGTCATCTTAGCCAATCTGACAGGTGTGTAGTGGTATCTTAGAGTTGTCTTAATTTGCATTTCTCTGATTAATAATGACTTGGAGCATCTTTTCATATGACTAGAAATAGTTTCAATTTCTTCATCTGAGAATTGTCTGTTCATATCCTTTGACCATTTTTCAATTGGAGAATGGCTTGATTTTTTATAAATTAGAGTTAATTCTCTATATATTTTGGAAATGAGGCCTTTATCAGAACCTTTGACTGTAAAAATATTTTCCCAGTTTATTGCTTCCCTTCTAATCTTGTCTGCATTAGTTTTGTTTGTACAAAAACTTTTCAGTTTGGTATAATCGAAATTTTCTATTTTGTGATCAGTAATGATCTCTAGTTCTGCTTTGGTCATAAAAACCTTCCCCTTCCACAGGTCTGAGAGGTAAACTATCCTATGTTCCTCTAATTTATTAATAATTTCATTCTTTATGCCTAGGTCATGAACCCATTTTGACCTTATCTTGGTATACGGCGTTAAGTATGGATCAATGCCTAGTTTCTGCCGACTGTTGCATTTTACTGAATTAATTTTTTAAATAAAAAACACTTGTTTTGTCTTTTCATTTTTCCCCCTAGCCTAAAAGAAAGCCAAACCCTTCTTGAAAACATTCAGAGACATGCAAGATCAATTTCCATATTGGGCAGGTCCGAAAATATGTTTCATCATGCTTTAGTTCATTTCTCTATCAGGAGGTGGACAGCGTACACCATCATCAATCTTCTGGAATCACAGTTGATCATTGTGTTGATGTCTTTGAAAATGGCTCATTTTTACTATATTGGTGTTATATTTTCTCTTTTTGTTCACTTCTTTCTGGAGAGATGGAGAGATGACATAATTGTAGGTACAGAATAAGACATGCCTTTTCAAACATTAACAAAACAACACAAATTTATTTGTTAGAAGAGAAAGACTTCATTTGGAGATTAGAAGAATAGGAGTGGTAGTGATAGTGTTGTAAAAAAAAAGGAAAAAATGAATGTAAATGTAAAATCAATAAAACATTTTAAAGATACACACAACAGAGCAAGAAGAAAGTTTAGAAAGGGAGACAGTCAGAATGGCAATGTTAATACTACTACATTAAATGTAATATATATTTTAAAAAATAACTTTTATATTAGATTCACAGTTTCATAAACAATCTTTTTTCTGGCTTTTTTAGTATATGGAAATATTCATGTTTGTTGATGATCTTTTAGTTCATAAGAAAAAATTAATAAATGCTTCTTGACTGAAAAATGTCCTGAGACAACATCACAGAATACTACAATAATTGGAGTTCACAATGAAACTCTGAAGCATCAAGAAAAAACTAAATTGTATTTAATGTATTCTGATTAAGAGGGTACCATAGTGTATAATGCATCAAAAAACTATTTCCATCAAAAATTACTGAAAAAAGTATCAGAGATTCTGGAAACCTCAAATGAAAATTTAAGCTCCTAATAATAAATGAGATATTACTCTACCAGCAAACATTTAATTCCTAGTTTTTCAAGCAAGGACATAGAGAGAAAAGCATTAAAAGGACTAAGATTTTTTCTAGGCAGTAATGAAACAAAAGTTAAATATGTGGTAGGAAGAAAAAAAAGTATTGAAATGCCTATGGTCAAAGTCTCTCTCTATTCCAAATTCTTCTAAGACACAAAGCCAGAAGCAAAAGGGCAATGTTTCATAGGATAAGGCATATGACTTTAATGTCCTTTCTGTTCCTTTCTCCCACTTATACTACCAAATTCTATTGTATCAACCATCACATTTTCTGGAATTTTTCCTTTTTGAATTTTTGTTTTGTGAGCTGGTGTGGCAGAAAGATTACTGAACTTAGAATCAAAAAGAATTGAAGTCATTTATTTCCTGCTTTTGACAATACTTGGGTAAACATGGACAAATGATGATCTTTTTAAGCATCAATTTTTTTTAAATCTATAAAATGAGTACAACAATATCTAATGATAAAATCAGATGAAAGCATTTTGCAAAGCTTAAAGCAGCTATTTCCCATATTATAAAATGTTTTCTTTCACATATATTTTAGAAAAGTTTAAATAGCTTTAAACATTGGACCATTAAAAAAGAGATGTAGTTGCAATGCTATAGTATTTAATTGTACTATATTTTATTGTATTGTATATTGAATTTGGAAGGGCAGCTAGATGGTGCAATGGATAGAATGCTGGGCCTGGAATCTGAAAGATTCATCTTTCCGAGTTCAAATCTAGTCTGACATTTCCTAAGTATGTGATCCTGTGCAAGTCACTTAACTCTGTTTGCCTCAGTTTCCTCATCTGTCAAGTGATCTGGAGAAGGAATTGGCCAACCACTCCATATCTCTGCCAAGAAAACTCCAAATGGGGTCATGAAGAGTTGGGACATAACTGAAAAGAACTAAATAACATATTGAATCTGGTGAGAGAACAGGGAGAATATCAAATTTGATTTTCAACCAATTTTCTGGGAATACAGTGTTCCAAATATTTTGGAATAATATCATGTAAATTAGAAATGAAACCAATGGCTTTGGCAGTCCATAGTTACAATTCTTTGAAGAATAAGTAACATCTTCCTTCAATTATAATTCTATATTTCTGCTTAAATCCATTGTCAGATGCACATTTTCTTATCTAAGTTTAATGGTATTTAACTTACTCTATGAAATTGATAAGGTTTTTCCTTCAGTTTTAATTCTCTTTTTCTAATAGGAACATAGGATTTGAAGTTGAGAAGAACCTTGGCTCCAACTCCCTAGTTTATAGATCAGGAAACTGAAGCTCAGAGGGATAAAATTACTTATTTAAGGTCAAATGACTAGTAAGTAATAAAACTGAAATTCTCTGATTTCAAATCTAGTACTCTTTTCCACCAAATTAAACTACCCAGGAAAACAACATAACCTTTTGCTTTCCAAAACATATTAATCAGGACAGTTAATTTTCTTTTCAAAGGTTTTATAAGATTTTTACTTTGGACCTTCTTTCATCAATTTGGTATATTTATAAAGCTTCCTAAAAGCATCTTTTATCCTGCAATTTTCAAAACCTAACAAACTGTCAAATGTTGTAATACATAATCAAGGTGACTCATACTCTTTCATCTGGGCCCTATGCATTTCCCAAATACAAACAGCTACTAGCTTTCTCTTGACCCTGTTCTCTGATAAAAATTCATTTTTAAAGTCTATAAACTATCTAATTAAAATTTAAGTTTTTGAATTTAATATTTTTACAATTATTTTAAAAAATTTAAATGGTGATTTCCATCACCATTTAAAAATATATTTTATGTTAACACAACTGATAGAAGACCAAATTTGGAGTCACTAAAACCTCAGTTCAAATCCGACCATAGACACTTCTTGGCTCTATGACTCCAAGCAAGCTATTTATCTTAACCAAGCCTCACAGTTTCCTCACCTGTAAGTCAGGAATGAAACTAGTACTCACCTGATAGAACATTGGAGACCAAATAAGATAAGTAAAACTCTTTGCAAACATTTAAAAAATCATAAAAACTATAGTGCTATTATAAAGCAGAATTGATTATAAATAAGTACAAGTAAGTTCAGCCATTCTAAAAGGCAATTTGGAATTCTGCCAAAAACTCACTAAACTGCTTATACCCAGGGATATATCTATTAGGCCTGTACCACAAATAGATCAAAGAAAGAGGGGAAAGTCTCATATTAAAAAAAAAGCATAGCTGCTCTTTTTTGTGGTGGCACTGAAAACTAAAGGAATGTTCATCAACTGGAGAACAAACTGTGGCATGTAGTGGAATGTAGTGGAATATTATTGTGTTATAAGAAATGATAAAATCTGAGACTTGCATCAATTGTTTCAGAAAGAAGTGAACAAAAAGAGAAAATATAACACCAATATAGTAAAAATGAGCCATTTTCAAGGACATCAACACAATGATCAACTGTGATTCCAGAAGATTGATGATGGTGTACGCTGTCCACCTCCTGATAGAGAAATGAACTAAAGCATAATGAAACACAGTTTCGGACCTGCCCAATATGGAAATTGATCTTGCATGTCTCTGAATGTTTTCAAGAAGGGTTTGGCTTTCTTTTAGGCTGGGGGAAAAATGAAAAGACAAAACAAGTGTTTTTTATTTAAAAAATTAATTCAGTAAAATGCAACAGTCAATTTACTTTTTTTGTGGACAGTGCCTTATTCACAAATACCAATCATATATAGTCATAACGGAAAGCTCTGAACCACCAAATTGCAGTTTTTTAGCCTCCTGCTGGTTTCCAGAATACACAGAACATTATGCTTACTATGATTGTGCCAATGGCTAGTCTGCCAAATTTGATGCTCTTTTCCAGCTTCTTAGGGCTATGTACGTTGTCCCTATTTCATAATCTAGGGGCAGCATCTTAATCAACAATTCCAAATTATATTGTCTCACTGATCATCCAAGATGTTTCTTCCTTCTGGTTTAATCTATCTGTATTCAGCTTAGATGAACTGCATCTCTGGATAACAATATTTCCCCCTCAAAAAACAACTTTCTAGGAACTATATGGATATCTTCAGAAATTGATTCTTCACAATTCACAATATGAAAAAAGGGAAGTTACATCTCTTTTCTAGTTTCCTTATTGGTTCATACAGGTAATTATAATATTCCTGTTTCCATTTCAGATGTAAAGAACCAAGCAAAAGGTAATTTGGAAAGAACCTAGGTCCCTTGACGTGCAGGTCAGCACCGGAATATATATATTTAATATATTTTATATTCCTTTTTAATTTTCAGTTTAAATCCTTGCTCTATAAGTTTGAGTTTAATTCATACACATTTCAAAGCATGATATATAACACAGAAGTAAATACAATTACTATAGGACTTGACTGAGGGGGGAAAAAAACCTTTTTAAAATATTTGGACATAAACATACCTTATGGAAAGGATGTGAACCAGTAGAAAAAGTGAGGCAAATTGTAAGAGAGTAATAAATATTAGAGAATGAGGAATTAGATTTCTTAAAAAACGTACAGAAATAAAAGAGGAATAGCAAAAAAGATTCAATAATGAATATAGGGGGAAAAAGTGGACATATAGAACATGGGGTTTAGTAGTAGTGTTTTTAAAAAAAATTGGAAAAGCAGTTAGGAAAAAAAAAAAGAGTAAAGCCCACATTACAGTCAGGCAGATGTTTCCTTGGAGAAAACTCAGTTGCTTGCCAAGAATGCCTTGACGATTTTAGATGTATGGCATCTCTGCCATCTGTTCATGCGTTTGGCTATCTTTTAGTCCTTAGAGTATATCTTTGCTGACAGTAATGCCAGGTTTATGCCTAACCTAATATAGTAATCCTCTCTTTTTTCCTTGTGATATTGTCCCTCCTGATATAATGGGATTATAAACTAACCTTTGTATTTTGAAGATCAACTAATGGTTCTCATCTTTTCTCCATTTACCTATCTCTATAGACACTATCCATGATTTTTCTGCAAGCTCCTAATTCTCTAAATCAAAAAGTTTTGAGGAAAGATTGAAGAATTATAGACACAAAACAGGTTTTCAGGATGTAAGAAAATATGACTCTCCTATGAAGTTTTGGAGAGCATATTGGTTTGTAACCACTAATGATATTACTAGTGCAATAAAATGTGTAAGAGTCCATAACCAAACAGGAATCACATTTGATAGGAAGAATCTAAATCAGTGAATGCAAGTCACAAGTGGGAACTTGAGATAAAAAGATGCCAGATACTATCTCTCTTCAGAATTACAAGTTTTATCAATTTCTAGAATTATAGGTGATATTCTGCATGCCTCCTCAAACAAAATAGCCTTACAATGTCAACTATTTGAATACTTCCAGGAAAATATAAACTCCTTGAAAGCCGAGACTGCTTCGTTTTTTTGGCCAGATCCTAAAGTACCTAGAACAGCATATTATGTACCTAGAAAGTGTATAATGACTACTTGTTGAATTGAATAATTGTTATCACCATATGGAAAACCATCTCCAGCAGAATGAAAGATAAAATGAAAAGGAAGATAAATGCAACTAATCATCCCTTTTAATTATTACAATGTAAAGGAGAAGTAGTGCAGTATAGTGTAAAAACATATGGCCTCATAGGAAAATTTGAGTTCAAGTGCCACCTGGGATACATACTGTGTAACTCTGGGTAAGTCAGTTTTTCAGTGCCACAAATGACTAACACTTTAAGTTGAAGAACAATATAAATGTTCCCCTAGCTTTATAGAGAGAGTTCTTCACTAGAAATCCTGCAAATGAATGAAATCATAGGTACAGAACCATTTTTCTTCCCACCTATAAAGAAACTACAGCAGACAAAGCTTAGAGATGTGCAATGTAGGTAAATGTCATGCTCTGTGGTCCACAGGGATTGCTAATCTCCCTGGCCACTCCAAGGGAAACATATTCATTCAGCTTTGAAGGACTTGGTGCTTTAAGATGACACAGTAAACTGTTAAGATCCCTTCCTCTCAAACTCTTAAGGTCTTTTCCTCTCACCCAATCACATTTCATCCATCTCCTCCAATCCCAAGAAACAAGAGCAGTGGGTACTGTGTTACTTTAAAAGGAGGGATGACTTCTTCTTTCCTTTCCTCTCAGAACAGGTGAGACAGCAAACAACTTTGGAACTTCCCATGAGAGGTAGGAGAATATCTACCTTCTCAGAAGAGGTAGATAGGAGAGCTTATAGAAGTCTTCTGACCCCACTAGAATGGTTATAGACACAAGGCAGTGAATACCTGTCTTACCTGGCTAAGCATGAGCTTCAGCCTTGGAACTTTGGCTGCTGCTTCTGATTTTGCATCTTCCTTGAGCTTGGAAGAGTGATGCTAAGACGAATAGGTCCCATCTTGAAAGTAGTTTCATGAGTTAGAGATTTTGGAAGTTCTAGGATACCTAAACCAGATCTAATTGGCAGCAGGAAGTGTTCTACAACTACACCCTCAGAGATGACCACAGACAGATAAAGGAGACCCTAAACTCCAGCATGGCTCCTCAGAAAACATGGATCTTGCTGTACTTTGAACAGTACAGGGCTGAGGTAAAGGGAAATTCCAATCAAGCAATCTCACAATTGTCTCATGTTTTAATGTGTTAAGGTACAAAGTGACAAAGAGACCATAATAATTTTTAATGTTTTAAAGTTTCTTCAATACATACTTGTTAATTTTCTCTGTGTATATACGTGTCCGCACACGTGTATTGTTGTCTTGTATTTCAGCACTTCTATGTGGAGGAAATTACTAGCCAAACATGATCTATGCTGCATATTAAGAAACTTTGTGAGAGCCTAGATATGAACCAAAACTAGCTTTAAGAGATTCTTCCTGGGGCTCTGAGGTGAGGAGTAATAACCCAGAAAAAGTAAGGGGGAAAAAAAAATCTGACCCCTCCTCTCTTCAGAGATCAGGTTTTTCCAAGACTGAAACTGACCTTCAATAGTGACTCCAGAACTTTGTTGTTATTGCTCAGTCACATCCAATTCTATGGGACCCAGGGATTTTTGTCCATGGGGTTTTCTTGGAAAAGCTCATTTCAGAGATGAGGAAACAAAGGTTTAAAAAAAGAAATGGTGAATTGACTCACCATTACAAAGCTGGTGTCTGAGGCTTCATTTGAACTGAGATCTTCCTGATCCAGCCCAGCTCTATTAGCAACCCTGATGCAGAATCCAGACCCAAGCACCCCAAGGGAAAAAAGGAAAGAACAAACTCCCCAGCCTCCCCCTCCACTCAGTAGTGTGAGTAGTCCAGTAGCCATTTGAATTATTGCAAATGAAATTATTTGCTAATATTTTTAAGGAATTTTTCTGCCTTAAATCTACTAGTGCAATAGCGAGACTTTTTTAAAATCACAATTTAAATATGCCTTACATATCCAGTGCTTAGCACAGTGATTGGCAAATAGTAGATGTTTAATAAATACTGACTGACTAATATCTTAAAAGTTTCTATAAGAATATACCATATATTTATGGCATTTATAAAAACAGAATAGGAAATAAGAAAATATTTTTAATTTTTGGACTAATTTGGCTATATTATATAGCTGTAGCCAAAAATATCATATGTATTTTTAAAAGTAAAATTCCAGTGAATGTTTCTGACTTATTTTATATTTAACGATAATCTATTTCTTTATACATACTTTGTAATACTGAGGAATTAAGTAAACCTTTAAAACACAATTTCTAACCCAAAGAATTTCTTCTTCTAAGGTCACAAAAACTGTACTAGAATTATAATATGTATATATGTGTATAATTTTCAAAGATAATAAACATCTAAAGAATTTTACAGTTTCATAGAACTCACAAAATGCAGATAATTTGTATTAGAATGATTCCATTTTGGGTAGAATACACATATGTATATATTCAATAAAATTTTCTACAATTCAAGCAGCACAACTTGTAATTTTCAGCAAGGCTAAAATGATGCATAATAACTGAAAAATAAATCATAAGAAAACATAACTGCAAAAATATCTGTCTCCTATATTTAACAAATAGAATAAACATTATTTAAAAATAAATTGATTTATAGTCATTTCTTGGCCAATATTTCAAAGGAAATAGAAAGATATCTTACAATAAATGTATGAGAAAATGTAGAAGTACTTAATAGACCACACAACGAATGATTTTTTTTCTATATTTTAACCTTGTAAGATATGGAATGGTTGACAACATGCCAGAGTTTCTCTTTACAATCTGGAAACATGTCTAAGAAGCAATAAGGTTAGACTCAAGGAGAAAAAAAGAATATTGCTCTATGACCTATTGTTACTGTATAATCTATTCCAAATGATATCATACAAAAATCTTGTACAAAACAAACAAGAAAAAATATTAATCAGTTTTGTGCATATCTACACAGGTATGTATTTATTTATATATATTTGAAATATATATTTATATATATATATACACACACACATACATATAGAAAGAGAAAGACAAGCAGAGACAGAGACAAAGAGATACATACAGGAAAGATAAACATAGTAAGATAAAGGGAGAAACAGAGAGAAAGAGATAGAAAAAACTGAGACAGAAATTTTCCCTACAAGGGATAGAGAGAGAAAGGGAGAAAAATTTCAAAAGAAAGAGAAGCTAAAATGGACTTATTAAAAATTAGATTAATTATTTTTCTCTTATCCTCTCAAGATTTTAAGTTACAAATGGATTATATAATATCTTTTAGCACTATATTTATCTTTCTGTAATAAAAAAAAAAATAAATAAGGTGGTTGGGCAGATAGGTGGTGCAGTGGATAGAGAACTAGCCCTGAGATCTGGAGGATCTGAGTTCAAACTTGATCTCAGACACTTCTAGCTGTGTGACCTTGGGCAAGTCACTTAACCCCAAATGCCTCAGGAGGAAAAAAGGTACTTCCTCTTAGTTTTTAATGAGTAAATTTAAAGACAGTAAGTATCAAACTAGGAGTTTAAAAAATCAAATGCTCACTTCTCATGTCTTTTATTTTCATATATCATTGGTTTAGAGTTTAACCACAGTTGGTTTTCTTTAGTGAATAAGATATTTGAATGACACTGTTTAGATATGTTATATAGCAAGTAAAATTTCATGAATTAAGACTATTACTATCATTGAGTTTATTCTAATCAAAGAAAATAAAGATTCATGTGATGAATGTTACGTCTCTACCAATGCAGAGTACTCATTAAAGAAAAAAAGCAAAAATTAATTTTATTTCCTCCCCCCATTACTTCTAAAATCCTCCAAAGGATATTCTACTTTAAGTATACAAGTAAATAAAAAGCAATTCATGTATCCATTAAAAGCATACCTAAACTCAAAGCTTTAAATTAGGGGAAAAAAAGTTTTCAAAGTTTACTGACCAAATTTTCAATATTTTTAAAGTTGAAAATACAGTGTAAAATTTGGAAACTTTCCAAATAACTGCATGGGGGAAAAAAAGAGTTCAAAAAAGGGGAATAATGCCAGAATTTGAAAACATCATACTGTTCATTTAAGATACCTAAAGCTGTGTTTTCCATTCTGTCCAAAACTAATCTTGAAATCGATTTAACTTGTTCACTTTCGATATTAATTATTGAAGTAGCCAAAGGCAGCTATTTCCCTTACAATTCTAATCCCAAATGCAGTAGTCATTTATTCAAATAAAATGCCTTTTGGAAAGAAAGAAGCACTCTGGGGAAGGAAGAGACTTTTTAATTAAGTAAAAAGCACAGAGAAATATTTTGGTTCAATTAGTCTGCAATCTGTATTAATTTCACATATTCAATATATAGTCTTTGAGAAGTCACTAAATCATATATTGGTCAGAAATCAGTAATAGATTAATTTATAACAAAAATAATAATATAATAAATGTCAAAGATCATTAACCCCATAATTAGGCTTTATAAAATGTAACATTTTTAATCACTCTCATTGCATAATTATAATTCTTTTGCTTAATATACCAAATGATGGCAGAAAGTAAAGCTGGTACTTCAGCTATAAATTCATTTTATTATATTGGGTATTTTAAAATTTCAGTTATGGCATTTCCCCTTCTCAACCCCCTCCCCCAAAATAGGAGAATACAATACCTGGATGTTAAATTGAAACTATCTTTGACTAACAAAAGAAAAAGAGGAAGCAATGAGAAAAAATGTTTTCAGCTTCTGCAACCATATACCTCTATGAAGAGACTAAAGATCAAATTCAAAATGTAAGCACTTTCTCAGAATGTGAAAAATAGAAAAACACAAGTGAACATTTAGAAAGTATCCTTCAGGTTGCAGTCTTATGTTAAATCAGCTAATTAAAAATCACAACGTAAGAATCCATTACATATTCCATTATGCAGTTAGTATGTTTTTATACATCTAAGGGCATAGATCAAAATAAACCCAACCATGAAGCTGAGTGCTTCTCTTTTCTATGGTGTATATGTTATTGAATTTTTTATTTTTTAAATTGCATTTTGCTATTGCATAAGTTTTCTAGGAAACTGTGTGTGATAAGGCAAATCGTGGTTAAGGGTATTTGATACATAGGCTCTATGAATAAATTACTAAAAGTGTCAAATTTTCTTAGGATTAGTGAATGTTCAAATATATGCAAGCAAAGTACCAAATCAAATTAAGTATTTTGTGATAGGTTTTATAAACAATGGGATATAAAAATAGAGTTGAAGGAGCTGGGAGCTATATAAAACTGAGTTTTACTAAATGCAAGGAGTAGTCTCAGTTCTGTGTGTGTGTGTGTGTGTGTGTGTGCGCTATATCAGTCAAATTACCAGAGTCACATTATAGAACTATATAAAATAATAACAAAATTCATCTGTAAGAACAAAAGGTCAATAATTTCTAGGAAGACAGAAGACCTCATAGTATCAGATTTCAAAGTAGTAATTATTATAACATTTTAGTCCTAATTTAATGGAACAGATTAAGTACAAAATAGACACAGGGTTCAAAAAATCCAAAGGATTTCAATTAGTAGGATAAGTACTCATTATCCAAGAAAAAATACTGGGAAAACTGGAAAGTAGCCTGCCAGAAATTAGGATTAGACCAATATATTATGATAAAGTCCAACAGAATAAAGGACTTAGATATGTTGTGGAAGAGGTGTATTGTAGATGGGACAAAAATGCTGATTCTAACTCCAACTTGCAGTAATTTTTGGTTTCTACCTCCAATCTCTTTCTGCTTTAATCCACTGTCCACTCAAATGTTAAATCGATGCTACTAAAATGCAATGCGCCAAGCTGAAAAATTGTCAATGGCTTCCTATTGTTTCTAGATACAATACAAAAACCAGATCCTCATTTAGTAAAGGAATTGGTGGTGGTTCCTATACCAACCCACCTCAGTTGATATAATCATACAAAGCAGTAGATAACAAAGATAATAAAATGTTAATATGCTAACAATGTTCAAAGATACTCCTTTATGAAATGTGAAGTTTTCAGATTGACTTAAAGGGGAAATGGCATTAATTGTCTAAAGATTGGTCACATTCCTAGAGATCTTTTAAAAAGCTAAGCCTTCTGAAGCCTAGAGATAATTAAATACTTGAGGTTGCAATTAATAATGAAAAGCAATTTTGTGAAAAGTGACCTCACTATAGAAAACCAAGGGAAGAAGGGATGGCCAAAGAGATTCTCCTTTTTCCCCCCTTCCTTCTTTGACCATGGCATTTTGCAGAGGCTATTCAACAAATGGGGGACATACATCCAGGAGAAATTAAAGAAATGGATACACATAGGAAAGCAAGAAAGAGCTTCATGAATAGTGATATAGAAAACTATAACAGTACAGAAAAAGCCAACTATGGATTCAAAAGAAAATTAATTCTGAAAGTTAGGGATTAAAAATTAAGTCCAAAGAACTAAGTGAAGATACCACAAGCAAGAGGGGAAAGTATGAAGAAACCATAAGAGGAGAAATGATATCCTGGTTCTGCAGTACAAAAACCATGACCACATGTATTCCTTATATACATATACACATACTTATTCTAAGTTTGTGGTCATTCTTCCCAGAGACACTGCAAGAATTTATAAGAAAGTTCACTCCTGGTTTACAGGGGGGGAAATGTTTTATAGATAAAGTTCTCACTCCGCCATTTAAGTAAATGAATTCTTTGAATTTTTGTGACACTGGATGTGTGACACTCAAAAATCACTTACTCTTTTAATGCTTTAGTCTACACTCTAACACCAAAAGTTGCAGAAAAGATACTGGACTGCACTGGTAAAGGAACTTTTCTTTGAATTAATTGTATCTTCTTAAAGGCAAGTTCATTAATGGAGGCTTGTGGATTATAGTTTTAGGCCTGCAAACTTACAAGGTACCTAGATATGAGGGTATTCAGTACCCTTGAAACCCAACTGTGACCTGTGAATATTGAGACAAGGAGGTATTACCCTAACTAGATAATGTACTAGCATTTAAATACTTCTACAATCCGACTCCCACTTGTTTTCCAGTCTTTTTTCACAATACTCTCCACTCTCTCTCTAATACAATCAAATTGGACTAATTCCTCATATGTGACATTCCATTTCTCACCTTTCTCCTTTTGTATAAATGGTCTCTCGAAGCTCAAAGTTCCTCCTCACTTCTACCTCATGGAATCTCTAGTTTCCTTCAACACACACCTCAGGCGTGACCTCTTTCATGAAACCTTTCCTGATCCACCCCTAATCTTCCAACTTCTCCCAGTTATAGCATTTTCTCCATCTTAAAATTTTTTCATACTACTTTGAATACACTTTGTAATTAATTATTTGTGTGCATGTTGTAGAGCTTTCTTTCATTCCCCCAAATGAAATATAAAAGCATAGAGCCTTGAATTTAATATTTATTGACTAATTGAAATCACTAAGCCTTGGTTTCATCATCTGTAAAATGAGACATTTAGGTTACATGACCTCTAAGTTTCTTTCTAGTTCTGAAGTTTTGAGTTTGTGAATGCTTTTCTTCCTTGCTTCCTTCCATCTCAAGTTCTAACAAGAGAACAAATATGTGAAGTGATCTTAGTTCCAGATTGAAAAACAGATTCCTTTGCAGCAGAGATAAAAATCCAAACAATATTAGTTCAGTTTGTTTTTATTCTGATAGATAAAATAAACATCATGTAACTCAACTGCAGTGTTGGCCCTTCTGAATAGGATTTTTGTTGAGGCAATTGGGGTTAAGTGACTTGCCCAGGGTCACAGAGCTAGGAAGTGTTAAGTATCTGAGGCCATATTTGAACTCGGGTCTTCCCGATTTCAGGGCTGGTGCTCTATCCACTGTGCCACTTAGCTGCCCCAACACTAAAAATTCTTCATACTGAGGAAGTTACAAGTTTGGAGATAAGTATTAGGAAAATAAAAAAATCTTGAGAAAATAGAAAGAATAATATATGTGAAATAGAGATATAATATAGTGATTTTCCAACTATTAATTGTGTCAGAAATGAAGTCATACCTTAAATCTAGTTTTTCTCAAAATATAATTCAATATACCCTAGTTATTTCAATAAACAATAATTAATAATTTCATGACATTTTTGTGTCCACCTCCTCCTTGAAGCAGACCATCTGGAACTGCTTAAGGCTGCCAGGCTGTTGGGATTTCTCTGTCTCCCTTTTGGGAAGTCCAACCCAAACTAAATGAATAACTGTTTGAAGAGCAACCTGTGTGAAAATGTGACACATAGTACTAAAAAAGATTTTGAGAACATTGATTTTTCTAGGTTATAACTGAGTGAAATAGTTTTCCTAGTATAGTAAAAGAAAATCAAGTGCACAGTACTGAACAATGTAACCTATAAATATGTAACCTCATATTAACATCTACTATAGTATAATATGCTACCATCACCAATTAGAAATCCCTTTTCTCAAATCATTGTAAATTTAGGCATATATCACTTCCATTTTTCAAAAGGGACTATTTGTTTTTTACTAACTTCAGGAATGGGAATAATATAAGCTATGTAAGCTATAGGAGAAGGAAGTGGCAAACTACTCCAGTATCTTTACCAAGAAAATTCCCTGGATAGTATGTATGGGGTCACAAAGAATGGGAGGCAACTGAATGATTGAACAACAGAAAGATATAGAAGCAGTACAGCATAACAAACAGGGAGTGAAGGAAGTACTGGGTTCAAGATTCTTCTTTAACACATAACATAAAATCACTTATTCTTTTAATGGTTTAGTCTACTCTAAGACGAAAAGTTGGAGAAAAGGTACTGGCCTGCATTGGTAAAAGAAGTTTTCACATGTAGGAACTCTCTATACCTTCTTAAACTATAGATTAGAAACTCATATGAGATCATATAACTGAATGTGGAGTTATACAATTATGATTTATTATCAGTAAAGTTTGATTTGTATGCCTATTTTATATACCTCTATACGTGGGGTTGCATAAAAGTTTTTCAGGCAAAAAGAGATTTTGAGTAGAAAAAGTTTAAGAAGCCCTGGCCTATACCAATAAAATCTCAGGTCTAGTCCTTAACTCCGTACAATATATTAAGTTCTTAAAATATTTAATTTGAATCTTTAAGTGGACATTTGAGCAGGTGTTCAATTATAGAGAAAAATACTGTACAATGTATTTTAGTGTGAGCACGTAGAACTTTCAAATCACTTCAATAGTTTACCCTATGAAAGATAAGAGTCTAATAACTATGTTTTTAGCAAAATACTTCAGGATAAATGATACTTCAGAACATGTATTTCACTAAGCTTACCAATGGCTCTTGAAATGATTTGAGCCTAAACATGCTACAGATTAAATAAACAAAAAAGCCTTATCAAATCAAAAAAATTTAAATTTAAATAGTCTAAAATCAAGGAATTTTTACCCAGGAAATTTTTCTTTAAATTTTTTTTTTCCTTATTCAGATTTAAGGAATCTCCAGGTGATGTATCTGTTTCTAATTTTGAACCCTGAGGCTAACCTCCAAAAGCTATTCCTAGATACTACCTTGAGCTTTTTTTTTTAGTTGCTAATTATGACTCCGTGGAATTTAATTTTGTCCAGTAGAACACTGAGATTCATCTTAATAGCTAACTGTGTAACTGCTTATTTCAAGCTGGGTGGGGGTTAGGGGTAGGGGGTGTCTAAACTTAGAAGCTAGCAAGATAAAGACTTTATATGTAATATTTACTGTTCCTTTCCCAAAATTATCTTGAATAACTCACAGTGAAATGGGGAGGGGGAGAGGATTGGGGAGTGAGGAAATATAAAATAAATTTCTATGAATTTCTTTAAAAAAAACACACACACAATAGAATTTTAACTAATGGGCCCATGAAACATTGCAGAAAGGTGAAAGATTTGATACTGTGGCTTTTTGCAAGCCTATTTATTTTGAGAATGTTAACATGCCAAATGAGGGAAATGATTTATTTTGTAGCTGCTCTGATAGGATTAACACCCTTCTTAGCCTCATCTTTCTTACAATGGTAGAAAATATTAACACATGTGAATATTCATATAAATATTTTAACCCTGACAAGTGTCTTTAGTCTATTTTAAGATGTGTTCAGTATTTCTAAAGGCAACAGAGCAGATAAATTCTTGAGAAAATTCTGAAAGATTAGTGATCCCTATTTCTAGCACCTCATATTTCCTCCCAGCTGTATTTCAAAGTCTTTTGTATGGCATTTAGGAAACCAATATTTTCTAATGTTTCAGAGAAAAACATGAAATAGGAATTTCAGCTAGAGTCTCAAAAAATAAATAGTGGGGCCATTTGTATATCATTTCCTTTGTCATTAAGGAATCTGGATGTATTGATTCTCGTTTACAAATCTTTATTTTTATTTTCAGCTACCAAAATAAAAAAAATCTAAGAATTGTAAAGTATAAGAAAAATAGCCAACAGTTTTTATGCTGTGGATTGTTTATATAGACATACTTCATACCAATTAAACCAGCCATTTTATTATACTGCCAAATAAAAGTAGAACATTACATATTGTATAGTTATTAGAAAAATAGCATGACAAGATGAAGCCCTCTTTTAAGGTAAAATTATCCTTGTCAAAATTAATTTTCATACTAGCTTTTTCTTCAAATTAAAAACTTTCATCACTGGGTAAAGGATCAATCTGTTGTTTGAATTGTTTTTTGTAGTTGCGATGTTAAATGCATTTTGATTCATTACACTGAAATTCTCTCTCTCTTTTCATCAAAGAAATGAATCCACTTATTTACCTACTTTTTCTTTTCTTCTTGCCAGACAATTAGAGTTAATTGATTTGCCCTGTCATATAGCTAGTGTCAATTGTCTGAGGGCAAATTTGAACTCAGATCCCCTTGACACCAGGGCCAGTGCACCATCTAGCTGCCTATTTATGGAATGACAGTATTCTGTGGCAATAAAATTAGCTAGACTAATGGCATTTTTTGGAACTTCCATAGCATTTTGAATGTGTCCCTTTCTTTAATATGTGAGGAAGTGTATTTGCAAGGGCAATTAACTGTCAAAACTTGTAGAATACTGTGAGAAACTAAAATGGAATGCATTCTTCAATTTTTTCTTTAGTAGATATTCTCATTTTAAAAGAAAGTCTTCACAAAAAATCAATGAAATGAAATATTAATAGTAACCCCACACCTACCTGTCTTCAACTTACTTTTTCCTCTTAAGACTCCTTTATTTTGACACTAAGAATGACTCCCAGTAACTATGTATTGGTTTTATATGTAAAAAGTTTTATACTTCCTCAACCTTCCTAGTCTACCCTTTGGGAAACCCCAGAGACAAAGTTCAGTTTAATTATAGCAGATTCTGCAGTAGCATGCTTTTTGGGAACCAGAGTAACACCTTGCATTATAATTATCGACTAAATAGCAAAAGCTCCCAGGTTTACAAATGTTTTCACAAGTTCATTTGTATCCTCCTGTGGCATCAATTTAAAACATCAATTTTTAAAGAAATTCCATTGTAACACATTGCTACATGAAGCCAATAAAAAGTGAACTCAATCTGATCTTTAAATTTTGGGCTTACCATATAGCACCCAAACCCTTAGCACTTTTCTCCAGCCATCATCCCCTAATTCCAAAGAAAAGTGCTTGAGCGTGCCAGAATTTCTTCATTTGACAAACCAATCTTAAATTTCTGTTTTAATCATTCACAGGACCATTCCTGACTACCACCCCCCAAATCATCTCCTAATCTTGTCTTTCAATTTGGAATTGATTTACTTTCCTTCCTTTCTTTTCTTCCTTCCTTCCCTTCCTTCCTTTTTTCCTTCCTCCATTCCTTCCTTTCCTTCCTTCCCTCCTCCCTTTCCTTCCTTGCTTTTTTTTTTATTATTAAATTAACTTCCTCCCACCACTTTTTAAATTAAATTTTTGTAACTCTGAAGTTAGAGGGAAAGCTTTGAGTAGAAGTTAGAAAATGTGTCAGAAAACCTGGATTCAAGTTTGACTTTAACACATATTTGTAGTGTGACCTGGGTTTCTTAGTATTAGGTATTCTAATGGCAAAGCTCTTTCAGATCTGAATTGACATAGAACATTCTGTCACCCCCAATACTGGAATCACCAAGCCTGACCAAAATAAAAAGCTGTTTAGTTGGCCTCTTTGGTTGAGATTCCCCCCACAGCACTGAGCGCTAAAAGGCTTTTTCATTTTTTCCTCACTAACATCACCTTGAGAGGAAATCCAGTCTCCGGGCATTCTTGTGCTCTTTAGAAGCCATTCTCATCTTTGTTACTGTTGCCATTACACAGGAGGCATTTCCCAGCCCCTGGAACAGTGACAGAATAGTCACCACTCTCCCACAGCTGTATGGTTGGGGGTGGAATGAGAGGGGTGGAGTGAGAAGGCAACCCAGGAGACTTGGAAGAGCCGTTCAGGAAAGAGGAATTGGGGCACAAGGACAAGCATAGTATGGAGACAGGGAAAGTGGGCAAGGAGAGAAGGGGAAATGGGGGAGTAGAGAAAGAGGGCCGTAGGACAGGGGGAAAGAGGATGGAGACTTAGAAAGCAGGCCAGGGAAGAAGGTACCCAGGAGCAGGGAGAAGCATAGGATGGAGATGAGAACAGTTGGCCGGGAAGAAGAACTGAGAGTATAGTCTGAAGACTTGTAGAGCAGACTAGACAGGAAGGAGGTAGCCAGGAACGGGGGTGAGCACAGAATGGAGGTAGGGACAGCCAATAAGGGAGGAAGAAGGCACCCAGAAACAGGAGGGAAGCATAACATAGTACTGGTCAAGGAGATATTCTAGAGCTGAGATAAGAGACTTGGACAGCAGGCCAAGGAGGAAGCAGGTAGCCTAAAGCAGGGGGCAGCAAGGGATGGAGACTTGGAGAGCTGGCTGAGAACGGAGATAGATACCTCGGGTCGGGGATAAGCTTGGGATGGAGACTTGGAGAGCCGGCCAAGGAGGAAGGAGAGACGAGGGGACAGAAGAAAAGCCACGAGAAAAGCAAAAGAGGGGTTGAGGAATGGACCATGCAAGAAGGGGCACTTGAGGTCACCGGGGTGGATCAGGGAGGGCTACGGAGGCTGGGCCCGAGCTGGGGGTGCGGGGGCTGCGGCAGGGTGGGCGGTGCGGGATTTACGGGCTGGGCGGGAGGGGGGACTAGGGACAGTATCTCGCCCCCCTTTTCTTCTTTCCCCTCCCTCCCCCATCCCCAGCCCAGAGGCCGTCCCGGCCACTTAACTATTTGTAGAGCTGCTGCAGGCACAGGTCCAGGCTCTCGCCCTCCACCTCCTCCGGGGTGATGCGCTCCGAGAGCGGCCGCGGCAGCGGAGGCAGGGGCGGCGGCGGCTGCTGTGGCGGCGGCGGGGGCGGGGGCCCGGACTGCTGCCCCGGGTCCGCCTCGTCGGCCACCCCCTCCTCCGCGCCCTCCCCGTCCCCGTCCTCGTCCTCGTCCTCGGCGGCCACCGCCTCCTCCTCCTCTTCCTCGCCGGGCTCTGGCTCCCGCTCCGCCGCCGCCGCCGCCTCGTCCTCCACCTCCTCCCGAGTCCCCTCGGCCGCAGCGGCCGCCGCCGGCTCAGGCTCGGGCTCGGGCTCGGACTCGGGCTCGGGCTCGGGTTCGCCGCCGCCGCACGGTCCGCGGAACTCGCCCAGGAAGAGCTCGAGGAAGCGCCGATAAGTTTTCTCCTCGGGGCTGCAGCCGGCCATCCTCGCTGCTCATACCCCAGCGCGCGCCGGGCGGGAGGGGGAGGGAGGGAGAGCCGGGGGAGGGGCGGGCAGGGGGCTGCCCTCGAGCCTCTTCTGGTTCCCCCAAGGGCGGTGGGCGACCGCACCGGCACGAGCGATCAGCACTAGGGCTGCCTGGAGAGGGCTCCCGCAGGCGTGCGCGCCGCCGAGCACGGACGTGCGCGACCCGGGGGCGGGAGCAGAGACCGAGCGCGTCCCCTTGCCTCCTCCCCGCTTCCCCTCCTCTCTTCTCCCCTCCCTTTCCTCCTCTCCCGGGAGAGAAAGTTGGTTCCGAACGCGCGCCCCCGGCTACAACCGAGACCATCCCCATCAAGCAGCGGCCCTCCCTCCAGCCCCCGGGAGAGCTGGGCCCACGCCGCCTTGGAGACCGTCGCCATGGCAACCCGCTTTAATTAAGAATCCCAGGGTCCCTCCCGCCGGGTCCGCAGAGTCGTCAGGACTCATCACGCTCCTGTCCCTTCCCCTCCTACCTCCTTTTCTCCCCCCCCCCCCACCCAAGGATTCCCGGAGGACCGCAGTATCTCCCCATCCTTCTTGACTGAGCGGATGGGGGTGGGCGCAGGCGACCCAGATCCGGCTCTTAGTCACCGGGGACGCCGCGCCGGGAAGATCCCCTCCATACCTCAGTTTCCGCGTCTGTAGAATGGTGTTAAAATCGAAACAAGTCTTCCACCTGCTTGTCATTTTATAATGGGAAGGAATCTGCTCTCCTTAAGAGAATTGTTAGAGGCTGGTTGAATATGCACTAAAGGTGTTATTTCAGAGCATCTGCTATAGATGCTACAGCATCTATGCTACAGATTATGCTATAGATTACTCCACAATTGTCCTTCCTTCCCCTTCTTCCCCTTTACAGCGGAACTTGGAAGAGCTTTTCTACCCAAACTACACCCAAACCATGGATTGGTATATTATAGGTCAAATCTTGTCAAGGAAAGGGAAAAAAAAAAAAAAAAAACTACACTGTTCTACATGTGAATGGGTATTGAGTATGGCAAAATGAAACGCCTTCCTGCTTCCAGCTGACCCCAAGTAATACCTCAAAGCTTGAGCCTTTGCGAATTGGCAGAAACCCTGTTTGATTTTGGCTAGGCTTGTATGCCGAATTCAGGGCTGGAAGATTTCTGTTGCTTTGAGATGAGGAAGAAATCCCCTCATTGGCTACTGATTAGGAAAAACCATGACTCAGTGGACCTTTAAAAAGGGAATGACTATTCTTGTCTCTCTTTTCTTTTCATGTAGCAGATTGTGTCAGTACTGTTACCCGAGGCTTCCCCTGAGGCTTAGTGGGAAAAGCAGTTTATCCCATCCTATCCTGGTTGGCTTTTGGCAGTAAGCACATGGCCATTAAAGCCCATGTCTTGCCTATGATCCTGGATTTGGAGCTGCTCCTTCTGTGTTTGTTCTTTCCTCTTCTTAGGTAAATGAATAATTGATCCTGATATGAGTATGTCCAGATTTAGAGATCACCTTGTGAGTTTGATAAGTTCAGCAGTTCCTTCCTTTGCTCAGAGCTGACTTGTAGTAAGGACAGAACTGTGTGAGTAAATGGGTACCCAGATGAGTCCCAGCCCTGATCTAAAAGTCTTGAGTGAGAAAGGACAGTGAAGAGTGAAGGTGAAATTTAAAATTTCTACTCGGGGTTCTACAAAATGCCTTAGGTTTAGATGGTGTTCAAATGTCAGCCATGGGGAAAACAATGCCAGAAGTGTTGACACTCTTTCAAATTTGTTTCTATCCAGTATACACTTGTGAGTATTCTGTGTTTAGCATTACTTTTGTGTATAAGAAATATATTTCCATATATAGTACCATATTTGATTCTTACTGTACACTAAGTACCTTTCTATTTACCACTACCATTCCCTTTCTGGGAGTCAAAACAAAATCATAAACTTAAGTCTTAAATAAGTCATCTGAGCAATGCTGGAGTGGATGTATGGAAAACTGAAGAAAGTGAGACAATGTATCCCATCTTCATAGAGGTCAGGATTCTCTTCCAGCTGAGTGTGCAGGGAAGAGGATTCATTGATAAGGTCTCCTTAGTGAAGGGCTAGAAGATAGCTTCAGCCTTTGTGGGACAGCATAGTTTAATTGTTAGATGTGTGACAGACACATAATCTGTAATATTATGCTACTTTGCTTTCCTTCTGGTTTCTAAATCTGTGGTTACACAGTCATATGATATAGATATGGAATCACTGGGACAAATACCCAGAGCCACACATCCTCACAAACTATGCATAAGGCCAATTCCATTGGCTGCTGCCTGACCTTAGGTCTGTTAATTAATTGGATCTGGCAGAGATACTCCTCCTGCCAGCTGTTGTCATATAATATCCTAAATCCCTTTCCTGATACTATTATTTTCAGATCAAATGGTTTTGGCCCTAATGTACAATATTATGGCATCATGTAAAATAAAGATTTGCATTCATAGTCCTAACCTAAGGAGATTAAATAATACCTGACAGGAAATGTTAAATACTGTACATGAATCCCTCATATTTATTTTGGTCTCAAAGGTAAAACCCAATAAATAAGACGGCTGCCAGACAGCCTAAATGTATTTATGTATGTTTTCTATAAAACACCAACAGTGTAGAGCAACTTCACTGTTTGATGCCAAGAAAGTCTTTAAACTCCTCAGCTCTCTTTGTTATTCAACCCACCTGTTCATTTCTGTTTCAGAATACCTTCTGTAAAGATTAAAGAAAAGTTTTTGCTGAAAGCATAAATGACCACAATATTTAGCTCCCTATGACTGGTTAATGCCTCTCAGGTTTTCTTTCACATTTTGACATTTAACAATTCAAGACTGCACAGATGTCAAATGTAACAATATTAAGCTACCACTCCCTGCTTCTCAATTGAGTTACTCTGTCTAGATCACATTTATTTGTGACATTAATTTATGACTCAACTAGCATATCAAAGAGAAGTGATATATGTTGGGAAAACATTATTACTGACAGTGATAGAAAGTGAAAGAAAAAGCTCACACCTACATGTTACAATGCTAATGGTACCATAAATGGGAAAAATGCTTGCTTTTATCTGAGGGAGATGTACAATATTCTTAAATAGTAATCCCTTCAGGGAGGATCAATAAGGATTCCGTGGAGTCCACTTAAAATAGAGCAGCTTTGCCATTATTGGCTGTTAATAGTAGTGCTGGGATCATGGAGTCCCTGTGCAGAAAACTTCACTACTGTAAGAAAATGTCTCATCTCTTTTACATTGTTTTACCTTACAGCCCCAGATACTTCACTTTTTTTTTAACCCTTTAACTCTTCACATTTCCTTCATCTTCTTCTTTATTTACTTCTACATTTCTAGGAATTTCATCTGTGGGAATACTTCTTTCACCACTATAAATCTCAACACAATCTAAGATTTAGTTGTTGATCTTGAAAACATGCTGTGACCAAAAAAGTAATCACCGGTGGCAAACCTGCAATGAAATTCTCTAGCAGTAGTTTCTGATATTTGAAAGGCAAAGAATAGTAGGAACCAAAATTAGAAAAATATGATTACAAAAATTTTTCCCTCTAAAATCCATGAAAGTGACCTTGGATGTTGTGTTAACATCTCTAATTCAATATATCCAAAATAGAATATACTTTCATTCCTCTCTCATCCCCCACCCCAATTCAACCCAACCCTATTAATCTTCCTAACTTTCCTATCTCTACTGAGGGCACAGCAATCTTTCCAAAGGCTCTATTTTGCAACCTAGGTATCATTCTTGACACTGATCTCTCTCATCCCTTCTTACCACATATCCAATTAGTTGTCATTTCTACCTCCACAACATCTCTTGCATCTTGTCTCCACTCTCACAAATGCCATCTTAGTTCAGATCTTCATCACCTCTTGCCTAGACTATTATAGCAGCCTCCTATTTGGTCTTCCTGCTTCTAGTCTTTTTTCTCTCCATTTCAGAATCTTCACAGCTTCACTGACATACCTAAAACACAGTCCTAACCATGTCACTTCTCATTTCAAAAAGTTATACATGTTCTCTATTTACTTTAGGATAAAATGCAAAAATTACATTTTTTAATTTCATCTATTAAAGTCTAATTTCAAGACTCAGCTCAAATGTTGCATCAGGCTTTTCCTTATCCCTCTGGTTTTTCCAGTCCCTCCCCAATTATTTTGCATATATTTTGCATTTATTTTTCTGGGTACATATTGTTTCCCCCTATATAATTTTAGTTCCTAAACAGCAAAGACTATTTGTTTTTCCTTTGTAACCCCAGTACTCAGCACATATCAGGTGCTTAGCAGATTCTTTTTGAACAATGAACATTCTTGACTGTTTTGCCAATGAGATGCAAATAAATATTGCCAGGTCCTACTAATCACCTGGAAAGTCTCTACATAAAGACTCTCAATGGACTGTTTGTCTGTTTGAGTACCATTCTACCTATTCTAGGAGATCCTATCACAAGAATCCTTTTGAATCTTTTGAGCCATGGCAATTCATTGCAGAAGGGTTGTGATCATTGATAAAAGTGTCCACATCTATAAAATCATGCATTTTCTAAAGTATTGAAATAAACCCTAAGGAACTGGAACATAAAAGTGATTTGTTCACCCATTTACCTTGAGATCTTTAGAGAAAAGATAATCCAAGAACACCTAGTTTTCTAAAGAGGGGAGTTTTAGTTTCAGGACCACTTGAAGAAAGGATTGATTATTGATTGAAAGATTGCTCTTAGTGCAATAATAAAAAAAATACTGGCTCTGGAGACAGAGGACTTGGGCTTATGTCCCAGCTCTGAAACAACAAGGTCACTTGGGTGACTTTGAGAAATTTCATCCCTCTGGGCTTTAGATTCTTCATCTGGAAAATGAAAGATTTGGATTGAATTCTCTTGAAGGGCTGTTCCACCTTTAAATTCTTCATATCATAATGTGCTTCATATCATAATGATATTAATATTTTAAGATTAAAAGCAATATGTGTAACTCCTATAATGTTCCTCCATGTGATTCCATTATCACATCAAAGGACCATAACCAGATTTGGGCAGGGTCCCAAGAGTAGAACAATGGGCTTCTCCTAGGAACTTGCCAATCCCATGGAGCTGGTTGTGACTACTTTCTGTACTAATAAAGGTTGTAAGCAGAAGAAATAAAAACTAGAATGGAAATTTTGACCTGAACCTTCATTTTAGATATCTTATTTGTCAAAGACAAGAAAAGAATAGAGGAGAAAACTTTATTTTTGTTTCCTTGTTCCTAATCTCTTCAAATAAACCAAGCCAAAACAAACCAAAACAAAACAAGAAACACTATAGAAATATTTAGGAATCATTTTTTCAAAGTATGGATAGTAGCTGTGGGTTTCCATAATTTGTCTTCAACTAGAAACATCAACAACATAATTTTCTTTATATTGATTTTGTTCAGTAAACTGAATAACTTGCTGTCATAGACCATGAAGAAAATCTAGTTCCATGAATGTTTGCTAAAGTGCAACTTGCCTTTAACACATTCCTGATGATGGTTTTAATGTTAAACTCTTTGATCCAATGTGAACAGTGAGCATCCCCTGGAGCATGTATAGGGTTAGGAATAGATCATCACTACTTCTGAGGATTTATGGGCTAACCACTATTATAAATGGAAATGTACTCCTGTTTTACAGGCTCAAAATTTGCATGCTCAGTTCTTGATGCTTTGGAGAGAAACTTAAGGAGGCTGTATCTAGGATTGGTTCATAGAGAGTTCTGGGGGAAAGGCTATAACATGAAATAGAGGCATAGAGTTCAAGAAGAGCTATTCATTCTCCATCTTAAAAGAGATATGAGGAGAGGTGACATCAGTATTCCTGATTTGTTCCCTGGTCAGTTTTTATACCCATAAAATCTATGAGAACCACTGATTAGGAGATGTTGCCATGAGAAGATATGACTATTGTGGTGATTGAATATGGATTGGATGAAATATCCCCCTTAAGAGATTTTCTCCCTACAATTCTCAGGTAATACAGAAATCATTAATGAACTTCCGTTCCTCTCTTCCACTTAAGGAGACAGGGATTTCCTGCTTCCTACAGATAGAAAATTACCTACTGATCAATTCCTCTTTCCAATGAGTGTTTGGTTTGCATCCCACCTTTCTGTTCTGATTCACCTCCCCCCAATCCACCTCATTTGGATCTGAATTCCTTAAGGGTGATGATGATATATTTTACCTTAATATCTAGATAGCTAGATAGCTAGATATTGATAATGATATAGCTATATCTCCAGCTCTTAGCACAGTGCCTGGTTTGTGCTTCATGTCTGTTGACTGACTGACTAGTGCTGATTATGTGTTTATTTAGGGAGCTTAAGGTGAACAGGTAAAGCAAGAATAAATAGCAAAGGGTTTACAAAATCTGGAATACAAGCAAGAAATATATCCAACACTAAGTAAGGGAACCAAATTTGGGCAAGGTTTCAGCAATAGAAGAATAGGCTTTACTGAGGAACTTACCAGCTCTATGGAACAGATTATGATAAACAAGTCCAAAGTTGTAAGCAAGAGAAAGACTAGAATAGAAATTTTCATTTGAATTCTCATTGGAAAAACCTATTATATACATTATTTTTAAGGTTGTTCATTCAAGGATAAGAAAAGAAGAGAAAGCTTTGTTTGGGTCCCTCTGCTCATCCTTTCAAGAAAAAAAAAAAGCAACACTACAGAAATATTTAGGAATAATTTTCTGAAGTATGGATAATTGCCTTTAAAGTTTTTATATATTGTCTCCAACTAATAACATCAATTTGGAATACAAATCTGCTGCGTACTCTTTATATCATAATATTCATTTTATTCAGTGACACAAATCCAAATTCAGAACTGATAGGCCTACTAGGATTCAAAACAAATTGACATTGTATATTCCAATAGACATTGCTATTTATTCCAGAGAAGGAATAAAAATCATAAAATTAATAGGAATTTAGGGGATGAAATTCTACAAAACAAATTTCCCAAAATGGTTGCAAGTTTCACATTGATAATAATTAGAAGAAGCAGCAGCATAGCATAAAGGATAGAGTTGTCCAAGTCACAAAGAGCTGTGTTTAAATGTTTAAATCTGTCATATTCTATCTGTGTGACCCTAACAAGTCACTTAATATCTCAGTGCCTTCAAATAACTTTCTAAGACCACAAATTATAGAACAAGTGTTGATCTGCATCAGGAAAGGAGTTTTGTAACTAGACGTTTTCTATACATTTGTAATGACAGATATTCTCTGTGTAGGTATATGTATCTCTCTCTCTCATCCTTTTCTTTCCTCTTTCTTTTTTCTCTTTTTCCTTCTGTCTCTTTCCCCTCTCTCTCCCCCTCCCCCCTGCTCTTTCTCTCTTTGTGTTCTGTATTTAAGTCTGTCTCTTCTGTCTTTTCCCTTTTTCTTCTATGTCCCTCCTTTTCTCTTTTCTCTCTCTCCTCTTTTTTTCCTTTTCTTTCTCTCTTCTCTCTCTCCACATATATAATACATTTATATATGTATGTATGCACCCACACATATTTTATTCAAATACAGATATATTTGTGTATTATTTACATATTTATTTTTACATGTTTATATTTGTTTATTTTTATCTATATTTATTTGGGTTTATTTATTGATATATATTTAAATATGCATGTGTTATAGATTTGTATTTGCATACATATACATATATAAAATATAAAATAAAAAATAGATGTGTACATATACATATATACAAAATTATTAGTGATTTGGGGTAATAAAGCACAGAAACAAAGTAGTGAAAAGAATATTGAAATTGAAGTAAGAATTTGAGCTTGAATCCTAGTGTCTCTATTTACTAATTATATGACATGAATTAAATCCCTTCATTTGTATGGGCCTTGGTTTCTTTGTAAAATAAAGACATTAAACTAGATCAAGAATTGGCAAACTACAGCATGGAGGTAAAATCTGATTTGCCCTCATGGTTTTTCTTTGTTTTTTAAGACTCTTCAAGCTAAGAATGTTTTTTAGATTTTTAAGTAAAATTTTATTGTATTTAATTTCTTAATTTGCAGACCATAGAAGGTCAAATTTGAGTTTCTCAAATGTGTAGCTTGCTGACCTTTGAACTAAATAATCTCTAATATCTCTTCCAGTTCTGAATCTAAGATCTTATATTTAATATGTTAATTTGATTTCAAAGCTCAGCTTCATCCAATTCATTTAATAAATGTTTATTAAGTGCCTACTGTGTGTAAGGCTCTGCTCCAGGCACTGGAAATATTGTAATACTCAAGTAGATCTGTGATTTGAAAGTTTCCCCTAATGATGCAGATTAGTGCTCATTCTGTGCATGTCTTCCTTGCCATAGGTCATCCACTCAATAATGCTGGAGGTTCTCACTTTCTACTAAAATCATAGATACCAATGGAATACTCCAACTATCCACTAGTCATCTCTCACTTTTGCTGCAATACAAACCTATCTTGCTTGTTACCCTTTATTTTCACCACATTACTAGCCCATCTTTTCTTCCTATTATATATTCCTTCACAATGACACCTTTTACTCCTATTCTTCTCTGGAATTTCTCTTTTGTTATATATTGCAACCTGCTCACACTTACTATGTGCTTTTCTGTTGCTGTCTTGTGAAATTCATTTTTAACTCTTTGGAAAATGATGTATCCTTGCTGCCACAGAAATACATTGCTGAAGTATTGGTATTAAAATGGTGGACTTTTTCTTTCATGTGAAACTTGGGATCACTGATTAAAGTAGATTTGAAATTTCCAACTCATTCTTTGCCATTCTCCTCCTAATCTTTCAATTCTGAGCCCCTCAGCTCATTGTCCATCTGTACTGTCCACCTGCAGATGTGTAGATTGATAGGCAAGTGGTATAGGATGCCCATTCAAATACATATTGAAATCTGGGCAAAAGACATTCATTATCTGGAGATTCATAGATAAAACTGAGACAGTTCTTACCCCCACCAAAGAGCTTATATTTTACCAGAAAGAAACAACATTTTATAGAGAAGTCAATTCAAACTATATACAAAGTGCATACAAACCAATGGTGGTCTAGGGAAGACTACTAACAACTAGAAAGCTCTGAAAAAAACTCACATAGAAAGTAGAAGAACAATCTATGCAACAACAGGAGAAGCTAACCATGTAAAAATATTTTTCAAATTGTGGAAAGAATACATCTGTGCAAGATTCCCACTATATATAATATAAAATATATTTCATTCTCTGGATTCAAAGTCAACAGGGTGGCTAAAAAAAACATCCAACACACATTTGCTACCCTATACATTTTTAATTCTTTTCCTTTTTCTAGTCCTCTTATGGCACCAACCCAAATTCACATTAGGTAATGACATGTCTCACATGCACTGCTTTATGCCAGTTAAAAATAGCAAGAAGTGATAGCCTAAAATGGGTTCTAATTCTTTTGTTTTATTATTTTTCTATTAATTGTAATAACCCCATATATAGAGTATCTTTCATTAAGACTCTCAAGTTATTTTCTAAACACTGTCTAATTTAGTGTCACTATGACCTTGTGAAAGTGGAGAGTCATCAGCACATTACAGCCTTGTGACTAATATATAATGTATTGGTTTTGTAAAGGATTTCAATGTTTTTTCATCTTTGCATCCTTCTACAATGCCCACAGTCATGCTCTTTTTCATAGGAGGAGCTCAATAAATATTTCTACAATGGAATTGAACTATGTTTATGTTTATGATCTATAAAACTGAATTGACTGTCAAATCAGGACATCTGCTGTGAATTTTCACATTATAATAAAAGGATTTTTTTCCAAAAAAATCAAAGCTCACTAGATAATTATAAACATCCTCCTAATCATATCATGACTTAATTTTTTTTGTTATATCTGCTTGGAATTAATAAAGTCAAGGGATCAAAATGTTAGGCTGATTGTTGTCATGTTCAGCAGGTATTCTACTTGCCCTTCTGAGGCTACCATTTATCAAAGCTCATGGCTGCTAGTTTAAATTAAACCAAAAGAATGCAACTTAATATGAAAACTATTTGCAGAGATAAATTCTGTCTGAATGAGTACTTAATTCTTAGTGGAATGTGGCATTGATGGAACTGAGCCATAATGACATTTTCTTCTGGAAGGAAAGATGAAATTGATTCCATGAACCTGTAGGGTTGAAACATATGGTAATCATAGGTGGTATAATGGCCATGTTGGACAAGGACAGCAGTGTGCCATGTGGCACAGACTTTTGTCAATTATCTCATAAGATAGCTTCAATGACACAGTGCTTTTCCTCCAGAAAGGAAATGACTTTGGCACATGCAATGGCTTATTACTTTGTGAAAAAATTGTGAATGGCATTTCTGGCACCAACATGATACCCATAGACTCCAATGATTCTATATGCTGAAACCTAAAAAATTTGATGAACCTCCCTCCCCACCACCATCATAGCACATCTAAGTGGTAATATTATAAATTATTTATGTTACATAATAGGTAAATCTAAAATTTATTAACTACTTACTATATGCTATATAAAACATTACAGATACAAATAATGACAAGGTAATACCTTCCCTCTAGAAGTTTACATTGTAGTGAAGAAAAACAACACATAGGCAGGTACTGGAAAAATATGAGGAAGGGAGGGAACCTATTTTGGAGATTGCTTAGGAAAAAAAACAGTGAAAACTCACTCATCAGAACTTAACATCTCAAGGATCTATTCTAAGGATCTAGTTGGGAGGAGATGGGAATGATCCCTGGAGTGGAAGCAGCATGGTGTGGGGTTGGTCAGGAAGTTTTATTAGTATAAGACTAATTGATTTTCAAATTTAAAAAAAGCTGGAGATGAAGCAAAAAAAAGAAGCTTTATTTAAAGTCCTTTCTTTCACTTAAAATCTTAATTTTATGTCTCTAGAAAACTAATACTAATAGAGTTGTGTATATATCAACGACCTACGATTTTCTCAGTGTGCACAAACAAAATACTTGTCTATAAGTAAGTCATAGAATCACTGAGAGTTAGAGTGGGTGACTTGTCCCTAGATACACAGTAATTACCAGAAATGATCAGAAACCACCTCTTCATGACTCCAAGTTCAGAACTCTATCCATTATACCATATTTCTTTAAAATCTATTAGCATCTAAATAAATGCACATGAAAATAAATAAATGTTCAAGACTAGAAGTAAAAAATGAACCCCAGAGTTGGAAATAAAATCATTTGTCAGACTTTGAAAAAAAATTTCAGTAATCTTAATGAAAGTTTCTTCTCAAAATTGTGTCAATTCAATTCTGAATCTAGTTTCGGTTTGGCTGCTTTTCCTATCTTTGTTTTCTAGCATTATTTCTACCTTCCTATAAGACATTTGAATGGTAATGTGAGTCCAGGTATGATGATTCCATTGTCCTTGTCATTAAAAAAGTTTCTTATAATGATTTTTTTCCATTTCTTAACTTCTTTCCATTTTCATCCTTAAATGTACTTAGGATGTCTTAATATGTTTGGATATCTTGCTAAGCTTTCTCAAATTAGTTTCACCCTTCACTGATCTCTCCTTTATGAGAAGATCCTTATAATTATACATTACATTGGCAATATTTTACAAATAAACATATGAATAAATGAATATACATACACATATAAATACACAAACATAAACAAGTATCTGAAGGAGGAGAAAATACTAAATGTATGGGAAAAAAATCTCAGACTTTATTAATACAGAAAAATGTGGCCAAAAGGATATACGTAACTATCAACCTATATACCTGCTTTCCTATCTGTACAAAAGTCTTATGAGAGCAATCTTTACGTGAATTAAGGCCATCCAGGTTGTAAGTATTAATAGGGAACAGATTTTTGTGAGTGATATTCAACCATAGATTACATATTTATCATTTCACAATTAACTGAAAGATATAGAGAGTGTAAGATTCTATTATGCTTATTGTTTCCTGATTATGAAAAAAGCATTTGATTTAATATATAAAATGCTACTTTATAGAATATATGGAGTATTCCAGGAGAACTAACACCTCTGGTGTGAGGGCTTATTGAGACCTTCTCAGGGCTGCTCATCCATCTTTGGTGTGCACCTGCCACCCATCTCTCAACTGTGGTTCCAAGAAGCTGTAGAATATGTAGCAGCCATACCCTAGCAAAACTGTCTTGGTAGATGGCTAAATGAAGTTGAAGATAACTAAGGTACCTCAAGCCCATCAATGGATTGCAGAGGGGATTGTCTACTTCAAGCATATGAAAACTTTCCCCCTGTAAATTGCTTTAATGAGAACAATTTTTCCAGCAGATTATGAAGGCAGCAGAAGCAGGACCTATTGAGTGCTTAGAATTTGACCACACATTGAAGACACCAATGAAATCCATTGTATCCTGGACTGTCATCTTGACTTTTGTTATGCAACTGGATTTCAATGAGTGAAGAAGAAAGAGGCAAGCTGATTACTTTGTGAAATTTTACCTCACTTAAATACAATTCATTTGCAAGTCTTCACCCATCATCCACTATTATTTTACTATTCAATCTGCCCTGAAGTCCTGTTGGCAATGGGCAAAGTGATGAAGGAGCAGGTATGGATACCCCGGGAATTGTAGTCACAATCCTGCACACAGGCAGCCCAGGGCATAGGATCATCTTCCCACTGAACAAAATCAGCAGTGTGGTTTGGCATTCCCATGGGTGTCTGGAAAGTCTTCTAAAGGATCAAACTGCTTACCTCCTGGAATGATGAAGGGGCTAGAAAAGGGTCCCTAAAAATTGTCTGCTTTACCCAACCTTGGCCTGCTTACTTTAGTAAGTGTGATATCCCACCTTGCAACTGAAACAACAAAAAAGGGGGAAAATTTTGCGAGGATGATTCCACTCATCATTGATATATGGAATGTGCATAGATTCATGGACAACACAAAATCTAGCAGAACTGAAGATAAACAGCCCTTGTTGTTAGAGAACTCAGCAGGTACCACGTCCAAATAGCAGCCCTGAAGTCAGAACCAGATACACATTTTCCTGGAATGGCTGCTATGATGAGGAATACCATGAAGCTGGTATTGGTTTCTCAATCAGATTGAATCTAGTTAGCAAGCTTCTATGCCTCCCAAAAGGAATGAACAACAGGCTCATGACAATGTTAACTTACACTTGCAGGAAAGTGATATACAAACCCTGATGAGGTCAAAGAAAAAAAAATTGAAAACATGGAGATCCTCAAAATCCCTCATGTCCTTCTTATCCCCAAGACTATCTTCCAAAATACCGTGGATGCACCTTCATGGCAACCTTGGCATGGCATTTAATTGGCTAAGTTATTGTAAGAAGAAGAGACAGATAAGATGAAAATTATAAAGGTGATTTTTAGATAAAAGTGCTGGGCCAATCATATACTTTTGCTATCCAAGATAAACATTCATATTCACCAAAAGCAAGTGATTCTAAGGCAAGATGTCAGGATTCTCAACATCAACAGATTAGAGTACTTCTCTATGCATAAACAACTTATTGCTGACCTGTTGGGAAAGCCAAGTTGGCACACAGTTAGTGATAGTGGAAGAGAAAAGGAGTGGGCAGCTTTTACAGATTTGGTGTACAGCTCTACATTTACTCATGTAGGCCAGAGCACTCACAAACATCAAAATTGGTTTGACAAAAATGATGGGGAAATTCAGAAGCTGTTAAATGAAAAAACAAAACAAAAATAACAACAAAAAAACAACAACAAAAAACCCAGAGAACTCCACAGGGGTTTACCCACAAAACAATTTCTCTGTCTCTAAGATGGAGATGCAAGATTTTTGCCCTAGTAAGAAGGCAGATAAATTCAGTTTGATACTGATAGAAACAATTCAAAGTGCTTTCACTACGCCTTGGAAACTATTTATGGGCCAGAGACCTCTAGTGCATTGCAACTGCTGAACACTAATGGAGCTATCCTGAGCAGTGATAAGAACACACTGGAGGGATGAGTAGAACACTTCCATAGTGTTCTCAGATTTTCATCAACCAATGCTGAAGCCATTTGCTATATACCTCAAATTGAAGTCAGTCACTCTCTAGCTGAACTTCCAACTGAAAAAGAGGTATTGAATGCCTTCTGGCACTGATTCCATCTCAGCAGAAATCTACAAGGCAAGGAGTCCACTGCTCATGAAATCTCCAGGTTATATGGCAAGAGGAAGTTATCTTCCTGGAGATCAAAGATACCTCCATTGTCTAAGCAGATTAAAAAAAAAAGGAAACAGATTGTTTCCTTTTTTATCATAATGGGTGTCTGAGTCATTGGTGGAAAGATTCTTGCTAGAGTTCTCCTTAGTCAAATGATCCTTCACCTGGAAGATGGTCGTCTACCTAAGAGCTAGTGTGGCTTCAGAAAGGGTTGAGGATTGGTCAACATGGCATTTACTGCCCAAAAACTCAAGAGAAATGCCAGGATATACACACATACACATATGTATGTGTATACATATATATGGGGGTATGGAGGTATGGATACCTGCAGGTATTGGGTCAGATAATAAATAGACCCCAACCCTGAAAAAAAGAAGGAATAGGAGAGCAGAGTAGATTTCCTTTGGGAAGTTGCAGTGCTTCTTTAGTAAGCTCAAGTTTCCTAAGAAAACACAAGTCTTTTTAAATATCAGTATTCTACCAGTATTGCTGTATGGAAGTAAGACATAGAATGTAAGTCTCCAAAGCATTAAAAATGAATATGCAGAAAACAATTGAGAGGCTATGAATAGGTCATAACTATCATAGGGGAGACTAGGCAATGAAGTACTATTCCTTAAAACATGTACTGTATGCCCAGTACATATGGAAGACTGATGAGCCTGCTTCTCTTGCACATAGGATGAAGAGGCGCACCCTGCTCTTCCCTTTTTCCTTTCTCCTTCCCCCACATTTCAGAGCATGGGTAGGTATCTTTTGACTGTTTCCTGTTGGCTTACTGTGAGCTGATGAAAAGCTTTTTAATTGGCTGCTGAGTTGGAACCAAGCATGCATACAAAAGGTCTGAGCAGACAGTCTCTCACTTTCTTTCCTGGCAGGCTTTGAATTGAGATTTGCCTTGAGCTGCCAAGTAGGGGAGGGGCTACCATGTGTCCATATATACATGGTGTCGGTTTCTTTTGTCTTGGCTGATTTGTTATTGCCTGATTTTTATTGCCTGATTTTAGGCTTGTAAGTATCTGGAGATGTAGCAGACCAGGTTAAGACCTTGTTAAGCTTCAGAAGGGTAAGAGAGCTCTCAGCGAGATCCAACAATTGAAATCATTAGTAGTCTGCAGATAACAACAGCCAAGTCTGGTGAGGAACTAGCCCAAATTGAGACCTGCTAGATCCAGAGTAGCAAAGAGCCCCATCTGAACAAGATGACATGTTCGTCAGTCATGCCACATCTAAAAGTGTGGACTCCACAAATGGAAAGGACTCCCAGAGTGCCAGGCTAAATTCTTGGCTGAGAAAAGACAAAGGAAGGAAGGAGGAGAGGGGATGTTTTGTAGCAATCATTTTAATTGGAGTCCACTCTCCCCAGACACAAAGAAAGGATATTGAAGAAGAAAATCAGATTTGGAAGTGTTGTTGCACTTCAGTGCTCAATATACTTCTCAGTAAGTTTTCCTTTGTAAATTAGCTTTGTAAAGCTAATTAATGTTAATTGATATTGGGAAGATGTTAACTGGTTAACTGTAGGAACATACTATATATAAAGCATAGGCATAAAAAAGGAGGCAGTTGCTCCTCTTTTGTACTCAAAGAGGACCAATGATGTCATGATGTTGGGAACAGTATGTTCAGCTGTGGCTGATCAGACCAATATGAGCTCAGAAGGTTTTCTATCAAAGGTTGGGCACAAATAGTACATTTGAACATTTGGGAAGGAGCTGTCTCTAGATTTGTTCATCTCACGTTTCCTTTGTACTCTTGTGATTCTGCAGCAATAAGTACAGATGAGAGTGTAATGGCATTGTAATAAAGAGAAACAAGATTTTTAACCTAATTCCTAATAATTTTTAGCTAGATCATCATGGACATCATGGATATCTCATTTGTAAAACAGGGGTAAAGATATTTTATAGTGCCTTCCTCATAGGGTAATGTGATAATCATTACATATCATATAGAAAATGCTTTGTGAATTAAAAAGCCTATTATCATGTGTATGTATATATGTGTGTAATGGGCTGAGGTTTGAGTTGATGCCCTGAGGTCCCAAGTACGTGAGGCTAAATAGTAATTGGACTATACTCTATTAATATATATGATTGGATAAAGAATGGCCCCCACCCACTCTCTGTGCAAGTCCTGATGTGTTGTAGAGGAAATGACGATTTTGGTGGGTGGAGGCAGAGAGACAGGAAGAGAGGCTGAGAGAGATTGAGCTTGGGTTCTATGCTCATAGCTGCTGATGGTGTGGCTTCTGGTCTAGCTAGCTTCTTGACTCAGCTGCACACATTGCTATCGCTGATTCCCTTCCACCTCTGATCTTTCTTCACTGAGAATAAAGAGTGACGATTTTCCCTTAACCTGAATTCCTGACTCCAGCTGATTTTAAAATATGCGGTCTTCACATATATGCACATGTATACATACATATGATGATGATTGACATATATACATACATACACACATACACCAAGAGCTGAGAATATAATAGAGACAATGATGGAATAGGACATTATCCTAGGAAATTAATAAAATTGTCATTTGCTTGTTTCAAAAGCAAACACATCAGAACATATACTTCCAAATAAATGTTGTTTTATTTTAAAGTAGTCACCTTGAAAGGCTCTTCAGTTGTTTTGGTTATGTTGCTGTTGCTTGAAAGCTTTTTGGAACACTTCTCTCAGAATTGCCTTGAGTCACTTTTCAAGTCATACTAGAAAATCTGTCTCTTTTCTCCATATCATATATTCTTTTAGGCTAAAAACAGCATTACACAGCTTGATCACCAAACTTACTTATTAGGCTTATTTAAATGACTTTTGACTGTTTCCAAAAATAAAACCCACCCTCAGTGGATGAAAATTTGTTACCACTGAGAACATTCAATAGAATGTACTTCAGTATTTGAAGAAAATTCCAAAATAGAAGTTCTAGATGTTTTAAACAGAAGGTGCATCATCACAAAAAGTATATGCCTTCTAATGGTGACTATTTCTAAATGGGAGGTGTATGAAGCATTTAAGAAGGACTATCCCCTCTGGTCTGAAGGTTTGCCAAGTCCTTTTTAGGGCTGCTTATTCATTTTTAGTATCCATCTGGTACTCAACCTGGGGCTCCAAGAAGCTGTAGCACGTACAGCAGCCACAGCCCATAAAAACCATTTTAGCAGATGGGCTAAACTGGGTTGAGGATAACCAATGGGTTAAATCTGGTGGTTAGTTAGGGGCATGTTTACCCCTAGTGAAGTGAAGAAAGTAAAGACTTTTCTTGGCATTATGGGCAGCCATGGGTTCTGTAGAATGCTTAGATCTTAATCAGACTATTGAAGATGTCAGTCATCCACTGAAACCCAGACTACTGCCAGTCATCCTGCCTTTCCTTTTGCCACTGGATTTTGATGATTATGGAAGGAGAAAGTGAGACTGACAGCTTTGTGCAGTTTTACCTTACTTAAATTTAATTCATGCATATGTCAAGACATAACCACCAAAGTCATTAATCCTCTGAAAACAAAGAACAAACAACATTTCTAAGAATAATGCTTATTTGGCTGTAAAAATAATTCTGGTAAACTTGTTTGGAAAATAAAAAAACAACAACCAGTTACAAAAAAATATAGCTTCATTCCAATGCTAATTGCATAAATAAATGTTCAAGTAGTTGGCATTATCAAGGAAAGTTTGCTTTACAAAGGCATTTGTAGAGTATTTTGGAAGATGGTAGAATAGGTCAGACAATTTCCACTCTCCAAATTTCCTTCACAAAAATGTCTCCACAGACAATATGAGAAGATCCCAGGAAAAACCTGATCTCCAGGGGTGGAGGTTGAGCTTTTGTGAAGGGTAAACAACTCCAGGTGAACTCTACAGAATCAACAAACAACCATTCCTGGAGGAAACTGGTTTGGGAGACAGCTTCAGCCTTAGAAACTTTCATCTAATGGACTGTGTGTGAGTCTGATTACTGGGCAGAAGATTGAAGGACCTTTCACTGTCTGAGGAAGGTCAAGCACGGCTGTGTGGAACAGATGTCTCCTGGGCTGTAGTTTCAGGAAGAAGGAGCTAGAATACATTGGGTGGGAGTAATGTGGAATGAGCATCCTGTTGTCTGTGGGCACTTGCAGGGCAGCAGAGTCCCTGGTTTCATTTCCAGGGCACAGAGGACAGCTGTAGTTTGTAGCCACCAGAGGGACTTCAGGAATCAAGATTATTTGCAAGACAGTTGGATTGGAAGCCTCAGCCAAGGTTTTCAAGTGGAAAGGAGAGTCCAAGTTTGGGTCCCAAGACAGAACTCATAAAATAATAGTAAGAAGACCCTGAGACTTATGATATCATTTCCCATATCTTGATAACACTAATAGCTGCTAAAACAAAACAAAACAAAGCAAAAAGTAAAAATGAGTAAGCAAAGCAGAAAGAACCCAACAAGATAATTATTATGGGGATTGAGAATATATGGGTTCAGAAGATAATGGAACTAAAAAAGTAATTCCTTTTTCAATGAGAAAAATCAAATGGTCCCAAGCACAAAGAAGTTATTTGAAAAACTTTAAAGGGACATTAAAAATCCAATAGAAGAGACTGAAGAAAAAGTAGGAGAAAAAAATAAGAGCCCTCCAAAAAAAATCAAGAAAATGTTGAAAAGAAAGTCAACCAATAGGAAAAAAGAAAATAAAAACCTTACAGAAGAAAATAATTCCTTGAAAACTAGAATTGGGCAAGAGGAAACTAAAAAACATTCAAAGACACCAAGAAATGAAAATACAAAGAATGAAAAAAAGAAAAGAGAAAGTGAAATATTTAATCAGAAATTATATAAGAATAATCAGACTACCTGAAAATTATGATAAAAAAGAATCCTGATATAATATTGTAAGAAAGTATCAGGGAAAATTGTCCTGGAATTCTAGAATAAGAAGGCAAAACAGAAATAGAAAAAATTTACTGATCACCACTTAATAGAAATCCCAGGAGGAATATCATAGCCAAATATCAAAGCTCCCTGAAGCAGGAAATATTGGAAGCAATAAGGAAAAAAACAATTTAAATATCATGGAGCTACAATGAGGATTAAATAAAACCTAGCAGCTACTGCATTGAAAAATGCCTAGATCTTGGAATATTATATTCAAAGAGCAAAAGAGCTGGGGTTCTGATAGAGAATCATTTACCTAGCAAATTTAAATACAATCCTGAATGGAAAAAAAAATGGACCTTTAACGAACTAGAATAAATTTCAGGTTTTTGTGACAAAACCCCAGAACTTAAGGAAAATTTTTATATATAGCATCCAGGAGAAGTATAAGGAAAACATTAAAGACCACTTATAAGATTTTCAATAAGGTCAAATTCTTTATTTCATATTTATGAAAATTTTAGCAGTACTCATGATTGCCATCATTGTTTTGATAGTTTGAAAGAAAGGTTTGGGGCATAGCTGAGTATTATGGGATGATTTTTAAAAAGCTGTAGAGAAAAAGAAGTAATTATCCCATCCAAATGAGGCATAAAAGGACAGAAGAAGCTACTGGAGGGAGATTGGGTAGTCTGGAACCCTACTCTCATCAGGAATAGGTTAAAGAGAGAACAATCTAGAAGAGTATAAATGTCTTCTGAATTTAGAAAGAAATAAGAGGGATAGGATTGGGGAGAGGATAAGGGAGGGTTTTTTAGAGGGATGGGTATGTTAAAGAACAGGAAGTCAAGGAAGCTAGTAGAAGTGAGGAGATATAATGGGTAAATAGGATGAGAAAGATAGTGAGCAAAAGTAGGAAGGAGGAAAATACACAAGTAATTGTAGCTTAGAATGGATATAGTATAAATTTACCCATATGGATAGCAGATTAGAATTTTTAATTCAACAATACATTGCTTTTTAGGAAACACTATAAAAATAAGAGATACATATAAAGATAAAATAAAAGGGAGGAGCAGAATTTATTATAATTAAAAAAACCAGGAAGAGTAATCATGATCTCAGTCAAAGTTGTTAAAATGGATTTAATCAAAAGTGAAAAATAGGGAAACTGCCCTATGTGTCAGCAATATGATTCAATATTGTTTTAAACCATTTAAAACATCTAGAAAGTATAAAATTCCTAGCATATATCTGCCAAAATAGACCCAAGAACTATGTGAATATAAACTTAAAACACTTTTTATACAAATAAACTCAGATGTAAATGATTGAAGTAATATTAATTGTTCATCGTTAAAGTCAAAATAATTTTTAAAGGACAGTTTTACCTAACCCATTTATTCAATGCCATCCCAATTTAATTATTAAAAATTAATTTATTGAGTTAGAAAAATAATAACAAAGTTCATTTGGAAGAGCAAAAGATCAGGAACTTCAAAGAAAACAGAAAAAAAGATGTAAAAGAAATAGATTCAGCTGTATTAGACATTAAATTACATTATAAGAGAGAACATAGTTGAAGTATAAAAAGATGATTTTCACTACTTTAAATTAAATACTTCTTGTTTAAAAAAAAAATCTCATATAGCCAAGGATAGAAGAAATGCAAAAAAATTGGAGAAAAAAGCCTTTCATGGACAATCTCTCAGATAGGATGTGATTAGGTGGGAATATTGCTGTGTTGCAGGAAATGATAAGGTTGATTTAAAAGAGCATGGAAGAACTTGGATACTATCCACTTTCAGAAAAAAAAAAAAAACAGGTGACAGATAGAAATAAGTATAGTATGACCTTACATATATATGTATCAGTTATATATATATACGTTATATATATATATATATATTATGTATGTTTATAGCTATCTGTTTATATCTATCTATCTCTGGCTATATCTCCACACTTAATTCTTTAGAGTAGGGAGAAGAGAGAGGGGAAATAAAGCAAAAAATGCACAGCAGAAAACAAAATAAAATCAACAAATAAGCAAAGCTGGGTGGCTTTGAAAACAATGTGTAGTATTTGTTATATAGATTTTCATGAAATGGAAATTTATTGTTTTATATTGAATCCTTTCTTATGGTCTGCTATGTACATGGCAACTTTTTTCTATTTAAGCTTAAAATTAAAAAAAATACAAAAATAAAAACAATAACAACAAAGGCAATTGGGATATGAGTTTAGTCTTAAAATATAGAGAAAACATAAATGGGAAGAGTGGAGGAGAAAAGTCATTTCCAGTAGAGAGAACATGATTTATTGTTGTATAAATGTGAAGAATGTGAATATAATATACAAAGAGATCAGCATAACTGCAACATAGTATTCTCATTAGAGAGTAAAGAAAAATAACTTTGAATAGCTTTAGTGAGGTGGAAGGGAGGAGAAGATGGGTATAGCTTACTGAAGGCCTTGGAAATAATACAGAATAATTTAGATTTAATGGAGAAGCAATTATATCTATTATATAATTAATACCTATTATATAAGGTGTGATTATAAAGCAATGTCCTTGACTTTTAAATCATAGATATGAATTTGGAAGCACCATGACAAAAATTATATTTAGGAAACATTTATTTGGCATCAATATACAGATGGATTGAGGTAGAAAATGATGGAAAGCAGAAGAAAAATCTAGGAGGTTGTAATAAGAAGTAAAAATAAGTCTAGGAGTTGTAATAACTCTAATGAGGGTTTAGAATATCTAGGTAGCAATGGGAACAGAAAGAGGTGAATCTGAGAACATTAGGAAGAAATAATCAACTGAACTTGGTAAGTAATTGATTGTAAAGGAGAGGAATCTAAAATACATTCAGGATAACGAATATATGAGAATAGTGATGTCAATAAGGAAATATTGGGAAGCAGAATTATGTTTCAAAGAGAAAGATGATGTTATTGGTTTTAATGTATGCAGTAACAATGAAACATCCAAGTAGAAATGCCCAATGTGTGTTGTAATTGAAACTATTATGAGAAGTTAGAAGTGAAGATGGAAACTTTGTGTCCTTGTATCCAACTTCCTTTAAGGACCGTGATGGAGAAAGTCAGAAAAGGAAAGCAGTTGCTTTTGATACATACTTTCGCAAAGTAGTGACTTTGAACATGGCTTTTCTGATTGTCAATACCGTCAGCTCTCCCTCTATTCCCTGCTCTGATCAACTAAGCACCAGACTGGCACTATAGTTAGCAAACTCCCACCCCCCACCCCCATTCCATTATTTACTTCATTCCTATGATTCAATCTGCTGAAGCAAAGATAACTCCCTTCTTTCCCCCTGATATATCTTATTATTATAATATTTAGCTCAGTCCTAGCCTCATCTGCCTAGTTCTTTGACTGTATTACTTGAAAAACTCACTATTAAGTCTAGGTTTTTTCCTTTTATGTTTTTTCCAACTTCTTTCACTTACTGAAACCTGTTCCTTTAAAACTAAAAAACAAACAAACAAACAACCCTCCCCCCTCATTCCTGGCCACCCTCTTGAGTGAGAGTTATTTCTCCTAATATCTCCCTAGCATATCAGCCCAAGTCAAAAAATAAGCATAATCCTTTATCCCCACTGCTACTTTCAGACCTTTTCTCTGTTACCATAACTCAGCAACTTTTCTTCTATTTAGATTCAGTCCATCAGTCTAGTGCAAGAGTTCTTAATTGTTTCTGTGTATATTAATGGACTCCTTTGATCCAATCTGTCGAAACCTCTGGACTTCTTTTCAGAATAGTTTTTAAATATATCAAATGAAATATAAAGAATGCAAAGGAAACAAATTATAATGAAATGTGGTTATTATTGTTTTTTAATTTCACAAATCCCAGGTTAAAATTCCTGGTTCAGATGATTCTATCTACAGAGTTGTTGCTGTCATTTACTGGTTTCCAAACCACTGCCTTTCTTTCATGTTCTCATTGGCTCACAGTTTTGCTTTCTACACCAAAATCTGACTTTGCTACTGGTAAATTCAACATTTATACTTTGGGCTCCTAGGTTATTAATTTCAACTCCCATAATTTTTATCTTCAATCTTCCACAAATACTTCCACAACTTTCCATCACACAAAACTGTTCCACCTCCATGTTGTCAAACTCTGAAATTCTTCTCTCTGATCATATTATCTTGTTTTAATTTCTCCTTCCCTATACACTTATTCTTTATCACTGTAAACTTACTTCCCCTTCTTTCTCTCCATTTCTCCTGTTCTTTTAGTTCATTCTAACTTCACTTTTTTCTTGCAAAGTCTTGATCCTGTGACTACTAGTTATCCCACTTAGAATCTTAGAATTTGAAAGTAGTAAGGCACCTCATCAATCATCTAGTTCAATAAATATATATTAAAGTAATTTCTACAACATACTACTAAATAGCCATCTACCCTGTATTTGAAGACCTCCAAGAAAGTAGAACTTACCATCTCTTGAGGCAAGTAATTCCATTTTTGAATAGTTCTAATTATTAGGAAGTTTTTCCTGATATTCATAAATTGGCTGCTTTTCAATTTCCACCCACTGCTCCAGGTTCTGTTCACTGGGATCAAACAGAACAAGTCTGATTCTTCCTCCAAACGAAAGTCTTTTATATACTTGACAGCTAATGTGTCCTCTCTCTCCCTACCCTCAGTGTCTTTCTCCAGGATAAACATGCCCAGTTCCTTAACCAATGTTCAATGTCCTGAACTAAATATAATTCCTCTTCCATATGTCAGCCCTTCAAGTACACAGTTATCATGGCTCCTCTGAGTCTTCTCTTCCTCAGACTAAATATTCTCATTTTTTTCCCAATCCATCTTCATATGACATGAACAAGGCCCTTCATCTATCCTGTTTGTTCTTCTTTGGATACTTTTCCAAATTATCAATATGCCTCCTAAAACATGGTACCCAGAACTGAACACAATATTCAAAATGTGGTGCAGGATACAGAATGACTATAACTTCCTTATGTCTTGATTCTATTCCTCTTTTAAAGCTGCCTAATATGACATTAGCTATTTGAGATGAGTCTTAAAGATAACCAAAATTCCACAAGGTTGAGATTAGGAGAAAGAATTGTAGAGAGATGGTAGCCTTGTTGTTGCAATGACAAAATAATTAGAGTTGGAACTTCATGTATGAGGAATGGGAAGTAAGCCAGTATGATTAGACTTTTAAAACATGTGGTGGGGAGTCATATGTTAAAAGATAGGAGGTGGGAAGAGATCAGGTGAACAGCCTTAAATGCCAAATGAGGTTTACATTTGATCCTAGAGGAAACAGGATAATTGTAATCTAATCATACCTTCTCCATCCTGTACTATTAAAAAAAAAAAACCAAGCATAAAATTTCACATCTATCTTTAAATGAATTCCACGTTATCAGTCCAATACTGTAGTGAGTGAATATCTTTTTGGATCCTGCCATTGTCATCCAATACATTAATAATCCCTCCAAGTTTTGTGACATTTGCTGCTTTGACAAGTGTGCCATGTATGCTTTTATCCAAGTAACAAGTAAATTAAGTAACTAACTAGAAAAGGACTGATCACAGATCCCCGGGGGTACTCCACCAGAGACCTCCTCCCAAGTTGACATTGAAACATTCATTAACTACTAACTCTTTGAATTTGGCCATTCATCCAGTTGAAAATCCACCTAATTATATTATTATCCACATCTCTCTCACTTACACATATACCCACCCACCCCCACACACATATTGCCCCAAAATAGTATAAAATACTTTATCATCTGCTTCACTAAAACCTAGATAAAGCATATATACTGAATTCCCTGAATCTGCTAGTTTAGTTTTGTAGTTATTCAGTTGTGTCAGTCATGTCTGACTCTTTGTGATCCTGATTTGGGGTTTTCTTCACAGAGATACTGGAGTGTTTTACTGTTTCCTTTTCTAAATCATTTTACAGATGAGAAAACTAAGGCAAATGAAGTTAAGTGACTTGCCCAGGATCACATAGCTCTTAAGTATCTGAGGTCAGCTTTGAATTTAGGAAGATGAGTCTTCCTGATTCCAAGCCCACTACTCTGTCCATTTTGCCACTTAGCTGCTTGCTAATTTAGTAGCCCTGTCGAGAAAAGAAAGAAAGAAAGAAAGAAAGAAAGAAAGAAAGAAAGAAAGAAAGAAAGAAAGGAAGGAAGGAAGGAAGGAAGGAAGGAAGGAAGGAAGGAAGGAAGGAAGGAAGGAAGGAAGGAAGGAAGGAAGGAAGGAAGGAAGGAAGAAAGAAATGAATTTAATCTGTCGTGGTTTTTGTCTCTTTGTAATCATAGTCTCCTTTTTTAGGCATTCCCTAGCCAGCTCTTAAACAATATATTCCAGAAGCTTTCCAGCAATTGAAGTCAAGTTCATTTGCTTACCAAAAAACCCTTATTAATTTTTTTAAAATTTATTTTTATTTTTTTCTCTTCCCTTTTTTGAAAATTGGAAAAAAAAATTATCTTTCTCCAATTCAAAAATACAAGTACTATTGATCTTTCAAATATCACTGAAAGTGATATTATGTCTTTCATTTTCCAGTATTTAAGGATGTATTGTACTGTAGTTATCTGTTCTATGTGACCTGAATTTATCACTGATAAATACAATTGGGAAAAGCTATTTCAGAATAGCTTCATGAAGAGATTGTATAGGCCCAATTTAAAAGCAGTGTGGTGAAGTAAAAAGAGGTTTTGGAGTCAGAAGACCTGAGTCGAAGCTTTAGCTCCAACTTTTCTTAGCTATGTGATTCTGAACATATTGCTTGATTTCTCTGTGCTTCAGTATTCTCTGATGAATATCTTGTCTTTCCTTAGGCCTCAAGACTTTTCTTTCTAGGAGAATCCTGACATTTTAAAGAGAAAGAGAGAGAGACAGACAGACAGACAGAGACAGAGAGACAGAGACAAGAGATTTTAAAATTTAAAATTCTTTAAAATCTATTTACCTTTCTTATTTAAATGTTTACTTTCTCTTTTAAACTGGCAACTGGCATGAAAATTGTTAATAACTTGCATTGTTAATCTATTATACTATTGAATACAAGTGAAAGGAGAAAATTATGGAGTGTCCCAGAAGGAAGAAAAAGGGAGGGGGTGTAATGCTTTGCCAGAGTATGATCTCTAGCTGAAGGCTCTGAGCTATAGGAGGGAATTAATGATTAATTTTTACAACTTCCCCAAGACAAGAGAATAATATACTGGGGTTCCTCTGGACAGTGAGTTCACAGTGGTGACTTGTGACTGGCTTGTGAGTATGAGGAAGCTGAAAGAAAATACAAATCTGAGTTTTCATCATGTATATAATATTGCTTCAAAATAATATTACTGATTTTCACAAATCACATGTTAAAATAATTTCCAAAAATGAATACTAAAAGTTGCCTTTACATATAATTGGGGGGGAAATACTATTAAAAATAAAATAAAATCATTCTCTTAATCTTATTTTTAAAAAGATGTAGGTATAAGTATATGTGCATGTATAAAAAGAAGCCTCAATATCAAAAAACAGAAGCTACTGCCCCAGGAGTCAATGGATTGATTCAAAGCACCAATCCTCAACTAGAAAATTTATTCTATGCCCATGGAGCTATAAAACTGTGCCTACCTTTTGATCCAGCAGAGTTACTACTGGATCTATATCCCAAAGAGATCATAAAAGGACCTACATGTGCAAAAAATGTTTGTAGCAGCTCTTTTTGTGTGGCAAGGAACTGGGAATTGAGTGGATGTCCATCAGTTGGGGAATGATTGAATAAGTGAGGGCATATGCATGTAATGGAATACTATTGTTCAATAAGAAATGATGACCAGGCTGATTTCAGAAAAACCTAAAGAGATTATGTGATGATCAACTATGACAGACTTACCTCTTCTCAGCAATGTGGTAATCCAAGACAATTCCAATAGACTTAGAATGGAAAACACCATCAACATCCAGAGAAATTATGGAGACTGAATGTGGATTAAAGCATAATAGTTTCATCTTTTTTTGTTTGCCTTTTCTTTCTTGTTTTTTTTCCTCTTTTCTTCTGACTTTTCTTGTGCATGACAAATGTGGAAATATGTTTAAAAGGATTGTATATCTCATATATCAGAATGCTTGTTGTCTTGGGGAGCAGAGGGAGTAAAGAAGGGAGAGAAAAAATTTGGAACACAAAATTTTTCAAAAATGAATGTTGAACGGGGCAGCTAGGTGGTGCAGTGGATAGAGCACCAGCCCTGAAGTCAGGAGAACCGAGTTCAAATGTGATCTTGGATATTTAATACCTCCTAGCTATGTGACCCTGGGCAAGTCACTTAACCCCAATTACTTCAGCAAAAAAAAAAAAAGGGTTGAAAACTATCTTTTCATATATTTGGAAAAATAAAATATCACAGAGGAAAAAAAAGAAAATATGTTGTTATTTGCATAAATAATATGTAACTGTGGTGGGGTAGTTGCTATGCTCAACTGGTTAACAGGCAGAGAGGCCTCTACTTTTCTTCTAACCCTCCTCTTTGAAGTGGCCTTTTCTCTTAAATCAAGCCTGAGAAGGTGGTTAGCCAGCTCAGCCAGTCACAAGTCACCACTGTGAACTCACTGTCCAGAGGAACCCCAGTGTAATATTCTCTTGTCCTGGGGAAGTTGTAAAAATTAATCAATAACTCCCTCCTATAGCTCAGAGCCTTCAGCTAGAGATCGTACTCTGGCAAAGCATTACATCCCCCCCCCCCCTTTTCTTCCTTCTGGGACACTCCCTAATTTTCTCCTTTCACTTGTATTCAATAGTATAATAGATTAACAATGCAAGTTATTAACAATTTTCATGCCAGTTGCCAGTTTAAGAGAGAAAGTAAACATTTAAATAAGAAAGGTAAATAGATTTTAAAGAATTTTAAATTTTAAAGTCTCTTGTCTCTGTCTCTCTGTCTCTGGTCTTTCTCTGTCTCTGTCTGTCTCTAGCTCTCTCTCTCTTTCTCTTTGAAATGTCAGGATTCTCCTAGAAAGAAAAGTCTTGAGGTTTAAGGAAAGACAATAATAAAATCTCTGCCTTTAAATCTACATGGCTAGGAGGAAAGGGTCTCATCAATCATCATCATCCCTGGCTGAAATATGCCTTTTGCACAATATGACTACATAGTCTTGGTCCATAAGGTCAGTACTGATTAGATGGCTTTTGAGCCCTTCTCCAGGCTTCTAAACACATCTTTCTACTTCTGTTTTTCCCATAATCCCATAGCTTTGGAGAGGCTTACTATAAATCAAAGTCAGACTCTGCAATTCCCAGTTTGAGACAAAATCCTTAGAGATTAGAAAAGGGAAGTGTTAGGGAACTTTGGCTCAGACCCAACAGGCAACCACCTTCAATGTCCTATCTCCTTGGTGATACTGGAAGAGAGTATAGTCAAAATATATTTTACATATATTATTTCACTTGATGCTTACAACAACATCATATGGACACTATTATTATTACCATTTTTCAAATGAGCAAATTAAAGAGTCAGAGTGATTAAGTGATTTTTCCATGGCCATAGAGATAATTAATGTCATAGGCAGAATTCCAGACTATAAGTCCAGTATCCTATCTACTTCATCACATTGCCTTTTTAAAGCCTAAAAATAAAGAATGAGAACTAGAAAACATGTGCTTCTCTACTTATACCAGGAAGCAAATGATTCTTTCTCCATCTTGCACACAATTGGAGGCATACTGAATGTTTATTGAATTTGTGGGAGGCAGCTTGGTATTATGACATCTCAGATCCAGAGTCAGAAAAATAGATTCAGTAGCAAAGAATCATTATTTTGTTCTTCATATGATTTGGAATAAATCAATTAACCTCTCTGGACTTTTTTTCTTTGTCCATAAAAGGAGGTTAAACTAGATGGCTTCCAGAGTCCTCTCTAGTTTGGCATCTATTCAATTCTAGAGATCTCTTAAAAGTGAGCAAAGTGCCAATCTTTGTAGCTGTACATTTGCCTATTGATTTTGCCTGATGAACCAAGAATGACCATCCAAAGGCCTGGAGTTACTTACATGAACTGATGCTGAATGAAATGAGCAGGACCAGGAGATCATTATATACTTCAACAACAATACTATATGATGATCAATTCTGATGGACGTGGCCCTCTTCAACAATGAGATGAACTAAATCAGTTCCAATAGAGCAGTAATGAATTGAACCAGCTACATCCTGTGAAACAACTCTGAGAGATGACTATGAACCACTACATAGAATTCCTAATCCCTCTATTTTGTCCACCTGCATTTTTTATTTCCTTCACAGGCTAATTGTACACTATTTCACAGTTCAATTCCTTTTGTACAGCAAAATAACTGTATGGACATGTATACATATATTGTACTTAACTTATACTTTAACATATTTAACATGTATTGGTCAACCTGGGAGAGGGGGTGGGGGAAAGGAAGGGAAAAGTTGGAACAAAAGGTTTTGCAACTGTCAATGCTGAAAAATTACCCATGCATATATCTTGTAAATAAAAAGCTATAAAATAATTAAAAAAAAAAAAAAAGAATGACCAAGTCAGCTATCATCACAAGAGCTGACCATTCACTTGCTGATACTTGAGCATTTTACAAGAAACATAGGATCAGCTGAGGTATGACACAGGTAATTGAGTGTGGCAGCAGGCAGAAATTTTGTCAGTAGGAATTAGGAGGATCTAGATCATGTTTAACAACTATACTACTCCTTCCTCTCTGGAAAAAAGACACAGCAAGACTTGGGAGAAGTAGATCTGGAGCACAGGAGAGGAATTTTTTTACATGGCTTAATTGGGTAATAATCTAAAGACTTTTTGTAAACAACCTCAAAAAATGTTGATTTCCTCTCTTCTGTGTCAATGAGTTAAGTAATAATGAATGAAAATATTTAGACAATTATTCTATCAATTTATCAACCAATGTTTAAAAAGCATCCACTTTGCGTTAAGGACTGGTAATATAAATAGAAGAATGAAATAATGTCTACTTGCTAGGCTCTTGCATTTTATATGGGGAAGTAAGTGTATATATAAGTATATAATAATAATAAGGATGATGAGCTAACATTTAGCTAGAGCTTACTATGTGCCAGCCATTGAGCTAGGTGTTTTACAGTTAATCTTTCATTTGAACCTCACAATAACCCTGGAGGTAGGCATTATTATTATCCCCACTTTACAAATGAAGAAACTAACAAATGGGGAATGTGTTCCAGATCCCTGCCTCTGAAGAACATTTTATTGTAGTATTTGGGAAATGGTTTGTTGTAAGCAACTTTGTTAATCAGAAAAAAGTTATGATTTCAGACAGTGTTCAAAAACTGAAGGCAGTTATGATACAAAAGTAAATTTGTAAATCTGTTTTCTGGAATTCTGAAAATATTTCCCATGGGAAAATGTTATAAATGGTGGTTAAATTCCTAAGCTAGTCCACAAAATCCCCAAGTAACCCATAGGTTAGTTGAGTACATTTGCAATGCAAAATAAAAGAAAACAATACTGATGAAATACTGGCAATTAGATAAAATAAAATCCAATAATGATTTGTTTATCTTGGATCTAGGACATCTGAGAGAATTACCTGGATGTCCTCTATCTCTGAGGCTCGTTCTACAGCCATCATAGCAAGAGAGAGACTAGGATATTTAAGGGCCCTCAACAAATAACCATGGACTGGAACCTTTATTCTCATCCACTCCGTTTCTTTCTCCTTGAATCTATTGTGTTTGTTTCCATGAGGAAAAGTAGTTAAGAAACACTTTGCTTTTGTGGAAATGTCTTACTTAAGTACTTGTTCTCAATTAACCACTTTTTATTAGAATGAAGACTGACAGGGCACCAGAAAAGCTAATTCAGGTGCATCTCCACAAGATTAACCTATCAGAAAGAGAAAAGAAACACAATTGTTTTCTTTGGTTGAGTTCTTTCTCCCTGAGAGAGCTGAGAAGGAATTAGAAGGTTAATGCAGGTGCCTCATTCCACCAAATTCTGAGGAACTAATAAATCACTCAGTTAATTCATCCAACAATAATTTTTACAAGTACCAACTACACACACAAAAAAAGTGCACTACTTCTTCCTAGGAAAGATATAAAGATAATTAATGCTTCGATATTTTTATATTCCAGTAGTTTAATGATTTCTTCAATGTGGTTATTTCCTTAAATGAAGCCGATTTATCCGCAGTTTATCCATCCCTTTCTATCCTGTTTCTCTAATACATATCTTCATGTAAACTGTCACCAAGCATTCAGCAAATGTGCTGGTAACTTTTCATCTGTCTTTCAACATTTTGTGGACAACAATGAAAAAACAAGCTATCCATCAGTTATCCTAGCTATGCCAATGGGACCCCAACCCACCTCCTTTTCTGGTCAGACAACTTGAATGGATCTTTTACATGACTCCTATATAATTCTTCACTGATAATATATTGCAGCCTACTTATGCCCACTGAGATCTTTTTATGTTGCTCTTTGTTGACTCTAAATCTAACAGGGAGACAAAACGCAAACAAATGTGTATAAAAAAACTTTAATATACAATACAAAGGAAATAATCAATAGAAAGAAGGCACTAGAATTAAAAGTGATTAGGAAAGGCTTTCTATAGAAAATAGGATTTTAACTAGAATTTGAAGGAAGATAGGGAAGCCAGGAGGCAGAGATAAGGAGAGAGAGAAAATAGAATATTCATAAAATGAGGAGGCCAGTGGCACTGGGTTGAAGAGTATGTGGAAGACAATAAGGTGTAAGACTACTGGAAAGTTAGAGGGGGCTACATTATGAAAGTTTTGAATGATCCTGGAGCCAACAGAGTTTATTGAGTAGGGAGTGACATGAACAAGACTCACACTTTTGAAAAATCACTTTGAAAGCTGAGTGAACAATGGACTGGAGTGGGTTGTGACAGTCAACCAGCAGGCTATTTCAATATTTCAGGCAAAAGAAGATGAAGCACCAAAGTGGGTAGTGTTATCAGGGAAGAGAAAGGGTTGTTCGTGAGAGATGTTACAAAAGTAAAATTGATAGAACTCGGCAATAATTGTCTATAGGGAGAGAGAGTAAAGAGAATAAGAACTTGAGGATGACACTTACATTGAGTCTGGTGAACTAAAAAGATGGTGGTGCCTTTGATAGTAAAAGGAAAGTTTGGAAGGCTGATAGTCAAAGAGACCATAGTGAGAAGTTTGTTCATTCTCTCTTTGACCCTTTTCCAAATCTTCACTCTGTCCCTACCTCCATATCTAGTCAGGGTCAACACCTGTCAATATTGATTCATAATCATTGATTATAAATTATGAATTATGTGCCATGTTATGACACATAATCAGTGCCATAATAAGCATTAGAGGTGATATTTGAACCTAGTCCTTTGACTCCAAAGTAAGTAACCCTTCCCACTGTACTACGATGTTGATACATGCTTGGGAGGATGGCCTTTGTGGCATTTCACTTTGCTAAATCAAATATTTCTAATAATCAACAAACAATAAGCACAATGAGATTTGTATTCTCTACACTTTTCAATCAATTACATAATAATAAAGATGTGGTCTACTATGGAATATTAATTGCAAATTGATCCTTTCTGATCCCACTTCAAGATGCTTTTGATGTGGATTATTTTCATTAAAAATGTACATAGATGAGGAAGAAGGTTGCCAATTGATATTCTCTGTTACCTCATCGAGAGGATAATAATAAAATTGAATATTTTCCTACATTTTTGGCATCTCCTCTTTTAAATGCCTTGGGAATCACTCCCTTGACATTCTCAAAAATTGTTTTGCCTTTCTTCCTCCTAGCTTTAAAACTATAGGCTTAATCTATGATTGAGTCAAATACCTTTTTAAAAAATGAAGCTAGAATATTTTGTGGATAGTCAAAGATATTAAAAGAGTGTTAACTACATGCATAAGAGTACTAATCACAATCTGTTTCAGCTTCTCTTTTCATGCTTCTTCATTTTAAAATCACTGACAACCATCCTTCCCCTTCTTCCCCTAGTTCTGTAGTTTATGACCCCTTGGATTCCTACAGAATATTTCATCTTTTCTGCTCATTATCTCTGTCTACTTGTCTTTCATCTTTTTAAAGAGCCTGGGTTCTCTACTTGGAATTTCAGTGGGGAATATCCAAATTCCAGACCTTTCTTCCCTTGGCAAGAATGGAAATGAAAGGATAGTGCCCTGATATTGTGATTCAGGTCTTAATCCCAGAAACAAAGACTCAGATCCCTTTTCTTTTTTATTTATTTTTTATTTTTAATAGCCTTTTATTTACAGGATATATGCATGTGTAACTTTACAGCATTAACAATTGCCAAACCTCTTGTTCCAATTTTTCACCTCTTACTCCCCCACCCCCTCCCCTAGATGGCAGGATGACCAGTAGATGTTAAATATATTAAAATATAAATTAGATACCCAATAAGTATACATGACCAAAACGTTATTTTGCTGTACAAAAAGAATCAGACTCTGAAATACTGTACAATTAGCTTGTGAAGGAAATCAAAGATGCAGGTGTGCATAAATATAGGGATTGGGAATTCAATGTAATGGTTTTTAGTCATCTCCCAGAGTTCTTTTTCTGGGCATAGCTGGTTCAGTTCATTACTGCTCCATTAGAAATGATTTGGTTGATCTCGTTGCTGAGGATCAGATCCCTTTTCAAATAAGACATGCTTTCATAATAGCAAGGTCTGAAGAGCTTGGTCCTGGCAAAAAGTGAGACTACAATTGTTTCTGCCCTGACCAATATTGACTGGAGTACTGAATGACATAATGTATGAGGGTGAGTATTCCTCTCTACCCTCTCCTCATGTGGCAATGTCATGTAGTGAGAAGGGTTACTGATTTTGGAATGAAAAGACATGAGTTCAACTTCCATCTGTCACCTTAGACAAAACAAAATCTCTTTAGACTTCAGTTTCTTCATCTGTAAAATTCTAGGGTTAGATTTCATAGCATCTAATCTATGATTCCTGAGATCCTGAGAATGATTCTGAGAATGGCATCCTTGCCTTGAAGCTCCCATGGAGAGGACATTATCAGTAGCAGCCACTGTGACTCAGCAAGAGTTGATGATAAGAAAAAAAGGGAAATTTCTCAACTCTTTCTCAGTTCTGAAACTTGATTTCAGATCCCAGTTCTACCACTTTTAAGTCATATGACCTTGAGTAAGTCACTTAACTGTGCCTCACTCCCAAAATGAGGCTTGACTAAATGACCTCTAAGTCCCCTTCTAGCTCTAACTGTATGATCTGATTTGTTTGTAGGATCATATTATCATTTTCATTAAAAAAAAATTTCTTGACAGAAAAGACAATATTTGATTCACTTTTGTATTCCTTTCCTTTCCCTCTTCTCCCCTCTCATGGCACTTAACACAGTGGTGCTCAATAAATATTTGGTGCATGAATGAATGAAAGGAATATAGTTTGGAATACATTCTAGTAGAATCCCACCTTTTTTGAAAAGGACCTCTGCTTTAAATTTTTCAGTAACTACCTTCTTAACTGTATTTCCCATTAGAAAAATATAACTAGGAAGTAATATTGGCATGTAGCCCTGTCAACAACTTGAAAAAACTATGTAACAATCCTATAATAAGTATGTCTTTAATAACAATCTTATACAGTGAATAGTTTTTATTCTATGACATTCTGCTTAAAATAAACTACTCAAGCCAAATTTGGAAAGACAGTGGAATCATTTCAAAAGGTTCAGTCAGCCATGAATATTTCCACTGGCCCATAATTCTCTCCAGCCTCCCAGTTCTTATTTTCCTCTTTAGATAATATAATACAACACTGAGACACTTCTTATGTATGAAAAGGAGCAAAATGCTTATATAAAAAAGGGATCTGTCAGGAAAACACTGTAGAGCAGATAAAACCACTAAAAATATATATTGTTCTATTTTCTTGAGTTCTTCAAACTCATCATTTAGGAGACAGATTTTCTTTCATTTTTCATAAAAATAACCCACAAATAAAACTACTATTTGAAAATAAGAACAGTACTTTTAAAAAATCATCTTTCAATGTAATGAAAGTCAGATTAAAAGCTGTAGCACAAACAGACCTGTGTTGATATGAAAAAGCTAAAACTGAATGCTGGGCAAATGGATTGGCTATGGTCAAAAATACATGATATGTTTCAATATATCTTGTGCCAAAATCAGTTCTGAGGGAGCAAAATGTTCTGTAAATTTTAACAGTAACAGTAAATTTAGGTACTGAAGTTAACTAAAAATACATATTTGAAGAGCCTACCACATTTCTCCTGTTTAATGCCTTAAAAAAAGGCAATAGAACATTCCAGCATTATTTCTCAACACAAATAAAACTGGAATACAGTATTCCGTAATGCACTGTATTAAACCACAGCAACTAGGAAATGTAATTTTAAAATCATCTTTATCCTCATATTTGAATCTGTTAACTGGAATCATTTAGCAGATCTATTGATCATTTAATCAATAATTCTAATAATAAATATTACAATGGCTGACATTTATGGCTTGCAAAGTGACATAAATAGATTAGATATGTAATCTCATTTGATCTTCATGATCATGACAAAATTATTTTATTAGTAAATTTTTATAGATAAGGCAATCAGAGTTTAAGTAACTTGCCCAAGTGTCTGAGGTAGGATTTGAATTTTGGTCTTCCTGACTGCACTTCTAATACTCTATCTTTTTGATCATTTTGTGATGATTGTCCAAGTGGTCATGCCATTCACTGTTTTCTAAGAGCACTGCTTTTAGCTTTCTGGTTAACCATTTTTAATTTTGTATAATTTAACCTGTTAGGTGACTCATTAACTGTCTGTCCCATACATCTTTTTTTTTTTTTATTTTAAATGTATGTAAATCCAACTACTACCATGGAATTTTAAAAGAATGTCGGAGATTATCTAATCCTTGATCCTAATTAGGAATCCCCCTTATAACATCTGTAACAAGAGATTAACTGATGCTAAGTGAAATGAGCAGAACCAAGACATCATCATACATGACAACAAGAAGACGATATAATGATCAATTCTGATGGATATGGCTCTCTTCAACAATGAGATGATTCAAACCAGTTCCAGTTAGTTGTTCAATGATGAAGAGAGCCATCTACACCCAGAGAGAGGTCTGTAGGAACTGAGTGTGGACCACAACATAGCATTTTCACTCTTTTTGTTGATGGTTGCTTGCATTTTGTTTTCTTTCTCAGGTTTTTTTTTCCTTCTTGATCCTATTTTTCTTGTGCAAGACAACTGTATAAATATGTATACATATATTGTATTTAACATATATTTTAACATATGTAACATGTATTAAACTACCTGCCATTTTGGGGAGGGGTGGGGAAAAGGAGGGGAAAATTTGGAACAAAAAGTTTTGTAAGGGTCAATACTGAAAAATTACATATGCATATGCTTTGTAAATAAAAAGCTTTAATAAAATTTTAAAAAAACAAGTGATCAACCTGCCACTCTTTGAATACTTCCAGTACTTACATAAAAAGGAACCTCATTACCCATAGAAGGCATCCCATTCTGCTTTTTAATTTAATTTTATTAGATTTTATAGACATTATTCTGAAATAAGAAGTTATTGCATTTCTTTTGTGCTATAAATACTCTATCCTGGAGTATGGAGTGAGGTAGAAGAAGATTTGATACTCAAAGGGATGATGATTAGATTGATCTGAAAACTGTTAGATATACTTTATCCTAGCGACCTCCAACCACTCAAGGTTATCATGGTCACTACAGAGCATCCTCAACCAAACAAATTCACATTGGTAGATTCAAGCTGAAGTACAGCTATTTTGAGAATGGTTGTCACAGACACCTGAGGGAATGATATTTTTGAAGAATAGAGAAAGCCTTTAAAGGAGGGAAAGGGTCCCACATGTGCAAAAATGTTTGTGGCAGCCCTTTTTGTAGTGGCTAGAAATTGGAAACTGAATGGATGCCCATCAATTGGAGAATGGCTGAATAAATTATGGTATATTAATGTTATAGAATGTTATTGTTCTGTGAGAAATGATCAGGAGGATGATTTTAGAGAGGCCTGGAGAGATTTACATGAACTGATGTTAAGTGAAATGAGCAGAAGCAGGAGACATCAGTATTACACAATGATCAATTCTGATGGACTTGGCTTTTTTCAACGAGAAGATTCAGGCCAGTTCCAATGATTTGGTGATGATAAGAGTCATCTACACCCAGAGAGAGGACTATGGGAACTGAGAGTGGATCACAACATAGCATTTTCACTCTTTTTATTGTAGTTTGCTTGAATTTTGCTTTCTCATTTTTTCCTTTTTGATCTGATTTCTCTTGTGCAGCAAAATAATAGTATAAATATGTATGCCTATATTGGATTTAACATATATTTTTACATATTTAATATATATTGGATTACATGCCAAGGTGGGGGGAAGGAGGGAAAATTGGAACACAAGGTTTTTCAAGGGTCAGTGTTGAAAAATTATTCTTGCATGTTTTGAAAGTAAAAAAAAAAACTTCAATAAAGAAATTACCCATATATTAGGGCATAAAAAAAGAATAGAGGAAGCCTTCTAGTCCTAGTCACTAACAGATAACTTAGTTTTTATGAAATTAGATCCTCTAGACTCAAGAAAGAGCAAATCTCTGTTATCATTATTTCCCAAGCCATGTCTTGTGCCCCATATTTCACGTAAGCATAAGATGAAGCCAAACTTAGTTTTATTTCCATTGGGTCTACTATTCCAAATCACCCGAATTCAGTGAAGGTCATTTTTTTCATCCCTGGTTTGTTGTACTGGGAAGAATCTCATCCTGTCTTAATACCTTTCTGGCACTTCAAAAACCAAAGTAGGCAATGAACCAGCCCTGAGCAGTTTTTGAAGGTAGGATATTTCACAAGGTCAACTCTACCTGCAAACCAGAAATGTAAAGCAAGGAATAGATTTCATCATTCATCTTGTGGGAGGTGTAGAGTTATGCAGGCAGAGCTTCTTTTTCCCACCTATAATTTAAAATATCAGCAAGATCCACCTAGTCCAGATAAGACTAAATTACTCGTAGAGCCATTGTTCAACTTTATTGTCCAAAAGAGCAGCTCAACTAAGCTCTAGGATCCCTCCCCAGCTCTGGGATCCACTGAAGCACATATGTCATTAGAGCATTCTCTGACTAGTAGATTGCCAGGTATAGCTTTAGTCAGATTTCCAGACTCTGACTATCTAAACTGAAATGCCCCAAGGTGATGACTATGTGAGATTTGTATATAATTTCAAACAGAATAGGTCAGAAAGATTACACCAATAAGCTTACAGTATTAAGGAGCATCTCAATGGAAATTAAACCATGCAGCATGATGAGTCATGGATAGGATTAAGGTTTGACCAGTCACCCGCACTATTTAATTAGGGCTCAGTGGGGAACACTAGAATTGGAATACAAGAACAATTCCAACAATACAAACTGGTATCAAGGTACCAAAAAGGAATAAAAACAATTCTGAGTCATGAAATTCTTCAACATGCAATATAACATTGACTATTCCTAGGAGGAGGATAAAGGGTGATGTCTGAGAAATAGAGATGGGCAGCTGAGGGAGTTCATACTACATGATCTCAGTCTTGGAGAAAAAGAAGCATGGCTCATTTGAGGACCCACAGAGTAGAGGTAAGGGGTTTTAAAAGTCATTAAATTTGTGAAAGTTTTAAAAATGTTAAAGGTAGAGTATGATTATCCACAGGCAACAAGGGACCACCTAAGGTTGCATCCCATACAATTGTACTGTGTGAAATCAGCTTGATTATGACTGTAGCAATGCTTAGTAATACTAGAAAAAAAAAGCAGAATTGTAAGGTAATATGAAGGTTCACAGGTTGAGACCAGTGGATTAAAGGCAAGACACTTTAGAATAACAGTTTGCAGGTAGTGATATGTTAGTGATAGCAAACCACGGAGCCAAACCTATGAAGCCTATGAATATGGTAGCAAATGAAACCCAAATAGTTAAGTATGAACTGAGAGAATATGGACACTAAGAGGTGAACTGGTTACATTGAAGGCAAAAAGTAGGTTGACATAACAAGGGAAGTGAAAAGATGAGGTTAGTAACTGGTTTCAAAGTGTTAAATCTTGGAGGTGGTACAACACTTAGGAGATGTAAAATATGTGGCTGAAGTGAGAATACAAAAGATTGTTGATAGTGAGAGGTTTGTAAAAAGCCCCCCAAAAGTATTTGGGCTGCTAGGAGGATTGTTGATTTATTATTCAAGTCCCCAAGAATGTCAGGAAATGGGATCATGATTACATTGATAAAGTGGGATCATGATTACATTGATAAAGTTAGAATAATCTATCACTAAGAAGTCAGAAACTAGGATATGGAGGGGGTGGTGGCAAATTGCAGACTTTGAAAGAAGAAAAATCATTAGGAGATCACAGTAAAAGAATAATCTGCAAGTGGTCCTGGGAGATAAAGGAGTTATCTCTAATGGCAAGAATTGTAAGGAATGTGGCCTCCTTACTATACAGATGAGTTTCTACTGCAGAAATATGGAAGAAATGTTGGTTTAAAAATTCAATAAAATAACAATAAAAGTTCGATTATTAATAATACCTAGAATTTATATACCATTCTAAGTTTTCCAAATGCTTTATTTATGTTAGCTCATTTGATTTTTTACAACAATAATATAAGGTGTTGGAATGAAAGAATGTTGTTGAAAGTAGAGTGGAGCTACACACCTTTCAGATTGGCTAAGATAACAGGAAAAGACAATGACAAATGTTGGAGGGAATGTGGGAAAAGTGGAATACTAATACATTGTTGGTGGAGTTGTGAATGAATCCAACCATGCTGGAGAGCAACATGGAACTATGCCCAGAGAGGTGTCAAACTGTGCATACCTTTTGACCCAGCAGTGTTTCTACTGGGCTTATATCCCAGAGATCTTAAAGGAAGGAAAGGAACCTACGTATGCAAAAATGTTTGTGGCAGCTCTTTTTGTAGGGGCAAGAGACTGGAAACTGAGTGGATACCCATCAATTGGAGAATGGCCAAATAAATTATAGTATATAAATGTTATGGAATATTATTGTTTTGTAAGAAACGATCAGCAGGATGATTTCAGAGAGGCCTGGAGAGACTTACATGAACTGATGCTAAGTGACATGAGCAGAACCAGGAGATCATTGCACATGGCAACAAAATTATACAATGGTCAATTCTGACGGACATGAGATGATTCAAACCAATTGTTCGGTGATGAAGAGCGCCATCTATACCCAGAGAGAGGACTGTGGGAACTGAGTATGGATCACAACATCGCATTTTCACGCTTTCATTTGATGTTTGTTTGCATTTTACTTTCTTTCTCATTTTTTTCCTTTGATTTTTCTTGTGCAGCAAGATAAGTGTATAAATATGTATGCATATATTGGATTTAACATATATTTTACCTGTTTAACATATATTTGAGGGGAGGGGATGGGGGAAAGAGGAAAAATTGGAACACAAGGTTTTGCAAGGGTTAATGTTGAAAAATTATCCATGCATGCATATCTTATGAAAATTAAAAATCTTTAATTTAAAAAAAAGAAAAATGATGGAAATTTTGAAAGAAACAAGAACAATTGAAAGCAACATAATGTGTATTTTTTTTAATGTAATAAGCTTTTGTGTTTTCACATGTAATCCTCTTGCATTTCTATTCTGCATATAAAATGTTATTTAAAAAAAAGAAAGTAGAGTGGAGATTGTGACTGATATTTCTGTAGAAAGGATGGAAAAATAGGTGAACTAAAGAGGAAGAGGAGGAAGATGAAGGCTAAGGAGAAAGTAACATGGGCATACCATTTACATCTAAAGTGGTGATGGGGATTGGGAAGCTAGTAAAACAGAAGGAAGGTTGGTGTGATATACTCTGTAGGAAGAATTTAATCAGAAAATGTTCAGTTAGAGATCTAATTTAGAACACTTGTATTTATGCCTCCACACTTTTTCCTCTAGGCATGCTATGACTTTTTGAGGACCTTAAAATTCAAGTGCTTTAGGCTTCTAGATTCTGGAAAGGTTGGGGGTGGGAAGGGGGGAAGTGAACCAGATGATATTTATAAGATGCCTTCCTTGAAATTCCTTATGCATTAAGGAATAATAAGATCTATATCAGGTAATATTAGTTTGGGTTCCACGAATTTGGCTATAGTATTTTTTTTATAATTATTTCAAAAGAATTGGTTTTCTTTGTAAGTCTATGTATTTTATGTATTTAAAAGCATTTCTAGCAGGGATCTATAGGTTTCAACAGATTGCCAAAGGGGTCTATCTCATACACACACACAGAGTTAAGAACCTTTGCTCTCAATGAACCAATGTGCAACACATTAGTAGTTAAAACCAAATGATCTTTATTAACAGAATCTGACATCTAGCCTTATGACATACCACACCATGAAGGAGGTTGATAAAACCTGCAAAGGATTCTTTGATTCAGTGTACATTTAAAGTTACCCCAGGTATCTTCTTTTCATTCAGAGCAGATATTGTACTTTTTATGCTGTGCTCATCATGAAACTTTTTTTTAATCTGATGAATAATAGTTCTTAATCAGATGATTGTGTTCATTCATGCTGCAGAAAAATGTACTAACTTAAGATTCAGTTTTCTCATCTGCAAAATGGGAATAAACACCTTATAAGGTCGTGTTAAGTATTTTGTAAACCTCAAATCACTGTTATATCCAAGGCAATCTTAATAAACTTTGGATAGAAAATACCATCTGCATCCAGAAAAACCATGGAGATTGAATGTAAATCAACATGTTATATTCACTTCTTTTTTCTGTTTTTTTTTTTCCCTCTCCTGGGGCTTTTCCCTTTTATTCTGATTTTTCTCTCCCAAAAAGATCCATAAAAAAATGTGTATTAAAAAAGTTAATATACATGTGTAACCAGAAAAAAATTACTATTATAATTATTATGGTTCTTATGAAATACCACACCTTGTAGACTGCTCACCATTGAAGTTTAAGGCCTACTAAATGCCATCAGAGATAATCACAGATACTAAAGTCAAGTTGCTTAACCAATTTGAACATTTCCAATATCTTGAGTTCCAGATTTATAATTTATTACAATATAAAGGTAGAAATATAGATCTAACTTGTTAGTCAAATTTCAAATTACTTGAGAAGTTTAGTTTTAAAAATACAATGACAACTTTTCTTTTACAGTTTACTATTATTTTAGCCATTCTTGGAAAAGTTCAAATTGGGTAAATAATTAGTTTGTTCTCACTTCCCAGAAAGATTAATTTTAAAAATATCCTCTTCTGCTGAGATGAGAAAATATAACCTTAGAATTTTCTTATGTAGATAGCAGGTAGAGTTAAAGAGCTAAGCAGGCTGCATTGTCACTATCCTCTTAGGTGATGTACCTACTGAACAACCTTGTATAATTCAGTTCCTCATCTTTAAGGCAAGCAGAGCTTTCTTAGTAAGTTACTTTCTTTTCTGGATCTGGCCTGCTTTTCAAAATCCAGCATTAGCTGCACCCAATAAAATATCACCAACTTATGGTCTAGAAATTTATGGATCCTGAATTCATATTCTGGGCTTGTAAAAAGTCAATACTTCCATCGCACATTGTCCAACTGTTTTTAATTGGCTCCCAAGACCCCAGGTTTAGTTCAAAACCGAAAGTTTCAGTATCTCTAGAAAGAGGAATACACATGCTATGTAGAATAAGTACACAGCTAAGCATTTGTTGATCAATAGTTTTACTACATTTTCCAGCTGGTAAAATCACCCAAACTCAGGGAAAAGCATCAGGTTCAAAGTAATTGAGTGGTATATGACATGACCACTCTCTTTAGAAAAAGGGAAAGTAAAGATGGAAGATTAGCAGTCTGCCTCCAATCTGGACTGGATCAAGAATTTGGGGTTTGCTGTGAACATATTGATATTTGCACTGTCCTCACTGTCCGAGTTCTGGACTTTTCACAATGGAGCTTGCCATCATATTCACTTCCTCCTTCCTGCTTGCTTCTCTTTTTCTCTTTTCCTAAAATTTTATGTCTCTTACCCTTGAACCCCAATTACAAAGTCAGGGTCAAAGGTATTCTAGTTTGCTTTTGGGTCAAGTCCTAAGGTATCTTGGAATCTTAAAACTTAGAGAATGAAGGGAAGACTATTCACTCAGAAAAGAGAGAATCCTTTTTTCCATGTTCAAGCCTTCTGGTGGAGCTCCAAAAAGGTAGGTTTGACTTAGTCCCAATCTGGAGCAGCTAGATGGTGCAGTGGATAGAGCACCAGCCCTAGAGTCAGGGAGACCTGAGATCAAATGTAGCCTTAGACACTTAATACTTACTTGCTATGTGATCCTTGGCAAGTCACTTAACTCCAACTGCCTTGCAAAAAAAAAAAAAAAAAAAAAAAAATCAAAACAAACCTTAGTCCTAATCTACAATATTAACTGTAAACTTACCAAAGTGTAATAATTCCATACCACAAATATGTATTAAGCTAAATATAAACTCAGTGCATTAACATGTACCTCTAGCCTCTAAATATGAAGTTACCTTAGATTTAATAAGTTTTGATAAATATCTTAACTGAGGTCTTCCAAAATGAACTCTAGAATTTAATACAGTATTAAAATTTTAAAATACATTAGATAATCCATATTTAAGAGTCTGAATGCAGATGGAAGCATACTATTTTCACTTTTTTTCTTCATGGTTTTTTTCTTTTGCAAACTAATTTTTTTTGTAAACTGCTTCTTGTTTCACAACATGAGTGATATGGAAATGTTTTACATGACTGCACATATATAACCTGTATCAAATAGTTTCTCATCTTAGGGAAGAGAAAAAATTTGAAATTCAAAATATTACAAAAAATGAATGCTAAAATACATATAGTATTCTTAAGAGGAAGAGTTTTTCCCCCTAATTCAAACATAAAATATTTGCATTCTTATGGTTTAAAATAAGTATTTTAATAATTATTTCCTCTTTGAAAATTTTTTTATTAAAGCTTTTTTTATTTTCAAAACATATGCATGGATAATTTTTCAACATTGACCTTTGCAAAACCTTGTGTTCTAATTTTTTCCCTCCTTCCCTCCATCCCCTTCCCTAGATGGCAAGTAATTCAATGTTAAACATGTTAAAATATATGTTAAGTCTAATATATGTATACATATTTATACAATAATCTTGCTGCTTGAGAAAAATCAGATCAAAAAGGAAAAAATGAGAAAGAAAATAAAATGCAAGTGAACAACAACAAAAATGTTATGCTGTGATCCACACTCAGTTCCCACAGTCCTCTCTCCGGGTGTAAATGGCTCTCTTCATCACAAGATTATTGGAACTGGCCTCAATCAAAGAGATTTCTTCCTTGTAAAGGTGTTTCATAGGTTAAAATTAATATTTGAGTAGACTGAAACTTATCCAAATTATGATTATTAACTTCATTTATTTGAAATTAATTCAGTAATACTGGTCACTGATTTAATGTAATAGAAAAATGCACATGTACACACACATAAACACATATACTAATAAGTCCTCAAGGCCTTAACATCTGCCATCTTCAAACCACCCAGATTCTTTCAGAACTTTCCCCAATTATAGTGTGAGCCCCTAGAAAGCTGATTTCTTGTTTGTATCCTCAGAACTTAGTACAGTCCTTGACATATAGTATTTTTTCATTTATCCATTCAGCTGATGACAAAAATATTGTTAGGAAAGTGCCAACAGAAATTAAGACAACTCTGAGACACCACTACACACTTGTCAGACTGGCTAAAATGACAGGAAAAGATAATAATGAATGTTGGAGGGGGTGTGGGAAAACTGGGACACTGATGTATTGTTGGTGGAGTTGTGAACTGATTAAACCTTTCTGGAGAGCAATCTGGAACTATGCTCAAAAAGTTATCAAACTGTGCATACCCTTTGACCCAGCAGTGTTTCTACTGGGATTATATCCCAAAGAGATCTTAAAGGAGGGAAAGGGACCCATCTGTGCAAAAAATGTTTGTGGCAGCCCTTTATGTAGTGTAAAGAAACTGGAAACTAAATGGATGCTCATCAGCTGGACAATGGCTGAGTAAATTATGGTCTATGACTGTTATAGAATATTATTATTCTATAAGAAACGACCAGCAGGATGACTTTAGAGAGGCCTGAAGAGACTTACACGAACTGATGCTAAGTAAAGTGAGCAGAACCAAATCATCATTGTACACAGCAACAAGAAGACTATATGATAATCAATTCTGATAGATGTGCCTCTCTTCAACAATGAGATGATTCAAACCAGTTCTACTTGTTCAATGATGAAAAGAGCCATCTACACCCAAAGAGCACTATGGGAACTGATCTTCACTTTTTCTTTTGATGTTTGCTTGCATTTTGTTTTCTTTCTCAGATTTTTTTCCTTCTTTACATGATTTTTCTTGTGCAGCAAGATAACCGTATAAATGTATGTATAGACATAAGATTTAACATTTATTTTAACATATTTAGCATGTATTAGACTACCTGCCATCTAGGGGAGGGAATGGGGGGAAGGAGGGGAAAACCTGGACGTAAAGTTTTGCAAGGGTCAATGCTGAAAAATTATCCATGCATATGTTTTGTAAATAAAAAACTTTAATAAAATTTAAAAACAAATTTTAAAAGTATCAACAGTTAACCCTAGGAATCAAAATTTGTTTCAAAAAATGAAAGAAATAAATGTAATCTTGCTTCTCTTAAAAACACTATACACTGAACAATTTATTTCAAAATCATTGCTTAAACATCACAGCAGAGTGTCAAGGTGTGTGTGGGGGGATAGGGAGGGACACCTTGAGTTTAGGAACATATTTATCAAAATCACATTAGTTTATTTAGAAGCCATCTATAGGACAAGTTCTAAACTTAGAATTCTTAAGAACTACAAGAGGTGGACAGAATCAAGTAACTAATATGCAATCAAAATTACTTTCAAGGATTATTTTGGGTTCAATGAAGGAATGGGAATTTCATAAAATAGAAGACAATAGTTGTTAGCATTTTTAACATTAGCTCTCAGGAGCTCTTTGAATATTTGCAGAAAAAAAATGTTTCCCAGCTGAATAATTGTAATTGATGCAACTTTTAGAATAAGTAGCTTTTGATTCTTGAATGAATGAGAAGTTGCTCCCCCTCCTATTTTAGCAGAACATGCGCACTTTAGCTGACAGTATTTGAAATGCTATATTTTACTTCTGACTCCCCCATTGTGAGTATTGGGCATAACTTTGTTTCAAACCTCAATATGCATCAAATCTCTTATTTTTGTGGCTCATATTCTCTTTTCAACAATTTAAATTGTTTATGCTACAATCACTTTCCTTTATTCTAGATTAAATCCTTTTGATATATGTATCATGATGTAATTCAAATGGAATCATAGTTATCAACAAGCAAATTCTCACTTTAATTCACATGTGATAGTGAAACTAAAGAACTACAAAGTAGAATCAAACCAAAATCCCAAATCCCATTGATTATCCTCTTGGAGCTCAAAGTCACAATAAAACCTGAAAGACTGACTTACATCATTCACAAGTATCTTATTTACAAGCAGTTTAAAGCACAACATCAAGTTTAAACTTCTTGTTTCAAGTAGTATTACAAGTGCTTTACTTCATACACATAGCCATTAGCATGACAACTGAATCGAGGACATCTAACTCAATAAGTATACATTCATTTAAGGCCAGGAAAATTTATATCTATCCGGCAGAGTCACTGGCTAATATCCCTTTGTTGTGAATCAGCACAAATATTATCTCATATAAAGGGGAGAAATATCATTGGGAAACTATTTTGTGAAATAAGGGACCATGAAAACCCAACATTAGTAAGTATTTAAGTGACAATTGGAGGAATGTATTGCTATAGTGCTTTTGATCTGTCCATAAGTATGAGCAAAGTGACCGCAACCATGTGTTTTGCTTTGGGAGATACCATCTTTTTAAGTTTCTGGAGTCTGAATAAGAACTGCATGCTTAATTGTGTAGAGATGATACTAGTTCCTAGAAAAGTGAATTAACATCTATGGCTGTTGTGCCTGTTTCCCTAAATTGTTCTCCCTCGGTTTCCTAAATTGTCCTGCCTTGGTTCCTTGAATTGTTCTGCCTCAATCCCCCTGGTTGCAACCCCCCTTTTCTGTTCATTAGAACTGAGATAATTAGAGCTGTGGAGATCTGACCATTCTGACATTCCAAAAAATAAAACTCCAGATGTCTTATCTCAGATACCTAATTGGCATCCTCTATCTCTAAGTTCCAGATTTCATGTCTCTAGTTTATCAGAATTTATGGTCCTACCCCCAACCAATCCAGAACCGGATTGATGGTCCCTTTTTGGAAATTCCTGCTCTCACTGCTCGGACTCCACCACCTGCCTTTGTCTTAGAGCCCTGATCTTAGAGCCACATATATATTTCATTGGAATTGCACATTGCTTGTTGATGCTAAAGCTGCCGCTGCTGCTGCTAAATGCTTTGAGACATCAGCCCTGGGACCAAAATGCATCTTTTGGTCCCAGAAAATCCCTCCCTCTCAGAAATCCAAATATAATATTAAAAACTCTATAATCTCTATCTTGCCTCAGTTTCTGCAGCATTACATGGCCTGAGGTATAGAGGATATATTCCACATCTGAATTGATGTAGTTACCTCATGAAGCAAGTTAATAGTGGGATTGATCTGAAAAGGAAAGAATAGGCAAAGAAATCCTGGGATCAGTATTGGACTTTGAAAACTGTTCACTGAATAGAGCTTACCTGTTTTCCTTTAATGAACTCTACTTCATATTAACATCCTTGAAAATAGATCATCACAAATTTTAGTACATTCTGCAATTTAGGAAATAGCAGATTGTTAGAAGAAAGTTGAAGCGCCATTGCATCTCCTTAATTGTGGATTCAGAGATACAAAGTAATATTGCAATTTATCATAAAGCATTTGGATGTCTACTACAATGGTCACAGATTTTACACAAGGATATTATTTTTAACAATGTTAAATTGTTCTGTTGCATCTGAGTCTGAAAGTTACAAATTGACGTGTCATAGGTATGTTGGGACAAAACTTGCTCAATTTCTGATTCTGAGATAAGATCAGACACCCTTTTGGAATAGTCAATTTATGTAGCATAATATTATTCAAAGTTTATAAATCAAGACTTATGGTCTAACAAGTGAAAATACTGGCCTATACCCTGACCCTGACCCTGAAATTGCAGTTGAAATAATAGTCCAATTGCAATTGTACTACACAAACCAATCATTGCATTCTGTAAACAAGAATGTTTGTCTTATTTTTTAATTACTCTTCAAGTTTTGTCTGGGTGCCTCTGTATGCTTTTTGTATTTTTACTGAATACAAATATGCTGTATTTTTGGTTAAGATATTTCAAAGTTATGTTTCTCATTCAATCTACTATTGTTGAAAATCATAATACATACATGTATGTATATATAGTTATATAAAAAAGTTTTCTATTTCATTCTACAGGAAATAAAAAGGGTCTGGAGTTTACTAAATACCATGATCAGACCTACTCTGACAGCAGATTGAACAGTAGACTCAAGTGGGGATAAACTGGATGCTGGGAGACGATGCTGGGAAAACACCATTTTCAATGGTGATAGTACTCACTGCAAGAAAAACATTATTAGAATATCTGAATTTATGATCAAATCAAATCTTAATAAGTTTAACAAGAGTACCATCTTATCTCAAGAAATCCGTACAGGATTTTGACACATTTAAATCATTTGGAAAGAAATTGTTCAAATAAACAAATTTATTTCTATATACAAAAATAAAAATTCACATAGCCTTTTATAGGATAGGGATTGAATCAGTAATTTTTATTAGTAAGTATAAGTAACAACTAGTTGGTGAAACTCCCTCTCTCAGTACAGGTTGATGCTACCTTTGATTTGCCTAGAAGACTTGAGGTTAGGCATCTTGCCCAAGTCAAAAAGCCATTTTCTAATTGCTGTTTAGAATGCCATGGGTTTATCCATTAAAATAGAGGCATTTCTGATTTCAACTCAAAATTAAAATTAACTGACTACTATTTTTTAAGCTTATAAATTAAAAGTTCTGCTAGACCTTCCTAAAGCTGGCACAGTAATGAGCACCTTGTAGTCCCTATGTAAATGGAAACTCTTAGTTGTTTATCTTGCTGAGAATCAGATTTTGATGTTACTAATTTGGGATCTTAGTAAATGTCTGCCATTTTAAATTGTTACTTGTCATACTTATTAAAACTTTCCTGGAATATCAATATAATCCATGTTGTCTTTTTAATTGAGCTTCAAGTCTATATTGTGGTAATTCAACCTCCTATTCATTTTTTTCACTTTTTTACTAACTTTCTTAAGATTCAATAGTCTGCAAATATCCTGCAAATCATTGGCTATTGGTGGTACAGTGATAGAGCACAGGACATGGAATCAGAAAAACCGGAGTTCAAATCCAACCTCAGACACTTAAAGTGTATGATGGTGCACAATTCACTTAATCCTGTTTGCCTCAGTTTCCTCATCTGTAAAATGAGTCAGAAGGCAATGGTAACATTCCTCTATCTTTGCAAAGAAGACTCAAATGAGGTCACAGACTTGGACAAAAATTGAAGAACAAATTAGAAAAGGCCTGGGAGTGGTTCTGTTATGTCTTGATCTTAAGAATGGAGAAAAAAAAGATAGAGGAAAACATTGTGAGAGGTGGTGGCAGGGGAAAGAAGTGTTAGGGAAAATAATGAGTAGATATATCTATAAGCAAAGAGGAGAGAGTAAGGGAGTGGGGAGTGGCTGAGATGAATCTTAACTGCACTGGTCAAAAGAAGGAATATACACAGTTGGGTACATTCAAGTAGAAGGAAAAGATGAAAGGAGGGGAGAGGAAATTAGACAGAGCCAAAATTGTCCATGAGATTTTCTTGGCAAATACATTGGAGTGGTTTCTTTCTCCAGTGGATTAAGGCAAACTGAAATTAAGTGATTTGCCCAGGGTCACAGAACTACTAAGGCCACATTCAAACTCTGATCTGTCTGACTACAGGTCTAGCATTCTATCCACTAAGCCATCTAGCTATTCCATAATAATCATAATTCTGATACATTCATGTAAATTTTAAAAAGTACAACAAATCCCAAACTTGGGAATTCTGATCAACACAATTATCAATTACAATAACTGAGGATTCATGATGAAACCTGCTGTCTACCTCCTGACAAGAGGGGATAGACTCAGAATGCTAAATCAAGATGATTTTTTAAAAAAGAAATGTGAAATTTTTGTTTTTGCTTTATTACACATGGGGTTGTAAGAGGGTCTTCTTATTTTCTCAATTTGGGATGAGGAAAGGAGAGGGAGAAGGAAATAGGCAGTAGAAAAGGCTAGTTTTTGTTTGGGAATAAGAGGGAAAAATTATGAAACATGATTCAGTCAGGTTCATTTTCTTAATGGCTCAATGACAACTGCAATCTAAACAGCGATATTATCATGTGTTGTTATTCTATAATTTATCAAAAGTTAATTAAATGAAAATTAAGCAACGATAGTGTCATTATGGCTTTTAATAGTTGCTCCCTGGTGCCACAGTGAAACATTCAATGAAATTAGTGATTCACTAGTTCTACTGATAAACTTTAATGACTTCTACATGTCTGTATTTTTTTAAGGAGGGCCCTCATATTCATTTTACTGAGTGATAATACAAGGTTAGTATTTGTTGCTTTAAACAATGCCTAATGCTTTGGCAAAGAAATGTTGAAGGAAAAGATAATTAAACAAAAATTTCCCCTGATATTATCATCGAGGTACTGCCACCATAAACATGATGCCACCTAAAGCTATATTTAAACACAGTTACAGATTTAGATCTACAACCATACTTTTAAATGTAGGACTAGACCATAATGCATTGCCACAATTATTCAATTCAACAAAATTATTGGACACTAGAGATGAGCCAGCACACCACAGCAGGAAAGAAATTTAAGTACTCAGAGAATAGTACAACTTGAGGGTCAAAAAGATTTTAATATATATTATGTCTCACTGAGTGTTAGAAGATAAGACTCCTGGTAATGATCCTGCTCTGTCAAGGATAAAATCAGGTGGAAGTATTATCAAATCATACCTAATTAGAAGATTTATGATGCAATCAGATAGAGAAGAGATATTTATGTATAATGTATTACTGAGATAACTTTAATAACCAACAGGTGTCAATAAAGAGGTGGGTAGAGTATGAATTATTTTATAAAAGCTCCAAGTTAATAATATTAACTTACTATGTACATATTTTTATGTATTTTAATGTTTACAACTATTTTATTGCTTGAGTATATTCTATACAAATGTTTTTAATAAATGATTTATAAATATTTGGTAATGTCATTTTATGACTGTTTAAAATATTTACTATGTAAACTGTGCCCTGCCCTTATATACAATAGTCTTTACAACTTTTTTCTGCAATGCAAGATGCAAAATCTTTAAAATACTATTTTTCTTCCTTTGTTTCTCGTGACCGCTTTCGGGGATTCACTGAAGGTTCCACTGGAGATAATGATGAAGGAACAACTACATCGCGAAAACCTTGGGCCTGCAAATAAAAACAAATTGGTTTTAAAAACATGAAATTAAGAAATATGCTCTCATATTGCCAACAGTCAAAGGGCATTATAAGTAGAAGAGATCTTTGCTATTATCATTATAGCTGTAAATGAATACTATCCTCATTTTTGCTCTAATTCTTAAGCACTGGGACTAAGCCATTTAGAAGAAATATGGAGAAGAAAAAATATTAGAATGCAGTAAAATAAATTATAACAACAATTTTCACCTTTATTTTACTAAATTGCTTTGTTTTGGAAACCATAAGGGCAAATAAGATAAAGGACCAGACATTATTCTCTGAACCCCACAATCTCAAAGTTCTCCAAAATATAAATTATGCTTCAAAGATAAAACACTTTCAGCTGTTGCCATGGTCCAGGACACCCAGAATACAAAAAGGAAAAAAAAAATTTATGAAATGACACCTATTCTGAGCTTACTCAGCCTACCTTCCCAGCTCCCAGGCTACCAGCAATGAAGCCACACTAACAGAAGCGACCCAACACATGGACTAGCAGTAAAAGCTAACCTCACACTCAGGCCACCTTAGCCCTTTGTGTTCTGGAAACCCTAGCTACAGGCTATGGAAGTTGAGCTAAGAGAGACAGGCCAGTGCAGTGACAGCCCTCCAGGAGCAAAAGCCTGCCAGGAACTTTGACAGCAAGCCAACACTGCAACAAACAAACCTAAAGCACCAGTGCTACAGAGCCCTGAAATGCCAGTGCAGGCCAGAGAACGGAGAAACACAGGAAGTGAAATAGGCCACCTAGACCACACACTGTATGTAGGGGTTGTGAAGCCTAAGGGAAAAAGCTTAGCCTCTAGCTTGGGCCAATTCTCCCCACCCAAAAGTCACTTGAGCTGCCTCAAGTCTACACCAGTAAACTATGAATTGCCCAGTATGGAAAGAGAATGGGATGTTTGAGATCCAACTCCCAAGGAAACTACCAGTTAACAGTCAGAAAGTGAGAAATAGGGGAAAACAGGGAGGAGGCAAGGAGGCAAGGAGACAGGAAGACGAAATTACCATAGATCTCAGAAAGAAGAAAACTCAAAGACCAAGTGCAAAAACAGGAAAAACATTAAAAACAAATTTCATCTACAGATCTAGTAAACAAATTCAGACACTTATGAATAAACTATAGAACAAAGGCAAACAATTTCAACACTTGATAAAACAGAGGATTCTGTGGAATGAGAATACAGAATCATAATACTCTATATTCCTAAGACCAGTTAGAAACATTCTTTCCTCCCCCTTTCCCCCCACAAAACGGAAAGGGGAATTCCTGTTTCTGAAAGCAGAATTTATGGTTTACAGAATAAAAATAAGAGGCAGAATAGAAAAATTGGAAATCAATTGCATGTCTCTCCAAAGAAACAGGAGAGAACAAGAGATTCAGAATACAGAAGCCAAGAACTATCACATAGAAGAGAATCAAAAAAGAATGAATAGCATTAAAAGAAAATATGTTCACTATGTAAGTAAAAGATACTGCTCTTAAAGACAGGATGTGTAGAGACAATCTAAACATCATGTATCTACCAGAAGAACATAATATGACCAAAAAAAAAAAAAAAAGATCATAATACATAAAATAACAAAAAAAACCTGCCTAGAACTTCTGAATATGGAAAATGAAATAACCATGGAAAGAATTCAAAGATTATCTCTAGGAAAAAAAAAAAACCCAACACTTCAAGATAACAAAAAATGAAAGAACACAAGACTATTCTAGACCACCAGAAAATGTAAGAGAATAAAATGTATTCACAAACGCAATGGAGCTTGGGATAATTAATGTACCCTACAAATGTGAACGTATTCATAAATGAAAAAAGATGCAAGTTCAGAAATAAAGAGGATTTTGAAACATTCCTAAAAAGAAAACCAGAACCAAAGAGATTATTTATTTCTAAAAACACCTCAAACAATAGAAATGCAGTTAGAGACAGAAAAAACAACAGGTAGCAAAGAGACCAGCAAGACATTTCTTTCCAAATGTACAAAAGGAAACAGAAGAAAAGGCAGAATTTTGGTGGAGGTTAACAGTTAAAAGGTGGGTCTGGTGCATTATGGAAAGAATTGGGCAACACCACAGTCACTGTCCAACAACATTGGAGTACAAATGAATCAAATTTTTGTTTTTGTGGGCTTACATTATAACAGGAGAAGATGGATACCTAAAGTAGAGAAGGGTAAGAGAGTATGGAGATTCAGAAGAATCTATTATGTCCTGGAACAAACTGAAGCAATGTTGGAAAGGTGACTTCTGTTATCTCAGTAAGATAAAAGCTTCCAGGGGAGTGGGTAAAGAAGGGAAAAAGATTAAAGTATGTGGGGAAAAGGAAGGAGGCTTTGTTTTGGTAGTGGAAAGGAATTCCACTAATGAATGCTTGTAAGGGTGAATAGAGGTGGAGATTTTGTGCTGGATATTGCCTATAGGATTTGGTGTTTGAAAATGCTACTTATACCTTGGAAGAAGGGGAATCTGGAACTCATGGGGGCAACTGGAACCTGAAGAAACAAGGAGGGCATCAACCTAGGGAAACTTTGACAGATAAGGAAAAAGATAACTGAAGAAAGATATATATTAGTACTACACTGCATTATTAGGGAGGCAGGGGAGGACCAAGAGGACTTACTTTGAGGCCCAGTCCTCTAGGAAGCCTTATGGTAAGTTCTATTAGGTAATGGCAGAAACTGTTAAGGGGGAAAGCCTAAAATGAACTGAGATCTTGGGAAATTCTGATAATTATAGGGATCATGAAATCATGAGGGTCTACAATAGACAGACATAATGAACATAATGAATATCCATTAATGAACAGTGAGAGAAATCTTTTTTGGAAAAGGACACTCACACAAATTTTTAAAAACCTTAATGACCAGAACTTGAAAAGAATAAGGTTTTTTTGGGGGGGAGGGAGAAGAAAAGTATATAAGTAGGAGGAAATAAAACTGAAATAAGTAAAATCTCAAAGAGAAAGGCATAAAAGAGTGAAGCCAAAAGGGCGGACAGAAGCCAGGAAACTCCTCCTCAAGCTCTCCTAGTTTCCTTCGAAAACCACATGAAACCAAGCCTCTGAACAGAGTCTGAAACAAAAGAACCTATGAAGAGACAGAATAAAACAAGTTTCCAGCTCAAGATAGACTGGAAGAACTTCAATAAAGGTCAGTCTCACTGGAATGAAAGGGGTGTGCAGCCTGACTCACAAGTTGTCTGGGAAAGCAAGTGGGAGGGTCTTAATCACAGAAGATCTGCAATAGAGACCCTTAATTCAGGCTCATTAAAATAGTAGCAGAATAGATTAATGGAGTAACCTCAATCCAGAGGGCAAATTGCCAGCCCAGGAAACTAGGCAACAACAGGAGGGATTAGGTCGGGCTAGCTCCTGCTGTGAGCAAAACCAAGGCTCAAAGTTGCACAATAAGCTTGGAAGTGACCCCTGTATCCCCCCCCCCCAAAACAGCTCAACTTTAAAAGTCATGAAATGGGGGGGGAAAAGAAAATTATTTAAAATAAAAATTAGGCACTAAAAAAACAAAACCAGAAACAAACTTAAAAACCTGTTTTTCATCTTGCTTCCTAATAACTAAATTAAATGAGTTAGTAAATCAGAATTTGCTCATCAAATTGGCAAACAAGATTGTGAAGAAAGGTGCTGGATGACAACCAAGAGCCAAAAAAATTCTTACTGGCTCTTGTACTTGAGTTCCAAAAATTGAATTCCCAAAAACAAGATGGGAAAAACATTTTTTAGGTAGCAGTTTATCTGAAAAAGATCTGGTGGTTTTGGTGGAGAAGTTCAATATGAGTTAATCAGTGTGATATGATAGCCAAAAGAACTGATGAGGTTTGAGGCTACACTGAGAATAGCTTCCTGGAATAAACAGAAGACAGTCCTTCTATATACTGTTATGGTCAAGCCACATTTGGAGTATCATGCTGAGTTGTGATCACCAGAGCTTAAAAGATAAGCTGGAAATTGTTCAGAGAGTAACCAGGATGATGAAGGGACTTGCGTATATACAATCTGAGGCTCATTTTTTGAAAAGTGGATATGTTTAGCGTAAAAAAGAGATGACTCAAAACCTGGCATATTTCTTCAAGTATTTGAAGGGCTATCATGTGGAAGAGGGAATAAACTTGCTCTTTTTGGGCCCAGAGATCACAGCTAGGAACAAAGGAGGCAATCTGGAAGACGGGAATTAGGACATGAACAAAAGATTCCAAGCAATCAAAGGTACATAAAACGTATTCATAAAAAGGCTTTGGAGGTGGGTGGAAGGAGGTTAACAAGTTCCCCACTCATTGGAGGTCTTCTAGTAGAGGTTGGATGATTCCTTAGTGGATATGTTGTTTATAGTGGGGGGTATATCTACCCCCATGTTCTTGGTGGGGTTAGAAATAAGTCAAACTAGATCCCTTCTAACTTAAAATGCTACTATTTGTGAATGGTTTTTCTACAAGAGCTTTGTACAACACTTGTAGAATCTCCTTCAAAATATTAACACAAACAAATAAGTTTAATAATTTCTTACCATGTTTCACAGTTCATTAGAGTGCAAAAAAGAAAAGAAAAGAAAAACCCAAGGGGGAAAAAGAAATCTAAAAACAAACCCCACACAACAAAACACCCACCTTAAAAACTGCAAAATTACTCATAGGAGACTAAACTCAATGCAGCATTTATTCTTCCTTAGCCCACATTTTCATTCAATTGTCTCTATAACACCTTTTATCTGAATCCTTTGTACTCACAGTTATTACCCTAAAGTAGCTCTACCTCATCTCTCAGGTAGAATAACAGATTCCTAACTGTTCTTGCCTTAAGTCTCTCTCCATTTCAATCCATCTACTATACTACTACCAAAGGGATTTCCTTTCAGGTGCAGATATGACCATGTCACTCCTTTACTGAATTAACTCCACTAGCTTCCGTTTGCCTCTCTTACCAAATACAAACTCCTGTTCAACTTTCTTTTTTTTTTACTTTTAATTTTACTTTTTAATTAAAAATCTATTTTCTCTCCCTCCCACTACCTACTCCACTGGGGAAAAAAGTTAAGAAAACAAATTCCTTGTAATAAATATGCATGGTCAGGCAAAACAAACTGCCTCATTAGTTATGTTAAATAAATAAATAAATACATTATTAAAAATCTGGGGCAGCCAGATGGTGTAGTTGATAGAGCACCACCCCTGAAGTCAGGAGGACCTGAGTTCAAATTTGATCTCAGACACTTAACACTTTCCTAGCTGTGTGACCCTAGGCAAGTCATTTAACCCCAACTGACCCAGAAAAAAATTCTATAGGAGTAACTTAGTGGTGCAGTGGATACAGCATAGCCGTGGAGTCAGGAGGATTTAAGTTAATATTGGGCTTCAGACACTGATACTTACTAAGTGTATCCTGGGCAAGTCATTTAACCTTGACTGCCTTGTCAAAAAACAAAAACAAAACGACAAACAACAACATAAAACTATATTATGTCAATGCACATACACACATCTCCTTTGGCATCTATAAATACATCCTTGTTTTGTCACGAAATGGGCATCATGTTATATCATTAATCCTTAAGAATCATGGAAAGTCAGAGTTCCTACAGCTTTCAAAGTTGTTTGTTTAAATGTTTTATATTTTATATATATTTTTATAATATATAAATATATCTATTTATTATTAATATAGCATATTAATTATTATATTAGTTATATTATTATATTATTATTTATCAATTGTTATTATAAATATATTTATATTAATAAATAAAATAAATATATAAATATAAATAATATATAAATTTTATATAAATTGTTTTCTTGCTTCTGTTCATTTTGTTGTTTATCAATTTCATACAAGTATTCAAAATTGTTTTTTTTATAATATTGATTCATAGTAGAAAATGTTCACTATGCATCAGTTCAAACAAATCTTTCCATTTATCTTTGACATAATCTAATTCCTCACTTCTTATGACTTAATATTCCATTATAAACATATACAATTTTTCCTGTTTAATTTTTTAAAAAAGTCTTCACAATCTTTCTGACATCATTATAAATTCTTCTTTTTCTGTGCTACAGCCAAAATGAATTTTTTGTTGTTCTTCACCCAGAACACTACATCTCTAGGATACATGCCTTTTCCTTGACTTTCCTTCATGGCTAGAATGGATGATCGTCTCCTGGCCACCTCAAAGAAACCCTCCTTCTTCAAGAAGCACTTAAGTACAACCCTCGGAAACTTCCTCTATTCCTTTCAACTGCTAGGACCCTCATTCTTATATGACCATGTATTCTCTTTATTGTTATTCTGTATGTACTTAGCAATCCTTACTATCACCTTTCCAGAATACATAAACTTCTTGTAAGAATTGTTATATTCTTTGTACTTATGTGCCAGCACCTAGTACAGTACCTGATAAATACTTGATTAGCACATTCTTTTAAAGAACCTGATTTCAATGGTTAGTATTCCCTCCACTGATGCAGACTGCAATTCTACTGATATTTTAGAAGAGAGGTTTCAAACTCCCAAGTATAGCTTGAACCAGTTTAAAATATAATTGGAAAATGTTTATGATCTATACAATTTTTTATTCTAGAATGTTTGAAAATCCATAGTTGAGGCACTGGAGTTAAAATTGTAGTGTTTGGTAAAACTTTCAATAAAAGTCCCCTAGAAAATTCAAGTAGGTAAAGTAGTACTTATAATTACATTAATTCTTCATTTTTATTTCTTAGGAAGTGACATTTTTTAACACTTGCTTGGAAAAAAAAATAAGCTTAAGTTATAAGACCACTACCACAGTGGTCTCAGTAAAAGAAAATGCATCATGCTCTCTCCATAGATGCTTATTTATTTGTAAATTGTTTTTTTTGGAGAGAGAGTACAGCTCAGTAGAGAACTAGTCTCAAAATCAAGAAAGACTGAGGATTCAAGTTGTACCTCTGACATATCCTGGCTGTGTGACCTTGGATGAGTCTCAAACTCTCACTGCTGTAGTCAGCTAACATATACAAAAGCATTTTAAAAAGATGAGATAAAGAGGAAATAAGATAAACTTCATTTTATTTAATTTTTTTTACAAATGGAACAAAACAGTCTTTTTGCTTCATATTTTTTTTTTAGGAAAAAGAATAATTGGACAAGCTTAATTACTTTCAAAAATCTTAGTTTTACTTTCATACCATAATTCAAAGATATGATTCAAAGTTTGATTTATATTGTTATAGTTTTAATGACTGCCATGGCCAAACTATATCTCACAAAGACATGTAGAAGTACATCATAATTAACTACACTTACTAAAACATACTCATTTTACATATTCACTCACCAATTTTTGTTGATATCTGGCTATTAAATTTTCCTCTTCTATGAAGTGAATCTATAAATTTTTTAAAAATCAAAATGCATTAAAAACTCTTGTTTGCAAAATTTTTAATTGGGACAGAAAAGTTTGTGTCCAAGTATACTGAAATGAATTTTTACAGGGTGACACGCTAATATCACTTTTGGCAAGAGAGGCTTGGTTTTTAAATATCTTGCTTATTTTATAGCATATTCTATTATATTAGCTAATATCTGCTTTGAACACGAGTGCTTATTTTATCCTCAATATTTAAGTGGCCAAAGGATTTGAACAAACAGTCTCAAAATAAGAGTTGTAAACTACTAATAACGATATGAAAGAATGTTGTGAATGCAAATCAAAACAAATGTGAAGATTCCCAACACATATAACAAACTGGCAAAAAGGACAAAAGGAGAAGTTAGAGGTGCAAGGGATAAAAAGGAACCCTAATACAATGTTGGTGAACCTATTAAGCAATACAACCATTATGGAAAGCAATTTGGAATTATTCAAATGAAGTAGTTAAAATATCCATACTTTCTGACCCAAATATTCCACTATAAAGCATACTATACCCAAAGGACTTTATGAATAAGAAGCCCCCATAAATAAAAATATTTATAGTAGTGATTTTGTTTGATAACAAAAAATTGGAATAACCATTGATCAGTGAATAGCTGAAAAAGACTGAGGTAACATGAATGTAATTTTAAAAAATGGTAAATATGATGAAAATGGAAAGGCACAAAGGACCTAAATGAACTGATACATTGGGAATTGGAAGCAAGAAAAGCAATATAAACATTAATTACAAGGACATAAACAGGGAAAAAAACCCGCAAAATAACAGAAAGTGAACATTACAGAATTAAAAAAGAACATGCATAGTTCTAAAGAATACATATAAGAAGACTCCTTTGCAGAAGTAGGTTAACAAATGTGGAACATTAAGTATATTTTTGGATTTTTTTTGATGTAACTTATTTTGCTGATTTTTCTTCTTTTAAAAAATATATTATTTAGGTGACAAAAAATTTCAATAAAATTTTATTTAAAAAAATGCTTTTTTAACTGTTATCTTAATGCATGCTAGAGGATATAAATTCATATAATTTTGATAATTTAAAAAAATTGGCTGACCATTCCCCAATTTATAAATGGTCAAAAGTTATAAACAGGCCTTTTTTCAGAAGCAGTAAAAGTTATCAAAAATCAAATGAAAAAATATTTTTAATCACTACTGATTAAAAAATATAAATTAAAAACTGAATTTTTACCTCATGCCTATCAAATTGGCTAAAGTTACAGAAAAGGAAAATGACAACTACAGGAGATGTTGGCAGAAAAACTGGGACCCCTGTATGTGCACGAATGTTTGTGGCAGCCCTTTTTGTAGTGGCTAGAAACTGGAAACTGAATGGATGTCCATCAGTTGGAGAATGGCTGAATAAATTGTGGTATATGAAAATTATGGAATATTACTGTTCTGTAAGAAATGACCAACAGGATGATTTCAGAAAGGCCTGGAGAGACTTACACGAACTGATGCTGAGTGAAATGAGCAGGACCAGGAGATCATTATATACTTCAACAACAATACTAGATGATGACCAGTTCTGATGGATCAGGCCATCCTCAGCAACGAGATCAACCAAATCATTTCTAATGGAGCAGTAATGAACTGAACTAGCTATACCCAGAAAAAGAACTCTGGGAGATGACTAAAAACCATTACATTGAATTCCCAGTCCCTATATTTATGCACACCCGCATCTTTGATTTCCTTCACAAGCTAATTGTACAATAATTCAGAGTCTGATTCTTTTTGTACAGCAAAATAATGTTTTGGTCATGTATACTTATTGTGTATCTAAGTTATATTTTAATATATTTAACATCTACTGGTCATCCTGCCATTTAGGGGAGGGGGTGGGGGGGGGGTAAGAGGTGAAAAATTGGAACAAGAGGTTTGGCAATTGTTAATGCTGTAAAGTTACCCATGTATATATCCTGTAAATTAAAGGCTATTAAATTAAAAAAAAAAAAAAAAGAAAAACTGGGACCCTGTTGGAGTTGTGAATTGGCCCAACCATTCTGCAGCAAAGTTTCTTAAAAACTGTGGGTTGTACCCCCATGTGTAGCTGTGTTATGTAGGGGTCACAAAAAAATTGGCAATATTTCTGAATGCAATGATCAGAAATTAATTCAAAATCAAACATGTAATGAATCCAAGGTGTTTCTGACAGTGCTTGCTCATGCTGCATTGTGCCTTGGTTCTGAATATACAACATGTGTACTTTATACTATGCATGCACAAACACTGCCAGAAATACCTCAGCTCAGATTTATGATGAGATTGGGTTGCTAGTAGAAAAAGTTTAAACCCAGTTCTGGAAGACAATCTGAAACTATGCCCAAAGAGACAATCTGAAACTATGCCCAAAGAGCTATAAAACTGTGTATATCCTTTGACCCAGCAATCCCATCACTAGCTCTGCATCCCAAAGAGACCAAAGAAAAGAAGAAGCACCTTCTGTAACAAAAATATTTATAGCAATTCTTTTTCTGGTGTCAAAGAATTAGAAATTGAAGGAATGCCCATCAATGGGGAATAACTAAACAAACTGTCACATATAAGAAATGATGAGCAGGATGATTTCTGGAAAACTGGGAAGACTTATGAATTGAGGCAAAATGAGATGAGCAGAACTAGAACACTGTACAGTAACAGCAATATTGTAAGGATGATCAAACTGTGAAAGACTTAGCTACTATGAACCAAGGCAATTCCAAAGAATCTATGATGAAAAGTACGATCTATCTCCAGAGAGAGAATTGATGCAATATGTGTGCAGATTTATATATACTTTAAAAAAACAAACTATCTTTCTTGGGGGTTTCTGTGTATATATGTGGGTTTTGTTGTTGCTGTTCTTGCAACAGCAAATATAGAAATGTATTGCATGACTTCACATATATAACCGATGTATTGTTTGCCTTCTCAATAAATGGGGAAGGGGCATGTGAGAGAAAGAGAATTTGGGATTCAATTTTTAAAAAATAACTGTTCTTTTTTAAACATTTAAATGGAAAATATTTAATAAAATAAGTCAAAATACATATAATTAGATCATCAGTGTATTCTAATGTAGCAAAGAGCTTATGCTGATAGAAGTATCATATTTGCCATTTTCTTATAATTCATGTGTACTTATACCAATAATATTCTAATCTGTGTTCTCTTTGTAGGAATCTTCTTAAATTACATGTCTGCTTTGAGAGTGTTAGTTTAATTAAAACTGGATAATATAATCTATGAATCATAGAATCTGAAAGTTGTAAGGAACTTCAGTGGACACCTAATCCAACTGGTACACAAAAGGAATTTCTATTTTTACCTTTCTGACAAGTGATCATCTATAAAGTCTTTGAAGACCCCAAGAGAAAGGAAACTACCACCTCTCTCGGTTAGCCCATTCCACTTTTGGACAATTCAAATTGTTGGGAAATTTCTCCTGACTCCATCCTATACCAGTCTCTTTGCAACTTCCACTGCTCTTAGTAATTCTTTATGGACAAACATAACAATTTGTTTCCTCTAAATCACACACCTTCACATAGGTGAAGATATCTCTCATGTCTTCTCTTCTTCAGGTTATGTCTAGTTCCTGCAACCTGATGTGACTTGGATTTAAGGCCCTTCATTATCCTTGTTGTTATTCTCTGAACAATTTAGTCTTTCTTAAAGTGGGGGCCCAGAACTGAACAGTATTCCAGAGGTCTAACGAGGCATGATACAGTGGGATGATTATCTCTCTATTCCTGGAAGAGGAGTATCTCCAATGTAGTCCAAGATTGCATTAGCTTTTTTTTGTTGCTTCATCACACAACCAACTCACATTGCACTTTGAACTTTTTCATAACAACTGTTCTTGGTTTTTTTTTTAACTATAACACCCTTTTTAGTTTCAAAATTGATTTTTTTAAATATGAGTGTAAGACGTTTACACTCATCCCTAGAGAATTTCAACTTTAATTAGAATCAGGAGAATGTTTTCAAGATCTTCTGGGACTCTGACACTTCCATTTAGTGAACTGTTTTTTTTTGTGTCATCTGAAAAACTGACAAACACATATACATCTATGCCTGAATCAATATCATTAATAATATTAAAACAACACAATGACAAACAGAAATCTCTGGAAAAGTCTATGGGGGCCTCCAATCAAAGTTACATTGAACTTCCAACAATAGCTCTATGAATCCAAGCATTCGAATGGTTGTAGGTGTATTCTCATCAAATCTATCGCTCCATTCTCTCCATGAAAATCAGATATTTTATCAATAGCTTTGCCAAAACCTAGGTAAATTATAAAGATGACATTTTTCTTATTTAGGGTTTAATACTGTCCAAAACAGGATATAAGATTGGTTTGGCAGGACCTGTTCTGGATAAAGCTCAGTGAGTTCTTTGTAAACACTGCTTTTCTATCTAGAATTCACCAACCATCTCTTTAATGATACATTCTAGAATATTCTCCAAGCTTCAAAATGAAGCTATTTATTATCTGCAAGTTCTTAAAAAAAAAAATGAGGACATTTTCCCTTGTCCAATCTTGATTACTCTTCCTTTTTTTTGATGAGCATTCAAGTATTTACTGAAACCAACAGTGATCCCATCTGCCAGTTCTTTCAGGTCCTGTGAACATAGCTACTCTGGGCCAGAGGGCCTGAATGCATCAAGGACAGCTGCAATAAATGATCTCACTGATCTGTGTTCCTTTTTGATAATATTGGTTCTATCATTCTATGTTATACATGGTTATTATAGAGAGAGAAAAAAAAAAACCCAATGTATGAATGGGTATTTGTACTTCTTTCTGTTGTTAGGTTTCATTCAGTTTCCATCTACCTCAAGTAAAAAGGCTTTTTTGGTGTCCCTCATCAGCCTCAACTCATTCTGAGCTTTAACACTTGAAACTATTTTTACAGGGCATAGATACTCAAAACTTCTAAATCAAAGTTGACTGGGGAACTTCTCTGCTTCAATATCCTTCTCTTTAGACAAATACCATTTTCCTTTCTCATTAGAATTGATTTCCTTTTGTGTCTTCAGAATTGCATTCTTAAGTCCCTCCCAACTCTTCTGGCTGGCTTCTTCATGGCACTGCAGTCCATGAACTTTTTAATCCATCCTCTGAACCCTTGAAATCTGCTTTCCCCAAATCTAGGGTATATATATCAAACTATATGTATATTACTTCTCTGTTACAAACTCTAGGAGGTAACAGTCTAAGCTGTTCTACTTCTTCATTCTTTGTAGCTCTTACTCTACAGTATGTAATGAGGGAATACATACTCCCTCTCTCCTATTCTTTTTAAAGTCCTTTTGATTAATTTACAAGACATATGGCAAATACATTCTTACCAGATTTTGTGCTGGTGTGCTCCAATTCTTGCCAGGTATATTTCATCTCTATATATATCTTGGTCCAATTATTCTCATTTTTATAAATGAAGAAACCGAGGCAAAGGGAGGCTAAGTGATTTGTCCAGTCACACACCTAATATCTGAGGCAGGATTCAAACTCAGGTCTTCCTAACTTCTTGGCAGTTCCAATCCTGCAACACCTAGATACTTTAATTGGTGGTTAACTTCCCAAATTCCCTTTCCTTCAAAACAGTGCAGAACTTCTCCATTTAGTCTGCAGTTTTTTGCCCAAGACTTCATAATTGTTGGCAATGTTTTTTCGATTTCTTATGGAAGTGTTATTTGTGTTACCATGCATATCTGAAATGTGTTGTTGTCACATGGTTTGATAAACCTTAGGAGGTTCTCTTCTGTCTTGTACATTAGATCCAGGAAGACAAAAGACCTCCGTGCAGTTTTTATCAAGTTGACCAAGGATTGCATCAGCACTTCTGAGCAAAGAATCACCAGGTTCTATTATTGATCATCTTTTCCTCTTCTGATCTTCCTTTTTTTTTTAAAAGATTGCATGGCTCTACTATGCCATTTTTTGGGAGCACAAGCAGGAACTTCCTTCTCAGAGCATCCAGCTTTCCTCCAAATTCAGGAAGAATCTCAAATCTGTTTTAAGCTTTAACTGAACAATTGTCCTTTACTTTCCCTTATTCTTCTTGTGTTATATACTTCCATTCCCAACATCCTTTAAAGGATCAAGTTTTCCTCTCTGTGACCTTGAATCCTTTTTTCCCCCAAAGAAGTCTCAATTTTATTTCCTTCAGGAACATTCTCTTTTCTCTTACAATCTGAATAAGTATTCTAATGCCTTCACCTTCTAACAGAGGGAGATTAGCCTACACTTAGAACAGAAATAATAGCCACTCTGCTATGACAGCAATACATGTATTACATGTAACCAAATATACAATCACATTTAAGTCTACCTAACGAGATATGTATAAAACAGCAATACATTACAATACATCAAAAGCAAATAAACATTGTTTAGCCTTTCTTTATTGTACATTCCCATTCTTCCCTAAGAATATACTGAATACTAGAAGGGATATGCAGCCTGAACAGCGCGGTACCAATTTTGAACCATAACTTAAATATTAGTAAAGCTCAATTTTTTTTAAATTAAAAAAGTTTCATTTTTCTTCTGTACCGAATTGCCCTGTGAATCAGACCCATTTTGGGAGACAACTGTCCAATATAGTGTTTTTCAAAGGATAGGGTGTTACACATCAGTATAGTATCATATATATTCATTAACATTAACAGGCTTCAAATTCTTTCTTTTCTTAATTTTAACTCAAGGTAAAAATGAGAATCAAATAAGTTATCAATATTTGTGTCTATGCCATGGGGAAAAATACATATTTTGGCCCCAAATACCTCAATAAATACTTCTCCAAATGTCATATTAGTAAATGTAGCTATACTAATGGTTACTGAAAGGCCTACTGTCTAGGGATAGACTAACAAGACCAATGCTGATATTTTAAGTTGTTCACGTTAAAATCTTAATGGGAAATAGTTCTTCCACAGATCTCAAGAAGAAATAAATTCATTTACTTGTGAAATACTGAAACATTCTGCAAGGGTAACACTATTTGAAGAAATAATATGACAGAGTTAAAGGCTATTTCTAAAGAGACTACTGTCTACTGAATTAAAAGAAACAATTTTATGAAAATTTTCTTTAGACAACACAACTATTCAACCAACAATTTTCATTCCCACTAAATTGAACTAACCGTTATGTCAAATAGAACTGTGGCCTCCTTCTGGCTTGGTGATTTATGCAGTGTTGCTAACCTGCTTAGAAATAATAAACACAAAAATACAATTTCAATTAGTAAAGATAAACAACAATTTCAATTTACAGAGTGGTTTATGCTACAATTCTAAACTGTGTTGAACTAAAATTCTAGATACTGCTAAAGTAAACAGTAGCTTAAAAAAGTAAACAATCTTTCCTTTAATTAGACATATATAAGTTGATCAAGATTAAATAATTGATTATAAGAAAATTTTGTCTCTTGAAATTTAAAAAGCAGAAATAATTCATTTAAGTATTTCTTTTTTGGGACATAGGCTTGTACAATATACTTGCTTATCAAACTAAGATAAGTGAACTTTTAACAAATTGTAATTGTTTCAAAAGTATCACTTCCAAATGAACTTCAGTAATTGTTTAGACACTGTGCATGACTCAATGTGAATAGCATATAATTGAGAACAGTTTGAGGAAATAAATCATTACACTTTTGTTAAATAACTTTATCTAGTAAAATCTTTGAAGTGAGGGGTTTTCTTTTTTGGTTTTATTTTTAAAGCCACTTAGTTGCTTCTAAATATATTCACTGTATTAAGAGTGATTTAAATTCCTGTTTACCTTTGATATTGTTTTCTTCAAGCACTTTTAGAATGTTCAATCAGCACCATAATTAAATATTCTTATGTTCTAATTCAGGTTACTAGAAACTAGGTGTTTTTGCAAAGAATTCTTTTTATTTTTTAAATATTCAGGAAAATACAAAGCAGTTCACCTTAAGACCATAATGTAAAAGAAAAAGAAAAAAAATGTTTAAACCTTCCTATAATGTTGCATCCGTGATTTCAATATAATTCTCTACCACAACCCTGAAATATAGTACATAAGCAAAACTATCTTTCAGAAGAAAAAAACTGACTTGAGGATCAATGACTTACCTGTGTTCATACAGCTATTAGGGTGGTAGAATTCATACTAGCATTCTATGGCTACTTTTAGTTTAAAATTACTACAAAAATGTAAACAGAGGTGAATCTCTTTAAAGGCTTTATAAATGTAACTTGAAATCAAATAAAAAAATTGATTTGGAGTGAAAATCCTTGATAATCCTCATTACAGAAAAAGTTTTGCATTTGGTATCTACATTTCAGGGATCTCACAGAATTTCAGCAATTTAAAAAATCAAACAAATCTCTTAGCTAATGGCTACATTTGGGATGAAACACAACATATGGCTGAACTACATAGTTTAGGTCAGGAAGAAACAAGTCAGAAGCACAGTTTGTGCTCTAAAGCACAGCACACATATGAAATACTGTGTGGGGGTGTGATTTATCACCCAGCACTACCACCTGATACTCTTGGCAAAAAGAGGTAAAATTCTGATCGTTGCTTCATATTATGAATATGCAAATGGTAAGAAAACCCACAGTATACAAGGCACACAAGATAAAAAACAATTTTTAAAAATCACTCGGAAAATTTGACCCTAAAGCATCATTAATCATGCTTTAGGTAAAGCACTTTTAAAGACTGAAAAATCTGCATACAAAAACCAGTCAACATAAACTTACATATTTGTGACTTTCAGAAATTTAAATTCTTTGCTTAACCTAGAAAGAGTCATTTTTCTAAGTCTTTTCTCTGATCAGACTTTATAATTTACTGCAAGTATAGGGTTAATTCTGTGAAACACAATGATCTAGTTTTTTAAAAACATAAAAGTGCTCACACATTCTTAAAGGCTTGAAGGTATTCTGGCCACAGAAAACAAGGTGATAAAAAATTAGCAGAATATTTAAAAATTGTTCAATCTAATAATGATTTAAATAATCAATACAACACAATACAACAGTTTCAAAAGAAACTGGTGGAAAAAACTGGAGAAAAAAACTTGACCCATGGGAAATAACATTTTAACAAATATTAAAATGGAAAATGATTTACACTTTTAAAATTTTTGCCACCAAAGAACTATTATTACAGGGATAATAAGCATTGGAAAAAGTAGGAAAGTTTGAAAACTTTGAATCTACTAATGAAAGATTTTTCTTTTTTTCCCCTAACATAACCATACCATCACAATATTCTAATCCTTCCTCAACGTTTCTAAGGCTCACTACAATAATGCTAACGTAAAAGAACATTAAAATACATCACATTAATGCAGTAACAAATCTTGAATCCAGAGAACTAGAAAAGATGGTGAACTGGTGGAATACATAAAAACATACATAAGATATAAGTAATGTATGGGTTTCTTTTGCTTAACTATACTTTTTTGTTACAAGAGGAGGTGTTTCTTAGGGGGAGCAGAGAGACCAAAAGTGTTCTAGGTGGGTTTTCTTGGTCATTTACCACTACCTTTTTTGACTGCTATTACTCACCCTATAGTTTGCGATACTACTAATGTATAAAATGAAACTGCAATTGTAATTCCTATTTGTCAAGATTTCATTCTTTCTTTTTTTCTCCAGATGTGGCCAATATGGGAATTTATTTTACTTGATTATATATATATATATATATATTTAATTATAGCTTTTTATTGACATAACACATGCATGGGTAATTTTTTACAACATTTTCCCTTGTACTTCTATTCCAACTTTTCCCTTACCTCTCTCCACCCCTTCCCCTAGATAGCAGGTCAGTCTCATACATGTTAAACATGTTAAAGTATGAAGATTTCATTCTTAAGTAAAAACAAAACAAACTTTTTAATTAAATATACTTTGTTGTCATTTTTCATGTGTATATTAAGAGATAATAATAAATAAAAAATGAAGAACCTTTGAAGCATAGCTGGATTTAGCCTCATAACTTTAGATGCTCAAGGTCTAGCAGGTTTTTTTTTAAATTTCCATGTCATGTAACTTTATACAAGTAATCATTCCTATACTAATATGACAGTAGCTTCTCCCAATGTCACTATTCTTCTACCTTAGTTATTTATAAAAACCATTTCATTCTAGATCTTCCCTCAGACAAGAGGCCTCTTACATGTGAGATTGTTAAAGGTTAAAGACCAAACATAGATATGAAAAAAGCTGTCTAGGAATTACTACATACAGGAGCTCTGGCCAATTAGCTCTCAGTGAAAATTAAGAGCCAAAAAAAGAAGGCTACTTGCACTGATATGGCCTAATAAGGCTTTTTCCACTAACAGGAACACTACAACCTCAGACTGCATTGCTGCAATAGACTCATCTTGGTCCCTTATTTAGATACTGGTATAAATGGAAAAAACTGGGGTAGGATTTGAAGAAATTTTGCAGGGCTAGAAGATGCTCTTTATCTAGTATCAAAGGGAACCACTGGCTCATTCATTCTCCTTTCACTGGCTAATTATCTGCAATCCAGTGGGCTTACTCTTTTCCACAATAATTTATATCATTCAATAAATCTCACTAGAATTTATATGAGTTGCATGTTAGATTTTGATTCCAATTTTTAGTAGTGTAATGGTAATATTTACCATATAACTACTGATTTAAAGAGGCAGAGCATTCATTGTTAAATGCTGAGAAAAGCTTTTTTTTGACACCTGAAATTAGTCCCATGAACCTGAAACAGTGAATGCTACTGGAAACTGAGAGCAATGTTAAAAAAAAAAATCAATAAAATAATTGAAAAAATTATTCTCAGGTTCATCTTATATCTTTTATAAGCTATATTTTGTTCATGAACAACTTCAATTTAAAGAAACAAAAACATTTACTTACCCTATATGTACACCCATCCACTCACTAATAACTTCCAATACCAGAAATAATTTGGTCCTATAGTTGGTTAAAGAGCTAACTCTACCAACGATCCTCTTAATTATTTTTAGTTTTTCTTAGGTGCTGTTCTATTAGAGAACATTTAATTATAGCCTGAGGTAAATTGCTATTACATAGCAGCTACACAGGGAATTCCTTGGAACAGTTAAACAGTAGGCTGCAGTTTGCAGAATAACCTACATCTGAGAAGTTTAGGCAATATTTTAAAGAGTCTCTCAGTTGGAGATCTGCTGCCAGGACTTTATAACAGAGCATGCTGTCAGAAGTGGATTTTCTTTTGAGCACAAAGTCACGGGAGAAGAAAAATTCTATAGTTGGGAACAAATTAGTCAAAGCAATTATTTTATTTATAAGATCCAAGCCATCCTTAGATCTTTCCCCAGAAAACAGATCCCAACATCTGATGCTGGCAAAGGTCAAAGACTAATCACAGGAATGGAAATGATTATCATATTAATAAAAACAATTTTGGGGGGGTAAAGCAATTGGGGTTAAGTGACTAGTTAGGAAGTATTATATGAAGTTGGATTTGAACTCAGGACTCCCGATTTAAGAGCCAGTGCTCTATTCACTGTGCCATCTAGCTTCCTCTAAACAATTATTTAAAAAGGAAATATAGATAGAAAATCTGATTACTTGAGCCACTTGGAAATAGCAATCTTTAAAGGAAATATAATCCAAATAAATTATCTGCTATTAATTTTTCATATTTAAATAGGGGAAAAAAGGAGTCTAATTCTGTTTATGAACTTAAGAGTAGCATAAAATAAAAGTAAAATTGACTTTTAATCAATTTACATGAGAACAAGGAGAAATAGATAAAGTAAAAGATCTCGTCACTGACCAGATCTAAAGTGTATTTAGGGTAACCCTTTATTCCATCTGCAGCCTACATGCTGTCTCAGCCTTCCTTTTCATAACAGTTTTTGGACAGAGTTCATGAGGTTATGCCAATTAATCCAAAAGTAGAGAGGCTGGCAGGATTCTGACATTATTCTATAAAGTACATTTTTTTAAAAACCACAATTTTTCCCTTTCCATTTTAAGGAAAATGAAAGCTAGTTTGTTCAGTTGCTCAAAGGTTTCAGATAGGAGAAAAGGATTCATATTATTAGTTTTATGCACAGAAAGGTGTTTATCAGATAGAAAACTAGGGAATAAAAACAGAGCAAGAAAAAACACAAGGAATGAACACAAGAAATGAAAACATATACAGACATAAAATTTTATATGGCTGACATTAATGAATATTATACATTAAGTAGGTAAGGAAAATGACCTTATTTTCTATAAAAGAATCCTGGGGAAATGTTCAAAAATCGTCTTCTCTACAATGCTTTTAAAAATTTCTAAGCTTTAAAGGGTACCAAGGTACTTGTTCAGCAAGCTAGATAAAAGATAGTAATTGATTCCAAAAGAAATATAGGGGAGACAGCATTCCTCTTTTACTGACACTTTCAGGCTTGGTCTATTGTTTAAATATTCTAAATAATTTTCTTTTTAGCTAAAGGACTTTTCAAGTTCTAAAATTCTTTTATTTAGTACAGAGCAGTAGCAACCTGCATTTGTTCCTGCTTTCCATGGAACCAATGAATAAAAGAAAAGGCCTGATGGGAAGCCTTATGAATTGATGCAGAGTGAAGTAAACAGGACCAGAAAAATAATACAAACAATAATACAACAATGAAAAAAGAGGAACAAAAATACCAATGTTAAAGCTGTATAATCAGAACATCCAAGTTTGTCCCTAAAGGAAGAAAAAAATGTATCTCTTCTCTCTCCCATCTTTGCAGATGTGGAGGGCTATGGGTATGGCAGCACTGTTTTCTACTGTCAATTTGTTTAGTCTGCTCTCCCCTATGCACCTCTTTTGTATTCTGTATCTTTTTTAAAAAGTATGCTTCACTCCAAAGAGAGGAGAAAAGTCTATGTTGGAAAATGAACATGATATAAAAACTAAAGACAGTGATGAAAATGAAAAGGAAGAACAAAGTAAAAACATGTTCAAATGGCACTGCACCGCTCAACCACAAGACTGGCTCCAAAGTAGAGCAGCTCATGATATTTATTGAACATATATGTAAGATGAGTCACTAACAAGTTACTGACCTCTGCTTTTGGTCCCAACGAAGGATTAAACGAATTGTAGCTGCATGTCCCCAACTTTCTCCTAAGGAAAAAAAAAATATAACAATAGTAAGAGTATCTTGCCTTATGTACTTGGTGGAGAGCAGTGTTTCAGACTAACTCTAATCACCAGCTACAGTCTCTTTTAATTTAATACAATATAATCAGCCCATTAGGTTTCATCAAGCTCAGAACATATGTTGTATAATGAAAATACAGTACTGTAAATCATACATTTTTTTTCTTTTAGTTAACTTTATAGTCTATCAGGCATTATGCCAGTCAGTCTTCCATACCACCAGATCCATTCACATATTTCTGTCACAAGGAGAAAAGTAAAACTCTGACATAGTATTCTTATATTTAAGTGCTTAACAGAGGAATCCAGAGATGTTTTGCCAAGAGAGTATTCTAGCAATACTAATGAATTCCCTCCACCTCTTAGATTCTTGTTTTTTTTTTTTAACTTAAGTCAAGTGGCACTCTTTTCTGAAGCTTTTCCTGATTTCCCCAAATATTAATATTTCCCCTCCTCCCAAAACCTTTTATCTATTTTATATGTATCTCTATTTTGACTTCTCCAGGTGGAATGCATGCTCCTTAGTTTCACCTGCCTGTATATCTTAAGCACAATAACCTGGAGTAAGTATTTAATAAATGCATGATCTGGGTAAGATTTAAGATGTTTGATGAGGCAACAGTAAAGAAACTTTGCCTAAGGCTTCTGAGTATTGTGTCTTAATTTGTTATCTTGTATGTTCTTCTAAAATAGAACATATCTCACAAGAGAATTAAGTGTATCTGAGTCTCCACAGCCAATTCTAAACCTTTGAGAAATGATGATATTCTATCTTTCAGGTTCAGAGAGGGTTTTGGGACAGTATGTGAAGCTGGAAGAAAATGATAATTCTTTGTATCTACCAAATTGCTTCAATCAATTGAAATTTAATACCACCACTGACTGCTGCTTGAATTTTAATATTTGAATTGAAGCTTTAAAAAAAGTACCAAAAAGTAATTTATAATAAATAAAAACTTTTATTTATCATGCACTTTGCATATGACATTATTCTAGATGGAATATAGGTAATTTACTATTTAATTCAGTGATCCAAAATTCTATTTAATTAAACAATTATCAAGAAAGTCTCAAAAAACTTGAGTAGTAGTATTATAATAATAGTAGTATAAAAGTAAAACATGCTGGCCATTTTTCATGTCAAAAAGTTTTCCCCCCATTAGGCATCTTAAAAAAGGGCATGGAGTCTAGACTTAACTTTTGCTCCTGACTCCAATACTGACTGAGTGACCAGGACAAGCCTCTGAACTTATCTGTGTCTCAATTTTCTTATCTGAAAATGAGTGTAACAAAACTTGTATGATGTATGAACTTAAAGGGGGAAGGTTAATGCTCTGCAGTTTACACTATCAGAGTGACATATACAGTGTGAGCCATTATTATTTAATGATGGGAAGGCTCTCAACTTTGTTCTCTAATATCTCAAAATTTCTAAGTCTTTTTCCTTCTTCAAAGCTAATCTCCTTCTCCCTATCCTATTTTATTCTATTCGAGGCATAGATTCAACCAACTATCTCCTTCTTACCTATATTTTCAGTATCTCCTCTATTTCTTCCCAGAAACATTATTAGGTCTTTCCAATACTAAAACAACATTCTATTGGAATCTGTTACTCTTCCTCTCTCTTCCCTTATGCTGATGATTTCCTTTAAAAATTAGCTATACTGGCTCTGGAGAGAAAATCTAGATTCATATCTTCCATGAATGGAAGCTTCTCCTGGGACCATTAGCATGAGGACTAGTGACCTTTTACACCACTTGCTGCCTGGCCTCAGTTTCCTTCTCTCTCCTGAATACTTCCCTTTTCCTTGGTGCTCTGTATTGTTAGCCTCATGGTCACCATTTTCTCCTGGTTTTCTTTCTTTATGGGTTCCTCTCTCCATGAAGACTCCTTCCCAGGGCCTGGCTCTGTTTTTCACCATCATGCTCTAGCAAGGGTTCAAACATTTGCATGCTTTCTTCTGAGCTCTACATCCATATTTCTGGCTGCCTGTTAATGCTGAAAGGATCTCAAGTTATTCAGTCCAACCCCTTATCTTACTGAGGCTCCTGGATGTTAAGTGACTGATGGTCAAACTTAATGATGCAAAAACAGAATTTGAACCGAAAGTCTTCTCAATCCAAATGCAGAGTTCCTTCCATTAGATCCCTTGCCTACCTTCCAGCACCTCAGATTCAACATATTCAAAAACAAACTAATTATCTTCCCCCAAAACTGGCTGTACTTTTTGAAGCACCCTTTGCTGTTACTGGCATCATTCTCCCAGTTACCCAGGCTCAACACCACTTCAATGTGATCCTCAGCTTCATTTCTTTGCCTTCTTCCCATAATTAATCTGTTGCTTTAAGATCACTCTTGAATCCATCTTCTTAATTCCAGGCTTACTGGATCTCCTGTAATCTTCCTGTTTCCACTTTCTCTCCTCTTCCAAACCATTTTCTATATCTGCTAGGTTAGCATTAATAATGTAAAAATCTGATCATGCCAATCTTCTAAAAAAGCATCTCCCATTACCCAGTGGATAAATATAATAAACTCTTCAGCCTGGCTAGCCAGCCTAGGACCTAATGACTTTTCCAGTCCCTTATTCTACCTGTCAGTATAAACATGAGGCATTCTGTAATTGTTTCTTCACTGACTCTATGAAAGTTCAGGCAGGTCTTATATGAAGTTAGAAAAACTTCAAGAGTGCACTCAGCAATAGACTAAGTATTTGTTGTCGGAGGACTAACCTAGCTGAGTATGGAGATGCTTCTCCTCCACAAGTCTAGTTACCAGTTCAAAACATGAATACTTATGCTATTTAGTACTGCTAATGCAGAGAAATTGGAATCTGTATTCAATAGAGAGTGTCCCCAAAATGATAAAATCATAGATTCTCAAAGAAATATTACTGTTATCATTTATGAATTTTATGTTTCAGTCTGATTATTCATCATTTTACAAGTGTGACTGCCTGTGGGTATATATATTTCATATTTTTTAGCTTCACATCATTCTCAAAAACTGTTATCCTTCAACTCACTCCCATTCTCACCTCAGACTGCTGAAATGACCAAGGTCAAATACCAAACTATTCTCTATTCTTCTCTAATCTTCCCTGGGGAAAATAGTTTCTTGCTTGCTTCTGCATTCTCACTATCACTTGCTTTGTGCCTCTCCTTTATACTTATTGCTTTATGGTTATATATTTATGTGTGTATAGAGATTACATAGTATTATTATCTATATTTTTGTACATCTCTGATCTTCCTCAATAGGTTTTAGAATACTGAACTCCCACCATAGTTTCCCTTTTATAGTCTGTCCTCTAAAATAAGAAGGAATATGTAAATCACATAATTTTACATTTTAAAAAACTCCACAAGACAAAAACTGATGTTTAGAGATGCAAGTCACTTAATCATAAACTATTTTTTGTTGGCTGGAGAATTCTTTTTGAAGTACCACACCTATTTCAGTTACTGGATATTGCAAATAACTAACAGTTGAAAATTTCTCCACTCGAAACGCAAACTACCTGTTACATTTTACTTCAAAACTTTTTGAAAGGCTGCCAAAAAGCTGAGATAAAGAAAGTAGAATGTGAAGATATTCAAAGGGCTTTATCTATAAATAATTAAAAATCCTATGTTCCCTAAAGAACTATCCTAAAATTATCAGTAGGATGATTTCAGAATGGCCTGGAGAGATTTACATTAATTGATGCTAAATGAAGGGAGTAGAAGCAAGAGAACATTGTACACAGCAACAACAATATTTGTGATGATCTACTCTGATGGATGTGGATTTTTTCAACAAGGTGATTCAGGACAATTCGAATAGATTTGTGATGGAGAGAGCCATCTCTACCCAGAGAGAGACTGTGGGGATTGAATGTGGATCACAATATCATATTTATACTTTTTTGTTGTTCTTATTGCTTACTTGGTTTTTTCCCCCTCTTATTTTTTCCCTGTTTTTGATCTAATTTTTCTTGTGCAGTATGATAAACGTGAAAATATATTTAGAAGAATTGCACATGTTTAACTTACATTGAACTGCTTACTGTTTAGGGGAGGTAGAGAGGGAAAAATTACGGAACACAAGATTTTGCAAGGGTGAATGCTGCAAACTATCTTTGCATGTATTTTGAAAAATAAATAGCTAATGTTCAAAAAGTTATGAAACTGTGCATACCCTTTGATCCAGCAGTATTATTACTGGGCTTATATCCCAAAGACATCATAAAGAAAGGAAAGGGACCTGTATGTGCAAGAATGTTTGTGGCAGCCCTCTTTGTAGTGGCCAGAAACTGGAAACTTGAGTAGATGCCCATAAATTGGAGAATGACTTAGTAAATTGTAGTATATGAATATTATGGAATATTATTGTTCTGTAAGAAAGGACCTACTGGACGATTTCAGAAAGGCCTGGAGAGACTTACGTAAACTGATGCTGAGTGAAATGAGAAGGACCAGGAGATCATTATATACTTCAACAACATTGTACTATATGATGATCAATTCTGATGGATGTGGCCATCTTCAGCAATGAGATGAACCAAATCAGTTCCAATGGAGCAGTAATGAAATGAACCAATTACACCCAGCGAAAGAACTCTGGGAGATGACTAAGAACCATTACATAGAATTTCCAATCCCTATATTTTTGTCTGCCTGCATTTTTTATTTCCTTCACAGGCTAATTGTACACTATTTCAGAGTCCAATTCTTTCTGTACAGCAAAACACCTGTTTGGACATGTATACTTATTTTATATTTAATTTATACTTTAACATATTTAACATGTATTGGTCATCTTGCCATTTAGGGGAGGGGGTAGAGAGAAGGAGAGGAAAAATTGGAACAAAAGGTTTGGCAAGTGTCAATGCTGTAAAATTACCCATGCATATAACTTGTAAATAAAAAGCTATTAATAAAAAAAAAAGAAAAAAAATAGCTAGTATTACATAATTTTAAAAAATATCTTGAAATCGTTTCTTCTGTCCCCAGCTGTACTTGCATTTCTGTATAGCACTCTTTTCTTCATAATTAAGAGAAGTGTACTAGAAAATTTATATAACAGAATTAATCCTCAGAATAATTTTCAACAAGTAAACTTAAGTTTAAGAAATGCTAACCGAAAGAAAAGAATTTGAGGGGTACAAATTCTACCTCAGAGATTTCCGAGGATGAATTCTTATGATTCTTTCTCTAAAATGCTACAAATGAGTATGAACTATACACTTTAGATTTTTAGTAGAATAGTAAAAGGTAGGATTATAATAAATCCTTTATTTCCTATTTTGCAGTATAGTGCCATACTCAAAAAGTATTTAGTTAAAAATAATTCTGCTCCTCTCACCTTCGTGTCTCAGTAGCCAAAATTATTATAGAAAATAGGAACCCCCTATGTTTACATAGTAAAACAACATGAATATTATATTTTAAAAGATTAATTTACCCAAAGCAGGCACTAGTAAGGACTGATTTTTATCAATCTTTGTTGTCATTTGATTAGTCCAAATTACCTATAAAAAGAAAAAGAAAGAAAATGAGCTGATACTATACTCTGCTTTCTCTTAAGAATGAATAAATCCTTTGCCTTTTATTAGAAATTACTATAGAGCAACAACTAAGTCTTTGGCCAATTTTTTGAGACCTTATTTCTATGAGGGAAAAAAAAAGCTGATGCTAAAAAGAAATCTTGTCAATAAAATAATCCGTGACTTAAGTGCTAAGATAAAAAAAAAAAAAACCCTCATTTTTTAACATTTAGAATTTTCTCATTTAAAAACAAAGTGAATTTACCCAAATAAACACAGTAGGTGATTTATTATGCAAATATGTATAGTTATATAAGATACAGCAAAATTCATAAAGAAAACAAAAAATCAAATTAAAAGCTAAAGTATCCATATAAAACTGAACTACTTCCAACTCAATGAAATTCCTTTTCTAGTTTCTCTCTCTCTCTTCTCCTTTTTTCCTGGGTCCTCTCTTTCTCATTTTCTTCTGTCATTTAAAAAATTTCTTGCTCAAGTCTTACATCTGCTAACAGTACTTAGAGCTATTGCTATTGTCCACTGGTGGCAGTCAGAGGTACTGACAGATAATCTCTGGATCAAACAGTAGTCTATGACTAATAGTTTATATTTTGAAAGCTAAGCTTTTTCATTTTTCTCTCTTTGAAAATAGTTTATTTAACATTTATACATATTGGATTTAACATATTAACATGTTTAACATGTTAAATTGAATTGCTTGCCATCTAGGGGAGGGGATGCAGGAAAGGAGACGAAATGCAAGGGTCAAAGTTGTCAAATTATCCATGCATATGTTTTGAAAATAAAAAACTTTAGCATCAACCCTGAAGTCAGGAGGATCTGAATTCAAATCTGGTCTCAGACAATTAACACTTCCTGACTGTGTGACCCTGGGCAAGTTACTTAACCCCAATTGCCTCAGCAAAAAAGAAAAGAAAAGAAAAAAGAAAAAAAAAAGAAGAAAGAAAATAGTTTATTTATTATATGGTATGGAGCCCTAGGAGAGGAATAGAGGTGGACATTGGGAGAGATTTTGCTGATCTGAAAAACGTGATAACATAAAATTTATTTTAAAGAGATTTGAAAGAGTTGAACAGTTTAATAGCATGAAGGGAATAAGGAAGTTAAGTATTCTAGAACAGGAAAAACAAACATTAGTAAGAATAACTTAAAACAGAAAAACCTGTGCTGCCTGGCAAAAGCATACAAAAACTTTTAACAATCAGAATTTCTGATACTCCCCTAATACCAACCTTTTTTTCTGATAAGTGAGATTTATATTGCTTTTAGATGGAAGGAATAAGGAACTTTCCTTCTTAGAGATGTGCTTTTCTCTAACAATACTATCATGAAGGAAAAGACTGAGAAATGGTTGCCCTGTTTAGCTAAACAGAAGTCAATAGATTATTGTGCTATAGTCAAGAATAGTCACAATACTGCTAGAAAGTCTGTCCTCTAGCTTCCTTTTACAAGTATCTAAAGCTTCCAGAAAACCCAAGGATAACATCAAATTACATAAATCTTAGTTAAGTGGATGTCTGATTGTCTAGAGTTGACAACACAAACAGTAACTTTATCTTTTATGACTAGCTAGATGACAGTCAATAGAGTGCTAGGCATAGAATCAGGAAGACTCATCTTCCTGAGTTCAAATCTGGTTTGGATACTTACTAGTTATCTGACCCTAGCAATCACTTACTTCTATTTGCCTCAATTTCTTCATCTGTAAAATAAACTAGAGAAGAAAATGGCAAACCACTCTAGTATCTTTGCCAAGAAAATCATAAAAGGAATCATGAAGAGTCAGACATAACTGAAAAATGTTAACACCAAATTTCAGTTTATGCCATAAATGCCTTTTTTCCCTCTAATTCTTTTTGCAATTATGATTTTTGTTTTAAAAATTTTCATTATTTTACCCACTACATCCCACAAGGAAGAAATGACCAGAAATATTAACTTCTGTTTTATCAAGAATATTTCTTAAAAATTGGATTTTGTCTTGCTAACACATATTTATAATCTAATTACTCTTTGCAAAAATACCTGAATAAATTCTATCATATAAGGAAAATATTAAGAATAATGACTAAAATTTCTATGGAATGACATTTTTGCAAGAGAGAAGCACCAAGCATCGCTTAGAATTACAACCTTTCACACTGGCTGAATATTTCTCAAACTATATAAATAGCTCTAAGTAGAACATGCCACCTACTGGCCACTTAAGAGTGATAGAAATCTGGATAATGACGAATGAGCAAAACTAAGACGGAATACTATCAGTTTCTACAGGTGACAGGAAATTCCTACATACCTATTGTTAGGGAAAATTAATAACAACAACAAAGATAACAACAAATCAGTAACAGCAAGGTGAATTCTCTATTTTCAGGTATTAGCAGAGAAAATTTGGAATTATTGCTTACCAGATATCCCACAAAGTCAAAGAAAACTACTACCAGAATTGGCATTATTAGATAAAGCAATGACTTCACATAAAGGAAGAAAAAAAAAATCTCACTCATCATAATGCTCACTTTGTCTTACTAAGTCAAAGTCTAATTTGCTACTTGCAGGCACTGGAAGGTATAGTAGGTAAAATCAGATATAATTATGAAACTTTCTTGATCCATAAACTTACAGCTAATTTGTGATTATTTGCCATGCTAATCAGCTGCTGTGCTAGTCCATTCAGTAACCGTGTTCGAAGGGAGAGGTCATCAAAATCATGCCGAAATGGAAATGCAATGCCATCTACTATAATCAGCTGAACCTAAATACACAAGAGGTAACAATGCAAAGTCAACATTCAGTTTCTTAAAATTTACTAAAAATGAGAATGCTAAGGAAATATGAACTAATAGTTAAATTAAATTAACTTTAGTTAGTTAAATTCAACTTGAAATCCAGAATTTCACTTTAACAAGTTATTTTAAGGATTAGTTATGACTTTATACAAGTTAACCATCTATACAACTTTAGATTAATGTAAGAATTGTTAAAAACTGGACTTTATTAGTCAAGTGATTCATTATGCTAAAGATAATAATTCACCTAATCATAATAATAAGAGAAATTGTAACATTAAGCTTTTAACATTGTACTATAATGTTGGAGAAACTGATGTAAGATAGAGATTAGAGAGTTTTTAATATTTTATTTGAGAGGGAGAGATTGTCTGGGGCCAAAACATGATCCAAATCAATCCCAGCAGACTGAACAGGACTTGAAACTCAAAGCATTCAGTAACCAGTGAAGAATTCCAGGGATTTTTTTATAGGGCTCCAGCGATCAGGAGAGACAAAGGGTGGTGGGAGTGGGGTAAGAGCACTGGTGAGCAGGAATTTCCAGGAACAGACCATAAATTTGGTTCTGACAGGTTGGGGGTAAGGACCATAAATTCTTGATAACTTAGGAGGACCTAGGAGCCAGAATGTCTGAAATAGAAGATCTCCCCCTTATCTGAGGTTAAACATTTACAGTTTATGACCCTAGAATAGCCAGCCCTAAGTTATATCAGTCCTAATGTTTAGGAAGGGGGTTGCAACCAGGGGGATTGAGGCAGAACAATTCAAATGAACTGAAACGAGGCAGGACAATCAGGAAACTGAGGCAAAATAATTAAAGAAAATTATGGCATAACAGTACTTATCACATAAATATACCATATTACCATCAAAATACAACTTAGCATTTACTGCTGATTATAGCATATTTGAAGTTTCTGTCCAAAAGATTTCATTCTGTATTGTTTTGTTTTCATAAAATTTTCCAAGACAATATCTCATGAAGATTTAATGAATTTTAAATGTACAATCTTGTTTTACTTGAAATATACCAGAAATTCGTTATAACAATGCAAAAACTTTAGTATAAAGTAGACCTGTCCTTAGCCCCATTCAAATAGGCTGATTGGTAGATAATGGAATATCTGTAACTTCTATCTATGAGAGTTCCAAGGCACTGCACCACTGAAATCTAAAAGGAGATAAGAGTCAGAGAATTCATCCTGCCCAGATCTTTCCTATGTATTTGTCACATTAGAATTTTTGCAATATATATGACAAAACTGATCACCTACTAGATCAGCACTTCAGCACTCTGGGAATGATTGACTCTCTCTAGCTAACTGTGGAAATCAGGGCCAAAGGACCTAACTGTTTGGCGATGATGGGAAAATAACCCTTATTAGCCACTATACAGAAAAAAATAATGATTCAATGGATCTTTAAAGGAGAATGAAGCCCTCATAAGGAAGAAGTCTGTTTGAACCTTTGAGAGTAGTCAAAAAAATGAGTAGTTTTAAAAGAATAAGAACTATTTATTGTTTTATTAGATAGAATAGAATGTTAATCCCAAACTATATTTTAACATAATGTGACCTCTCCCTTATTCAAAATTCTGACGAAAGTTACTACAAATTGTTGTCTGAGGGAATGAAGTTGGAAAGTGGGTGGGATGTGGAAAGAGAAGATATGGCATTTGGGGCAATTCTCTAAGCTAAAAATCCTTGGGCTTAGAATGTGAAATTAAAAAAATATATATGAAAATTGGATTGTGAATATAAGAATACTACAATTTCCAAAGATAAAAATATTTGGGGACTCAAAATGAGTAGAGATAAGGATGGTGGGCATAGAAAAACAAGAATATTTTCAGCTTTGACCTATTCACAAAAAATGATAGCATATGGGATTATCACTGGGGAAAGCATTATCAGTAAAGAAAATGGATCAATCACGCAGCTAGAACAGGTATGAGCCTTACTGTTCTACCTTTTCTTCCTTTCTTCCCTTCTCTCTGTTCAAGCTCTTTCCCTTTCATGTGCCTTCCTTTTATTCCCCTCCTCCTTATGAATGAACTGATATCATAATCATAGATGAGAAGAAACCAGATGCAACCAAGCAGAAATCCTTCACCTGCAGTTATAGTAAATTTTGGGGAAAGACCACAAGAAGTTAACAGTTTGCTCTTGTTCTTCTAACCAGTCTTTATGACTTCCTAGCTGCACTCTTCACATTTGCAATGAGAATTATGCTTCCATTCTGAGTGATGAAATTCCAAAATCCCACAAGCAGATTCCTGCTTAACCTAGAATTTAAAATTATACCACATCATACATTATTATTTGCAATATATAGCATTAATTTAGAATTTTACAGTGGTGATGTAAAGCCAATAAAAACTTTCTAATGGAATATGAACATAAATAAAGCTATTTTGTCCTAATGGAATGGTGCTGTTGTAGTTTTTTAAACAATGATGTCTCTCCTGAAAAGGCAAGTACATTATTTTCTTGATAAGCTTAAAAAGTTCTGGAACAACGACAAATTGTTCTTTTGACCATGCTATGTGAAGCCCTCATAGATTTATAAAAATGAATAGAATAATTGGATTAAAGCTTAAGAATAATATGCACTGCTCAGGAAGAAAAACCAGTATAGCTAGCAACTTTTTCTAAATTGGAGCGCTTAACTTTGTGTGTACTATAGATAATTGTTGGCTGCTCTTTTAACATTTTTGGGGATTTTGTTAACATTTTGTTTTGGGGAAGATCGTAGAATAAGACAGGAAATTGCCTGGCTCTTCCAAATTTCTCCATTAAAAAAAAAGTAAAATAAATGCCTCAAGGTGAATGTTAGAGTGGCAGAAATAATGAAGTCAGGGTAAAGCAGTTATCCAGCCTACGTTGGCTTGGGAAGACTAGAGGAAAGAGCAGACTTCCCAGGAGGTGGTCTGGCTAGACTGAAGTGCAGATACCTCCAGGCAGATGAATCAACAAACAATAAGCCCTGAGGGCAGCAAAGACAATATGGAGGGTCAGACAACTGATCCGGGAAGCTTCCAGGGTTCACTGTTGTGCTGGACAGGGGACCCAGGTGAGCTCCCAGACTGTAGTTGAGAAGCAAGTACATACCAGTGAATAGTTTCAGAGGGGTAAGGGCCCTGATGGAGATGGTCACTCATAGTGGAGTGAGGCCGTGGTTTTGGTTTCAGGGCAGTGTTGAGCTTAGGTTTTCAGGGCAGTGGAAAGGGGGAGGGACAGCAGGGAACAAAAGCTATCTGTCATGACAGCTTTGCAAGGGACATGGTCCTTACAAGGAACAGAGAGAAATACCTTAGATCAGGCTGCTGAACAGAAAAAAAAGAGCACAAAAAATCTGAAGCTTCAGACATTATCCCCCCCACTTCAGAACCTGACTCTCACATGAAGAAAATGACTCTCACATGAAGTTAAAAGTTAAGAAATAAGCTAATAAAAAACGAGAAAGAAAAAGAACACAATCATAAATAGCTACTTTGTTAGAAAAGATTTGGGTTCAAATTCATAGGAAGAATGCAATTTCTACTTAAAAGAAAACTGTAAAATGGTCACAAGCCCAAAAAGAATTCTTAAAATTGCTTTAAAAGGACTTTAAAAATTAAATGAGAGAATCTGAAGGAAAAATTAAGAGTAATTCAAGAAAATTATTTTTAAAAAGTCAACCAATTGGAAAAAGAGATGCAAAAGCTTATGGAAGAAAACAGTTTCTTAAAAATTAGAATTGGTCTGATGGACTTAGCTCTCTTCAACAATGAGATAATTCAAACCAGTTTCAAGTGTTTAGTTTTTGAAGAGAGCCATCTATACTCAGAGAGAGGACTATGGGAACTAAGTATGGTTCACAACATAGCATTTTCATTCTTTTTGTTGTTTGCTTGCATTTTATTTTGGTTCTCTCTCTCCCTCCCTCTTTTTTATTGGTTGGATTTGATTTTTCTTGTGCGGCAAGATAATTGTATAAATACGTACGCATATATTGGATTAAAAAAAAGGAAATGGGCAAGGGAAAGCTAAAGACTTTAGAAAACAGCAATAAATAATAACAAAATAAAAAGGGAAAAATAGAAAAGAATGTGAAACATCTCATTAGAAAAACTACTACCACAGAAAATAAATCAAAAAGGGACAATATAAGAATAGCTGGACTGCTAAAAGTTATAAGCGCAAAAAAAAAAGTTTAAACACCATACTTCAAGAAAATATTGAGGAAAATTACCCTGAAGTTTTAGCAGAATAAAAATTGAAAAAAAAAAAAAAAAAAAGCACTGATCACCACCTGAAAGAAATCCCAAGATGAAACTCACAGGAACATTATAGCTAAGTTTCAAGGACTCCAGATCAAAAAGAAAATATTACAAGCAACCACAAAGAAACAAATGAAATACTGTAAAGCTAAAGTCACACTAACTGAAGATTTGGCAGCTTCTACACTAAAAAGAGCAGAAGGTATAGAACACGATTTTCTGGAGAGCAAAAGAATAACCAAGTTTTTAACCAAGAATAACTCGCCCAGCAAAGCTGAGTTTAATCTTTCATGGGGGAAAAAAAAGACTATTTAATGAATTAAAGGATTTATAGATATTCAACAGGAAAAGATTAGGGCTGAATGAAAAATATGACCTACAAAAATCAAAAGAAACAAAAGAAGTAAATATGAAAGACCAATTATGAGGGATTTAATAAGGTCAAACTAATTTACTTCTTATATGGAAAATGCTATCTTTAACTATTAAAAAATATTATCATTACTACAGTAGTTTGAAAATATATATATATAGAAAGCTTGAGGTTAAAAGTGTGATAGGATGATCCTAAAAAATAAAATTGGCTAGGGAGCGGTAAAATGGAGCAATTATCTTATATGATCTCATACAAGTGAGGAAAGACTGTTAAAATGGAGACCAGGAGAGGCAGTAGAGGACTGATAGTGCTAGAACCTTAGACTCATCAGAACTGGGTTAAAGAGAGAATCACTATAAAGAAGGGAAAGGGACCTGTATGTGCACGAACCTTTGTGGCAGCCCTTTTTGTAGTGGCTAGAAACTGGAAACTGAATGGATGTCCATCAGTTGGAGAATGGCTGAATAAATTGTGGTATATGAAAATTATGGAATATTACTGTTCTGTAAGAAATGACCAACAGGATGATTTCATGAAAGGCCTGAGAGACTTACACGAACTGATGCTGAGTGAAATGAGCAGGACCAGGAGATCATTATATACTTCAACAACAATACTAGATGATGACCAGTTCTGATGGATCAGGCCATCCTCAGCAACAAGATCAACCAAATCATTTCTAATGGAGCAGTAATGAACTGAACTAGCTATGCCCAGAAAAGAACCTGGGAGATGACTAAAACCATTACATTGAATTCCCAATCCCTATATTTATGCCCACCTGCATTTTTGATTTCCTTCACAAGCTAATTGTACAATAATTCAGAGTCTGATTCTTTTTGTACAGCAAAATAATGTTTTGGTCATGTATACTTAGTGTGTATCTAAGTTATATTTTAATATATTTAACATCTACTGGTCATCCTGCCATTTAGGGGAGGGGTGGGGGTAAGAGGTGAAAAATTGGAACAAGAGGTTTGGCAATTGTTAATGCTGTAAAGTTACCCATGTATATATCCTGTAAATAAAAGGCTATTAAATAAAAAAAAAAAAAAAAAAAAGAGAGAGAATCACATGTATTTTTAGAAGAGTATAAAAGTCTGATTAAGAGAGCAAGGGGATATGATAGAAGAATTAATTTTAGAAGAGTATGCAGATCAAGAAATAAAAGAGTAAGGGAAGAAGACAAGGAAGGGATTCTTTGAAGAATGGCAGATTAGGGAGGTAGTGTTCAGAAGTAAATTAGATGTTTAAGGAGGACTAGAGTAAAAAAGAGAGGGAGAAAAAAAGGTAAGAGAAATAGGGTGGCGGCAAATAAATATACAGCTTAGTAATTACAATTCTGGATGTGAATGGCTTGAATTTACCTATAAAATAGAAATGGGTAGCAGAATTGATTAAAAACCAGAGTCTGGGGGATAGGCAGCCGAGCGGGCCGGGCAGCGATGGCGGAGGCTGGCGGCGATGATGGCCGCTGCGTCTGGCTCAGTGCCGATAGGACGCAGGCACTGCTGGCCGACGGGACACGCTGCTCTTTGACTGCGACGGGCGGTTGTGGCGGGGAGACCCGCGTTCGGGCGCTGCCTGAGGGCTCTGATTGCCATGGGCTGGGCAAGTGGCTGGGCTTGTGACCAACAACAGCAGCAAGACCAGCGAGGCCTACGCCGAGAAGCTGAAGCTCCTGGCTTTGCGTCCCGCTGGGCCCGCGCCGCCTCAGGTGTTGGCACAGCCTAGCGCCGCTCTACCTCCGCAGCGCCTGAGGCGCGGGTCCTGGCCAAGGCCTACGGCTGGGCAGCCCGGCCCTGGCCGCCGAGCTGAGGCCGTGTATCGCGAGCGTGCCAACCTTGCAGGGCGCCGGTCCTGGGACTGGCTGGCGGAGCCTTTGAGCCTAAGCGTGCAGTGGTGGTGGCTTCGACCCCACTTCAGCTACGCAGAGCTGACCAAGGCGGTGCGCTACTCCAACAACCGGCTGCCTCCTCGGGCACCAACATGGACAACCGGTCCCGCTTGGAGGGCGGAAGCTCATTGCCGGTACGCTGTCTGGTCCGAAGCGGTGGAGATACGCTCCAGGGCAGGCGGAGATCAGGTAAGCCCAGCAGATTCATCTTCGATTGTGTGCCATGAGTTCGCCTCAACCTGACCGCACGCCATGGTGGGAGACCGTCTAGACACAGACATCCTCCTGGGGTTACCTGTGGCCTCAAGACCATCTTGACTTTACCGGGTCTCCAGCCTGAGGATGTGAAAGGCAATCAGCAAAGTGACTGTTCTTCTAGGAACAAATGGTTCTTGATTTCTATGTCGACAGCTATAGCCATTATACCAGCTCTTGAAGATTAGAGAGTTACAGTTCTTTAATTCTCCAAAATAAAAAATAAAAATCAGTTACCTTAATTAATGGTTTTGAGCATGTACTCGTCTAGAGGAGTACAAAGAATGTATTGGAATTTTAAAAATCTTAGTTTGTAAACTCTGCAATTGAGCTGGGGAGGGGGGGGGGGGTCGAGCAGAGGGGATGATTTTGTTTACAAATTTCCTCTATTTTAAGATGCACTTTGAAAAGGAGAGAAACATTGTAGTGGCTCCTGACTGTATTTTGTTGGGAGGGAGGGCCCACCGCAATGCCTGCCTCCCAGGGATTCAGCTAACTTCAGAGTTGTAACTGAAGCTGCAGAGTTAGGAAAGGGAGAGTATATCAGACTTGTGTTTAAATTTATCTTTCAGAAATATCTGAAATTCAAAGTTTATTCAGGGATAAGCCTTTTTTCAGGCAGGGAGGTGGGGCTATTTTGTGATTTCTGAGAACTGATAGAAACCAAACTAGGCCGGACCTCAACACCTTTTTGTCCTTGGCGAGCCTCGGCTTAGAGAGGCCTTTGCCTTAGTGTTGCCAAGACTTGGGGAAGGAGGAGGGCACATTCCCATTTGGAAACCCTTCATTAAGGTTCTGTTCCCATTTCTTACCCCTCCCCTTTCAATTCAACTGCACTCTGATTGATGTCACAAATGGGCATTTGTTGCATTTCAAACTCGGGGCCCTTGGGCCTTGCCTTGCCTCCATCCAGATGTATCTGTAAAATCTCAGGATAACTCAGAAAACCTGAGGACGTCTCAATCCATCTTCAATATTTATTTAAAATATTAAGTGAAGTTTATTATATAGAACAGTTTTATGAAGTGCGTGCTAGAGAGAATGTAAATGGTGTCCACTTTACCCAGTCTCCTTGTTTTAGTACCGCTGTTTAGTGAACTGAAAGTGGATATTGGTACCAAAAACTTATTTTTTTACTTTTGAACAACTTTGTAAAGTGGTGGAATTAAATCTTAATGTATTACTTGGTTGTTCCTCATGTCCTAAGAAGAATATTTTAAGGATTTCAAATACTTGCTTAGGACATGTGCTGGCAGTGCTTCTGTGGGTGGTGAAAGAGCTTCAGGTTCTCCTTAGGCAGGCCAGGCTTTGACTCTCATTAAAGAGAAGCTTAGAGCCCTGACAAAGGTGCCTCATCTTAAGGAACAACTTGCATAACTGCACCTGTGTCTGGTAGTGGGAACAGCCAGGGATGGTGGGGTCCTTGTAAGCAGAAGGCCAAAGCAGTGTAAGGCTGTACATGGAGCTTTGCAGTCTATGAGACCAAGACACACACAGCATACTACCTGGGTTTAGATGCCAGGAATGTAAATTTTGTCACCTGCCCTAAACAAGGGCAATGGAGATACTTAGTGCCTATAGAAGCTGGAAATATGCACACCATTTGGAGCTTCCTGTGGAGGCTGAAAGGGCATCCTCTGGCTTCTGATCTTTCCTGGGCCATAGGGCACCATGGAAATATGGTTCTGTACTAGAAAAGCTGATAGAAAAACTCTCCAAACAGTGCTAATGGGGTTGCACAGCATGATGGTAGGACTTCACAGGAAAATTCACACTTGCCCATGGATGGATGTTCCCATAAGCAATAAATACACAGGACTTACACCTGTCTCTTCAGCTTCTTCCATAGTCTCAGCTACAGACAGTAAGTAGGTACTGTTCTTTGGCACTGTCAGCTGTGTCTGCCATGCATCCCAGTTTTCCTCTCCATGTGATTTACAGAAAGTAAATTTTTGTGGTTCAAAAGCATGGCTCTGCCAAATCAGGTCAAGGGTTCTTAACAATATTAAGAGTGTTACAACCCAAAGTCTAAAGTAGAGGGAGTAGGTATATCATATTGCCTGTTTGGGTTAGTTTTCTAGGTCAGAAGCCTCAGACCCTTGGTTGTCCTACCTGCCATGGAACTGTACTGGTGAAATGTTTGTGAATCTTCCATGCCCTTTGGGGTTCATCCCACTGTATTTACCTGAATTCATATTAAACTTACAAACCTGCTCAGAAAAAAAAAAAAAAAAAAAAAAAAAAAAAAAAAACCAGAGTCTGACAATATGTCATTTATAAAAAATACATTTAAAAATAAGAGATACATATAGAGTATAAATAAAGAGCTGGGTATAATTTATTATACTTTAGCTAATGTAAAAGAAGTAGGGGTAGCAATCATGATCTCAGACAAAATTAAAGCTAAAAGGATTTAATCAAAAGAAATACACAGGGAAACTATATTATCTCCAAAAAGTTTCAAATATAATAAAGTAAAATCAATACTATACCTATATACCAAATGCTATAGTAGCCAATTTTTAAAAGAAAAAGCTAAATGAATTTTAGGTGAAAATAGAGTTCAAAACTATAACCTTTTCCTCTAGGAATAGAAAATGAAAGAAATCAAGAAGCTGAATAGCTTCTGAATAGAATCTTAGATAAGCTAGATATGATAGCTAGCTGAAGAGAAGAGAAAGAAATACCTTTTTCTTAGCAGTCCATAGTACTATAAAACTGGCCACATATCAAGGCATAAAAGCTTTATAGTTAAATAAAGAAAAGCAACAATATTAAATACATCCTTTTCAGATGAAAATGCAATGGTTCTTGGACCATGGAAATATTGATCAAAAATAAAATGAAGAGTAAATAACCTAATTGTAAAGAGAACAAGCTATAGAAATAAAAAATTTTACAAAGAGAATGATAATGATAAAATAATATACCAAAACCTATAGGATGCAGCAAAAGCAGTAAACAGAAGAAAACTTGTATCTCTAAATACTTAAATCAATAAAAGAGAGAAAGAGAAGACCAATGAATTGGGTACACAATTTTTAAAAAAAGAGCAAATTTAGAATTCCCCATTAAATACAAATTAAAGGTGAGATTAAAAAAACTGAATATAAAAAAACCAATGAACTAATAAAACTAGAAGCTGGTTTTATGAAAAACAACAACAAAATAGATGAACTATTGCTTAATATAATTTTAAAAAGAGAAGAAAACCAAATTACTAGTAGCAAAAATAAAAAGGTAAATATATCACTAATAAAAATTAAATCAAAGCAGTTATCAGTAATTTTGGCCAATTATATGCCAATAAATTTAACAATTTAAGAAACATGGGAGAGTATGTATAAAAATATAAATTGCTTAGCCTAACCAAAGAGGAAATAGAATATCTAAATAAATTTATTTTAGAAAAAGAAACCGAATAAGCCATCAATGAGCTTCTTAAGAAAAAGTATCAGGACCAAATGGGTTTGGTTTACAAGTGAATTCTACCAAACATTTAAAGATCAACTAATTCTAATATTAAATTAAATGAATAAATCAAATGAAGGTGGCCTAGCTGTACCTGATCTAAAACTATATTATAAAGCAGCAGTCACCAAAACCATTTGGTATCGGCTAAGAAACAGATAAGCTGATCAGTGGAATAGGTTAGGTTCACAAGACAAAATAGTCAACTATAGCAATCTAGTGTTTGACAAACCCAAAGATCCTAACTTCTGGGATAAGAATTCATTATTTGACAAAAACTGCTAGGAAAATTGGAAATTAGTATGGCAGAAATTAGGCATGGATCCACACTTAACACCATATACCAAGATAAGATCAAAATGGGTCCATGATTTAGGCATAAAGAATGAGATTATAAATAAATTAGAGGAACATAGGATAATTTATCTCTCAGACTTGTGGAGGAGGAAGAAATTTGTGACCAAAGATGAACTAGAGACCATTATTGATCACAAAATAGAAAATTTTGATTACATCAAATTAAAAAGCCTTTGTACAAACAAAACTAATGCAAACAAGATTAGAAGGGAAGCAACAAACTGGGAAAACATCTTCACAGTTAAAGGTTCTGATAAAGGCCTCATTTCCAAAATACATAGAGAATTGACTCTAACTTATAAGAAATCAAGCCATTCTCCAATTGATAAATGGTCAAAAGATATGAACAGACAATTTTCAGATGATGAAATTGAAACTATTTCCACTCATATGAAAGAGTGTTCCAAATCACTATTGATCAGAGAAATGCAAATTAAGACAACTCTGAGATACCAGTACACACCTGTCAGATTGGCTAAGATGACAGGAAAAAATAATGATGAATGTTGGAGGGGATGCAGGAAAACTGGGACATTGAAGCATTGTTGGTGGAGTTGTGAACGAATCCAATGATTCTGGAGAGCAATCTTGAATTATGCCCAAAAAGTTATCAAACTGTACGTACCCTTTGATCCAGCAGGGCTACTACTGGGCTTATAACCCAAAGAGATACTAAAGAAGGGAAAGGGACCTGTATGTGCCAAAATGTTTGTGGCAGTCCTGTTTGTAATGGCTAGAAACTGGAAAATGAATGGATGCCCATCAATTGGAGAATGATTGAGTAAATTGTGGTATATGAATGTTATGGAATATTATTGTTCTGTAAGAAACGACCAGCAGGATGAATATAGAGAAGCTTGAGAGACTTATATGAACTGATGCTAAGTGAAATGAGCAGAACCAGGAGATCATTACATACTTCAACAACGATATTGTATGAGGATGTATTCTGATGGAGGTGAATTTCTTTGACAAAGAGAAGATCTAACTCAGTTTCAATTGATCAATGATGGAAAGAAGCAGCTACACCCAAAGAAAGAACACTGGGAAAGGAATGCAAACTGTTTGCATTTTTGTTTTTCTTCCTGGGTTATTTTTACCTTCTGAATCCAATTCTTCCTGTGCAACAAGAGAACTGTTCGGTTCTGCACACATATATTGTATCTAGGACATACTGTGACATATTTAACATGTACAGGACTGCTTGCCATCTGGGGGAGGGGAGTGGAGGGAGGGAGGGGAAAAATCGGAACAGAAGTGAGTGCAAGAAATAATGTTATAAAAATTACCCTGGCATGGGTTCTGTCAACAAAAAGTTATAATTATTAAAAAAAGAAAAAAAAATAAATTACTTGCAATAGTAGGCCAAGAAAGACTCCTACCAAAGTCCTTTTAAGAAATAAATATGGTGCTGAAACCTAAACCAGGAAAAGCAAAAATAAAGAAAATTACAGATCAATTTCACTGATAAAAATGTATCCAAAATTTAAAATAAAATACTAACTAGGAGACTACAATATATCACAAAGATTGTGTTGTGGCCAAGTAGGATTTATATCAGGAATGCAGAAATAGTTTAACATAAAAAAAAACTATACATAATCTAATACATCAATAACAAAAGTCATGATTATGCCAATAGATATAGAAGTCTTTTAATGAAATACAATACTCATTCCCATTAAAAACACTTGAAAGAATAGATATAAATTACAAATGAAATAAAATGCTTAAAATTATACTATGTACCTAAAACAATCAGCAAGAGCTATTCATAATGGTGAAGAGCAAGAACTCCAGAGATTCTACTAAAAAGCTATTAGAAATAATCCACAACTTTAGCAAAGTTGCAGGATACAAAATAAACCCACATAAGTCATCAGCATTCTTATATATCACTAACAAAATCCAACAGCTAGAGATGCAAAGAGAAATTCCATTTAAAGTAACGGCCAATAGTATAAAATATTTGGAAATCTATCTACCAAGGGAAAGTCAGGAACTATATGAGCAAAACTATAAAACACTTTCCACACAAATAAAGTCAGATCTAACCAATTGGAAAAACATTAAGTGCTCTTGCATAGGTCAAGCAAATATAATAAAGATGACAACACTACCTAAACTAATCTATTTACTTAGTGCTATACACCAATCAGACTCCCAAAAAACTATTTTAAAGACCTAGAAAAAAATAACAACAAAATTCATCTGGAAGAACAAAAGGTCAAGACTTTCAAGAGAACTAATGAAAAAAAAAATCAAATGAAGGTGGCCTAGTTATACCAGATCTAAAACTATATTATAAAACAGAGGTCACCAAAACCATTTGGTATTGGCTAAGAAATAGACTTAGTTGATCAGTGGAATATAGGTTAGATTCACAGGACAAAATAGTCAATAACTATGATAATCTAGAGTTTGACAAATCCAAAGACCCCAGCTTTGGGGATAAGAATTCACTGTTTGACAAAAACTGCTGGGAAAATTGGAAATTAGCATGGCAGAAACTAGGCATTGACCCAAACTTAACACCGTACACCAAGATAAAGTCAAAATGGGTTCATGATCTAGGCATAAAGAATAAGATTATAAATAAATTAGAAGAACATAGGATAGTTTACCTCTCAGACCTGTGGAGAAGGAAGGAATTTGTGACCAAAGATGAATTAGAGATGATCACAAAATAGAAAATTTTGATTATATCAAATTAAAAAGTTTTTGTACAAACAAAACTAATGCAGACAAGATTAGAAGGGAAGCAATAAACTGGAAAAACATTTTTACAATCAAAGGTTCTGATAAAGGCCTCATTTCCAAAATATATGGAGAATTTACTCTCATTTATAAGAAATCAAACCATTCTCCAATTGATAAATGGTCAAAGAATATGAACAGACAATTTTCAAATGAAGAAATTGAAACTATATGTAGTCATATGAAAAGATGTTCCAAATCACTATTGATCAGAGAAATGCAAATTAAGACAACTCTCAGATACCACTATACACCTCTCAGATTGGCAAGGATGACAGGAAAAAATAATGATAAATGTTGGAGGGGATGTGGGAAAACTGGGACACTGATACATTGTTGGTGGAATTGTGAATACATTCAGCTATTCTGGAGAGCAATTTGGAACTATGCTCAAAAAGTTATCGAACTGTACATACCTTTGATCCAGCAGTGTTGCTGCTGGGCTTACATCCCAAAGAGATCTTAAAGAAGGGAAAGGGACCTGTATGTGCAAAAATGTTTGTGGCAGCCCTTTTCATAGTGCCTAGAAACTGGAAATTGATTGGATGCCTACCAAGTGGAGAATGGCTGAATAAATTGTGGTATATGAATGTTATGGAATATTATTGTTCTGTAAGAAATGACCAGCAGGATGAATACAGAGGCTTAGAGAGACTCACATGAACTGATGCTAAATGAAATGAGCAGAAGCAGGAGATCAATATACACTTCAACAACAATACTAGATGATGATCAATTCTGAGGGACATAGCTCTCTTCAGCAATGAGAGGATACAAATAAGTTCCAATTGATCAGTAATGAACAGAACCAGCTGCACCCAGAAAAAGAACACTGGGAAATGAGTATGGACCACAACGTAGCATTTACATTCTATATGTTATTGTCTGCTTCCATTTTTGTTTTCCTTCTCAGGTTATTTTTACTTTATTTCTAAGTCCGATTTTTCTTGTGCAGCAAAATAACTGTATGGATGTGTGTGTGTGTGTGTGTGTGTGTGTTGTGTTTAACATATACTTTAACATATTTAACATGTATTGGTCTACCTGCCATCTAGAGAAGGGGGTAGGGGGAAGGAGGGGAAAAGATGGAACAGAAGGTTTTGCAAGGGTCAGTGCTGAAAAATTACCCCTGCATATAACTTGTAAATAAAAAACTATAATAATAAAAAAAATTCTAATCATTCTGCCACCTAAAAAAATGCTATCAATAGCAATAAGAGAAAAAAAAGAGAAATTGAAGTAATCAGAACAGAAAGTGAGATTATAAAAATATCTTTTTGCAAATGATATAATATACTTAGAAAATCCTAGAAATTAAAAAGCTAGCTGGAAACTTAATTTTAGCAAAGTTCCAGGCCATAAAATAAACCCACATAAATAATCAGTATTCCTACACATATCATAAATAAAACTCTGCAAGAAGAGCCAGAAAAAGAAATTGCATTTAAAGTAACTATGGAAAATATAAAATAATTGAGAATCCACCTGCCAAGGCAAGCCCTGGCACTACAGGAAACATAATTATAAAATATTTTCTATACAAATAAGGTCAGATTTAAATAACTGGAAAATTATTAATTGTTCATCACTGAGCAGGGACAAAATAATAAAAATAACAATTCTACCTACACTATGGCACCCCTTACAATTAAATTTAAATGAAATGAAATTTTAAAATTATTTTACTGGGTTAGAAATAAAATTCATCTGGAAGAACAAAAGATCAAGAAAATCGAAGGAATTAATGAAAAAAAATTTTAAAGGAAGGAATATTAGCAGTATCAGATGTTAAACTGTAATTATCAAAAACTATCTGGAACTAAGAAATAAAAAGATGGATCAATAGAACAAAACAGTACAATACACAGTAGTTAATGATTATAGTAACTTTCTATTCAACAAATATTCAACAAGACTTAAGCTTGTAGGAAAGGAACTCACTATTTGACAAAAATTGTAAGGAAAACTGGAAAGTAGACTGGCAGATGGACCATTATCTTATACCATTTACCAAGACAAGGTTGAAATGGATATATGATCTAGATATAAAGGGAGATTTTCTTGATATCAGAAGAACATGGAACATATTACCTATTAGATTTATGGATAGAAGAACAACCTATCAATAAATATAGTGATAAAGATAAAAGAGATAAAAAGAGAACATTGTGAAATGAAGAATGAATAATTTTGATCACATTAAATTAAAAGATTTGTACAAATAAACTAATGTGGCCAACATTAGATGGAAAACCAAAAAACTGGGTAAAAATTCTTATAGACAGTTTCTCAGATAAAGGTCTAATATCTCAAATATATTAGAGAACTCTGACAAATTTATAATACAAGTCATTCTTTAATTGATATGATCAAAGGAATCAAAAGATATGAAGTTTTTTTTTAAATGAAGAAGTCAAAGACATATACTGATTAGAAAAATTCAAACTAAAACACCTCTGAGATATCAGCCCACACTTACCAGATTCGCTATAACAACAAAAAGGAAAAATGACAAACGTTGGAGGGGAATGTATAGAACTGTGAACTAATCTAACCATGTGGGAAAGCAATCTGAAATTATATCTGAAGAGTTTTATAAAGCTGTGTTCTACCTTTTGACCCAGCAATAGCATTATTAAGTCTGCTTCCTAAGGTGATCAGGGAAAAAAAAGAACCCATATGTTCTAAAATATTTATAGCAGCTACCTGTGTAGTGGCAACAATTGAAAACTGAGGGGATCCCATTGAAAATGGCTGAACAAGATACGGCATGTGGTTGTGACAGAACACTATTGTGGTATAAGAAATGATGAGTATGTTCTCTAATTGATGAAAGCTCAAAGTACATGAAGAAAGTTTGCAGATAAAGAAATTAAAGCTATCTATAGTCATGAAGAAAAATGCTATAAATCATTATTGTTCAGAGAAAAACAAATTAAAACAACTCTGTGTTGTTGAAGATGACGTAGAAAACAAATGGAATACCTCTGTGCTATAAGAAATAATGAGCAGGCAGATTTCAGAAAAAGTTGAAATTATATGATCTGATGCTGAGTGAACAAAATCAGCAGAACATTGTGCACAGTACAGCAACACTGTGTGATGATCAACTGATAGACTTAGCTCAGTGATCCAAATACAGCAAAATACAGTGATCCAAAATAATTCCAAAAATCTTGAGAGAAAATACTATCTACATCCAGAGAAAGAACTATGGACTCTGAATGCAAATTGCAGCACACTATTTTCTCTTTAAAAATTTTTTTTTGTGTGTGTTTTTTTCTTTGTAGTTTTTCCCTTTTGTTCTGATTCTTCCTTCACAACAAGTCTAATATGGAAATATGTTTAACATGATTGCACATGTATAATCTATATCAGATAGCTTGCTCTCTTTGGGGAGGACAGAAAAAAGGAGAAGAAAACTGAAGGTCCAAAACTATTTTCATATGTAATTGATTGGAAAAAAATAAAATACTATTAAGTACAAGAGAAAAAAAAAGAAATGATGAGCAAGATGATTTTAGAAAAACATGGAAAGATTTGCATGAAATAATGAAGAGTAAAATGAGCAGAACCAAGAAAATATTGTATATTGCTTAAAAAATAACTGTCAACAACTAAGTTTTTCTAAGTATTATAAATACCCAAATTAACTACAAAGGATTGAGGAAGGAAGATATTATCTATCTCCAGAGAAAGAACTGATAAACAAAAGTATGCACACTCGAGAATGAGAGAGAGAGAGAGAGAGAAAGAGAGAGAGAGAGTGTGTGTGTGTGTGGGGTATTACACACATATCCACACTCCTATGTTAAATGATGGCCTTCTTGAACATGGTATAGGAAGAGAAGCAGTTTAGAATTTAAAATAAATAATGTAATAATTTTCTTTATAACTAAATAAATACTTTTTTAAAAGGCTTTATGTCAACAACCAGAGCAAAATAAAGTAATTTATAGGTTCTAACTACTTTATACCTTAGCAATTAATTCCACATCACTTTTTGTGGCTAGTGCATGCAAAATGGTGGGATTCTGGAAAAATGCTGCTTTTTACATTCTTGGATTTGCTAGGTATCCACAAAATTAACAGCAAAGGAGAAAGCAAGAAAGCCTAACTCTATGAAAACATTGAGAGATAGTAGGGACAGCTTGCATTTAGGCATTACAACACCCCACAGCTTTTTAAACAAATGCTAAATCACTTAGCCTTACTGAGTTGGACTTTGGGAAAAAAGACAAGTTTGTCTTAGGCCTTTTTGCTCTAAGGCATAACCAGTCAAAATGCAGTTTCCAAAGTATATTGAATTAGATCCTCATTGTATTCCCTATCTAAATAGAAGGCAGTTTCTAAAGTATATTGTCCTACATGGCCACCTGCACCAATCATAGATTCTAATTGGGCAAGGAATAGAAGGGAGGAAGGAAGGCTTTCCCTCAATCTATGAATAGAAGAAGCATTTTTAAAAGTGTTAATTTACAGAACATATACTTCTCCATAATTATGGCAATACAGTAAACCTATTTTTGCACAAAATACCTCATGAGGCAAAATGATGATGTGACTATTATTAAGTAGTAAATAAATGAAAAAAGGGAAATAGTTGTGGGGGTGACAAGAGAGAAGGCAAAGGAGGAAATTGTGAATAATTAAGTGGTTTACATGATTCAGAACAAAAATACTAAATGTTTAGATGGTGGTGAGGGGGGAAAAGAAAAAAATGTTCTGACAACCTAAAAGAATTAAGAAAGATTGCTTTTATCTTAATTTCTCTATGCTATGGTCTGTGATTTTTAAACATATCCAAAGGTTTCATACCTTTGAATGTTCCAAAAGGAAGTCTGGAAGGAGATGAACTTGTGCCAGCAGCTCCGTATAGTTGTGACAACGAAAATAATAGATATGGGAGAGTATGCTTTCTAGGGAGAAGTTCTCCAATGCTTTTTGATGCTCTGAAACAAACCACAATAGGTTCTCAGATTGATTTATTTATAATCTCTTACTATCCTGATGATGGTGGGAAGATAATAAATTCAATAGCAAGTAAGAAAAGAGGTTCTATCTCCTATTAAATTCTAAAAAGTTCTAAAAATCCAAACACTGAGGACTCTTGGTTTCTCTGGATTATGATAGTAATTTGTTAGAATACCTAACTTCAAGTCACATATTGGAGTTCTATTTTCAGCTTTGCTACTGACTTCTGAAAAAAATTCACTTAATGTCTGTAATCGACCTGTCTATCACATTTTTAAGAGGTAGGGCAAAATCTATACTGTGTCCATACTTTAAGACCTGGGTTTCAGCCCTGGCTCAACCACTCACAGGAAGGAAAAAATAGAAAAGGGACACTAGCAAGAAATTTGGGCATGGAAATTTTGATGGCCTGGAGCATGGGAAAGTTGCCCATTTAATGCCAACTTCAGCTGGAGTTCTCCAGACTAAGGAGAGACAGCTCACATATATATAAATCTTTCCCCCTTACTCCAGCTTATTTGAGGAAAAATAAGTGACTTAGGAAAAGTACTCATTTATGTCAAAAAATCTAAATTGGGGAAAGGGAAGAGAAGCCATTTAAAAACCATTAATTTACTTCACAACTAATTTAAGAATTGGCAGATAAACATAATTATTTTTAATTACAACTACATGTAGACTCTAGAGAACTCATTTACTTTCATCTTCTTTCATACTTAAGAAAAGAACATTGTTTCAAAACTCACCTTCTTCTAAGTGTGATCCTGCAATAAGGTGAAGATGCTGAACACAGGCTCTGGCAAGATCTACCACTCTGTCAACCATAAAACTTCCTTCTGTGTCAAGGAATACAGCTTCACCTGCTACTCCTCCAAAACATTCTGGTATTTGTACATCTACTGCCAATTGCATGCTGTGAAAAGAAACAAAAGTCAAAAGAAGTGTGTTACTCATGACCCATGACCATTAGACATTATGTTCAGCCTAAGGAAGAGGCAGATTTGTACATTTCAAGCTCAGGGAAGGGTAAGCTTGACCCTGGCAACTGGATTCCCTTTGGGTTAGCTGGGCGGCCAGATTGGGGCAAAGTAGAAGTTTTAACTTTATCTCTTTTAAATTTACTCTACTAGGGGCTACAGGGCATAGCTTTATTTCTGGCTGGCATCATACCAAAACAAATTTATTTTAACATAAAAATGAGATTTTTTTAAGAATAAAGTAAAATCTTTCCTAAACAACATTTAGAGTTAAACAGAGAATAATTTTTGTATTAATGAAAAAAATGTATTATTTACTATAAGCCAAGTATAACTGTTAAGCACTAGGGAAACAAATATAAAAAAGAGAGTTTTTGACCTCAAGAGCTTATATTCTGTTCTAGAATTAAAATTGCATTCTAATTCTACTATTCTAACACACGATGGGCACTTTAGTCAGGACCGTTATTGGGATGGTGAATGGACCACGTAGAGTAAATAAATGGCTGACTTCATCTAGGAACAACAGAGTTGATTTGATCATAGTTCATGAGTGAGGGAAAGGATCAAAGAGGTTGGCAACAAGAAAATGGTCAAAGAGGTAGGAAGTATAATAGATAGTGGCTCAGGCTTTCTGAAAAAGAGGTTCAGGGAAAGGTAGTCCCCAAAATAATAGCTATATCAGCTCTGAATAGTATGATTACAGGTGGGGTGAACAGTTGGTTAGGAAGTGGTATTAAATAACATTTGGTAGGAAGTTGAAGAAAAGAACTTGTGATTTCATTGGCATGGAAACACCCTCACCAATGAGATCAAGACTGTCAGGTACAACTTGGGATTTACCTGGGAACATCGATAGGTCTGTATGATAGTGCAGGTAGAACTTGAAGCCAAGATTGAGCCTTTACTATACCACATTATCCTATATCTTTATATATTCATGAAAAATACTAAAATGGCATAAATACAAATTAATGATGTTAAGGACAGACCCCTAACTTTTAAAAGATGATATAACGAGGGATAATTCCTATGCATTTCTTACATGTTTTCTCTTCCATCAGACTGTGAGATCCTTGAGGGAAAGGACTATTTGTTCTTTGCCTTTCTTTATATCCCCACAGATTAGCACAGGGCCTAGAACATAGCAAGCACTTATTAAACATTAGCTGATTGAATAATTGAACATTTTTTTCCTAGAAAAGATGCCTTGATAATTCCATAGATTTGTGAAGGAGAGAACCATCTGCATCCAGAGAGATAGGGACTGAATGTGGATCACAACATAGTATTTTCACTCTTACTGCTGCTGTTGTTTGCTTTCTCATTTTCCCCCCTTTTGATTTGATTTTTTTGTGCAGAGGGATAAATGTGGAGATGTGTTTAGAAGAATTGCACATATTTAACCTATATTGGATTGCTTGCGACTACAAGGAGTGAGGAAGGTAGAGAGGGGAAAATATTTTGAACACAAAGTTTTGCAAGGGTGAATATTTAAAAACTATCTTCGTATGTATTTTGAAAAAAAAAAAAAGCTATTATTATTTTTAAAAAGGAAAAAAAGATGCCTTGAGTGTACTGCCTCACAGAATATTGGGCTGTTTCCAACAATGCTAAAATTCACTAAGGCATTTCTTATACTAAAACAAAAATGTATATTTATCAAGATGGGCTTCTTTGGTAATGGAAAAAAATGAGTAACCTCTTTTTGTTTTTATAAATCACAGATATAAAAACTTGTAGATTTTAAAAAACATTTTTTTTTCAGAACACAGACCTATAATTAAGAAGCCCCTTTAGATAACTTTACATGTTACTATGCACATTTTTAAAAAGTGACATTTTTCTTTTACCATAACTGTGTTTTCCCAACACCTGGTGCACCACAGATCTCTGTTGTTTTGGTTAGGGGTATTCCACCCCCCATAATATTATCCAGCGCTGAACAAAAGGTAATTATAAAGCCCTGGGTGTGCTCTTGCTCAAGAAGTTCCAATGCTGTACATTTCTTGCCTAATGCAGATACAGAAGCATATCTTGACATATCTGTGGGGTTTTCCCGCCTTATTATTTGCAGGGTTTCCAAAGCCTCCTCTTTAGAGATCCCAATTTCTGAAAGTTAAAAGAAAATTAAATATAATTTTAAAAAAAGACTTTAAGACAGAGTAAAATAACAGTTTGTAAAATAATAATGTATTTGTTTTCCTTTCCTTTATTTATATACATATATGAAAAAATATGTATAATGAACCTAGATCATATCTTTCACTTAAAATTATCACCCTATTATATGCCACAATAAATATTAGTTATATGATATTAGTAAAATCATATCATAAAAAATTAGAAGAGAAGTTGATTGTCTACCTCGGCAGAAGATGTAATAAGAGATAGAGGTAACTGAAGAATATAAAATGGATAACTTTGATTACATGAAACTGTGCTTTTGTACAAACAAAATTAAAGCACATAGGATAAAAAGGGAAGTGGTCAAATTGGAAATTTTCTTTGTATAAAATTTTTCTGATAAAGGTTTGTGTGTCCTAAATACATAAATAAAGGTAAGACTACACGTCAATCCCTAATAGATAAGTAGTCAAAAGATATAAAAGTTTTCATAAGAACTGCAAACTATTAACCATGTGAAATAATACTCTGAATCACTAGTATAATAGAGAAATGCTAATCTGAAGCTTCACCTTATACCACACAAATTGGAAAAGAGAAAAAAATTAATTATATTGGAGGGGTTTTAAGAAGATAGGATCTTAAGAGCGTTGTTGGTGAAGCTATGAATCAGTACAATTACTTGGAAAGTAATTTGGATCATTCAAATAATGTGCCTAAAATTTTCTTCACTTTTGTGCCAGACAATCTACTTCTAGGCTTTTTTTTACCCCAAGGATGTCATTTAATAAAAAGACAGGCCCCATATATACCAAAATATTTAGAGTAGCCATTTTTGTGACAACAAAAAATCAAAAACAAAGTAGATGCCTATTGATTGGGGGTGATTAAACAAGCTGTGGAACAGGAATTTTACTGTATGTTACTGTTGGAATGGAATGTTACTGTAATATAACAAACAATAAATATGATTATCTCAGAAAAGCCTAAAAATATTTTCACAATCTGATCCAGAATGAAATAATCAGAGACAAGAAAACAATATATACAGTGACTAAAACAATATAAATGGAAACAACCACAGAACGATCGAAAAGTGAATGTTGAGAAAATGTAAAGAACAATTACAACTCCAAAGAAGAGATTTAAGACACTCCCTTCCCCAGCCCTTGATAGGAGTAATAATCTGCAAGTTTGGAACAATGCACATTTTTAAACACTTTTTTGATATGTTTATCAATTTTGCTTATTTTCTTTTTTATTTGTTTAAAAAAACTATGTCATATGGAAGGCTTTCTGGGAGAAAAAGGGGGGATTCTGAGGGAATGGTCCTGTAGAAAAAAAGTGAAAGAAATTAATAAAAAATATATAGACATTATAATATTTAATGTCACCAAACATTTTATTACATATTTTAAATATATTTGTGTTATAATTCCTTAATGTTCAGGGAGAGTGTCAAATGATTTATTACTGTTTTCCAGATCTTACATAAATAAGAACAAGAGGGACAAGCCATCTCTCCTACCCCAATAATGGGTCTCTTGTCTCCCCCTGCTGGTCAAATTATTTTAGGACTACTTTGTTTCAACATGTTTCCCAAATCCCCCTCCCACTCCTCCAAGGTATCTTTCATCTTCGTAATACAAGATCAATTATGAGGTTGCATGCACATCTCATAAGAGTAGCAATAATGTATACTAATTCAAGTTATGAATTAGAATCTTGATTTTGCTATTTACTAAACTTGGCTTTCACTTAATTACCTGGGCTTTGGCTTCATCTATAAAGTGGGGATACTAATACCTAGCCTACTTCAAATAAGAATAGTACTTACTTCTTGAAGTGTAAAATTGAACTAATTAAATATGTATGAGGTCCATTAGGATGAGGAAATAATACGGCACTGAGTGATCTTGAAGAACATTAATGGGGCTGCACATATCTTTGTAAGGTTAGTGTCATCACTAAGTTCATCAGCAGAGAATATCTCTCCTAGCCCCAGCTCACATACTACACAAAATCATGTTATCAATAGTCTTTTAATAATCTTAGACTGTTATGTTTTCCATATATGCTGAGACTGTCCACTTGATATCATCTAATAGCAAAAAGAGAAATAGTCAAGCTTGAGAACTTAGTGGTAGCAAAGCAGGAATTAAGGTATTTGAAGGAATTCCAGGCACAGAAACTATAAAAGTATAAGTTTATGTCTGGCATTTTTGAGTAGAATTTTCATTCAATCCAGAAGCCCTATTAACAGGCCAACTGTACCAGCTGATGATTTTCTTGACATGATTAAAACAGCCAAACAGCCCTCAATGTCAAATCTACCATGAAATGATTCAGATGGGCATTTCAGCAATCGACAGCATAAACAGAATCGCTAAGAGACCTAAAATTCCCATCTTCTATGCTACTGGCTTATCCCACAATGAGGTATTACAGTTCAGATCTGTCATCACTCGTACTTGTTTAAAAAAAAAAAAAAAAAAAAAGAATAAATCCAAAGACGGTGTGATCTATAGCAAGAATTTTGTCACTGTACTTGCTAAGGGTATAAACAATAAAACCACTGAAACCTTCAAATCTCTATTGGAAAAATATCTCGGTTGACACTGTTCCTTAAAAACAAAACAAAACAAAACAAACTTGGTCAATGACTTAACCACTGAGTATATCATGGTGTCTGACTCTAAGGATATCAGCATTCCTGGCCTATCTGAAAAGTATACATTGGGTATTCTAACATAAGAATCCTTATGACGACTCTTTTTCTGAATCGTCTCAAGAGACTAAGAAAAAGTATCTAGTCATTGGGGTTTCTCAGACTATACATACACAGATTTAGCCCAGGCATTATGAATAAAATGACCAAGTAGAAAGTAGAAATGGCTCAATTACAAAATCTCCATTCTCACTTTGCCCAGTGAGAATAGCCATTCTATCCTTATCTTGACACATTACAGAAGGATACCTATGTAAATGGGCAGCTTGTACAACAACTAATTAATATACTGCTCTTCTAATCCTGGCTAATGAAGTTTGCTAGTGGAAAGGATATGTCCAGAAAAGAGCAAACAGATTATTTAATCAGATGAATAAGCAGTCATTAGAAAAGAAATCTTATTTCAGCTGATAACTTTTTTATAGAACTTTTGCAGAAATCTTAAAAACCTTTCTTGACATGTAACTGAGGGAGAAGGGGGAGAATAAAATACTATTTTTAAAAGTCTGAAAAAAACTTTATCACTCAAGGTCCTTATGAAAATCACACACACACCACACACAGACTTTCAATTAATATGGCCACATATAAACTCGACTTTCAGTTAATATAGCCACATCTAAATTCTCCCACAAGCACTGCAAAGCTAAAAATACTTAAGGAATAATGATAGTGAAAATCAAAGTGAAATCCCTTCAAGCTGCTATAGCCAGGCCAAGACAGCACAAGGACATTGTCAAAAGCCTGTAAAAGATAAAGCCAGGGAGAAAGAAGCTAGCACCTGACCTGGGTTCTAAAGTTAGCTGTATTGGGCCTTAGCCTGTCTGGGCAACAAGGAATAAATCAGCCTTACAAAGATTATTTTCATAGGGAAAACAGATCCCGGTGTGTAGGGCCATACATTTATTTTCAGGCCTTTTTGAGAGGCTCCTTAAAAGGAGTCACAGAAGAAGACAGGACTGCCTGCCCACTCAATTCAAAAGTTCTAAATGGAGTAGAGTTTGGCCCTAACACAAAATCCCAATCTAGAAATTGAGGCTGGAGAAATGAATAAGCAGAAGAAAATATCAAACACAATGGGGAAATACTATTACTTTTAAAAAAGCCAGAATGTAAAGGAACTATAAATAATGCCTCAGAGGAAAAAAAAAAAAAGGCTTGGCTATACACATGACAAAAAGATCTAGAAAAAATAATATGAAGCAAAATGAAAAATTAGAACCCTTAAGATTAGAATGGGGGGAAACCTTAGCTAAGTAGTAGACTCCCTAAAAAAGAGAATGGAACAACCACAACTCAGTAGCTTCATGAGGTAAGAAATATTAGAATTAATTCAAAAGATTAAAAAAAAAAAATGATCAGAGATGGAAGCAGAGCCAAGATGATGGAGTAAACGCAAAGACTCACCTGAGCTCTTCCAAATTCCTTCCCAACAACTTTAAAATAACACCTCAAAACGAATTCTGGAGGGGTAGAACTAACAAAAGGTGAAACAACTTTCCAGTCCAAGACAACTTAGATCAGCAGGAAAGATCCATCTCACTGGAGTAAGAGTAGATAGAGTACAATGCAGGCTGGGGCCAGCAAGTCGGTGGCTGCAGGCCCTGGGGACTGTTGTGGTGGTTTTTGAAACTCCCCACCCACAGTAAGGGGGGCAGACAACTAGTCAGAAGAAGATTATAGAGATCCTTTTTGCTGGCTCTGGGTGCAAGACTGTTACAACACTGTCCATACACTGTCCAGGCTCTGTCTAGGGCAAGGAGGGGCAACAATAACTTAGCTCTTGTGGCTACAGAAAAGTGGGAACTTTGGTCAAAGTTCTAAGGCAGAGAAGAATGCTTTTGCTTGCTCAAAAAACAAAGCATAAGCCAGGAAAGTGGTGATCACATCTGTCCTTATATCACATTACCCTGGAAAAACAAATCTCAGAGTCCCAGATATATATATATCTGACAATAACATGAAAAACCTGAAAATGGGGATATTGTCCCTATGACCTCAGGAGCAGACTTCAATCTTAACAAAATTAAAAGTGAAGAAATAGGCTGGGAAAATGGACAAACATCAAAAAAAATATGTATTTTTTTAAAGTTACTATGGTCATTTAAAACTATCAGTAAGTATCATATACAATGGGGAAAAACTGGAACCTTTCCCAGTAAGATCTGGAGTGAAGCAAGGTTGCCCACTATCACCATTATTTTCAATATCGTATTAGAAACACTAGCCTTGGCAATAAGAGTCAAGAAAGAGATTAAAGGAATTAAAGTAGGCAATGAGGAAACCAAACTATCACTCTTTGCAGATGATATGATAGTATACTTAGAGAACCCCAGAGATTCTACTAAAAAGCTATTAGAAATAATTCATAACTTTAAGAAAGTTGGCAGGATACAAAACAAATCCCCATAAAAGTTACTATGGTCATGGAGAAGATCAAGTCATACATTCACAAGAAGATAACAAAATCAAAAAAGCTACATGTAAACTCTCAAAGAAAAATGCAAATTGGTTAGAGGCCTAAGAATTCTTAGAAGAATTCAAAAAAGATTTTAAAAATCAAATGAGAGCAAGAGAGGAAAAATTGGAAAGAAAAATGAGATAATAAAGATAAAATAAGAAAATTGTAAAAAGAGACTCAAAAAATAAAGAGAAGCTCAAAAAAAAAAAAAAGTAATGGGGAAAAAAAACCCAACACCTTAAAAAACAGAACTGGTCAAGGGAAAAGGAAGTACAAAAAGTCACTGAAGAAAATAATTCCTTAAAAATCATAACTGGAAAGGGTAAGTTAATGACTCTATGAGACATCAAAAAAAAAAAAAAAAAAAAAAAAAAAAAAAAAAAAAAGAAGAAAAAAGAAAAAAGAAAAAAATGTGAAGGACATCACTGGAAAAACAACTGACCTGGAAAATAGATTCAAGATAGATAATTTAAGAATTATTAGTCTATCTGAAAGTCATGATTAAAAAAAGGAGCCTATATATCATATTTCAAGAAATTATGAAGGAAGACTGCCCTGATAGCCTATAACCAGTGAATAAAAATGTAAATCAACACATGCTATTTTCACTTTTTTTTTTCTCATGGTTTTTCTCTTTTGTTCTTATATTTTCTTTCCCAATATGATTAATATGGAAATATGTAAAAAATGAATGTACATGTCTAACCAAAAAATCCCACAAAAGTTGAATAATCCATAAATAAACTAAGAAAAAACATCCAGGATCAGAAAGATTCACAAAAAGATTCAAACATTTAAAGAACAATTAAATTATAAGTCTCCCCAATTCAAGGGGTGAAGCGAGGATGCCTATTACTACAACAAGAAAACAAGAAAAAAAATTAGAACAGAAAATGAAGAAACAAAACTATCAGTCTTTGCAGATGATATTCCTGGTAAACTTAAAGACCCCCAGAGTTAAAAAAAAAAAAATCTTAAATAATTAGCAACTTTAGAATGTTGCAGGCTATAAAAAAAAACTCGTATAAAACACCAGGATTTCTATATATTACTAATAAAGTCTAGCAGGAAGAGACAGAAAGATTCCATTTAACATAACTGCAGATAATACAAAATACTTGGAACTCTACACACCAAGATAAACCCATGAACCCAATTACAAAATATTTTTCTTATAAAATCAGATCTTGCTCATGGGTAGGCTTACTCAATATAATAAAAATGACAATTCTACTTAAATTACTTTACTTATTCATTGCCATACCAAAGTACCAAAATTTTATTTTCTAGAGCTAGAAAAAATTATAAAATTCATCTGAAAGAACAAAAAGTCAAGAGTATTAAGAGAAAATGAAAAAAAATTAATGTGATGGATGTCTAGTAGAACCAGATTTCAAAATGTTTACAAAGTAAACTATCTGGTACTGGGTAAGAAACAGAGTGATGGATCAGTGGAATAAATTAAGTACACTATATATAGTAGTAAATGATCATAGTGTTTGATAAAAGACAAAAAAAATTCAAGCTTTTAAGACAAGAACTCATTATTTTACAAAAATTGCTTGGAAAACTGGAAAGCAATTTGACAAAAAAGAGTATGGTCCAATATTTCACACCCTATACTAAGATAAGATCAAAATGGATAAATGATTTAGACATGAAGGCAGAAATCATAAATAAAAATAAAAAGTATGAAATATATTGCCAATTATTTTATTATCAAAATAAGGGAAAAATTTGTAACCAAACAAGAGATAGCACTATAAAATATAAAACAAATAATTTTGATTAAAGTTATTTAAAAGGATGTGTAGAAATAAATCTAGCAGTCAAAACTGGAAGGAAAACTGGAAACTCAGAAAAAAAAATTTTTATTGTAAGCTTCTCTGACAAAGGCCTAATTTCCCAAATTACAGAGAAATTTGTCAAACTTATAAAAATATGAGTCATTCCCAAGTGACAGATAATCAAATGATATTACAAGCAGTTTTTAGAACAAAAAAATCAAAACTTTCTATAGTTATGGGGGAAAAAATGCTCTAAATCATTACTGGTTAGAGAAATGCAAATTACAACAACTCTGAGGTATTACCTCATAACTATCTAGCTAATAATATAGAAAAGGAAAATGACACATGTTGGAGGAGATGGAAAAACTGCTCAGACATATAAGGGCAAAGTAAACATATAAAGAATCCCCAAATTCAACACCCAAGAATATCAGAACTCAAATTCATAACTATTTACTATATCAAGGGAAAAATAACAAAAGCAACTAGAAAAAACAAGTACACATACCAAGGGGCCACAAGCCATAATCTCAAAAAACTTAGTAGCAGTTTACTATAAAGTAGATTCTAGTAATACAATTAACAAAAATATGAAAGATAAAAAGCTTGCAACCTTGAATAACTTAACATGTAAAACTGAATAAAAGTTTAAGAATGTATTTTAATGGACTTTAATTGAATTGATAATTTTCCAACACACTTAATGAGATTAGAGGTAAGAAGAAACTTTGAGGTGAAAACTTTAAGCGTTCCCCTGACTTGTCTTTTTGAATTGCCATATTTTACAGAAACACTGGACCCAGAGTATACAAGAGGCCTTAATGTGTCATCAATAAAGCTTCACAACTCTCTTTTCCCCCTTCCCCCAATCTGCATCCCAAATTGACCCCCTTGTATCTTTGGGAGCCAAGATTAGGTACCAGTCTTGCACTAGGCTGAGAAACTGCTTGTGCAGCTGGAACCCCTGTAGATTATAGAGACTTCTGTCTAGTCTAGCAGTTTTTCACAAAAACAATGCAGCTTTTGACATTTTGGGAGGGGTTCTGACCTTTTATCACCTTTATTGTACTTTTCTCTCTCTCATACCACACTCCTTTGGTATTTCTGATATTTTTTCCCTCCTGTATTCTGTTGTAATAAAAATGCAAATTTCTGTATGGATTGTGAACTCTGGGTTCTACATACTTGTTCATTTCTCTTATAATCAACTTAGTTTTCATATAAGTTTTTTGTAATTGAAATTGCCTATTGACAAAAGTCAGGAGATAAGAAAAATCTATATAGGTAAAAGATTTTAACAATTGGAAAGGATTAAAGGATGATTAAATGCTTATATTCTAATAGGAGAGAAGTTAAGTATTCCTTCAAAATCTTACTTTCTCTAAAGATTATCAAGTTAAGTAAGACAAATAATCTCTGGATATGGTGTTAGTTTTTAATGTTTAAGAGAAAAAGGAATATGAGGAAGGGGTTTAGGCTTCACTATTTCTCATAATTGGGATGCTCAATAAGAAAACAGAATAATCAGTTCTGTTACTTTTGGCAAGGAATCTTATCCTCTTAGAGCCTTGGGTTTTTTTACCTGTATAATGAAAGGATTAGACTAGATAATTTCTAATATCCCAGTTATAAAATTCTATAAACCTATGAAATTTTATGAGTTTTTTTGTTATACTCCCTCCTCAGTTGTGGATATTAACATATGCATTTTTAATTTCAGGGAAATTGGTAATCTTAAAGTAGTTAATCTTCAGATGTTTGAAAAAGGCTAATAAGGGACAGAATAAGAATTTGGGAAAAGTATCTGGCTTAACACAAGGTTTAATCTTATGGAAAGATCCCCCTGAATTTTTTTTTTTTAAATTGTCCTATTTTCCAGAGATAAAACTCCCCCTAAACTAACATAACAGTGATTTTTTTGCATGTAAACTGTATTAAACTTTCAGTATCCTTGAAGCTGAGTCAGCTACAAATCTAGCTCTGGCCAGTATATGCAGACTCATGCATGTTTCTGAAGCAGGAAACATTTCAGATAAGCAGAACATCCTCCCTCCATGGTCTGAAGTTCTTCTCTCCCTCTCATTCACAATTTACCCTACCCAAATGACTCCATTCTTCCCAGAAAGTCTTCTCTTTTTGTTACACCCAGAAATAGTCAAGACTCAGTATGAAGAGCTCCTTGAGTATAAGTAGTTCCCATATGTATGTGCCTTTCTCTTTAAATCAAATTACTACACATTGTCTTGTGGAGTTGTCACTTTTGGTTAACCTCAAAAAGATAGAGTATTAAAGATTTTAGGAAAAATCAAGGGCACAGAGAATAGCAAACAATATAAATTATGATTCAGTTTCATAGAAATACTTATCCTTTATTGTATTCTGCAAGATGTCTGAAAATTTCTTTTCTTTTATTATAACTTTTTTTATTGACAGAACATATGCATGGGTAATTTTTTACAACATTATCTCTTGCAATCACTTCTGTTCCCACTTTTCCCTTCCCTACTTCCACTCCCTCCCCTAGATGGCAGGAAGTCATGCTAAATATGTTAATAGTATATCCTAGATACAATATACGTGTGCAGAACTGTACAGTTTTCTTGCATAAGAAGAGTTGGATTCAGAAGGTAAAAATAACCCAAGAAGAAAAACAAAAATGCAAATAGTCCACATTCATTTCCCAGTATTCCTTCTCCGGGTGTAGCTGATTCTGTCCAACATTGATCAATTGGAACTGAATTAGATCTTCTCTTTGTCAAAGATATCCACTTCCATCAGAATACATCCTCATACAGTATTGTTGTTGAAGTATAATGATCTCCTGGTTCTGCTCATTTCACTCAGCATCAGATAATGTAAGTTTTTCCAAGTCTCTCTGTATTCATCCTGCTGGTCATTTCTTATAGAACAATAATATTCCATAACATTCATATACCACAACTTACCCAACCATTCGCCAATTGATGGGCATCCATTCATTTTCCAGTTTCTTGCCACTACAAAAAGGGCTGCCACAAACATTTTGGCATATATGGGTCCCTTTCCCTTCTTTAGTATCTCTTTGGGATATAAGCCCAGTAGTAACACTGCTGGATCAAAGAGTATGCACAGTTTGATAACTTTTGGGCATAATTCCAGAATCCAGAATCGTTGGATTCATTCACAACTCCACCAACAATGCATCAGTGTCCCAGTTTTCCCGCATCCCCTCCAACATTCATCATTATTTTTTCCTGTCATCTTAGTCAATCTGACAGGTTTGTAATGGTATCTCAGAGTTGTCTTAATTTCCATTTCTCTGATCAATAATGATTTGGAACACCCTTTCACACAAGTAGAAATAGTTTCAATTTCTTCATCTGAAAATTGTCTGTTCATATCTTTTGACCATTTGTCAATTGGAGAACGGCTTGATGGAAATTTTTTTTAAATTTAAATTCATAAATTTTAAAAAAAAATTTAAGGACACCTAAAGAATTGGTGGGTCAAAGAAAAAAAGAGAAATAATAATTTCAAAGAAACCAACTGTGAGACAATATGCTAAAACTTTGGGGATACAAAGATGTAAGAGAAAATATATATCTAAATATTTTTTGTCAATAAAAGGTAAACATGTCAATGAATTGGGCATTCAACTAAAAAAACTAGAAAAGCAACAAATAAAAAAAACCCCATAAACACAAAGAAATTCTGAAAAATCAAAAAAGAGATAACCCTGAAATTTAAAAATCAACTGAACTGATAAATAGAATCAGGTGCTGGTGTTTTTTTTTTTTTTTTTTTAATGGACAATTTGGTCATCTAATTTTAAAATAAGATGAAAATCAAATTACCAAGATAAAAAAATGAAAAGGATACACAAAAAATAAATGGAATTAGATAATATTTACTCCAATTATGTACCAACAAGACCAATAACTTAAATGAAATGGATGAATGCTTACAAAATTATAATATTCAGTTGAACAAAATAGAGGATTTAATCAACAGATTCCAGAAAAAAAAATTTTTTTAAGTTATAAATTCCCAAAGGGGGGAAAAAAAGCATGACCAGGTGGCCTTAAAAGTGAATTCTGTCAAATATTTAACTAACAATTAACTATGATAACACATAATTTGCAAAATACAAAAAGGAAGGTATCCTCTAAGCCAAACTCCTTTTGTAAGACAAATGTGGATCTCATCTCTAAACCAGAAAGTTTTACAAAGCATAAGGGGAAAAAACCCAACTACAGACCATTATTCTTAATGAATATCAAAGCAAAAATATTGAGTAATATATCTACAAAGAAACTATGATAACATAACACTTATATATCAGGGATGTCAATATAGATTGATATTAGGAAAATTATAAACAGGGCACATCAGACTGGTAGTTAATGGAGTTGGTAGAATGCTGGGACTGGAGTTAGGAAAACCTAAGTGCAAATATAGTCTCAAACACTTATTATAATTATGTGACCCTGAGCAAGTCACTTTACCTCCATCTGCTTCCATTTCCTCAATTGTAAAATGAGAGTTAATAATAGTATTTAGTTCCCAGGGTTATTGTGAGGATTAAATGAGATAATATTTATAAAATGCCTGGCATATAGCAGACATTTATAAATATTTTATTCTTCCTTCTATTTCTTCATATTGTAAATAGTATCTAAGACTTAGAATTTTTTTAAATGAATAACTGCTAGAAGCTTTTCCAATAAGATCAGGATAAAGGGAAGATATTCATCATCATCACTCTAGTCTTATGTAGTTCACATTAAAAACTAGAAAAAGAAATTGAACCAATAAACACAGGCAAAGAAGAAACAAAATTACTGGGTTTGGTTGATGTTTTATTTTATTTAGAGAATCCTATTATTCAACTAAAAATTATTTCAAACAATAACATTAGGATAGTAACAAGATATAAGATAAATCTACAAAATCATCAGTCTTTCTGTAAATTACTAACAAAACCCAGGAGAAAGAAATAGAAAGAAATTTTAGATTATAGAATATATAAAATATTTGGAAATCACTTCTCTAGATACACATAGGAATTTATAAGTAGAGAACTACAAAATACTCTTTACAGAAATAAATAAGAGAGATTAACAGTGGTCAATTTAATAAAAATGATAATGCTACCCTAATTAATGTACAGATTTAATAGCATACCAACTCAATTACCAGAAATACTTTGTAGAATCAGAAAAAAAAATATTACAAAGTTCTTCTAAAGGAACAAAATATCAAGAATTCCAAGAGAAATTTTTTTAAAAGTATAGGATGAAAAGGGGCTAGCTGTATCAGATCTCAAACTGTACAACAAAGCAGTAAACCTGAGGTCAGTCAAATTTATGTTATCTAATCTGAACTGGAACTTCACTACTGCAAAGCAATTCTTTCTTACTCAGCAAGTGCCTGTCTCCCCAAAATCAGTGTTCTAAACTTTTACCTTCAAATCCCTTGAGCTGCCATTGCCAATGCATCCTCTCTCAGACAAAGCAACTGACTCCTATTTTGCTGAAAAAATTGAGGTCATTCATTGTCTAGGCATCAAAACCCCTCTCTCTAAGGAACAGATGGCCCTTCTAGAAAATTGGATTGTCCTTTGTACACAGGCACAAATGCAATATTAGCAGAGCTGTGAATTAGTCAACCATTGTGGATAACCACTTGGAATTATGATATGAAAGTGATTAAAACATCCATGCTCCTAGGGATTCAACTGCTAGGAGGTCTCAATAAGAAGAATGGCCCCATTTAAAAAATAATAATAACACCTCTTTTTGTAATAGCAAAGAACTTGGGGAAAAAAAGTAGATACACATCAAATGCAGAATGGCTGAACAAATCATGGTACTTTAATGAAATAGAATGTTAAAAAAACAAAAATAAAATACTAAATAGGAAAAATACAAAAAAAGCACAAAGCACAAAATTAACTAATGCAAATTATAGTAAAACAATATATACAATGACTATCAGAATGCAAGTGAGAATTTTTTTTAAAAAAGCATTTTGTAATTATAATGACCAAGTTTGTCTCAAAATCTTTGTAAAGATAAAAGAACTATTAGTGTGAAACTGCATATACTGATTGATATGTTCATTATTTTTGCCAAACTTTTTCTCCTCTCTCTTTTTTATCCTTTGTTATAAGAAATGACTCTCATGATATATGTTGGAAGAATAGTTGGAGAAGAGAGGGAAGGATATTTGGAAATGAAAGCACTGTAAAAAAAAACAAAAGGTACTAATAAATTTTTAAAGGTCAACCCCTCTACTTGTATCTTTGTTCTTATTACCTTTCTTCTCTGTAGGATTTGATCTTTGGGATTCATTTCCTCTCTCCCTTTGCTGCCTTCTCTTATGCTTACCAATAGGCCCAGGTCTCCTTCATCCTTAAAAGAATGTACACTACTAATTATATATACGAAAATTATATAACACTATGCTCAGGCTAAGGACTGCCATAATGGAATTACTGAGATAAATGTGTTGTGAAGATAGAAAATATGGTGCAGATGTCTTGGTCATATATTGTGAAAGTTTATTTACAAAATCTCTAAAAGTGATTTAATTTTTTCCAGTGAAATCAATTTTTTTTTTTTTTTTTTGAAAATACAAGTTTTGGGGACAGCTAGGTGGCGCAGTGGATAGAGCTGGATAAGACAGGACGACCCAGTTCAAATCTGGTCTCAGACACTTAACACTTTCTAGCTGTTTGACCCTGGGCAAGTCACTTAATCCCAACTGCCTCAAAAAAAAAAAAAAAAAAAAAAGAAAAAAAGAAAATACAAGTTTTTATATTCAAGTACCATTTCATTTTGTTCATGTAGTATGGCTAATACTATAGTTAGACCAAGGATATGCAATTCTTTATTTTAAATAAAGCAGTTACAATGAGGTGTATTTTGGTAGACTATATATACCTCAATGCCAGTGAAACTGCTTTCTTATGGTATATCTCCTTACCAGAAAAATCTCCAAGTAAAAAAAAGTTTAAAGGGAAAAAAAAAAAAAAGGAATATGCACTACTGAACTGTTGGTGAAGTTATGAATTGGTCCAACCATTCTGGAAAGCAATTTGAGACCATGCCCATTAAGTTATCAACCTGTGGATATCCTTTGATTCAAGAATATTATGCCCATATGAAAAGGTGCTCCAAATCATTATTGATCAGAGAAATGCAAATTAAGATAATTCTGAGATACCACTATACACCTGTCAGATCGACTAAGATGACAGGAAAAGATAATGACAAATGTTGGAGGGGATGTGGGAAAACGAACACTGATGCATTGTTGGTGGAGTTGTGAATGGATCCAACCATTCTAGAGAGCAACTTGGAACTATACTCAAAAAGTTATCAAACTGTGCATACCCTTTGATCCAGCAGTGTTACTAATGGGCTTATATCCCAAAGAGATATTGAAGAAGGGAAAGGGACCTGTATGTGCAAAAATGTTTGTGGTAGACCTTTTCATAGTGGCTAGAAACTGGAAATTGAATGGATGTCCACCAAGTGGAGAATGGCTGAATAAATTGTATTATATGAATGTTATGGAATATTATTCTTCTGTAAGAAATGACCAGCAGGATGAATAGAGAGAGGCTTAGAGAGACTTACATGAGCTGATGCTAAGTGAAATGAGCAAAACCAGGAGATCATTATACACTTCAACAACAATACTATATGATGATCAATTCTGAGGGACATGGCTCTCTTCAGCAATGAGCGGATACAAATAAGTTCCAATTGATCAGTAATGAACAGAACCAGCTGCACCCAGAAAAAGAACACTGGGAAATGAGTATGGACCACAATGTAGCATTTACATTCTTTCTGTTATTGTTTGCTTGAATTTTTGTTTTTTCTTCTCAGTTTATTTTTATCTTCTTTCTAAATCCGATCTTTCTTGTGCAGCAATATAACAGTATAAATATGTATACATATATTACATTTAACATATATTTTAACATATTTAACATGTATGGGACTACCTGTCATCTAGGTGGAGGTAAGGAGGGGAAAAGTTGAAACATTAGTTTTTGCAAAGGTCAGGGTTGAAAAATTACCCATGCATATGTTTTGTATATAAAAAGCTATAATAAAAAAAGTTTAAAAAAATAAAAATAAAAATACTATGACTAGACCTATACCCCACATAAAAAAACAAGCAGGGGAAAAAACCAGATGTGCAAAAATATTCATATCAACTCTTTCACAGTTGCCAAAAATGAGAAACTAAGGTGGTGTCCCATTTGGTAATAGCTAAACAAAATAGCTTTAAAAAAGGCATATAAATGTAACAGAATGTTCTCATGCCATAGTGATGAAATGTACTATTATAGAGGAATCTAGGAAGATCTTTATGAATCGATATTGAGCAAAGTAAAAACAAAAAACAAACAAAAAAACCCACAATATAAGAACAATTTATACAGTGATTATAGAGAAAAACTTAGAACGATTTTAGAACTCCAGTTGATTGTTGTCCTTCATTCTCAAAAAGGACCAAAATGTGAATTAGTTATGTTGAGAGTTGAGGTACAGTGTGTCTGCTTATAGCTGATCAGGCCAATTCATGAGCTCAGAATGCTCTACCTGGACTCTCTAATTTTGCACATCCTTACTTCTTCTGAGCTAATTTAATCTGCTTTGTTCACAGACCACAGCACCTTCTCTGATGAGGGCAAGTCATACTGGGCAGTCTTGTGCCAGTGTCTCCCATATCAATCCTAAAATTCTTAAGAGAGATCTTCACGGTATCTTTATATCACTTTTTCTAACCATCTTGTGAGCACTTGCCTTGTCTGAGTTCTCCATAAAAAAATCTTTTTGGCAAGATCTGCGTTTGGCATTCAAAACTGCTAAAAGCAATGACAAAACCAGGAGTCCAAAAGAACAAAACATGCTACTCCTCTCCTGACAGAGATATGATATCCTGAAAAATCAAAAAGGACATACTTTCTAAGGCAAAAGAAATTTGCTTTTTGAGTTTTTTTTTTTAATTTGTTTAATGGAGAGAGGAAGATTAAAAGGGACAAATTTGTTTAAAAAATACTTGAAAAGAATAGAATGGATAGACTACATTTGTTTCCTTCCACTTTCTTACCGTCTAATCACTTTTTAAACCCTTGCTTTTGGCTTCCAATCCTACCACTCAGCTGAAAGTACTTTCTCAAAGCTTATCAATAATCTCTTAACAGTTAAATTTGATTGCAGTTAGTAACAGTGGATAGAGAGCATTAGTCTGGGGATATTAGGAAGACCTGACTTCAAATACAAATGGTATATTACCTATATGACCATGAGCAAATGACTTAACCCTGTTTGCCTCAGTTTCTTCATCTGTAAAATGAGATAGAGAAGGAAAGTCAAACCACTCCAATATTGTTGAAAGAAATTCCCAAATGGGGTCATAAAGAACTGGACACAACTAAAACAGCGAACATCCTAGATGACCTTTTCTTCCTCTCTCGGTTTCCACACTACTATTTACTTCTGTGACCATTACCTCTGGTAATGACAATGGTAAATAGCAAAGAATACTAGACCACCATTCACTTCTCATCTCTTAAGCATAAATCCCCACCCTATCCTGCTCCTTTCTTTTGTCTACTACACTGTTTCTCTTGCTCATTTCATTTACCCTCAGGTATTCAACTGCTATCACTATACAATACCAAATCTATAAATCTACTTCTAAGTATTCTAATTTTCATTCTGGCACTGCCAGCTGGTCCACAGTGATACATAAACATCCTACTGACATCACAAACTCCTATTTTTCTCCTTCATATCCCCAACAATTTCTCTATTTCTACTAAAGGCACCATCATTCTTCTAGTCACTCAAGTTAGTAACCTGGCCTTTATCTTCTGTTCTTACCTCTCCCTCAACATCCCCCAGCCCATAGGTAATCAGTTGCTGGGTCCTCTCAATTCTAATTTCATAACAACTATCATTTTTAGTTCCCTTTTCCCGTTTAAAATGGAAAAGAAATCTCCACTCTTATTTTAGGTCCCCCATTTCCTTTTCCTAAAGTAATAATTTCCACATTGGCTTCCTTGTTTCTACTTCCAAACTCCAATCTATCCTCCAAAGTTGCCTGAATCACCTCCTAAGGATACACACATAATCAAGTCACTCCCAGTTACCTCTAGGATAAAACACAAATTCTAAAGGGTGGACTGGCACCTGGGACTTCACTGATGGAGGATACCACCAAATGGTACTTTCATAACCTTAGATATCGGTCTGGGGTAGACAGGTTAAGCAACTTGTTTTAAGATCACACAGTCAGGTCACATCAAAGACAGCACTTGAACCCAGATTTTCCTGGCTCTCCTTAGGTGCTGTTCTATACACTAAGGCATTTTAACCATTTTTTTAAAAAAAATTTAACCATTTCCCAGAAAAACTGGGAAATGAGTAAGATGCCCATCAATTGAGAAACAAATTGTGGTAAATGAAGATAATGGAATATTATCACTCTATAAAAAATGATGAAGTGATGCTGAGTGAAACACTATACACAATAACAGCAAGAATGTGCAATGACGAAAGACTTGGTTCTTCTCAGTAGTTCAGTGATCCAAAGCAATCCCAATAGAGTTTGGACAGAAAACACTATCTGCATCCAGAAAGAGAACTAAAGAGACTGAACCTATGCTATGTTCACCTTTTTTCGATTTTTTTTTATCTCTCCCAAGATTTTCCCTATAATCTATGGATCTCTGTTAAATATACCAGGAAAAAAAAATACAAAAGGTTACAAAGGAAACCGATTCTAATAAATTATTACAAAGATATTTATTAAAAAACTATAATTTTTTTGTTTTAAAAAAATCTCCCAACAACTCCAGTTTAAGAACTTTATTACCCCGTCTTCTCTGTGGTCAATCAGTCCAACAAATATTTAACAATCTTTTCTGAGCTACAAAGGAAGAGAGAGACAATCCTAGACAATCAAGCCAAATAATTAACAATAATTAACAATTAATAATTAACTGAAGGTCCCGGAAGAAAGTTCTAGTTGTCTCCGTACGCGGCTATACATATGGCAACCTTGCCTCGGCAGTAAGATCGGAGCGGGGGGCGGGCGCGGGGAAGAGCGCGAGCAGCCCGCGAAGGCGGCCGAGGGTCTCCGGGGCCCTGGCCCCCGGGGGTGCCCGGGAGGACTGGACAAACGGGCGGGCGCTCGCCCACGTACCTCTACTGAGCTCCGAAGGCTTCAGTTCTAGAATCTCCTCGGCTGTCTGGAAGCCGGCACTCACTAGCTTCACTCGCACGCCAGGGGCCAGCGGATAGCTCCCCAAGTCCCGCTGCATGGCAGCGAAGGGAGGGCCCACACCAAAGGCAGACGAGCCCACCTTCGGCATCCGGGATTCGGGTTAGGCGCTCAGAGCAAGAGACACGCCCCCTGACGTGACGTCAGACGTAAAGCCAACCGGGGGCGAGGCTGCGGTCCCCTCCTTCCGTGCACGGGAATTACAAGGCCTCCCTGGGCCCGCTGTCACTCAGCTTTCTAATGGCTTAAAGCGAGGAAGGGCGGGAGTTAGTGGGGATGAAGCGCCCACACTTGATGCAGCAACTCGCGGCGAGCGGCTTTGGGACAATTTAGTGGGAGCGACTGGCCCGTCGAGGGGACCGATTTTTCTTCCATATACACCCCGCCAAAAAAAAAAAAAAAAAAAAAAAACAGTTGGGGGGGGGTGAGTAGGCCGCACCTTTGGCTGGTCTGGAAACCCCTCCTTTCCATTTCCCCGCCCCAAAAGGCGTTAGAAGGTCCCGAAGACAGAATACCCCGAGATCCTTAATTGACCTCCCTCGATGGTCCCGACATGCCCTGTGATTTCTTCACCTACACAGCCTCTCCCCCAACCCCTCCCCAGCCCGACGCTTTCCCGCCCTCGCAAGGAATTGTGGGCCAGGAGGGTCACGCCTGCGCCTCGTTCTCGTTCTCGTTCTCGACCTCATCTTCATCCTTTCAGTCCTATCTACCCCCACCCCTCAAATCCCGCCTGCGTGAGATGATGAAGGTTCCCGAGACCGTTAGCTCGCCTGTCTTTGTGTAGGAAAAGGAATAACTGGAGGAGAAAGCAAGTAATGAGCAACTCGGAGTGGGTGGGCTCAGGCTGAGGGATGGATAGATGATGGGACTTAGAGGAGGACCGAGGGAGGTGACGGAAACAGGTCCTTGTCTGGAAAATGGCGGCGGAGTGGAGGGGCGTCTGTAGGCCTCTGGCCTAGTAGGCCGTGCTCAGTCCCCATAAGTGAGCCGTCGGGAGCCTGTGTTTCTCAACTGATAATGTTCGTTTCCTAGGGCATCTGGCTTCTGAAGGTAGATCATGGCTTAGAGATATATTGCTTTAAGATTTATAGTTCATTCTGCAGGTGTCGTATTTTAATCTCACATTTATTATAGAAGCCATTTATTATCCTTATTTTACAAATGAGGAAACTGAGGCAGAGCAAGGGTTAGTGACTTGTCCAATGTTACACAGTGGGGGGGAAAGGGAGAGGCTAGATTTGAACTCAGTTTTTATTGACTAAAAGTTCAACACTGAGCATAGTTACTGCCCGTATAAAACCGTAGGCTAAACAGGTATAATTCTGTCCTGTTTCATTCTTAAATCTTAGAACAATGATTAAAAACTTGAGTCAAAATTTGACCTTCCTGCCACCTGTTATATAGCTTGCATAGTTTGCATTTTGATAATAAAGCACATGGTAGTTGCTACAAAAGTGGAAATGGTCTGTAGGAGGCATAAAAATGATCACTGAATTCTCGGGGCTATTAAACAGATTTGATGCTGAATGAATTCTTTTAAATTGGAGATTCTCTTTTTTTCTGGTAATTTTTTAAATAAAAAAATTTTATTTCCATGGCTTTCTTTCTCCTTGAAAATTAACTCTATAAATGGAAAATAGTTCTACAAATGAGAGATTTTCATACTGTTTCTAGATAGGTCAAAAAACAAAACAAAAAGCAGCCCTTGTATGTTGAGCAACATGGCTGAAAAGAGTGACTGAGATTTTCTATAGAGGATAATTTTTAATTTAGTAGAAATATTTCTGGTACAATTCTCAGTAAATTTAAAGTCTAAGTTGGAAGTTCCTAACCTTTTTTGAGTGTCATGAATCCCTTTGGTGGTTTTTGGATTAAATATGGATATGGGTTTTTACTAGAGTTAAATGTTTATAAATATATAAAATAAAGTGCCAAGGGAATTTAGTAATATTGAAATAGTTACTTAAAAGTTTTTTTTAACACTGGGGCAGCTAGGTAGCACAGTGGATTGAGTTCCAGCCATGAAGTCAGGAGGAACTGAGTTCAAATCTGGTCTCTAACACTTAAAACTTCTTAGCTGTGTGACCCTGGGCAAGTCACTTAGCCCTAATTGCCTCAGCAAAAAAAGAAGAGAAAAAAGTTTTGTAATGCTCTAACTCTCTAATTTATTGAATAGTTTTTGAATCTCTACTTTTGTTCAAGATACTGAGCACATGGTATTATTTATTGCAATAGGATATGAGGGGATAACTTTTAAATTAGTGTAACTAAATTTAATAGTGAATGATAAAAGTAATAAAATTGTACTCCCCTCTCCAGAACCACACAATCCTTAGTCCCTCAGGCTTGCCACCTAGGTGTAATTTTCAACTACTCCTTCTTTCTCTTATTTCCCTATCTGTTGTTAAATCTTGTTGAGTCTACCTAATAGTATCTCCAATAAATACTGCCTTTTGGTCAGACCTTCATTGAGACCTTCATTGCATTGCAGTAACATTCTGGTTAGCCTGAAGTCTTTCTCCATTAAGCTGTCTTCCTAAAGCACAGGTCTAATTGTAATACCCATTCATAAATATATTTCCGTAGTCTCCAGTTACCTCCAGGATTAAATATAAATTCCCTAACCTAGCTCCTTCAAACCTTTCTAATCTAAACCTTTATCCTCTTCACAACCTGCCCTCCTTGATGTTCCTCACATAAGACTTTATCTCCCAATTCCATTCATTTTCACTATCCCCTTTGCTTGTAATGCTCTCTTTTGTCTCTGATTTCTGGCTTGCTCTAATCTAAGTTAAAATCCCACTTTTTGTAAGAGTCCTTTCCTGGTCTCTCTTAATTTTAGTCTCTTCCCAATGAGATTATTTTATTCTAATTTGTCCTCATTAGATATTTATTATTTGCTACCATATGCCAGACACTGTACTTATTTCTTGGAATACAAAGAAATACAAAGAAAGGCAAAAGAGTTCCTCTTCTGAAGGAGGTCAGTCTAATAGAGACAGCATGAAAATAACGATGTACAAAACAAGATATAGATGTATATATATATATATATATATATATATATATATATGTACGTATGTATGACAAATCAGCTAACCAATAGAACTAACATTAGTCACTAACATTAAAGATATCAGGATGAAGATATCAAGAATGTGATAAATAAATAAAAAGATATCTTGTAGAATGTTGAATTTGATGGAAGGAAAGAAGTTGAGAGGCTAAGATAAAGAGGAAAACTTCTTGGCATGAGGGACAGCCAATGAAAATACATGGAGTTGGGAGATGAAGTCTCGTATAGGCCAGTGTCACAGTATTGCAGAATGTTTGTGCAGAGTAATGTGGAAGAAGGCTAGAAAGGCTAGAAGGAGAGAGTCAAAGTGTGAAGGGCCTGGAATATCAAACAAAGAATTTTATATTTAATCCCAGAATATATAAAGAGAAGAAAACATGTTCCAGGAAAGAAGCATATAGTCTATATATATGCTGTTATACATAGTAGTCTCTATGTTGTCTTCCCTGGCAAGATACCTGTCTAAGCAGTCATCCCAAGAGCATATTAAGGACAACATATAGCAGAAAAATGGGGGAAATTATTAAAATCATGACAACAAATTGTTTTCTTTAACTCTCTAAGAGGTTTGTTTTTTAAAGGGGGAACTAGGAGCAGCTAGGTGGTGCAGTGGATAGAGCATCAGCCCTGAAGTCAGGAGGACCCGAGTTCAAATGTGATGTCAGACACTTAACACTTTCTAGCTGTGTGATCCTGAGCAAGTCACTTAACTCCAATTGCCTCAGCAAAAAAATAAGGGGGGGGGGGAGGGAAACTAGACTTGGGGATGGTAAGGAAAGATGGAGAATAGGTTAGAAAATAAATGCAAATGTAAACAATAAGCTGCTTTGTGAATTACTTGATTTTCAAAACTAACCAGAACATAGAACAGAACAATAAAGGCTTAAAGTATTCCCATGACAAATCTCAAGATTTCAGTCTGTACTATTTGGAATCTGGGCTGCAAGCCCTGTTATTTGGATAGATCACTGATTAGTTACTGTAGTTCACATTCTAAAAAGACTTGAACTAAAGAGTAGCACGTCAACGTAGAACATGATATGCTTAGTCTTTTGTTTCACATTACAAAAACTCTTCCCTAAAATGCAGTGTGAGGTTGGATTGAACTTTTTAATGTGAATATGAATCTTTATGCCAAACTCCTTAATGTAAACTCTTGTTCAGTCTTGTTAATTAATGCTATGGTGTTTGTTCTGCTACACCTTTTCCCACGTGTTCACATTTTTTTATGATGGCCTTTATTATTTTTTTCAGGAACTTTTTTAATTTAAAAAAACCAGAAGAAACATTCATTAGCTACTTTTCCCTAGAGTTCACATTAGGGAACTTTCCACTATTTATTATGTCTCATTTCAGTGCTTTTACACAGACTAACCACCAAACCAGGAATTTTCTCGGGTCAATTCTGTCTTTGAGTTCTAAGATTCCATCAAAGTTTAACTTAAATGACACTTCTTATGTGATGTTTTCTGTGATCAACTCCCAACACTGAGTACCTTCCCAACCCACATTCAATTTACCTTGCACAATGTATACTTATATCTAAACATATTGTCTCCCTCAACAGAATTGTAGCGCCTTAAAGGCAGCAATTGTTTAATTTTTATTTGTATCCCTAACAGCGGTCCTACCACATAGTAGGATCTTAAAAATGCTTGTTGATGAATTGATTTTTTTGAAATATCTTACTCCTTTTTTTCTCAATAGTATTTTATTTTTCTGAATACATATATAGTTTTCAATATTCATTTTTGCAGAACTTAGTGGTCCAGATTTTTCTCCTTACCTTCATCCTCCCCAAGACAGCAAGCAATCTGATATAGGTTAAATATTGCAATTCTTGTAAATATATTTTCTTTTTTTTATTAAAGCTTTTTATTTACAAAACATATGCATGGGTAATTTTTTCAATATTGACCCTTGCAAAACCTTTTGTTCCAAATTTTCCCTTTCCTCCACTTCTCCCCTAGATGGCAGGTAATCCAATACATATTAAATATGTTAAAATACATGTTAAATTGAATATATGCATATATATTTATACAGTTATCTTGCTGCATAAGAAAAATCAGATCAAGAAGGAAAAAAAAGAAAAACTGAGAAAGAAAACAAAATGCAAGCAAATAACAACAGAGAGTGAGAATGCTATGTTGTATTCCAAAATGTTCCCATGATTCTCTCTCTGGGTGTAGATGACTCTCCATCACTGAACAAGTAGAAGTGGTTTGAATCATCTCATTGTTGAAAAGAGCCATGTCCCTCAGAATTGATTGTCATATTGTCTTCTTTTTGCCGTGTGTAATGATCTCCTGGTTCTGCTCATTTCACTTACAATCAATTCATGTAGGTCTCTCTAAGCCTCTCTGAAATCATCCTGCTGGTCATTTCTTACAGAACAAATACTATTGTATAGCATTCATATACTATAATTTATTTGGCCATTCTCCAATTGATGGGCATCCATTCAGTTTCCAGTTTCTTGCCACTGTAAAGAGGGCTGCCACAAATATTCTTGCACATGTGGGTCCCTTTCCTTCCTTTAAGATCTCTTTGGGATATAATTCCAGTAGAAACACTGCTGGATCAAAGGGTATGCACAGTTTGATAATTTTTTGAGCATGGTTCCAAACTGCTCTCCAGAATGGTTGGATCCATTCACAGTTCCACCAAAAATGTATCAGTGTCCCAGCATTCTCACATTCCCTCCACCATTGATCATTATAGTTTCCTGTCATCTTAGCCAATATGACAGGTGTGTAGTAGTAGTATCTCAGAGTTGTCTTAATTTGCATTTCTCTGATCACTAGTGATTTGGAACTCCTTTTCATGTGGCTACAAATAGTTTCATTTCTTCATCTGAAAATTGTCTTCATATCTTTTGACCATTTATCAATTGGAGAGTGGCTTGAACTATTATAAATATGAGTCTCGATTCTCTATATATTTTAGAAATGAGGCCTTTATCAGATCCTTTGGATGTAAAAATATTTCCTCAGTTTATTGCTTCCCTTCTAATTTTGTCTGCATTAGTTTTGTTTGTACAAAACCTTTTTAATTTTATATAATCAAAATTATCTATTTTGTGATCAATAATGATCTCTAGTTCTTCTTTGGTCACAAATCCCTTCCTCCTCCACAAATCTGAGAGGTAAACTATCCTATGTTCTTCTAATTTGTTTATAATATTATTCTTTATGCTTAAATCATGAACCCATTTAGATCTTATCTTGGTATACAGTGTTAGGTGTGGGTCTGTGCCTACTTTCTGCCTTACTAGTCTCCAATTTTCTCAGTAGTTTTTGTCAATTAGTGAATTCTTATCCCAAAAGCTGGGGTTAAACATATTTTCATATTTGTCATGTTGTGTGAGAAAAGTCAGATTAAAAGGGGGAAAAACCACAAGAAGAAAAAAAAGCAAACAAAAAAGGTGAAAATATGCTTGGATCCATATTCAATCTCCATAGTTCTCCCTCGGATGTGGATGTCATTTTCCATCCCAATTCTATTGGAATTGTCTTGAATCATTGCATTGTTGATAATAGCCAAGTCCATTTCTTATTGTTTTTTTTTTATTTCTTTTTTTTTTACATAAAATTAACCAATGCCTTTTCAGTTTTATTGGGTTTTCTTTCATAAAACCAGCATTTAGTTTTATTTATTAATTCAATGGTTTTCTTATATTTTATTATTCTTGTCTTTGATTTTCAGGATTTCCAGTTTGGTGGCAAACTTTCTAGTTGCATGTCCAATTCATTGATCTGTTCTTTTCCTGATTTATTGATATAAGAATTTAGAGACATAAATTTCCTCCTACATACTGCTTTCATTACATCCCATAAATTTTGGCATATTGTCTTATTGTTGTCAATGTCTTTAATGAAATTATTGTTTCTCTGAGTAGATGCCCATCATTTGGGGAATGGCTGAATATGGTATATAAATGTAATGTATTATTGGATTATTTTTGTTTTTCCATCCAATCCAGTATTTAATTGGATTATTATTGTTCCATAAGAAACAATCAGCAGTATTATTTCAGAGATACCTAGAAAGATTTACATGAACTGGTGCTAAGTGAAGAAGTAAAAACAAGAGAAATTGTACACAGCAATGAGATTATATAATGATCAACTGTGAGCAATTTTCAGCAATTAGGTGATTCAGGGCAGTTCCAGTGGACTTGTGATAGAAAATCATCTGCATCCAGAGAAAGGATTATGGGGACTGAATGTGGGTCACAACATAGTATTTTCACCACTTTTTTGTTGTTGTTTGCTTGCTTATTTTTTCTTTCTCTTTTTTTTTTCCTTTTGATCTTATTTTTCTTGTACAGCATGTGGAAATATGTTTTGAAGAATTGCACATATTTAACCTATATTGGAATACTTGCTGTCTAAAGAAGGAGAAACAGGGAGAGAGGTAGAAAAATTTAGAACACAAGGTTTTGCAAGAGTAAATGTTGAAAATTATCTTTGCATGTATTTTGAAGTAAAAGGCTATTTATTATTATTTTTAAAAAAGAAATTACTGTTTCTTTGCCCCACTGATTCTTTAGGATTAGATTATTTAATTTCCAAATAATTTTATCAAATGCAATTTTTATTGCATTATGGTTTGAAAATGATGGATTTAATATTTCTGACAGGATTTTAACACGATAACTAAAGCATTGAAAGATAAAAAGTGTAATGTATCATAAGTATGTAATATGTAAAGCATATAAAAATTGAGAGAATAAAAAAAGTCTTGGATTTAGGGATTCAAATTATTTGTCATTAGGGATTTAGTATGACAATATTAGATATTCTTGCATATCTTATCTGGCTGCCCCTCAGTTTTTTCATTTATACCTACATTGTAGGAACCATCCTAAGTTGAGATATGGAGGTTTTCAGTTCTTTCAAGGTAGTATGATATAAGGAAAGGTATAGTTACTGCTCCTCTGCCTATGCTCTGTTCTCAATAAAGGACCTTGTTCCTATGTAGCCATTAATGCTAGCACTGGGTTCTATTCCTGAAGCCTTAAATTAGCTGGATGACTAGAAAAGTTCCTTAATTCTAAACCTTTCATGATTCATAAAATGAAATGCCAACCCTATCTACTTCACAAGATTATTGTTAGATTGCAGAAAAATAAGGTATGTGATATAGCTTCCAGTTTCCTGCAAACAAGCTCTTCCCTACTCTAAAAATAATTTCTCTACTGCTATCTTTTCAAGCTGTCATTTTTTCCCAACTCCTTGCAGTCTATCTTCAGTTCTCACCACTTTACTGAAACTCCTCTTTTTAAAAATAGATTTTTTTATTGATATCTTTTGTTCTTACATTTTCTTCATTTAGATTTCCTTATGTATTGTACTTTCTCCTTCATCCCAGAGAACCATTCATTTTATATATAACAAAGAATGTCTTAAAAATAAAGAAAAATGGATGAAGGAAAAAAAGATTTAATAAGACTGATCAACACTGAAAAATTCTAATATTATTTGTAAATGATTCATATTTGTCAACCTCAACCTCTACAAAGGTATGGGGTCACGGGGTGTTATCTTAGATCATTTTTTTGGAGCCAAACTTATTATTTATAATTTCTCAACATTCAGTTTCTATTTATTATATATCTGTATATTGTTTTTCTAGCTCCGTTTACTTTACCTTTTTAGTCGTATTATACCTTACTTCCCACTATAAACTCATCTATCCAGTAATGATTTCCTACCTCTTCTATGAACAAGATACTCTATCCCTGCCTCCTGGAATTTTTTGAACTATCCTCTATACCTGGAATGCTCACCCTCCACCCACCTTCCTGGCTTTCTTAAAGTTCCAATTAAAATCCCACCTTCTATGGAAGCCTCCCCCAATTCCTCTCAATTCTAGTGCTTCCCTCCCCCTTCCATCCTCCCTATTTATTTCCTTTTTGCTCTTCATATAGCTTGTTTGTACAGATTTATTTACATGTTTTTTTTTCCTGTTAGATTATAAATTCTTTGAGAGCTGGGACTGTCTTTTTCCATTTTTTGTATCCCCAGCATTTATTAGCAGAGTGTTTAGCAAATGTTGTTTAAATAATTACATTATGATCATTCCATGATTTTCTGTATTCTTCATGCTCAAAAAAAAAAAATTCACAGATTATCTTGTTAAATGTAGAAGTCTTTTTTTTTAAGTTCTTTGAGACATTTGACACAATTCATAACGACCTTTTTTTTCTTGATTCCATTTCCTTGGTTGCTATTTTTTTGAATTCTTATGGTTCTATTTCCTTTTTCTTTTTCTATTTTTCTGAATCCTTATTCTCTTCTTGCTTAAAAATTGCTTTCTGCCACAGTTCTGTCCTTGTTCCTCTTCAATTTCTGCAGTCTTTCTCTGGTAATCTTATTTTTTCACTTGACTTCATTATTATTTCTATGCCTATGACTTACAAGTGTCCATTTCCAACTTTTTTCCAAATTTCTGGTTCTGTATCTCTTCCTTTTGGATATCACTTCAGCATCTCAAACTCAACTTGTGAAAAACTAAATGCTTCACCTTGCCCCAAACCTGTCCTTCCTTTAAATTCTATACTTCTCTCTTGACAATACTTTCTCAGTCACTCAGACTTCTTTTTAATTAAAGCCTTTTATTTTCAAGATATGCATAATTTTCAACATTCATGTTTTCTCAAAACCTTGTGTCCAAATTTCTTTTCTTTCTCTTTCCCCCACCTCCTTTCCTAGATGGTAAGTAATACAATATGTTAAACATGTACAGTTCTATTTCCATACATATTTCCATAATTATCATGGTGCATAAGAAAAATCAGATTAAAAGGGAGGGGGGGAAATGAGAAAGAAAAGAAAATGCTAGCAAATAACCAAAAAACTCCAAAAATGACTATGTTGTGATCCACACTCAGTTCCCACAGTCCTTTCTCTGGGTGCAGATGGCTTTCTTCATCACAACACCATTGGAATTGGCCTGAATCACTTCACTGTTGAAAAGAAACATGTCCATCAGAATTGATCACTGTATAATCTTGTTGCTGTTGTGTACAATGTTCTCCTAGTTCTACTCACTTCATGTAGCATCATTTCATGTAAGTCTCTCCAGGCTTCTCTGAAATGATCTTGTAGATTATTTCTTATAGAACAATAATATTCCATAACATTCATATGCCATAATTTATTCAGCCATTCTTCAACTGATGGACGAACTCAGTTTCCAGTTTCTTGCCACGACAAAAAGGGATGCTACAAACATTTTTGTACACATAGGCCCTTTTTCTTTTTTTTTTTTTTTTTTTTTGTGATCCCTTTAGGATATAGGCCCAGTAGAGAGACACTGCTGGATCAAAGGGTATTTATTCCCTTTGAGCACAGTTCCAAATTGTTCTCCAGAATGGTTGGATCAGTTCACAATTCCATCCACAAAGTACTGTCATTCAGACTCGTAACTTTTAATTCATTCTTGATTTTTCCCTTTAACTTTTCCCCATATCCATTCAGTTTCCAAGTGTTAATTCTTCCTCAATAATCAATGTATTTAATTTCCTTTCTAATTCTATTGCCATTTTTCTGGTTCAAGCCCTTATCACTTTACTTCTAGACTATTTTAATAGTTTTTAATTGGCTACCTTGAATCTGTTCTGTCTGATTTCCAGTCCATTCTTCCCACCCAAAGTCACTTTTCTTTACATCATTATAAAAATCTTGCTCTTCCACTCATAACCTTTTAATGATAGTCAGATGCAAATTGAATAAATTGTATTATTTGGCATTCATAGTCATCTGCAATTTGCCAACTTATCTTTCTAGTCTTATGTCATACTGTTTACTTTCTCATACTCTTGAATTCCAGCAAAAAAATGGATTTACCCCATTTCTATACTGTTTTGTCTCCATCCATCCCTTCCTCTTTCAAGGACCAATTCAGGTACTATAGTTTCACAACTTCCCCATCTCCAAATTCAATAATCTCTACTTCTGTCTTCAGATTCTCATGAAATGCTCTTCTATATTAGTTTTTTTATAACTGTATACCCCTACTTCCACTATATATGTTCAAGGACCTCATGGTTCAAAGATCTTTATCAGTGTCCTTGTATGAATCGGACTAGATAATGACCATCTTGGGCATACAAAGAATTTTCAACAGGAACATTATCAAAGTCATTAATTAAACACATAGCCTAATTATCTGAGTATTGCATGTTTTGAGGATCGTTTCCCTATTTGCATCCTTAATAGGATACAATAATATACATCCTTGATATTCCTTTCCTTGTATCTTCATTGTTTAGCACATAGTAGTTTATCAAATGTTTGTTGATAAGTATAACTAAAGGATTGAAAATAAAGCATATAATTAATAAATTCTATGTGGTAATAAATATGGCAGTATACTAAATGTAATGTAATAAATGTACTGCCTATCTAGAAACTGCATTTTCACAAAGAAATTTTATCCAGAGTTCTAGAAGAACTAGTTAGGACTAACTAGAGCAGAAACCACGATAAAATTTTACTTGTGTTTTACTTCTAGGTACTTTTTTAATATTGGTAAGCTCCTGTAAGGATCAGCAAATTTGAAGGTCATAACTATATCAGTGGTTTACAAAATAAAATGTATGAGTTACTTTCTTCAGCTCCTTTTGCTCTCCAACTACAATTTAGAAGATGTCTATCCTTGTATCTCCAGTGCAGAACACAGAATTTTGTTGTAATGAGTTGAATTCTAATTCTGCTCAGTAGGATTGTCTCTTAGGACAATGAATCAATCACTATGATAACTAGATTGGGAGGCTCCCTAGTTTAGATCATATTCTTTTGCTCTATAATAGGTTTAACAACTGAAACTTGAAAGGTAAGGAATTTTATTACTCATTTAGCAAAGACAAAATAGGAAGAGAGAAGGAACCCTTCTGGGAACCCTCTAGATCAGAAACAGTTAGAAGACCCATTCTGAAATGATAAAGGTGAGACATATTTTAAGAAAAATTATTCTAAGGTCCACTGGGAGTAAAACATTTTTTATTGAAGTTTTTTATTTTCAAAACACATGCAAGGATAATTTTTCAACACTGACCCTTGAAAAACTTGGTGTTCCAGTTTTTTTCCCCTTCAACCCATGCCCTCGCCTAGATGGCATATAATCCAACATATGTTAAACATGGTAAAATATATATATTAAATCCAATATAGGCATACATATTTATACAATTATCTTGCTGCACAACAAAAATCAGATCAAAAAATAAAAATAAAAAATTAAAATTCAAGTAGACCACAACAAAAAGAGTGAAAATGCTATGTTGTGATTTGCACTCAGTTCCCAGTTCTTTCTCTGGGTGTAGATGACTCTCATCATCACAAGATCATTGAAACTGGTCTGAATTATCTCATTATTGGAAAGACCCACAACTGTCAGAATTGAGCATCACATAGTATTGTTGTTGAAGTATATAATGATCTCCTGGTCCTGCTCATTTCACTTAGCATCAGTTCATGTAAATCTTTCCAGGCCTCTCTGAAATTATCCTGCTGATCGTTTCTTATAGAACAGTAATATTCATATACCATTACTTATTCAGCCATTCTTCAAGTGATAGGCTTCCACTCAGTTTCCAGTTCCTTTCCCCACAAAAAAGGCTACCACAAACATTTTTGCACATGTGGGTCTCTTACCCCCTTTTAAGATTTCTTTGGGATAAAAGAGATTATAAAAAAGGGAAAGGGACCTGTATGTGCACGAATGTTTGTGGCAGCCCTTTTTGTAGTGGCTAGAAACTGGAAACTGAATGGATGCCCATCTGTTGGAGAATGGCTGAATAAATTGTGGTATATGAATATTATGGAATATTACTGTTCTGTAAGAAATGACCAACAGGATGATTTCAGAAAGGCCTGGAGAGACACACGAACTGATGCTGAGTGAAATGAGCAGGACCAGGAGATCATTATATACTTCAACAACAATACTATATGATGACCAGTTCTGATGGACCTGGCCATCCTCAGCAAGGAGATCAACCAAATCATTTCCAATGGAGCAGTAATGAACTGAACCAGCTACGCCCAGAGAAAGAACTCTGGGAGATGACTAAAAACCATTACATTGAATTCCCAATCCCTATATTTATGCCCACCTGCATTTTTGATTTCCTTCACAAGCTAATTGTACAATATTTCAAAGTCTGATTTTTTTTGTACAGCAAAATAACGTTTTGGTCATGTATACTTATTGTGTATCTAATTTATATTTTAATGTACTTAACATCTACTGGTCATCCTGCCATCTGGGGGAGGGAGTGGGGGGTAAGAGGTGAAAAATTGGAACAAGAGGTTTGGCAATTGTTAATGCTGTAAAGTTACCCATGCATATCACCTGTAAATAAAAGGCTATTAAATTAAAAAAAAAAAAGATTTCTTTGGGATATACAGTAGAAACATTGCTGGATCAAAAGGTCTGCACAGTTTGATAGCCCTTTGGGCATAATTCCAAATTGTTCTCCAGAATGGTTGGATCCGTTGAGTGAAACACATTCTGAAGTGCATGTCCAAGTGGAAAACCTGTTAAACATCTGTATTTCAATATACTATGATGAAGGAGCTAATTTTTCCCTGGGGAAATGTTGTCCATTTCTGGAATACTCTCCCTTTTCAATTCTGCTTCCTCTTTTTCTTGACTTCTTTTAAGATTCAGCTCTAAACTCACCTCCTGTAGGAAGCTTTCTCTCATTCCCTTTAATGTTAGACCTTTTCCTCTACAAATACATTCATTAACACATGGCATCACCCTCGATGTTTTGAATTGAAGAATGAACATATGGGTTGAATGAGCAAGGACTCAAAGATGACACAGATTGATAAGCCTGGGTGACCAGGAGGATGGTGGTACTTTGCATAGAAATAAGAAGTTGAGAAGAGAAGGCTCAAGGATGAAATGTGGGGAAAATAATGAGTTCTGTTTTGGACATACTGAATTCAACATGTTGAAGAGGCAATTGGTGATGGCAAACAAATTCCGGTGTGAGATTAGAACTGTCATATTGATTTGAGAATCATCTACATAGAGATGATAATTGAATCTTTGAGAGATTTTATGAGAGCAAATCACTAAGTGAAAATAGAGAAGGGACATCCATGATTAGTAGGGTTGTCTTGAATGTAGATCCATCAAAGGAGATTGAAAAGGAGAGGTCAGATAGGTAGAAGAAAATAGAGCATTTACTAAATGTTTATTGTGTGACAATTACTGTTTAAAGTGCTGGGAACACAAAAAACATCAAAACAAGATAGTTCCTAATCTCAAGGAGTTTACATTCTAATGGGGAAAAAAAAATTTAAAGTGAGCTGAGGATGATAGTGCTTTAAAAAAACCTGAGGAATAGAGGGATTGGAGGTAACAAAAGATGATGATGTGTACTGTAAGACCCTAAGAAGTCTGTCTTATGGTAGGTAGGAGCAGTTAAGATGTGTTCTCAGGTAGGCACTGGCAGTTTGAGGATGGTCTTATCTGGGAATAACCTCTATAGTACTGAGGAAGGCTTAGAGACTTGGTGACTAGTATCAAGGTTGACCCAGAAAAATTTGAGAAGATAGCCCCAAGAACTGTTTTAGGATTTTAGGGAGGGTTGCTCTAAGAACTGAACTTTATTTATTTATTTATTTTTAATAACTTTTTATTGACAGAACCCATGCCAGGGTAATTTTTTACAACATTATCCCTTGCACTCACTTCTGTTCTGATTTTTCCCTTCCCTCCCTCCACCCCCTTCCCCAGATGGCAAGCAATCCTATACATGTTAAATAGGTTACATTAAACTGAACTTTAAAAAAATAATAAATTCTAGTGCAAATGAGGAGGATTGACAGCTTGAACAAATTCATGGGGAAAGAGAGAATATCATTTAAATATGGGGAATAATTAATATCTCAGTATGGTTGCAATATAATAATTAACTGGCATTGATACAGCACTTTGAGAAGCAGAAGATGGAGAATAAATCTTGGAGAAGACCACTTTCTCTTTTCAGTAGTCCTGGGCAGCATTCTGAGACAAGATGCTGATATGCATTGGTGAAAAGAATTTCTAGCCTAAAAGTTATTCACATTGATGAAAGCAGAAGAGTGGACAATATCTTTAAGCTTGCAAAGCACTACAATCTTTCCTTCATTTGAACTTCACAGTAGCTCTTGGAGATAGGAACTACAGCTATTATTTTCCTTATTTTATAGCTAAGGAAAGAAATGATAAAAGTGGGGGGAATAATAACGAATTAAGGCTTTAACAACATGAATAATAATTGCTGACCATAGCAGTTTCCAGAAATTATATAATTTGAAAGAAATAATTCATTTGGACCTCTAACTCTATAATCAATATTAATCAGTATTAATCAATTTGATAAACCATGTTTAGAGTTCTATATATAAGGCCCCAGAGCTGGGAGCTACAGATTCAAAGTTCACTTGCTTAACTATAGGAAATTAAGTAAAAGTTCTCCATCCTTGTTTTATCCTTACCATTGTGACCAAGCCCAACATGACAGATACTACGTAGAAAGACCTCCAAGATGTTTTTGTACCTCCAAACCAAGCAGTTGTCCAATGGGAGCAGATGACCATCATATGGCCACTTATGTCACTATCTGTGACAGCTTGCACCATTTCTTCCTGCCAAAATCAAGGTGAAGCTTGTCCTCCTTGTGTGGAGAAATTCTTGCTTCATCCAATTTGTGACCCTGCTGACAAATTATTTTACTTATTCAATGGAATTATTCTATATTTGGTATAACTGTTCCAGAATGGCTGGACATCCAGTTGTATAAAAATAGAGCCCTGGAAGAAGGTGTTATCTCAGATTGAGGAAAAGACCTGAGGTCCACTTCATTAGAGGGGACCACGGACTCTAATAAAGTGCCTTTGACTCAGACTTCTGCCTCAGTCTCTCTTATTTTAGGTGGGATAAATTTTAATCTCAGTATTGAGAAAATTAAGGCTGAGAGGTTAATTGACTTGCCCACAGCCATATACAGCCAGTGACTATCTGAAGTAGAATTTGAATCTGGGCCTTACTAAGACTCTCATATCTGTCAGCCTGGCTCTTTACACCAAAACAAGAAGCCCTTACCATAAGGATATATTGCTAATTAGTTCTGTAAAGGAATAGGAGGAGAGTGAAGATATCTGCAGTAAAACATAATAAAATAGAGTCATCAAAAATGAAACAGGAATTTCAAATCACAAAAAATACTAACATGTTTTGTGGAAAGATCTAGCCAAGTGCCTTAATATCTTAATCCCAGGCATACCTCTATTTCATCACAAAGTCAATTATGATGTCAGTTGTTCTGTACTTTATAGGGGAATAAGACCCTTTTATGGTGGAATAGGAATATGAGGAATGTAAATGAGAAGGCAGTAAGGGTATGGAATATATAGATCAAAGAGCAGCATGTAGGTTGGTCAGGGCTCACCCTTATGGGTGCTCTACATCTCCAAAATTCCAGCAGATATCTAGAAGATTTTTCGCTGTTCTCTTTAGGGCATCAGTTGCTCCTGAAAGGATAAGTTATTGGTGACCATGTGCAAACAGTGCTCAGAGTGTGAACGTGTAGGAGAGGTATCAAAATGAAGGTGCTCTATTCGTACTCTTTACAAAATCCCGTGGTTACTATACATTGGAGGTAGGTACTAAATTCTATAGATTAAAAAAACTGGTACTCTGAGAGATTGTAGCTAGCTAGAATTTGAACTTGAGGTCATAGTTTTGAACTTGGACAATTTACTTTCTTCTCCCTTCCACCTACACTCACAAATTATGTGTCACCATTTGTGACATTTGGGAAAATTTCTAAGGTTAATATATCTGGATCACCATGACCAGCTCAAAGCTTCTAGAAACCAAAGAGTATTCCTATCTTAAGATTTGCAGCCATAATGGCATATATAACTATCAGGATGGAGCTAATTTTAATACAGTGAGAAACTGATATGGAAATGTCTTATCTGGAGAAAGAGTGTAAAACTGGTGAAACCTTCAGAAAGGAATCTTGATTGATATAGGAGTTGTGGAATAAGTAAATGAAGGGAAGGTTCCTTGGGCTAAAAAATAATTTTCTTTCTTCATATACAACTACTTGGAGGATATTTCCTCAAGGCCTTTAACATTGGAGGAGAGTTTTAATCCCTTGGTGTGTATAGCTATCCAGAAATCAGATCTTACAGGAGTGACTAGATTTAGTGTGGTGAATGTTCAAAGTGTTGGTGCCAGAGGGTGATAGGAAATAGAGACAAAACTATCATATTTATTTGGTTAAGACAGGTGCTATGGTCATGAAGATGATTTTTCCAGCACTGATTTATCCATTAATCTATATATTGGATTAATTGCTTTCTAGCGGAGAGAATAGAGAGAGGGAAGGAACAAATTTGGAACCTACGGTTTTGCAGGATTGAATGTTTAAAACTATCTATGCATGTGTTTTGAAAACAAAAAGCTTTAAAACAAATAAAAAATACATAAAAAAGAAAGCTTCTAGTAACACAACCCTTCCCGCACCTATAAAGTATCCCCCTCATTTTAATAGTCTGTTGCTTATTAACAAAAAAGGAGTTTATAGCCTGAAGTTTTCTTATTTGACAAAATTTTATTGCCTTCTCAACATTGAATTTCGAGCTATACACTCTTGATTCATTGTTCTTTTAACTGTTTTCTCCTGTTTCTCTGATTTCATGTTTGTACTACTTTGTAGTCCAATAACATAATCTATCACATTCATATGCCATAATTTGTTCAATCTTTCTTGAGTTGTCAACCCCCTTTTGCTTCCAGGTTCTTCTTCTTACAATTTTTTGCACATATGTGTTCTTTTCTTGTTAGCAATAACCTCTTTAGAACATGATCTAAGCAGATTAAAAAGTGTGAACATGTTAATGTTTCTTGTATAATTCCATATTGTTTCCCAGAATGAATTTTGAACAATTCAGTTTCACCAGCAATGAATTAGCATGCTTTTCTTCTTTCAACTTCTCCCAACAGTGAGTTTTCCACCTTTGCCAAGCTAAGAGAAAGGATTACATCAGAACTTTAACATTTTTTTATTTGTTCATTACTGAATTAATTTTATTTAGAATTTCATTAATTTTATGTAGTAGTGCAAAAGAAGTAATCAGGCCCTCTTGTTCATTTCTGCACTATTTAACAGTAGTACTTTCTAAATGGATGATTTTGTGCTGAAGCCAGAGTTCCAGATATCCAAAAGATAGTCCATGAACAGAATGTATCTGTATCCTTATGATACTTACCAAAGGATATTCTCATTTCTGATGATGTCATTAATGTTTCACCATTTTTCTCAATGCTACTAGGTGTCTGGGGCAGTGACTGAGGCATAGAAAGGGTATTGATGATGGGGGTGAAACTGTGTCCTCTTTTGATCTGTAAAATTAACACTCTGAAATTGTGTCCCCTTTTGATCTGTAAAAGAAGGGAGATTCCGGCTTCCAGACCCCAGAGAGTCTAAGAGAAGATATATTTTCCAGGCTGGGCTTTTCTGAGTCAAATCACCCTCTCCCCCCCCCTTCCATTGATTTTTGGATAGCTGGATTCTCATTCAGGAAACCTTCAAAGTGATTTTCATTCAATTGGAGATCTAGGCCTGATATTGAGTGGCTAAAAGTCCAAGATGAGTATCTAGGCCTGGGGGCATTCATTGGCTTTCTTTTCAGTTGTAAGTTTTAGCCTCAGACTTCTATAAACAACAATTATAAACTCCATATTTTTGCAGGAGTCCAAAATAGTATTCTTTGCCAAGCTCCCCTCTTGACACATCTGCTTACTAGGACGCTTGCCATTGTGAAGAAACCCTCTTCTCAGTGAAACCTCTTGTTAATTCTCTGCCAGGACCTTGCCACTGAGGGAAGTCAGACTTCCTAGCAAAGCTGGCTTCTCAGTACCAATAAGATTTCCTTTTTTGCCTCTAATATTTCGGGTTCGTGAATTCTTTCACATTGGACCTGCACCTCTGACCAAAAAAAAGGACACAAATTCAGAGTGATAATTTTACAGATTTAAGGAGAAACAAGTTTCATCCACGGCATCATGTGTTCTAAATTGCAGGTGTATACTTTGAGATTAGGATCTTTGAACAATGTAATGGGGAGGAATTGAAGGGAGAAAAGACAGTTTGGGAATGAGTCTGACTCTCTAGATGACTGTAGATGTTTGTACTTGTTCTTAATGACCTTAAATGAGAACCCTTCCTACTTACCCTGATGACCATTAGGAGCTTGGATAGGAGAGTTCATGGATCTGGGAATTAAGCAAAATAAAGCAAATAATAAGCAAATAAGCAAAATAAAAAATAAAACTGTCATTGTTTACAATTCCCCAAATTTCTTATTTAATCCCTTACTGTTGAGGTCTAGATCTGGGGCACCTAAATTAAATAAGGGTTTAGTTGAGGTCTAGTGGCAGGTTCAGGGTATAGGGAGCCAAATGGAGCTCCCCTGCAACCCCCCTGGATTCGGCGCAAGGATACGGTGGTAAATGAAGTCTAGTAGCGGTGTGAGTCCCCAATAAAAGCATTTATTGGTCTGAGAGCTAGATTGATAAAAGAGGTTTATCATTGGGTAAGCAAGGTTAAAGTATAGGCAAAGATCAGAGATAAGAAGGGCACTGGACAGAGGGTCCAGTGGACAGAGGATCCTCACATGGCTAACATGTTTGGAATCTCTGCAAAGAGGAGGGTCCCAGCGTCTCCCTTTTATAATGGGAGATTTAGCTCGAGGGGCTTTTGGGTGTAGCCCCAAAGTTGGCTCAGATCCCGGTGGGGCTGGGACAGGTCCAGATCTTCTATTGGAATTCAAAGAGACCAGGATTTGTGAGTTAAAGGGTAATTTACATTATTAACTACAAGGGGGTGGGAATCTAGAAAGGAATCTTTCCCACATCATCACCAAACCAGTTTGCAGGCTCTATGATATTTATAGATTATACTTATATAGTATATTCTAATAAAAATTAATAATCCTCAATAATTATTCTGCTTTAGGGTATGCTAGAACTGTGGGTGAAAACTTTTTTTAATCTTTATTTTTAAAAAATTCTGATCTTAAGCTCAAAAAAGATTTTTTTCATATATGAAACAAAACAGAAAAAAAAAAAAGATTGCACATGAAGCTGCGAATTTTTGCCACTTACAGCTTTCTTCTTCCAGGTATATAAGGAAACATTATTTTCAAAATTCTTCTGTTTCCTGTTGACTTTTGTGCATTTCTAAAATGCTTCAGTGTCCCTCTTTTTGTTATATCAAAGTTCCCTTTTAATGGGATGACCAGTTCCTCCAATTGTCCTATTTCGTAATTCTGCCTTAGGTTATAACCATCCCCTCTTAATGGTTGAGAAAAAGGTTTTATAGACATTCCTTAATGTCATTAGAATATCAGTAACCTCCCTATCCTAGGTTATCCCCACCTAGGTCCCTCCATTTTGTCATTGTTTTTGTTATTCCATAAAAGGCTTGCTGTCTTGATACTGGGGTTAGACTCTGAGATGATAGTCTGGTCTAGCCCTGTGATCAACATGGATGCATTGGTCCCAGTATTTCTCTCCATTTAATAAATTATTGAATTGGTCTCTAATCTCTGTCTTGCTCAGTTTCTTCAGCATTACATTTTAACATTAAAAAAAAATGTTAGTAACCTCATTGCTAGCCCATTTTTCCCATTGTAACTCCCTTCCCCCTAGTTTAACGGAAAACCAAGGCCACAAGTCATTATCACAAAGTCAGGTGAAACAGTCTCCACATTGGTTGTATCATTTTGTACTTTATCATCGCACTACCAGGAGTAGAGAGCATGGTTATCATCTAATATGTGTAATAATATAATGGTTAGTCAATACATTGATTAGGGATTTTAAGTCTTTCTTAGATGTTTGTTTTTACATTTTGTTATTACTGTATAAATCATTCTCCAGGGTATTACTTAAACTTCACTTTGCATCAGTTCATGCAAGTCTTACTATATTTCTCTGAGGAAATCCTTTTTTTCATTTCTTATGTCAACAATATTTTATTATGTTCACATAGTATAATTTGTCCAAAAATTGCCCAATTGTTGGGTTTCCAATACTTTGCTACTATAAAAAAGAATCATAATCTTTTTTGTTCTTTTGCCCTTTTTTTCAATTCTTTGGTGTTTGCTATTGGTGACTCGCAAGTTTTAGTTGAGTTTTTGGATAAGGAACCAAATTGCTTCCCATACTGTTTGGATAATTCATAACTCTGTCAGTAGTGCTTTAGTGATTTTATTTTCCTGAAAACTTTCCAACAATGATCAATTTTCTTTTTGTCATCTTTGTCAGTCTGATAGGGATGAAGAAGAATCTTAAACTCATTTTAATTTGTATTTCTTTAATGATGATTTAGAACATTTTAAAATATCTGTTAATAACTTGTATTTCTTCCTTTAAGAAATAACTGTTCATATCCTTTGACCATTTACCATTTGGGAACACCTCTTATAAATTTGAATCAGTTCTTTATATATCTTTGAAATGAGACCTTTATCAGAAAAACTTGCTGTAAAGTTCCTCCCACTTCCCCAGTTAACTGTTCTGTTCTCATTTTAAATGCAATAATTTTTATTTTGCACAAAATCTTTTTGATTTTATATAATTAAAGTTTTATTTGTTTCTTGACAAATTTCCTCATTGGGTCACAAATACCATCCCCATCCATAGTTGTAATAGTGGGTATTTCCTACTTGCTCCTCTAATGTGTTTGTAATGTAACCTGTTTATCTCTAAGTACGGTATCCATTTGGAACATATCTTGGTAAATGGTATGAGATATTTATGTAAAAGTAATTTCTTCCTGTTTTTCTTCTTTAGCACCTTGATAATGTGAGATCTTCTATTCTATTTTCCTTTTCCCTAATTACATTTCTTCTTACCTCCTTTTTTCTTTTTTCTTTTAAAACTATTAAAACAGAACAAAACTTTTTCTAGGCCCTCCATCTTGTCTAACCGATTCTATGACTTTTGATGACATGGTTCTGAGATAAGTTTTTCTTTTCCCTATTAGAATATAAATTCTTTCTCTGGGAGATGACTAAGAACCATTACATCGAATTCCCAATCCCTATATTTTTGCCCACCTGCATTTTTGATTTCCTTCACAGGCTAATTGTACAATATTTCAGAGTCCGATTCTTTTTGTTCAGCAAAATAATGGTTTGGTCATGTATACTTATTGTGTATCTAATTTATTTTTAATATATTTAACATCTCCTGGTCATCCTGCCATCTGGGAGAGGGGGTGGGGGAAAGGAGGGGAAAAATTGGAACAAGAGGTTTGGCAATTGTCAATGCTGTAAAGTTACCCATACATATAACCTGTAAATAAAAGGCTATTAAAATAAAAAAAAAATAAATAAAATAAAAAAGAACATCGTACTGTGCCTGGAACAACATAAATGACTAATAAATTCTCATTGATGATAACAAAAAAAAAAAGAATATAAATTCTTTGTCCTTTTATAGTTTTTAATCATTGCTTCACTGGAGTTTTTAAAATGTTGTTCTTGATAATTTGGTTTGCTTTTTAAAGTTCCTAGTTAGCTGTGGGTCTTTTTTTTTTTTTTAATCAGAAATGCTTTAAAATCCTTTTTGAGTGAAAGCTCATTTGTCCCCTGTAAGATTATACTTGGGTACATAATGCTTGGATTTTGAACGTCTTTATCTTTGCCATTAGAAATATTGCATTCTGATCTCTCTCCTCCTTTATAGTGGTAGTTGCCAAGTCTTATGTGAGATTTAACTTTGGTATCTTGGTATTTGAACTTTGGTAGACAGCTACTGACTCTAGTCTCTCTACATCAGAAACCCTCCTCAGGGTCAGAAAGACAGAAGTGTGGATCCATGATCTTTTTTCTCTTTTCTTTTCCTCAGCTCCATCTTCCCAGTGGAAGGCTCTGTAATCTCAGACAGAGTCGGTGACAGCTGTATTCACCCTTGTCTTGGACTCTATTTTGTACATAGTTACAGGCCTCAGCCTTGTCTTCACACACATAGAAAGCTTCTTTGATCCATTCAGACTGGACCCCTTCCCTGGTATCCTTAGCACTCTTTTATCTCCCCTATTCCCCTTGGACAGGAAAAGGGGACCTAATAGAATTTCTTCTTGGTTTTACCAATGACACTTGTTCTAGTACTCTTCTTCAATTTATGAGTTAAGTGTGAGAACTAAATTGCACTGCTTTTTTCACCCTAACCTTTTTGTCAAGTTTTGATCAAAACCTGTTAGTTTTTACTTAGGTCTATAATCCCATATTCCCTATTTTATTTGCAGCTATTTAAATTTTACTTCAGCATTTCAAAAATGACCCCTCCCCCCTTACTTATTGATGAGCCTCTAGAATATGGTTAAGTAGCTTTCCCAGAACTTTCTGTTTGATTTTTTCAGTATCTGTGCAATACTGGAAGCCTTTCAAATCTTTGTAAGACTTGGCAGAGGATTAGAGAGTCCTGGATCAACTCCATATCATGCCAAATAAAAAAGAGAATTTTAATGGAAAATTAAGTACTCTTTATTTACTAGCCATTAAATTCATGGAATTTTAAAATATATGTTTTTATAATTAGAGATTTTTTTCTTTAACCTAATGATTTTTAAAATAAAATTTTATTACTGTGTTTTCTTTGTCTTCTAAATTTTTTTGTGGTATGATCTTTAATATTCAGGACTTTCCCTAATGTTAATTTAAGGGAAAGGGTTGTCATTAGTAAACTGAGTAATTTGATGCATTCTATTTCTAATATATTTTCATCAATTAAAAGATTTTTTGTTTCTTTTGTGTACATGTGTGTGTGAGAACAGGATGTCACGAGCTGTTCAGCTTCCAATCCCCTGCCCTGTACAGCTTGGTTCATTAAGGAATGACTCTCTGGAAGCTCAGTTCCATGAATATGTCAAACAAGGAAACTATGTTAAAGTGAAAAAAATTCTAAAGAAAGGTAAGCACAATATAGATATGTTAAGAAATAAGATTCATAATATCAGTAAATAGATTAAAATATGGAGGCAAAATCAAAGATACTGTACTACAAAAAATAATTCCTTGGGAAGTCCTGAATTGGAAATCTTGATAAAATGTGGTTACATTTTTTAAAAGATTACTCTGTATTACTCAAATAGAGGTTTTAAGAAGCATGCTAAAAAAATGTTTTTAAATGAAGCTTTGCCAAGTATGGCAAGCCTGTCATTAAAATTTTGCTTAAAAAGAATTCTTAAACAGTAGATATGACTTCACCTTAAGAACATCATACATTAAAGAGTACTGGAACCCTAACATGATCTGGGTTCAAATTTCAGCTGTGCCACTTGCAATAAATTTATTAACCTTATCAAGTGACCATGGACCTTTCTGGGCTTCAGTTTCCTCATTTGTAAAATGAAACCCTGAAAATATGATTTATTTCATTTCGAAATCAGTTGAAAATGACATTACAGAACTAAATCATAATTGTATTGATTCCCAAGGAATTGTAATTCTAATATAGAGTTGAATCATATATAAGAGGATTTTGTGGTGATATAAAAGTATTTTGAAATCATGAAGATACTAAAATGTGTACATAGTCACATATTATGGCATTTCACTCCATTTTGTTCATTGAAGAAAAATTAGGAGTGACTAGATGTCATTTGGGATTAGGGTAGGTTATGTAACTGTCATTAATAATAGTTCTTTACCCTAGATGGGGAAAAAAGCAGAAAATAAGTTGCTGCTTTCCTTTAGTTTTTGGGGGGAGGTAGGGGCAAAGATCATGATTTTTTTTTTCCTTTTGTATAAATATGTTCTAATACAAAACAATACAGGATTTAGAGTTGCTAAGAGTTGAGTTCAAATTCCACCTCTGACCTCTAATTATTTAAGTTATCATTCCTCTATAAGGAACCTCTGTAATTTGCAGGTTTAGTTTTCTTATTCTTCTTGAAGATCAATAATGAAGCTTAACAAAAATTTTTCTTCAGATATATGAAAAGTATGAAAAATTAAATAAAATCAATCAGCAGGAATTGTTTAAAGCTTTTACTGTGTGCTAGACATTATGCTAGGTATACAAAAACAAAAGTGAAAAGAAGAGAACATAATTTGGAGAGGAAGGAAATAGAAATTAGGGGATCAGGATTAGGAATTCTAATATGTAGAAATGAGGAAGGAATGCTTATTTGAAGCATGAAGAACTGATAAAAGAAAAATTCAAGAAACAGTTTCTGGGTATTTACTAATTATGGATAATAGATAATTAATAAAATAATGGTCATTTGGCTTTCTTTCCTGAGCCAAAGACAAATCATGGAAGCTGCTCAACATTATATGCTCTTGAAAGAGGTATTCTCAACAAATGGAAGTTAACTCTGATTAACAATTAATGAGAGATGGGGAGCTAGGTGGCACAGTGGATAGAGCACTGGCCCTTAAGTCAGGAGGACCTGAGTTCACATTCAGCCTGATATATTTAATACTTCCTAACTGTGTGACCGTGGGCACGTTGCAAATCACTTAACTCCATTTGCCTCAGCAAAACCAAAACCAAGAGAATGAATATTGTAATCAGGTGGGCTTATTCTAAGAAAGGGCTCACAGGACCTAACTGACACTTATCTCTACCCAGACTGATGAGGTCTAGATTTGGGGTACCTAAATGAAATTAGGGTTTAGTTGAGGTCTAGTGGCATGTTTGGGGTACAGGGAGTCAAACAGAACTCCTCTGCAACCCTCTTAGATTCAGCACAAGGACATGTTGGTAAATGAGGTCTAGTAGCATGCACAAGTCCCCAATAAAGCCATTTATTGGCCTGAAAGTTAGATTGACAAAAGAGGTTTATTATGGAGTTGAAGCAAGGTTAAAGCATAGTTAAGGAAATAGGTGAAGGCTGGACAGAGGGTCCTAACATAACTAGCATGTTTGGGACCTTTGCAAAGAGAGGGTCCCAGCATGTCCCTTTTATAATGGAGATTTAGCCCGAGGGGCTTTGGGGTGGAGTCCCAAAGTTGGCTCAGATCTAGGTGGGGCTGGGACAAGCCCTAATCTTCTATTGGAATATAAAGGGACCAGGATTTGTGAGTTAAAGGGTAATTACATTAACTAGGAGGGGGTAGGAATCTTAAAGAAAGGAATCTTTCCCACATCAAGACCACCCTGTTTTGGGCAATCTAGACAAAGGGATCTACTTCCACTGAAATCTGACCAAATAAAAATAACAACAATGGGCCAGAATTCACTTAGAATAGATTATCTTTCTAAGGTTTTCTTATTGAGTGGGACCCCACCCAAGTATGTGTCAGGATTTGGGCGATCATATCTATCAGCAGACCCTGGCTATATAATCAACAGCAGGGGTCCTTTTTTTAAATAGGGGGCCAGTTCACTGTCCCTCAGACTGTTGGAGGGCCGGACTATAGTAAAAACAAAAACTTTGTTTTGTGGCCCTTTAAATAAAGAAACTTCATAGCCGTGGGTGAGGGGGATAAATGTCCTCAGCTGCTGCATTTGGCCTGCAGGCCATGATTTGAGGACCCCTAATCTACAGAGTCTGCTAATAGATATGATTGCCCAAATTCCTCTGAATGAGGAAATAGGGAAAACCTAAATCTTAATTAATAATCAATTATTAACATAAGAACATTATTTCTCTCATCACCAGTGCAAGATTGTGGAGATCCAAGAGATAGGGTGCCATGTATGAGAGACAGTAAAAAAGTTACTTTATGTGAGAATGAAAAGGAATTATTTATAGTATTCTGGAAAGGTAAAATGGATCATGGTTTTGAAAGACTTTAAAAACCAAACTGTGTGCCTGTACTGATGGAAAATAGAGATCCTGGGAGGACAGATTTAGAGTTAGAAGGAATCTTAAAAGTATTATCTAGTCTACTCCCTTATTTTGTGGAGCCGAAATCTAGAAAATGTAAGTGATTTATACAGGCCACATAGTTATTAAATATGAGTTATATGTGTGGATGTGTGTGATGAGGCTAGTGGCAGTGAAGAGATGTGAAAATTGGGGTGGGGAATGCCCTCTGATTGGCACAGGTCCAATGCTAAAGAATTCACAAACCCAAAATCTGAGTGGCAGAAAAGGGGAAGTTTATTGTTCTCTAAGAAGAAGTTCTCTTAGTGGGCAAAACTCCTCATTAGGAATTTGGCAAAGGTGTGTTAACAGAGACCCTGGTTATATGGGTAAATGTTGGCCTGGGTAAATGGGGAGCTATTTGGGCTAATCAATAGAGAACCATTAGGCAGAGTTTTCCAATGGAATAAAATCACTTAATTGGGAGTTTGAAGGTTTTTTCCCCAGTCTGGGAATTCCCTGAAGGAAACCAGGGCCACCCCAGAAAGATCTCAATTTCAATAGAGGGTGATTTGACTAAGATCTCCAATTGAATGAAACCACTTAACTTGGGGAGGGGGCTTTGTCTGGGAAAGGTATGCTTTTCCCAGGGTTTGGGAGTCTCCCCAAGGAGGACACAGTTTATATCGCCCCTTCCCGCAAAGGTCACATCAGTTTTCCCAAAATGTCTGTTTACATCATCAGTACCCACCACAGATCTGATACAAAATAGCATAAAGGTTTGTGGAATTGAATTGAATCCCTTGGTCTATTTTCTTATTTATGGAACACAGGAGATAATTATTAGTCCCTTCAAAAGTGAAGCCCCAAAGCTGAGAGAGCAGGGCTACTCTGAAAATAAAGCCCTGTCAGGAAGATGGTTTATTTTAGTGAGAGAGACACGCAAAATTTTTAAGTTGTAGGGAAGTTCTCCGCGATTCTCGTCTAGAAGCTGCTCTCAATTATTATTTTCAGAGCTCTAGGGGGATCCTAAACTCAGGGCCACGCATCACCCTAGTCGGATTGAAGAAAGCTGGGCCCTACCTTCTCTCTAGAACATCGCGAGAACTCGAAGCTTGTCCCTTCGCCCGAGGTTTGGGTTAAAGAGCAGCTACCGCGCGTGATTGGCTGTCCGGAGGCAGTATGCTAATTAGCACCCGTGAAGCTTTCAGAATTTGGGGACCGCTTCTGGTTAGGGGAACAGCTGTTTGCGGTTTGCGTATTCTTGTGCTTTTCGAAGAAGCTGCTTAGCGTCGGCTGGGGGGAGTCGGGGTTCCGTGGAAAAGTAGCCGTAAGCTAACAGAGTGCGGGATCGTCTGTGGCGGGCGCGTCAGAGCAGTGTTGGTTAAGACTATACTTTCAGGGATCATTTCTATAGTATGTGACTAGAGAATTGTGGCTGAAAGTGTAGCACGGAGGTAACCACGAGGAGGAGCTGGAGCGTTCTCTTCTGAGCGTGAAGCCGGCTTGTGGTGCTGCTTCTCAGCAGCTGTCACTTGCCATTGATGATCGTTCTTCCCTTCCTTCGGGTTGGGTGAGAGGAAGGGAACGCAGGCTGAGTGGCCCTCAATATTTTCTTTGTTTGCGAAAAGAAGTGTACGTTAGGGACTTCGTAGTAATTACGATATTTGCTTTAGACATAGATATATCTTGCTGTCTGGCTTTGGGTATGTTTTGTTACTTTTTTTATTTGTGGCCACTTATTTTTCTGAGTCCTTTTTCTTTTTGTAATTATACTTTTATTTTTCTGATTCTGGATAACAAGATGCAGCATGTCAAATTGCCAACACGGCATTTAGAGCATATTGTTTGTTGAGTGTTTCTTTTCCACACTCTGCATCTTTGTCTTTTATTAGTAATAAGTATATAGAATTGATGGTGACTCTTGGGGCTTTTTTTTTTTTTTTTTATTCTGTAATTGATGTGGAACTTTTTATGATCCCATTTTTGGGATTTCCTTGGCAGAGATACTGGAATGATTAGATTCTCTGGTATTTTCTTCTTTAAATGCTGTTATGTTAATTATATATAAGGTGAAATAATTTTGCTTCTTTGCTTTGGCCTTTTCCCTTACGTTTTTTCTGATTTTACTGCTGTAGCTAAAAGTCCCAATAATAGTGATGTTGAGCATTTTTTTTTATTCCTGTTAGAAATTCCTGTTCCCATTTTAGAAAATAGCAGTATTCCTTCCTTACAAAAATTATGCTAATTCTTGGTTTGATAAGTCTTGAAAGATGTATAAAAGCAGTAAGAAAAGTTTGAAAGGGAAAGGATCTTTATCCAAAACTAAGCCTTTAATCTATGTTTTAGATGATAATTGGCATCATTCTTGAATCATTCAGGATCTCTGTCCTTATATTTTTTTCTTTTTCATATTCAGCATCTCACTACTTTCTTTACATTTATCTACACAGATGCTCATAAATCCCCGTTTGTATGTAAATTTACTTCACCCTACACTTACACAAGGTATTTTTCCTATTTCTCTTCTCCCAATTTTGTCTCCGTTGTTTCAGAAGTACTCAGCTTCAGGATCATTCATATTCCTTGGACAATTTCAGATGAATTGTAGGACCTTCTTTTCTTGAATTTGCCATCTTTGGTATTACCCACATTTTAGCAAACATGGAAGAGGTAATCAGTATGTGATAAATGAATTTAGGAAGCAACAGACCGATTTGTAGGCTGAGGTGTATGGGGTTTTCATCTGATTGTAGAGATTTTCTAATCTTGAGGGGAATGGTTGCTGAACCCCTAGGATTGCTGGTGTAATGTATTTATGCTCTGTATCCAAGTGTACAATTTGGACTGGTTTCAGGGTAAAAGAAGTGGGACTCTAATCAAAGAGATACTGGGCTCCCTTTTTTCCCCACATCTCCTTTCCCCTATCCTTAAAAGTGAGGGTGGAATAAAAAAGTACTCAATGTACAATAAAATCAGGTTTGGAACATGCAATTTATTCCTACACACAAAAGAAATACTAAAAATAAGACTCTGAACATGAATATACCAGGATTCTGGGATGCTGATACTTCAGCCTTTTCAGAACATAAAATAGTTTGTAGAACTGCTAATTAGGAATTTTACATTTTTCCTTTGACTCAACACTATCCAAATCACTGCCTGTATGTCTGCTAGTAAAATAGATACAGAGCAAGCTTTTTCTTGGCTATTCTCTCCAGAAGGCTGAAGTATCCTTTTTTCCTGCCATCACCCTGTTGATGCTGCAGCTCCTGCACTATGTCTCACTGAACTGCTGTCTTCCTGGCTTCTTTGATTCACAAGGTCACCTTCAAGTTTGGACTTGTCCCTCTCAGGATAAGTACTTGTTCATCAGGAAAAAGCAAACACAAAAGAAGCAGGCATAGGCTTGCCTAAGTAGGATATTTGTTTTAGATGAGGAGGGGCTGAGGTGGGAGATAATGTTGTAGATGTATATGTTTGTGTGTGTGTGTGTGTGTGTGTGTGTGTGTGTGTATGTATGAGAGAGAGAGAGATATTGAGAATGGGAGTTGATATGAATCAGTCTGAGTCGGTTTTCTGGTATAGCAGGGGAAATTCTGGATTCAGTATGGAACTTCTAATCTGCAAATACTGAAAGAAATTTCTGATATGCCCAGCTTATGCCCATCTTTTTTAACTCTGCAACCAATAAGGAGATTCTTTGTCAGCTTTTTTTCCCCATAGAGTACTAGTTTCCTAGAGTTTTTGTCTTAAGAAAGACAAAACAGGTTGTATCCATGACTTTATTCCTTCTAAGTAAGCAGACATATATACATGGGAGTACAGATAGAACTGAGTTCCAGGTGGTCATAGGAAGCAGAGGTTATAAAAACAAAAATGATGTAATTACATAGTGTAATCTTCATCAGGTCATCTCCGGACTGGATTTTTTTTTTTTTTTAAACTGGGAGTTGATATGAATCCATCTAAGTCTGTTTTCTGGCATAGCAAGGGAAATTCTGGATTCAGTATGGAACTTCATTCTGCAAATACTACAAGAAACTTCTGATACGTCCAGCTTAAGGAATGCTCAGTTTTATCTCATTCTTAGATTAGTCTACCCTCTTCTGGATAGTTAAGGAGCTTGAGAAAAATAAGATGTCTAATAAAGTCATTAACCATTCCATTTTCACATTTGTTTATTTTGTTTGGAGTACCAAACCTGTAGCCCCAAATTACACATGACCAGAAAACAATTTAAATGAGAATGAAAGCAATCTATTTTGGTGCTTTTCTTTTTGATTTCCCAGAGTTCATAATATTTCCTCTGTAGAGTCATGGGGAAAATCTTTCCAACAAAGTTTTAAGTATGGCTTTGACATAGCTAATGTAGCAAATGATGTGGTACTAGGTGATGTGCTTTAGGAGAAGCACCAAATGTGGGGATTCAGTCATGTGAGTAATTCACAATGGCCATTCTCTTTGGCAAAAGGTAGATTTATTTAGGGGAAGAGGTTACAATCAAAATGAAGAAATAAAATAGATACTGGGAATGATAAATATGAAAGAGTTGGGAGACCATAGAAAGGGGTTTTAATAATCAATGATAAGTTCCTTAGTGAAACTCACAGTTACTCAGAGAAAGGGAACACCCCATAAAGTTGGGATTTAGCACCTTAAAAGGAGTGGGGTCTGAGAGGAGAAACACTAGAAAGCATAGTGAGGTTGTGAGAGACACCATGTGGCATGGGGGAGGGGTGAGGGAAAAAACAAAATGAGACAGAGTGTCCTGGTGGACTGACCCAAGTAGGAATAGCAAATATGGCATGGAGCATAAGTAGAATTATAGGGAAAACTTGACCTCAGGTGTTTATCATAACTTGGATTTCTGTTTGGATTACCTTCACAGAGGATGGGATCAGGGAGCTAAACTTGATTTCTATCTCAGCTTTCTTCCTGCATGCCCCGAACAGTTTTATCAATACTCCAGGTTCTCTATTCCACCACACCCACCATTCAGGACCTCTTCAGCTTGTGTCTAGGATGGTTCCTCAAAGGGATTGTAGAAGAGAAAAAATACTCCTACTCTTATATTTAGGTCCAAATCTGTTAAAAACAATTTTATTGTACTTAACAATCTATGTCCAAGACATTTCTAGGAGAAAGAAATATCTAAATTGACATTGACTCGTGATGCTCTCTTACAACTCTTTCCCCAAAGACAATTTTAGAGAGTTTGAATATGGAAAAGACTGTAATATATTAAAATGCAGTTGGGGGTAACTTCCAAGATAGTCATTACTCTGTTCCTTCCTTGGCCACATCTCTTAAGGGTTCTTTTCTGTGATAATTATATCAACTCTGAATTTTAAAAGAGAAGTTCTCCCCAGGTGGATCATGGAGTCAGTCACTCAATGGGGAGGAAGTCCCATCATATTAACTGGGGTTAAGTTTTATTATCACTCTCATTCCATTTCTTCTTTTTTTAAATGAACAGCTTTTTATTTACAAGATTTATGCATGGGTAATTTTTCAGCATTGAAAATTGCCAAACCTTTTGTTGCAATTTTTCCCCTCCTTCCCCCCACTCCCTCCCCCAGATGGCAGGTTGACCAATACATGTTAAATATGTTAAAGTATAAATTAAATACAATATTAGTATACATGTCCAAACAGTTATTTTGCTGTTCAAAAAGAATTGGACTTTGAAATAGTGTACAATTAGCCTGTGAAGGAAATCAAAAATGCAGGCAGACAAAGGTAGAGGGATTGGGAATTCTATGTAGTGGTTCATAGTCATCTCCCAGAAGTCTTTTGCTGGGTGTAGCAGGTTCAATTCATTATTGCTCTATTGGAGCCGATTTGGTTCATCTCATTGCTGAGGATGGCCAGGTCCATCAGAATTGATCATCATATAGTATTGTTGTTGAAGTGTATAATGATCTCCTGGTCCTGCTCATTTCACTCAGCATCATTTCATGTAAATTTCTCCAGGCCTTTCTGAAATCTTCCTGCTGGTCATTTCTTACAGAACAATAATATTCCATAATATTCATATAGCACAATTTACCCAACCATTTTCCAATTGATGGGCATCCACTCAGTTTCCAATTTCTGGCCACTACAAAGAGGGCTGCCACAAACATTCATGCACATACAGGTCCCTTTCCCTTCTTTAAAATCTCTTTGGAGTAACACTGCTGTATCAAAGGATATGTACAGTTTGATAACTTTTTGAGCATAGTTCCTAATTGCTCTTCAGAATAGCTGGATGCATTCACAATTCCACCAACAGTGTATCAGTGTCCCAGTTTTCCCACATCCCCTCCAACATTCAGCATTATCTTTTCCTGTCATCCTAGCCAATGTGACTCTCATTCCATTTCAAAAGAAGGCTGTAGCCTTTGTTATTCTTTTTTAAAGAGAAATGTCTGGAAAGAAAAGTCTGGAAAGACTGATGGAATGTTTTTTCAAAATTTCTAGAGAAACTTTTAAAAATGAATTTTTACTGTTTCCATGTGATTAACATCTTTCCAGAAAAGTTGTAGACAAACTGTTGATAATCTTCCATCACAAGAGATATTTAAAATCTAAAAGACTTATATAGCCCACTTAATAAAGACATAAAATGTAATAAAATAACTGATTTATAGCAACAATACCTTAAATAAAGGCAAAGCCGCTTAGATGAACTGTTGTATCTGTTTCATTTCATCTCTGATCTGAATTATTTTCTTAGCCAGAAAACCTGGATGGCTTGGCAGATGAGCACAGGCTTGGTATGTGGTCAGGTATTAGACCCCCTTACCCAAATTGACTACTCAGAGACATCTTCAGATACAAAGAAGAAGCATTTATTCAATTCTTGTAAGGAGAGGCCCAAGCACACCTGAGCAGACCCAGAACCTCTCAGCTCTCATCTCTCAGCATTGTGCCTGGCCTAGCGAATTGGAAATATTGCATTTGGTTAAATAGCAAAAGACCCAAGTCTTTTCATTGAATGGATTGAAAAGGAAGTAACCATTATTAACCAATGGTCAGCAATGTTATCTTTTTCCTGTGAGTCACATAACTTCTGGAGCTTAAACCTAGAGTCTGACCTTTACTGTCCTACAGACCTTTAGGCTTAGGGCCTGATCCACTCTGTCTGAGAAATCTTCACCTGCTCCCATTCATTCCCTCCTCTTTTTCATACATTTGAAGATTTCTCACCCCAATCCTTATATATATTTCTTCCACTGGGGCATCTTTGTTACCTAGGCCTGCAGGCTCATCCCTCTCTTCAGTATTAACTGTAATCTATCCTCTCTCATTGAGAATCAACACCCGAACATCTGTGGAAGCTTTTAGGAGCCACTTTAGCTACTCCTGAACTTAGCTAAATCTTGAACTATTCTAATGATTAAGCACATAAGCAAGCAGGTGAATAGGATTTTGCTACTTAAAGCAATTAGCAGGAATCGGAGACTGCTTCTACAAACTCCCACTATCTTGGAAACTCGGTCATCACAGACCAACAGGTTGGCATCTGGCAGCCAGTTATCCATAGAACTCCAGCATTATGGAGGCCTCAGGACCATTGTCACATCCTTCCCTACTCAAGCAGTCCAGACCCAGATTCATTTGGTACCAAGGGACAAAGGTCTCATCTACTGGAGCTGCTTCAGGCTAATAAGGGGCATAGAGCTGGCCATGCCCAGTGGGGGGTCGTCCTGACTGAGAGAGGAGACAAGTGACTTGTTGACAGCATCAGCAGCATCCGGTGTTGAATGTCAGAATCAGATATCAAGTGATTTCAGGTTGACCAAATAGTTGGAATTTCATGGCTTACAGTCTGGAAGAAACAACTCTCACAAGTAGATTAAAATACAAGAACCAAATATGAGCAAAAGAAAAAGAATAAACACAAGTGGAGTTCATATGGAGGTTTCTAGGAACACTAAGAAGGAACCCCATCCAGAGGAAGACTTGGGGGAGGGAGGGGGAAGATGAGGCTATCATGAATGCTTCTCATCCAAACAGCTTTTTCTCTGATAAATACCAAAGAATGTTTTCTCCAAATTGCTGCTTTTGTTTCCTCATAAGAATAGGGACAATGGGTAGAACATTGTGGCCTTAAATGAGTATGATCTCCTTTAGCAAACACTTTAGAGCCTTTTCAGTCTTACAAGGGAAGGCTTTTACCCAATTAGTACAGGTTTTAACAAAACCAAAAGCAGGCCCTGCAAGGGGGCATATATATAGGCCTTTTTTAACAATCCTTTCAGAATTTATTTGCCTGGCAGCTGTATGAGGGAATGCAGGAGTCAGGAGTTGGGGGATTGAAGGTACCACGATCAGGGGCAAACAGGTGCCACACACGGGCAGCTGAATCTGCCTGTTTCCTTTGGCCTAAAGTGAATTCCCCTTCTGATGTCCTTTACAAGACATGATAGAAACCTTTCTAGGTCCATGGACAGCTTGCAGTAATTGTTCCCCTGCATATTTGATAGGGGATTGTTTGACTGTCAAAAGTCCCCTTTCTCTCCATATAGCCCCATGATCATGTAAAACATGAAAAAACATATTTGAAGTCAGTATAAATATTAATTCTCATTTCTTTCTCCAATTCTAAAGCTCTAATACAGGCAAAAATGCTCCAAAGCATATTGGGGGAATTGGTGCCAGAGTCTCCAACTACTGGTCCAGGATGAGCTTAAGAGCATTTTCAATTAGAAGGGCTATATGGCAGTAGCTCTAAGGCAGGAAGTTCACCCCCAAAACACCAAGTTTCTTTGAGAAGTAAGCAAGAGGTCTTGGATAGGGTTCCAAAGATCCTAGTAGAGTCGAAATCCCTAAGACCTGGTCCTGCCTTCCATCAATGTACAGTGTAAAAAATGTACAGTGGCTAAGGCCAGGCAAGAGATTAGCTTACCTTTCAGGGTTTTAACAAACTGATAAGACAGTGTGGGCCTTTAGACAAAAAAACAAAACAACCACCCCCTCCAAAAAAAACTTCATAGCCCTGGGTGGGGGAGGGATGGCTAGAAGTTTATGGTTTGTATGGTTGCAGTCAGAGAAGTCTCCTGGATGTATTGTAGATCAAGATACCTAGCCCATACTGCCCATGTTCATTGGTGGGGGTTGTGTTCCTCTGGATTTACCCCATCAAGGGAAAAAAGAAATTGTGAGTTTTTATGCAATGGTATGTAAAAGAAAGCATCTTTAAGATCTAGAGTAGAGAACTTGTCTTGGGATACTTATCTTGGGCTCATGGCTTCTACTGACCATTTACTCTGATTATAGAAATTTGCTATAAGAAGAAAAAACTGGAGCATAATTATAATAGCATCAAAACAGGTTCTTCATGGAGCAGCTAGGTGGCACAATGGATAGAGTACCAACCTTGAAATCAGGAGGACCTGAATTCAAATGTGATCTTAGACACTTAACACTTCCCAGCTGTGTGACCCTGGGCAAGTCACTTAACCCCAATTGCCTCAGCAAAAAGCAAAGCAAAACAAACAAACAAATAAAAAAACAGGTCCTTCAGGCTTCAATCTGAAAGCACATACATGTTAGGATAAAGCATCCTTAGATTTGTTTGACAGCCTATTGTGCAGTAATATTTAGCCAGACTCAGAAATAATCAGATGGAAAACAAAGAACTGGGAAAATGAGTCAGAAAGAACCTATTCTAAGCAGAGGCTAATATCGTCTTGCTGACTCTTGTCCAGATATGTCATCCATCTAAACATTTCAAAGAGAAAGAAATTTCTCTTGAAATAGGGGACTACTGATTTAATTATCAGGCAATCAAATTCAGAGCTCAAAAGGATATCAATTACAATCCAAAGAGATTTTATCACTTATACCAGCTTCCACTAATCAGGGACTTCAGATCTATGTAAAAACAAAAAAAACTTACAAATTATTGTGCATGATCTATTGAGTGTGCCTGCAAAACAGTCAGAACTAGTGCAGGGATATCTGCTGTAGGGACCTCAAGAAAGCTACAGATCATATTTGTTATCATATTCATTAAACAAGGAGACCATTATGCACTTAAATATTATATAATTTTAAATAACAAATAATATTAAATATTGAATGATTTGCTGAAGACAGATGGAGACCTTGGTAGAAATAATCGTTTTCAGAGAACTTGCAGTTCTAACAAACTTCTTAAAAAGTTTCTTGCATTGCTAAGCAGTGGAATCTTTGATACAGCATCAACATTATCTCAATATTGATATTGTATGTTGTTCACATCTAAAAACCCATATAAAGTTACAAATATGAAGCAATTAAATCCAATACAGAAGTTAACACTCATATAGCATTTGTTTTATGCTAAGCACTTTTGCAATATTGAAATGACCAACTGCCAAACTTCCCAATCATTGCTCTCAAAAATTAGCTAACTTTTTCTATAGCCCCAGCTTGGCCAGAGCAGAAGTCTACAGAAAAAAAAAAAGTCAGACCTTCTTTCTCCTCCTCTCTTTTTTTTTTTTTTAAAACAAAATCTAGCTCATAGAACAGACCTGACACAGACATTGTGCATAAAGATACAAATATAGTCAAAAATTACATGGAAGAGGACCAAACCTTCCCACACACAGCAGAAATATCTCATTAAGTGCACTATTGCTCTGAAAATTTGGTTTGGACTGCTTCCCTTCTCCCTCTGGGGAGAGCAGCTTCAATCTCATGGCTTGAGATCCTGTACTACACAGAGCCGACTTCTCAACTCAGATCTCCACTGATCCAGCAGTCATCCACAGCACCCTGCTCTGTGCTGTTTAACAGGACTTGCTTCTGGCTTATTAGGTGTCAACTCCTTCACCAGCCCTAATTCCAGGGTCCCCTTCTACCTAAGGAGAGCCCAAGGGTATAGACCAGTACCCTGGGGAGAGAGAGCAGAAGAGACTGCTCCTTCCCCTTCTCCCCTGGATTACAGGCACAAGTTACCTGACAGGCCACTTCACTTGCCCTTGGTCTTCTGCTTTTTGAGACTTGTGCTCCTGTTTGTATTTGGATTCCTCTCTTCAGGTCCATACTTCACAGAGTGGGAGGCTGAGGATCTGATCTCAAGGATAGTCAGAGAAAACCCAACCTGGCACCTGCCTTGAATCAAAACTCTAGCCATCTCTCTGAGAAGTCATAGCTCCCAGAATGAGCCCCTATAACTGTGTTAGACTCCCTTCTCCAAATTGACTACTCCAAGACATCTTCAGATACAAAGAGGAAGTATTTATTCTGCCCTTGCAAGGAGAGGCCCAAGCATATCAACTGCGCAGACTCAGAGCTTGAGCTCCCATCTCCCAGCATGTGCCTGGCCTAGCTAGCTGGAAATGTTGCATTTACTTAAATAGCAAAAGACCCAAGTCTTTTCATTGGACTGGAAAGGAAGTAACCATTATTGACCAATGGTCAGCAATGTTGTCTACTTCCTATGAGTCAGGGAACTTGCTGGAGCTTAAACAACTAGAGTCTGACCTTTCCTGTCCTACAGACTTCTAGGTGTAGGGCCTGACCTAATCCATCACATAGACTGATAAATTTTCACCTGGTCCCATTTATTGGGTTTCTTAGTCCTTTCTGCTGAAGCATCCTCCTGTTTCTCTGAGAAGTGACATGTTTCTTTGAGAAATAGTAAAAGTAAGGAATTAATGACCAAAGAAGAACTAGAGATCATTACTGATCACAAAATAGAAAATTCTGATTATACTAAACTGAAAAGTTTTTGTACAAACAAAACTAATGCAGACAAGATTAGAAGGGAAGCAATAAACTGGGAAAATATTTTTACAGTCAAAGGTTCTGATAAAGGACTCATTTCCAAAATATATAGAGAATTGACACTAATAAGAAATCAAGCCATTCTCCAATTGATAAATAGTCAAAGGATATGAACAGGCAATTTTCAGATGAAGAAATTGAAACTATTTCTAGCCATGTGAAAAGATGCTCCAAGTCATTATTAATCAGAGAAATGCAAATTAAGACAACTCTGAGATACCACTACACACCTGTCAGATTGGCTAGAATGACAGGGAAAGATAATACGAAATGTTGGAGGGGATGTGGGAAAACAGGGACTAGTGTCCTTACAATACATTGTTGGTGGAATTGTGAATACATCCAACCATTCTGGAGAGTAATTTGGAATTATGCTCAAAAAGTTATCAAACTGTGCATACCCTTTGATCCAGCAGTGTTACTACTGGGCTTATATCCCAAAGAGATCATAAAGAAGGGAAAGGGACCTGTATGTGCACGAATGTTTGTGGCAGCCCTTTTTGTAGTGGCTAGAAACTGGAAACTGAGTGGATGTCCATCAGTTGGAGAATGGCTGAATAAATTGTGGTATATGAATATTATGGAATATTATTGTTCAGTAAGAAATGACCAACAGGATGATTTCAGAAAGTCCTGGAGAGACTTATATGAACCTGATGCTGAGTGAAACAAGCAGGGCCAGGAGATCATTATATACTTCAACAACAATACTATATGATGACCAATTCTGATGGACTTGGCCATCCTCAGCAATGAGATGAACCAAATCAGTTCCAGTGGAGCAGTAACGAACTGAACCAGCTACACCCAGTGAAAGAACTCTGGGAGATGACTAAAAATCATTACATTGAATTCCCAATCCCTATATTTTTGCCCACCTGCATTTTTGATTCCCTTCACAGGCTAATTATATACTATTTCAGAGTCCGATTCTTTTTGTACAGCAAAATAATGGTCTGGTCATGTATAATTATTGTGTAGCTAATTTATATTTTAATATATTTAACATCTACTGGTCATCCTGCCATCTGGGGGAGGGGGTGGGGGGAAGGAGAGGAAAAATTGGAACAAGAGGTTTGGCAATTGTCAATGCTGTAAAGTTACCCATACATATAACCTGTAAATAAAAGGCTATTAAAATTAAAAAGAGAGAGAGAGAGAGACAGACAGACAGACAGACAGACAGACATAGACACAAAGACAAATAGTAAAAGTAGGGAGAAGCATTTCCTTTTTGGCTTTTGGCTCCCACTCAGAAATCCCTATCTTCTCAAACCTATGAAGCGAGAACATCTTTTTGCTTCTTCAATGCTGAAACAGCCCACAGGAAATCAAGTTTGACCCCTTTGGTCTGCCTAGTTCTAGCCAAATAAGGAAAGATTCAAAAATATAATAGCTTGTAAAACTTTATGTGAAACTATAAAGACTTTAACCACTTCTCTCACGACACCCCTATCTAGTTACTAAGACAATAAATCCATTTCTCAGAATGGGTATTCTGTCCAGAAAGAAAAATAAAGCTGAAAAGGTAGCCAGGGACTTGAGAGAGCCAGGCTTTCCTAGACAATCACATGTATTCAGGCATGTGCTATAACTTTGGGGGGCTTGGGAATCTTCTACTACCTTAATGAAAAGTCAAGGGAGAGATGTCCCAAACTCTGCAGGACCACAAAGTGCCAAAGATTCTGCCTGGGGACATGCAAGGACTAATCATGGGGCCCATCTTCTATGTTACTCCTGAGCCAGCCTTACTATATTTGCCCTCTTAGGTACCATGAGGAGTTTTGGAGATATCTTTGTAATCCCATCAGCTCAAGACTCCATTGGCATTTTCTCCCAATATTATGGGCCATTCACTAGCACCCCAGTTCCATTTAACCACTTTAAAACAATTAGCTTTTACAGAGGGAATTGTATTTCCCCTAATATATCAAAAGAATACTCTTCCCTATAACACCTCAATCCTTAGGAGCTAATAGTCTCAAAACCTAGCTCAGTTCTTATATTGATCCCACCAAGTTCATGTCCAGATGCAACATGACTGATAGATGAGTCCTAGCCTAAGCTTCTGTTGCTTTGCATCAAGAAGGTCACTCAAGAAGATTTTTCTTTACCCTTGGGGGCTCCTAGACTGGCAACAAAACTCACCATGGATTCTTGATTTCTAAATTCCTATGACTGTCTCTCCTAATCTTTAAAAGTTCACAAAGCCAGAGACTCCACTCCCTTCACCTAAAATGGAAAAGAACAAAGGTAGAAGCCAAAGTCTAAGGTCTTTTCACAGTCACCTAATCTCAGAGGGCAGAAGGCCCCATTGTCTTTCATTGGATGTAGTGAGCAAAGGAGTCACTACCTGAGAGCAGCTGATGGTAAAATGGCCAAAAAGCCTAAGCCAGATCAGACTTTTTTTGAAGGCCTCTGAAGCTAAACAGCCTTCTATTCAAGCAAAACAGAGTACAGAATATCCAATCATACAACAATCTCCTAGAAGCAGGATTCCTAACTTCATTCACAGAGAGAAATGCCAATATGTCATATGACCTGTACAAAATCCTCATTGCATTTCTCTGATTAAAAAAACTCTATTGCCCCAATAGTTAAAGGATGAAGTTTAAACTCATTTAATTCATTTATATCCTTATCCTACAATATACTTTCAACTTTATATAAACAATATAGAACAACTACTATTTGGTTTCAGAGGAGTTAGAGAACTTGTCCGCTTCCTATCATTCAGCAAAACCTAATTTTTGCCAGACATTGTACTTGGCACTAGGACCTTTTGGCACATGAGCCACTAGTTGTGGGCTTTGTATACAAATCTAGACCTATGTGAGAGTGATCTTTAAAGAGAAAAATCAAGCTCTTTCCCCCCAGTTCTTTGGCTCTACCCATCTTGGATTTTTAGGGAAAATAACTTAAAGCTTAGTTCTGACTCATGTCTAACTAAGATCTCCCCAGAAACAGGGAGAAAAAGGGTTCCATGGATGTAGTGTAACAATAGCTTTCTGTTGGGTTCCAAGGCAGTCCCAACAGACTTTGGACAGAAAACACCATCTGTATCCAGAAAGAGAACTATGGAGATTGAATGTAAATCAACACATGCTATGTTCACTTTTTTTTTCTTTCAAGTGGTTTTTGTTCCGATTTTTCTCTTCCAACATGATTCAGGAAGAAATGGGCATTAAAAAAAACTAATATACATGTGTAACCAGAAAAATAAAACATTTAAAAAAAGATAGTAACTTATAATTACTGTTATATAAAATATCAAAACATGAAGCTAAATAGTTATTTTCCATTTACCTCACAGGGACTGCTGTTCAACAAAATTTGCTGCATTATCCTTAATCATAGACTCTTAGCAATAAGTAGCATACATGGCCTTATAAAAGGATAAACATGTCATAGGACAGGACCAAGTTCAAGACGTAGTTGTGGAGTTTATCTAGCCAGAGTCAATAGAAAAGTGGGAGAAAAGTCCTGATTCACACTCATGCTTTCACTAGTCCCCTGAAAACCTAGAGTTTGAAGCTATCTTGGAGGTCCAATCACTTCCTTTTAAGATGAGGAAACCATGGAGTTTGTAAGGTCCTCAGAGGGGTGTCAGAGAGGTTATTTGAAATCCATGTAATAGGATGATAGATGATAATGGAAGGGACCTCCCGAGGCAATCTAGTCTGCCATACTTATTTTACAGATGAGGAAACTGACATCTAGGGGGTTTGTGATGTGTCTAGGGTAACTTCAGTGCCAGAAGTGATATTTGAACCTAGCAGGTCCTCTGATTCTAGAATCAGTTTACTCTACCCTTCACTCACACCACATGACTTACTTTTTGTCCATAAACACACCAAGCCCTTTGCTAGAGAAACAATATTTAAAAGATTTTTTTTTTTTCACCATCTGATTCTCATTCAGGATTCCCTCTCTTCTTAGCAAGGTGCTGGCACATAGTAGGTACTATGTAAATGTTTATTTCCTCCTTCCCTTCCATCTTTCTAAAGCTTAATCATCCTTTCAGATCTTATTTAAGGCTTTCTTCCTCAGGGAAGCTCTTTTTGACCATTTCATAGCATCCCCGTGGCACTAATGCAAATACTTTCTATGGAATTTATATTTACTTACCTTGGTCGATGTAACTTCTCTTACATTGTAAGCTTCTCGAGGAGCTGCACTTTGTCACTTTGTATTCCTTCTTCTAGCATGGTGAGTTGCCCGTAGCTCTGTCATCTCAGTTATGTTTTTTATTTATCTTGGGATGTGAGTATAGTCAAAGTATTTCCTTGATGTCTCAAGATCAAAGCACTGAAAAAAAGTAATCATACAGTAGTCTTGTTTTTGTTGAGTCGTTTCAATTGTGTCTGACTTCACGGCACCATTTAGGGTTTTTTTTGGCAAAAATGGTGGAATGATTTGCCATTTTCATTTGCCATTTTCTCCTACTGGGTATTGTAATAGACTCTAAAATACACGAGGACCATAAGGGACACCTAATGTGACTGAGGCAGTGTCCTGTTATTTGTTTTTTACATTAAAAGTGAAAATAAAAATGGGTCTTGATCATAATCCATTAGGTTTAGAAAGGACTTTACTTAATAAAGTAGGTGTTAATTTTGCCTCTTTGAGGATTGAGCGCATAAGACACTTGCTTTAGACCCCTCTGGGAAGAGCCCAGCCAGTGTAGGTTTTCCTACGTGTGCAGGTGCCCTCGGAGACGGGTCTCGACCGTATTTCAGAACTTGATCAGATGATACAGATCTACTGGGGAAGTAGGTGTCTTTTTAGAGTCACTCCAGGACCAGCCTCTGTCCGGGCGACTGAGTGTTAGGGACGGGAGGAAGGAAGCTGCAGCACGTGATTGGCTGTCCGGAGGCAGTATGCTAATTAGCACTCATGAAGCTTTCAGTGTTGGGGACCACTTTTGGTCAGGGGAACAGCTACTTGGGGTTTGTGCCTTCTTGTGAGTGTCGGAGAAGCTGCCTAACGTCGACTGGGGTGGGAGTCGGGGTTCCGTGGAAAAGTAGCCGTAAGCTAACAGAGTGCGGGATCATCTGTGGCGGGCACGTCAGAGTAGTGTTCTTTAAGACTATACTTTCAGGGATCATTTCTATAGTATGTGACTAGAGAATTGTGGCTGAAAGTGTAGCACGGAGGTAACCACGAGGAGGAGCTGGAGCGTTCCCTTCTGAGCGTGAAGCTGGCTTGTGGTGCTGCTTCTCAGCAGCTGTCACTTGCCATTGATGATCGTTCTTCCCTTCCTTCGGGTTGGGTGAGAGGAAGGGAACGCAGGCTGAGTGGCCCTCATTGATTTTGTTTTAAAGAACAGCATTTTACAGTTTCGTTTAGTTATTGCCTGCGAATTCATTTTGCTTGCTCCTAGGTAAAAGGCTTTGGCTTCTATGAAAAATATTATTTTGGCTCTAAAATGAAGGATATACTTGTCAAATAAGGTAAATTATTTAATAATAGATTCAATAAATATGTTGTAATACCATGATGCTATAGGATATGGTGTCGATTCTGAAAACTTGTCAAGACTTGAGGCTTGCGTAAACTCACGTGAAGTGAGCAGAACTTAACAATTTATACAGTAACAATATTGTAAAGATTATCAACTCTGAAACACCAAAATGACCAACCATAATTTCCTGATAAGGAAACTGAAAATGAAACATGCCATTCAATTCTAGAAAGAGAACTGATGGACAGACTTTTTTCTTCTATTTCTCTCTTGAAGCATGGCTAATGCAGAAATTTATTTTGCATGTTTATGCATATTTGTAATGGGTTTTCTCCTTGCCTTCTCAGTAAGTGAAAGAGAAAAGGAGGGAATGTGGAACTAAAAACAAAATAAAGTTGAATTTTTAAAAAATGTTCTAACCATGAATTACAAAGTTGGTAATTTGGATTTTTATCCTCTGGGGCTGATTTTCAGCAAATCTTCAATGTGAAGTATTAGGACATTGCTTCCTTCCTTGTCTTTTTTTTTTTTTTTTTTTTTTCTTCCTCTTAAGCTTTTTAAAAAATGTTTTTAACGATTTCATTTTAATTAATGTAAGACATTATACAGAAAAAAAATTCTTGATGGAAATTAACACGTTTTACATGTTAAATTCAACTGGATTCTTGTTTACTTCTGTTAAACTTTTGGCTAACATGATGAAGAAAGTTATGAAAATGAATAAAACATTAATCCCAGTTTACACATGATGAGATTGATATAAAACTTTAAAATTATGCTTGAATAGCAAAGAACAATTCATGAAATTTGTTTTCAGTCATTTTTTCATTTACTTTGCAGGAATTTATGTTGACACTGTAAATTCCCTGGGTCAGACAGCACTTTTCACTGCAGCATTGTTAGGTCTTCCTAAATTAGTTGATGTCCTGGTAGATTATGGATCAGACCCAAATCAGTAAGTATCTTGCAATTATGATGCAAAAGATTGTATGTCTTAGATCTTTGGAACATCATGTTAGAAAATAATAATCTTGACTGGTAGAAACTAATTTGAATTATGAAATATTTGTTATGAAGTACTTTTACAGAATTCCCACCAAAACTTTGTAAGATGTCCTTCTAGTTCTCCTTAAACTGAATAGATAAGATATTTGTAATTAACATGAGCATTTGCACTTTTTTTTTAATCAATATATTAAAATCCATTTAAAAACAAGTTCTATAACCCAGTTCAGAGAAAATGTAAAAGTCAGTGTTTAGAACCAACAATTTAGTACAATAATTCCTTCTTGGATTCTTTTTTGGAATTCATTTTTTAATAAAACATCAATTCTTCATTCTTTAGGATTAATGAGCTTTGAGAGCAAAATTCAAATCCTTAACTCTTAAGCCTGACTAGATTTTTTTTTCTCCCAGCAGTAGGTTGGATGAGGTATTTATACTTATTTTTGTGACAGTAGTTCAAAAATTCCTAAAATCAAAGGGGCCTCCAGAACATTATTTATTATATTAAACATGTAATATTAATTTGTCTTAGTATAGGACCTGGATTACAGAGAATATAGGATTTTGGAGGAACTGGAGATTAGCTAATGCAGTCCCTGCCTTTTGTTTAGAAGAGAAAGCTATACTAAGCAATATTGTTGTTAGTATAGATATTGTAAAGTTGTATGATAAAGATGATTTTTAAAGTAGTGGTCTTTGAAGTAAAGTTATAAAAGGTTGTAAAAATTATGTGATTCCTCTGTTGGAGGGAAGGGAAGATAGCTCTAATTGCATTTGTGCCTCAATAGATAATTATACAACTTATTTACAATAAAACTTCATTTACACTTCACTCATTTTTTGCCAGTACTCCCGTTTTACCACTTCCAGCATGTGGGTAAGCTCGCAACACTCTCCTTGAACAATGATAACTTATCAAGGTTCTCAAAACATCCCTACTATATAGGTGCCATTGGGAAAATTCTCCCCTCTCATTGCCAATATAACCTGGAAATCACTTGGTGACTGGCAAATGAAACTTTAAAAAATAGGCTCAGACCCCAGCTCCTCCAGCTTGCATTTTTGTGTTGTGTTGGACACAGTGGAAGTGAGCCTCAAGCATTGTGCCTGTATAAGAGCTAGAGAGGTTTCAGAACCATGTCGTCTAACCCTAATTTTACAATATGGGAAACTGAGGCTCAAAGAGGTGAAGTGTGTGACATAAACAGGGCCGGCATTTGTAACTGCTCATATGGAGTTCTATAGGCTTGAGGAGATGTTGCTCAAACATGTCTTTGTATCTCCTTTAACTCTTGTAGACATGAGTTGTGAGACCGACATGTCATTGCCACTGTGTATCAAAGGCAGAATATGAATCTAGTTCTTCTTAGTTTTAGAACCAGCAGTCTACTTGTTAGGTGTCACTGCTTTTTAAAATAATTTATAAATAAATATACATATATTGGGGATTTGCATTTAAAAGTTTTTAAGTTCAATAGATGACAAAAAAAGTGTGGAGGCCCATGATCTAGACTAAACCAGTGTTCCCCAAATCTGTTTTTTCATTATCTACATAATTTGAATTTTTGTATGTAAGTGATATAGTTTCACTCTAAATTACTTAATATGAAGTTATTTATCTTTGAATATAATATGTTCATATATATATATATATATATATATGTACACATATACACAGAATATACACACATACACACACACACGTACGTATGTATACATTCTCCAGTTAGACTGGGTCTTTAAAATCAGGGACTGTTGCACTTTTGCTTTGTATCTCTCAGTATCTCCCATTGTACCGGTCACATAGTAAGCACTTAGTGAATACTTGTTGAATTAAAAATACTTGTTACACGTGGCAAACTATTTTACAGAAGTAAGCTTAATTTCATCTCTTTTGTCCCTAGATTTCTTGGTATCCAAGGGATGACCCATACTACCAGGCCTTTCAGAACCAGGCAGTAGGGCAGGCACAATGGATAGAATACTGGATCTAAAGTCCTTAATATCTGAGTTCACATTTGGCCTTAGACACTAGATATGTAATCTTGAGCAAGTCATTTAACCCTGTTTGCCTAAGTTTCTTTATTTGTAAAATGAGCTGCAATAAAAGGAAAGGCAAACTACCCTATTATGTTTGCCAAGAAAATCCCAAATGGGATCATGAGGGGTTGGAGAGGACTGAAATGAGTGAACAACAATAAAATGCAGTAGTTGAGTTTAAATCATATCTGTCATTTACAAGCTGTGGGACCCTTGGGCAAGTCACTTCTCTGAGGCTCAGGCCCTAAATTTCTAAGTAATGGAGAAAAGAGAAGAGGGTGACAAACTGCCAACATGACAGTTATCTTACAACCCTAAATGTGTGTGTTTGTTGTTGGGATTTTTTTCAACCACATTAGTTATCAGAATAATAAAATGAGGTCTACCACAGAGGTGTGGTACAGAATAACTTGATTCAAAGGACACCTCCTAAAGAATTCATAGCCCTGAGTTCTGGTTGCAGCCCTGCCATTAACATGCTATGTGACTGACTTGGGTGTAAAGGGCCTCTATTTTTTAAGCTTTCTGTAATTGTGGGTTTTAGAGACTTGGAGAACTAGGCAACAGTATTCAGAGGCTCTTCCCATCTGCTTTTTGTTGTGGGGAAAAGAGTTTCCACTTGCTATTTATGGTCTAACATTTAGTCTAATGTTCCTTAGTCGCTGCTTTGATGGAAGTACCCCTGTTCATGCAGCAGCATTTTCAGGCAATCAGTGGATCCTCAGCAAACTATTGGATGCAGGTGGTGACCTGAGACTCCATGATGAAGATGGGAAAAAACCTCAGAGCTGGGCATTGTCTGCAGGGAAGGAGAGAAGCACTGCGGTAAGGCTGTGCCCCAAAATGAAGTTGCTTGCATTCTAAGAAGCTTGATTAAATTTTCAATTTAATTTCAAAACTGTTTAGGGTTTTGATTCAGAAAAAATGGAGTTTAAAACAGATCATTGCAATATCATTTCTCATTATCTGTAATACAACTCTAGCTTAGTAGAGGAAGCTAGGTAGCACAGTAAATAGTATTAGATTTGCATTCAGGAAGACATGAATTCAAATCCTGTCTTAGAAATTTACTTAGCTGTGTGATCCTAGGCAAGTCACTTATCCACACTCAATTTCAGTTTCCTAATCTGAAAAAAAAAAAAAGAAAAAAGAATAACTCCTACTATATAGGGTTGTAAGGATCAAATTATTTTATGTATGTAAATGATACATAATTATACATAAATTTGAGTGTATAGTGCTTTGCATTCCTTAAAGCATCATATAATGGCTACATGCTAATTTTTAAAATTACATTTTTATCTTTTTCAGTTAGTAAAAATCCATATTCTCATTTTGCCATTCTAACTGTACATATCTCTTCTCTCTTATAAACATGAATGGTCAAACAAATGAAATTTTTGCATTGGAAAATATTTATCTCATTTTGCACTAAGTCCTTAACCACCACTTTGTCAGGATATAAATAGCATGATTCATCTTTAGTTCATTGGAATCTTGGTTGATCACTATGCTGATAAGAATTTCTAATTTTTTCAAAGTTGTTTCTTTACCATATTGATGTCATTGTATTACATGTTCTGATTCTGTTCCTTCATTTATAACATAAAAGTTTTCTCTGTACTATGTTCTTCACTTCTTACAACATTATGGAATTCGATCACCTCACTCAATGTGTTGTAACTGTTTCATACAGTAATAAATTTATGAGCATCCCTTCAGATTAACTTTCTTTGCTACCTCAAAAAATCTATAAATATTTTTGTGCATCTTTAATTTCTTTTACTTAGGATTAATCCCTCCTTTAATTTATCATCACTCTAATTTCCTCCCATATCTTTTCCCTTTACCTCTTATTTCCCTGTTGAGTGAAATGTATGTCTATTCTCTCTCTCTCTCTCTGTGTGTGTGTGTGTGTGTGTGTGTGTGTGTGTGTGTGTATTCTTTCTACTTTTGACAAGTTTAGATGAGTTAAGTTCCATATCAGTTCCTTCCCTCATTCCTTCCTCCATATTTGTATATTGTAGATGTCTACTTGCTACACCTTGATTATATGAAATAATTCCTAACCCTCCTTTCCCTTATCTCATGTCTCACTGTATTCCTCTTCTTTTTCCATTCTTCTCTTAAGATCATCAAGACATAACAGACCTTCCCCCCCCAAAAAAAAGATCAAAGAAAGAAGAAAAAGGACTTTTAAGTAGCAAAGGATTGGAAAGTAGGGTGATATCCACCAATTACTGAATGGCTGAACAAATTATAGTATATCAGGATGATAGAACATTGTGTTGTAAGAACTAATGAAGAAGATGGTTTCAGAAAAACTTGGAAAAACTTGTATGAACAGATGTAAAGTAAAGTGAACAGAACTAGAACAGGCTATATATATATCACCGATATTAACAATATTTTAAAGATAATCAATTCTGAAAGATTTAGTAACTTTGATCACGTCAGAACTAAAACAGGCTACACATCAACAATAAAATGTTTTAAAGGTAATCGGTTCTGAAAGACTTAGCAACTTTGATCACATTTTTCTTTTTCTTTCTTTCCTCCCTCTCTCCCTTCTTTTTTCTTTTCTTCCTTTTTTCCATGGCTAATGTTACAAAATGTTTTGCATCATTGTGCATATTTATAATGAGTTCTGTTTTTCTTAACTTCCTCAGTGGCTGGTGAAGGATAGGGAGGGAATTTAGAATTGACAGGAAAAAGATGTAATAGAACCACTTCCCAGTCTTGTCTAATTGATTCTTTCTAGGACCTCGGATGATGATAGGATTCAGAGGGGACAAATGTATTAGAGATAGAGCCTTATATAAGCAGTTTATTCTTATTCATTCCATTATATTCATGTTGCCATTTTTATGTTCTTGTTTTTTTTTTCTTTTCTAATTTCAGCTCTATTCAGCTTTTAATTGAAGCTCCAGCTTTATCTTCAGAAATTCTTAGAAGTCTTCTGTTCGTTAACTAGCAACTTTTTCCCCATAAAGTATTACACTCATTTTTTGCTGAGCAAATTATTTTTTAGTTGTAAGCCTATAGTTTAGGGTTTTTTTTGGGAAATTTTTAATAACTTTAAAATACATGCAGATAGTTTTCAACATTAACCTTTATAAAACCTATATCCTTGATTTTTCTACCTTAATTTCCCTCCACCTCTTCCCCTAGACAGCAAGTAATCCAAAATGGGTTAAACATGTATAATTCTTCTAAACATATTTCTACATTTATCATCCTGCACAAGAAAAATCAGATCTAAAAGAGAAAAAAAGAAAAAAAAAAGCAAAAAGATGAAAATATATGTTGATCCATATTCACTCTCCATAGTCTTCTTTCTGGATGCAGATAATTCTCTCCATCACAAGTCTATTGAAATTTAGCCTTAGCTTTTGTAATACTGTCTTACAAATTTTCCATTACTTTGGAACAATGATTGCTAAATCTTCTGTAATCTTAGCTGTGGCTCTTTGGTACTTGAATTCTTTATTTCTAAATTTTGCAATATTTTATCTTTGATCTGAAAGCTCTTGATTTTGTCTATGATGTTTCTAGAAATTTAAAAATTTTAGGATTTCTTTTAGGAGGTAACTACTAGATTCTTTCCACTTTCCCCCATTTCTAAAAAATACGGATCGTTTTCTTTTAAGATTTCTTGAACTAGAATGTCTTGGCTTTTTGTGTGTTGTATGGTTTGGTAGTTGAATGATTCTTAAATTTTTTTCTCTTTGTTATGTTTTACAGTTCAGTGGTTTTAACTATGAGACTTTTTCCCCCAATCTTTTAACTTTGTTTTAATATTTCTTTTTGCCTTTTAGACTGGAGGCCTCATTAACTTCTATTGGGTCTTTTCTAATTTTCTAGAAATTTGTTGCTTGGGCAAGGTTTTGTGTAAATTATTAATTTCCTTTCCAGTTCTTTCTTCAATAGTTCTCATTTCTTTTCTATTTTTTTTATTGAGCACTCTCATTTTTTTTTTTTTTTTTGCTGAGGCAAATGGGGTTAAGTGACTTGTCCAGGTCACACAGGTAGGAAATGTTAAGTCTTAGATCAGATTTGAACTCAGGACGCACTGACTTTAGGGCTGGTGCTCTAACCACTGCACCACCCAGCTTCCCCTTCTCATTTCATTTTTAACTCTTAAATTATTGCTTCATGAACCTTTTCAGGAATTTTAGTTGATTATGTACCAAGATATGTTTTTCTTTGAAGCTTTGCTTATAGATAGATATTTTGGACTCACTGTCCTCTGTTTGTATCTTGAGCTCCTCTGTCATAATAGCTTTTTATGGCAGAGTTCTTTTTATGATGGCCTCATTCTTCCAGTCTACTTTCTGATTTCATATTTAATGTTAGGGCTGGGCTATATTATACTCTTGGAAGGAAGATCTAAGCTGGTCTTGTTTTTGCTTTCTGGGAGGTTTAAATATTTTGTGTTATTTCAAGATCTTAGGTACAGACTGGGGTTTTACAAGTTTCAATTCTTTCCGAGTGTTTTGATTTAGGGCAAAGTATGATTGCTGCTTCCTAGTCTTGAGTTCTGCAAATTTTTGGGGTGCTTTAGGTCTAAGCAACAGAAGCTACTGCTGGACTGACTCCCTATCAGCTAGCTGGAAAACCCTCAAAAAGGCATAATTATAGGTTCACTTTGGATTTGGGATTTCTGGCTGTATTATTCCTTTGTAGGCTGGGCTAGAAGTTGGACCTGAGATTCAGATTAGCTCCTAGGATTTGAACCACACAGTTTCTGTCTGCTTATGAATGTCATCTTTTTCAACACTGCCCAGACCCTCTAAACTTGTAAGCAATCCCATATTGTAGATTTTTCTCAATCTGCTCTGTTTCTGTGACCCAGAACTGAATAGTGTATGAGAAAGTTGCCAGTCAGCATCTGTTTCTATAGCAGTACGTTGGTATGTCTAATGGTGCTCTAGGCTGGGGTTGGGGCCCTTGCTGAGTTAAATAACCTCTCCTTGGGCATGTAGCTGCCCCTGGCCCAAAACTCTTTTTTTGTCTCCTTATGACAAGCTAGACTGGACAAATGACTCATTGTGACCTCTTTTTTAAAATTTCCTCATTAGGATTCAGCCTGATCCATTTTCTAGATTTGTTTGGAGGAGTTTTTGTAGGGTATGAACTCAAGTACACTGCTTTCTGCTACTCTGCCATCTTGGTGCTAACCCCTCAATGCTAGGTGTTATTATAGGTTTCTACAATCTTCATTTTGGCTCTGCACTGTGCAAACAATTACCTCCAAATCCATACCTTCTAATAAACCAGGTCAGGAGATGGATTTATTCTCCAGTTAGTAGTCATCTCCAAGAAGTTCTGCAATGGATTCTCACTGTGAAGTTGGTACTGATTGAGGACCTAAGCATTCCAACCTCTTAAATTTACAAGGTTTCCTTCAGGGATGAAAAATTATTTATCAAGATCCCTATTCATATACTTACTCATGAATAAGAAATGAGGTAGAAAAAGCAACTTAAGACCTAGGCTTAGGCTTTCATAGACAGGCTATGTGTTCTCTATCTGCATGGGGAAGTCCCAGACAGGAATCTTCCATGCTTCTAGTTCCAGAGACAAATGAAGAGACAGAGAGGGCAGTCAATCCCTACACTAAGTGGACCACTCCTGTGTTAGTGATCAGTCTTCTTCCATCTCTCACCCAGTAGCCATGGCCAGGAAAGGAGTGTGAGGACCAAGGGAATTACCCAGAGTTTCTATGTCTTCCCAAAGTATGATGCTTTGATAGTGTCCAGCCACATGTTTCTTGGGAATTAGTTACAGCTCAGGCTTAGAGCATGGCGGATGGGAAATAAAACTTATTTATTCCTTTAGCTATTACTTATGGAAATAAAGCTGTTCTTAAACCTAAATCCAGTGGATATTGTCACATCTAAGGTTATAGTATCATTTCAAGTCAATTCCATTACTGAATACTTGCAAGGTACTGGGGGTATAAGACAAAACCAAAATGGTCCCTGCCTCTAAGGAGCTTATATTCTGGATAAGCAAACAGAAAATGTATTCAAAGCAATAGAGAGTAGATTCCAGAGGGAGAAAGCCCTAAGAACTAGGGGATTCCTAGAAAAGGGCTGATAAGAAGATGGCCTTTGAGCTATATTTGGAAGAGGAGGAGGATTTTACAAGTTTTAAGATGAGGAAGAAGAACCTTCTGCACTTGAGAGACAACCTGTACAAAGATATAAAGGCAGGAGTTTGCATTTGGAATGTTATCTCTCTCTCCCCTCATCCTCTTCTTCTTCTTCAAATATATGATTAGCAAGATGTGTGAGTGCCTGATGTTGAGAGCTTATATCTCATTTATTACAGATTTTGGAGTTCATGCACCGCTGTGCCTCCCATATGCAAGCAATCATTCAGGGATTTTCTTATGATCTATTGAAGAGGATTGACTCTCCACAGAGACTCATCTCTAGCCCATCCAGATTTGGCAATCTGATACATGGGTAAGTGCCCTCCTTTCTAGGAAGCCCAATTAAGGACTTAAGTAGCCAGCCATCTGGTTGTTAAACTATAATGATCATATAGGGAGGTGACAGCCATTTGATTGTAATAGCTGCCACTCTGCCAAAACCAGACTTAATCAACAAGACAGTGGAACCTCTTTCTTCGCCGTTCCACGTAAACCAGTTCTAATATTTCTGTGTGTTTGTGTCTTTTTTGGAGGGGATGGGGAGTTGGTGGTGGGGGAGGAGATTGTTTCTGATAACATCTAGTGAAAGAGTCAGCCTCAGAAGAAGAACCCAAGGTTAACTCTTTCCTCAGATACTTATCTAAGCAAGTTACTAAACCTCTTGATGCCCAGGCAATACTTTGACTGAGGACTGACTTTGAAAGAGGGAATTTCCTCACCAGAAATTACCTACAACAATAAAGTTAAAAGGTCCAAAGTCCAAAAGAGCTCCAATAAAAGATAAGTGAATACTTGAAGTCACAGTAATTCATTTAGTACAATTACTTGATAACTTTATTGAATAAATAAATGAATGTTTTTTCTTTGTACATAGCTTGGTATAAGCCCCTCCATGAGGCTAAAAGTTGATCAAACATCATTATTATTGCTTCTATTATTTCTTGGCCTTTGGTTGTGTTTTTGATAGCTGAGGTAGATTATGAGATGGCTGAGCTTGAAATAAATTCAGTATTACTGTCATTAGAAACCCAATTCAGCTGCTTGGGTTTTATTTCCAGGGAAGCCTGTGAATATTGATGCAGAATGGGAAATTTTGTTTTGCTTTAAAAATTTATATAGGAAATTTATGCTTCCTCAACAGCTATGACTATGGCAGTTACCAATTAAGCCCATCAGACTGAGCTGTGAATAATGTGAATAATGGGGAGACAATACATAGTCTTGGGACATTCATGATATAAAATGCAAAAATTAAAAAGAATGGCACTGTTATATGCTCTGCCCTTTTAGAAATAATACATCACTTCCATTTTCTTTGCCATTCGTCCTGAAATGGAAAGTAGATAAAATCATTTATTTCTTCCTGACCCTTGAGGGAAGTCGTTTATTATTCATCAAAACCATTCAGTGGATTTTAATGTCTACAATCTGCAAGGCAATGAACTGGGCACTGATAATATGAAGGAATATAAATCTTGGTCTTTGACCTCAAGAGAGCTTACAGTCTTATTGGAGAGACAAGACATATGAAGAAATATACCATGGTATATTGAGAAAACTAACATAAATTGTAATTAGGAAATCCTGTGATAACCCCATCTCTGCCTCTAATTTTCTGTGTGAGCTTGTACAATTCCCTGTACCCTAAGAACCTCAGCTAGTTCTCTAAATTCAAGAATTCAGTTCAATAGACTTAAACAGCTTCTGTGCCAGGTCCTAGAAGAGATGCCAAGCTTAAATAGATAAAATAGTTCTTGGCTTTACAGAGCACACAGTCTAGAAAGTGTAGTGTGACCCATACAGAAATAGTTGTGACCTAAAAAATACACAAGAGATGTGTGAAGCAAAATGCTGTCTGAAATCTGAGAGACTTCAGGACGGACTTGGTGGAGTTGATTTGGTATAGAAAAGGCCCATCAAGAGGAAGGGGGAAGAACCTTCCATGTAGAGTAGACAGAGCTTTGAATTGTGAAGGATGGAGGCCTCTGAAAAGGTGACCAACAATTGCTTGGTTCCTGTTTTACTGGAACATAGAATTCATGGAGAGTAGTAATATAATAGAAAAGAGAGTAGTGCCAGAGCAGTCCATGAAGGGAGGTCTCTGATTACCAGACTAAGTAAAGTTTGAATTTTGCTCAATAGGAAAGGGTTTTGAACAGAGGAGTGATACAACTAGTTCTTAACATTAGAAAGGTAAACGTGCACCTGTGTGAAGGCTGGATTGGAGAGGAGGGATGGTGGAGGCAAAGAGAGTTGATAGAAGGTTTTTTCAATAATCGAAGCAAGTGACAGTGAAGGCCTGTCCTAAGATTTTGGCAGTGAGAATAGAGAAGAGGTGAGAAATGTAAGAAATGCTGAAGAGGAGGAATTGACAAGTCTCGATAACTGAAAATGAGAAGAGAAAGAGGAAAGTCAAAGATATAAGTAGTTATGGGAGACTAGATAAATTAGATGCCAATAACAGAAGTATTGAGGTCAGAGGAAAGAGAAGATTTTGGGAAGATGACAGTAAGTTTTATTCTAAACATACTGAATTTGAGATGCCAGATGGAATTTCAGAGGGTGATATCCTATAGGGACTTGAAAATGGAAATGAGGGTTTTTGGAAATGTAGTCAAAACTGGATCTATAGATTTGGAAATCATCTCCAAAGTGTTGATAATTGAAGCCATGGGAGTGAACGTGATTTCCTGGAGAGAAAATGTAGACAGAGAAGAGTAGAGGGTCAAGTACTGAATTGTAGGCAAAAACACTCAACTGAATATCTTGGGATGATAATAAGGTTCCACTGAAGGGGTCAGATAAGTAATTTTTTTTAGAGGTACTGAAACCAACAGGGTATTTATTATTTGGAAAGGTAAAGGAAGAAAAAACACTTATAAGAATATCGACAGCTTCAAAAGCTCCAGAGAGGATGAAGACTGAAAAAAGCCTTTGGATCTGGTGATTAGTTGGTCCTTGGTGACTTTGGAGAAACAATTTGAGTAGCCTAATATTGACAGGACTCAGAGCTGCAAGGAATTGTGGAAGAGTGGAAAGTACAGAAATGCAGACCTCTATGACTTCACTTTTTAAAGAAGTTTGACAGTGAAAAGGTATTGAGGTATAGAACAGGAAGTGGATGGAGTAGAAGGGTAAAGAAAAATCTCTTTTTAAATTTGGGAGAGAAAGCTGACAGATCCATCAGGCAGAGGGAGAAGAGCCCAGGGAAGGAGGTGTAGGGAAATAATAGCTGAAGGCAAGGAAATCAAGAGTATACAGAGAACTGCCCCAGAAAGTTATACATGTTCATTGAGACTAGGCTCTTAGATCATAATAAAGGGAAAAGGACCCATGTGTACAAAAATGTTTGTGGTAGCAAAGAACTGGAAACTGAGTGTATACTCATCATGTTATGAAATATTACTGTTCTGTAAGAAACAAGAAGCAGGATGACTCCAGAGAGGCCTGGAGAGGCTTTCATGAACTGATTGTAAGTGAAATGAGCAGAACCAGGAAATTATTGTACACAGCAAGAACAAGATTATGTAATGATCAACTCTGGGAGACATGGCTGTTTTTAACAGAAAGATGATTTGGGCCAGTTCCAATGATCTTTGTTTTTTTTTTTTTTTAATTTTTAAAATGTTTTTATTTTTATTAAAGCTTTTTATTTATAAAACATATGCATGATTATTTTTCAACATTAACCCTTGCAAAACTTTCTGTTCCAGATTTTTCCCTCCTTCTCCCCTTCCCTCCCTAGATGGCAAGTAGTCCAATAAATGTTATATATGTTAAATCCATTATATGTATATGTATTTATACAGTTATCTTGCTGCACAAGAAAAATCAGATCTATGGGGCAGCTAAGTGGTATAATGGATAGAACTAGCCCTGAATTCAGGAGGATCTGAGTTCAAATCTGGCCTCAGACATTTAGCACTTCCTAGCTGTGTGACCCTGGGCAAGTCACTTAACCCCAATTGCCTCGGGGCCGGGGTGGGAGGGAATCAGATCTAGAAAGAAAAAAAAAAAACCTAAGGAAAACAAAATGCAAGCAAACATATCAACAAAGCATGAAAATGCTATGTTGTGATCCACACGCTCAGTTCCCACAGGCCTCTCTCTGAGTGTGTATGGCTTTCTTCATCACTGAACAATTGGCAGTTCCAATGATCTTGTGATGAAGAGAGCCATCTGCACTCAGAGAGAGGATACTGGGGACTGAATGGGAATCACAGCATGGTATTTTCACTTTTTTTGTTGTTTGCTTATATTTTTGTTTTTTTTCTCATTTTTTTCCTTTTTGATCAGATTTTTCTTTGCACCATGATAATTGTAGAAATATGTAAAGAACTGCAAAGAACAACAAAAAAGGAAAAATATATTTCTATGTGAAAAAACAAGAAATGAAAGGACAAAGCTCATAAACATGTATAGAAGAATTACATATATTTAACATATTGCATTGCTTGCTGTCTGGAGCCAGGGGAAGGAAGGGAGAAAAATTTGGAACTTGTAGGTTTTGCAAAGGTAAATGTTGAAAATTATCTGCATATATATTTTGAAAATAAAAAGCTATTAAAAAAAAAAAAAAAAGACTAGGTTCCTGTTGGCCAATCTCCTTTGTACTCAATGATATCTCTTCTCAGGCATGAAAGAAGACACAAGTGATGATACTGAAAAATTTTGAAAAGTGGATATATTCTAGAAACTTCTCTTGTTAGTGAAGTGGAAAGTTAAGTCATCTGCTTTTAAAATAGGGGATACTGTTTGAGGCTTGAGAAAGGAAAAAGTTTGGAATCATTGCTATAAAGAATGAAGTAGGGAGTCATAAGAGTGCTATGAAAGAATTGCCTAGCAAAGGTGAAGGCCCAGATGAGGTTACATACTTTAAATTTATAGGAATTTTCTTAAGTCTGGGATTTCAACAATGTAAATAACTTGAAAGTGAAAATTCTCTCTGCCAGTACAAATCAGCACCTTGTAATTTTAGTTTCTTGGGATAATGAACAGCTAAGTGACAAAGGTGAGCCTTTTATCTGCTCTATCTCATTGCTTGTCACCATAAATTTATAGAGGGTGAAATTATCTTGATCATATAACTTCTGTTTACTCAGCCTAGAAACAGGGAATGACGGTGAAGCTGGATGATGAAGTTTCTTGAGGTTAATAACAGCAGAAAATCGGTTAAGAAATGTAAGAATTCCAACAGTAGTCAGTTATTAAAGTGGAGAACCATGAGATCAAACATGACTGGGGTGTTGAGTGAAGTTTCTGAGAACAGGAGTTTAGTGACAAGTTTGAGAAGAGGACAAAGAGCTGGTTCAATGTAAGAGAGAAACTGGGAAAAGGGGAAGTTTAGAACATTGTGGAATTTTAAAGTTCATGATCTTCAAGATGGAGCAGTATTGGGAGATAGTGAAGACTAAGGGTGTCACTATGGTTTGTGATTGAAGAGTGACGGATAAGGGGATTTTGAAGTTGAGGAAAATAGTCCTGATGTGGCAGGACTTAGCCACATGAATATTAAAATGTCTAAGGATGAGGGCAGAAGATAGTGTGGAAAGGAAGATTCTGGACCAGATGTTCATTGAAAAAGCTGGGAAAGTGATCTGGAGTTTGGTGAATAGTAGTAGCAAGAAGAAAAGTAACATAAGTTGCATGGTCTTAGAAGAAAGAAAAAAATTTTTAAGGAAGTGCAGTAGAATAAAACCTTTTCTATGTCTGAGCCCCTTTAGCAGTCTGGTGAAGCCTATGGAGCCTTCTCAGAATAATGTTTTTAGATGCATTAAAAACCAAAGGATTATGAAAAAAGCCAAAACTCAGTGAAAATAAAGATGGAATTTTTCCCATCCAAATTCACAGTTTAAGAACCTCAGTGGTAGAAGAATGGCCTGGAAGTGGTAGCAGGAAGCAGGATACTCCTGTACCCTATCCTGGTCTCATCAAATGGATGGGTGGGACATTTTATGTGACAAGTGAGTAGTATGTACGAAGAATGATATTAGAATTGGACTGTCAGGAAACTTAGTCCTGGATCTTTTCTCTAAATGCAAATAGTTAATCCTTGCTTTTTTAAAAACATTTTTAGAAACCCTGACAGCTCTCCTAACCGACTGCTCAAATCTGGAGTTGTTTCTTCCAAAAACATCTACAGCTTTGGTTTTGGGAAGGTAAGGTGTTAAAAATAACAAACTGTTGGTCAGTGTAGGTGCTTAATAAATAAAACCTATTGAGTCAATTGAATAAAGCTAACCCTTGGCTCCAGTTCCTACTTAGAGAAACTTTCTCTTCCTTCCCCATCAACCTCCCAAAATACCAAGTGGGAATTTTCTCCCTTTTTTTAACTTCAAGAAAAGAAAGTCCTTAGCTTGGGTAGAATTCACGGTCCTGAATGATTCCAGTCCATGATTTATTTGGGCATTTCACAAATCATTCTTTCAGTTATAAGTGAGAGCACAAGAATCCAGCACAATCAAGCATCTTTTGACAGTAGATGGCAAGATTCACTAGCTTCTGTTCTGTTTTTCTGACCTGATTTCCTTTCTCATGGAGAGCTTATGTTTTCCTGGTCAGATAGTAGTTAAGCTGTAGGTTTCTGTATTTTACTCCCTGATGTTTTTCCTTCTACAAATATTAAATATTCTATCATTTAACAACTACACAAAAGTTTAATTTTGTATTCAGTGATAGAGTCTTGGTCTTTCTAGTTCCATTCTCTCTCCATCCAATCCTATATTTGAGGAAAATCATTTTGGCACATTTGTGAAGTATGAATTTATATATCTTAAATGTCTTATATCTATAAGATAGACCAGCATGAGATTTTTAGGGGGCTAGAAAAGATTATACAAGGTGACAGCAGCTTTTTAAAATCTAGTTCTTCAAACTCTTAACTCTACTCCCAAACTTGTTCACCCACTGACTTTTGAAAATGATCTTGTTGCCACTGTACATGTTCTCATTAATTTCTCTACAATTGTTCTCCTCTTCTCCCATTTTTTCTTCCTTCTCCTTTCCAAGGTTAATTTCTTTGTTTGAGCCTTTGATCTATTACCTGGTCTCCTCTGAGATCTTCCCTATCATTTGAGTTTGTTCTTTTTCTCTCTTTGTCTCTTCCTGTATCTCTGTCTCTGTGTCTCTCACTCATCTTCAAGTTCTCCCTTTCAATTTCATTCTCTTCCTTCCTCCCTATGTTCTCAGCACTCTCTCTTAAAACTTTGCCCTAACTCTTGTCTTCTACCTTTTGAGCTGCTGTCTTTTATATTTTATAAAATATATTTATATTTTATATTTGAGTTGCTTCTCCTTCACTACTAAGCTCCTAGAAAAAGTAATCCATCAGCCCTACTGCTTTACTTCCTCACCTCTCAGGCTCCTCAGTTCCCTGAAATTTGGTTTTCAGACCCATTCTCCTGCCTTCCCTCTTTAAAGTATCCAAGGATTCCTTCCTTAACAAATTTGACGGCATTTTCTCAATGTTTATCTTTTTGGCGCTTCCACAAAATTTGACATTTTTGACAATTGCCTTTTTGACTGTAGCATAAAACGCAAATTTCTTAGCCTGGAACAGAAAGCCTTCCTTATTCTGGCTCTGCGCCATTCCCTCCTTCATTTCCCTCAGCCTCCTGGCTATGTTTCTAGTCTTAATTCAAATTATTTCATTTCATGCTCTTTCCATTCCAATGAAATTCTCATGTTGGTTACTTTTCATATGTCACATTCTATCTCCTGTTTCCTTGTCATTGGCCAATTGGACTTTCTCTTCCCCTCTACCTCATGGGATCCTCAGCTCCCTTCAAAGAGAACATTTCTTAACTACTTTCCCTTCCCCTTGAAATATCTTTATAGTATTTTTGTGTTCACTTACTTGGATCCAGAATGTATTAAGTCCTTTGAGGGCAACGAAGTTTCATTTTTGTTTTTTATCCCTTGTACCTCACACAGTACATTGTTCACAGTGGGCACTAAATTGTTCAGTGATGAATTTTGAAGTGCTTTCTAAATCAAGACTTAAAGAATAGAATCATTGGACATTTGAGAAAAGATATTTTGCACCCCAGAGTATGCCCTTCAAAAAAAACCCCGTTATTCAGAGATGTTAGAATAGAAGGAGTATACTGGCCTACCCCTTTGTATAGGAGGCAGATCCACATGTATTCCACATTACTCATCTTTTCGGATTTTTTCAGTGTGTGAATAAGTTGTCCTGACTTCTTTTCTTCTCTAAAAATACTATTTGTTCTACAGGATGTCTCCCTGGGAAGGGCAAGGGGAAGGACATTTAGGATAACTATGATGATGTAAGAAACAAGACATTGATAAAAATGAATTAAAAACAAACAAACAAAAAGACCTAGAGGGAATGTAATGAGGCAGTGTGGTATAATGAAAAGATGACAGAAATTGAAGTCAGAGAGCTGGGTTCAAATTTTGATTCAGCTGTTTACTGATTGACACTTGAACAGTCATATCCCTCTCTGGCTGCTCCCAGTTTCCACAACGGTAACATGATCTTAAAGTTCCTTTCATTTTTAAATTTGGCCCTGTATGTTTGATTGTGCTAGTTATTAAACTACTTAAGTTTGTAGCTCTTAGGTAGCTTAGAACTTTTTCTTTTCCTTTTCACATTATGAGGGAAAGTTTTGGCTTCAGTTTTATCTCACAGGAGGGACACAGCTGGCTTATTTGGGATCTCTCCCAGTCATCGGAGAAAAGGAAGTGATTCAAGCAGATGATGAACCAACCTTCTCTTTCTGTAGTGGTCCCTACATGGTCATGACAAAGTAAGTCAAAATGTGCCTAAGGTCCACTCCGGTCATTTGCTTCCTGAACTGTAGGAAAATTGAGCTATCTTTGATCAATTGTCTGCATGTGTCTTAAACTTTGGATGTTTCTATTCAACCATAAGAAAGCTTATTTCTTATGAAATCATTATGAACTTTTCTTGTTTTGTAGTGTCACAAATCATTATCTTTTCTTGTCAATTATTAAATCCAGTACAAGTTGTAGTAGAGAAATAAGTCAAGATATTGACTGTCTCTAAGAAAGGTTTCAGGGGCATTTTCATTTATAACTAGAGAACTGACCTAAAAGAAAAATTCACAATTACCTTACTTGTGCTACAATTATCAAATATGAAATAGCAATATCATTGAGGCAGCTCTTTCCCTCACCGAATGGTTCCATTTTCATTGGAACAACAAATAGTTGCTTTTGTTTCCATTGATTCCAAAAGAACCCTTATCATCTTATGACTCTGGAGAAACATTGATAGAATCTAGTCCAGAAAACTCCTCTGCCTGGTTTTCATCATACTTTATAAACTGGTCCTATGCCCCAATATGTATTCTCTGTATGAACTTGTCTGGTCTTCTTATTACCTTTCTCCCTATGCCCTCTACTCAGAAAAATCATTCTTGCTTCTGTTCATTGTTCTGAGTTTGAGGGGCTAATTTTCAGAAGCTAGAAGTCTTTTCTCTTCAACCATCAGACACCAGCATTTAGTAGCAAACGTCCTTTAAATGGATTTTTTGGGGGATAAGTTTCCCAGAATGCTAGATATGTGAAAAGACATAACAAAACAGATTGGGTCCCAAGACAATATCTCCCTGATATTCCTCTTGAATATATAAAGGCAGGCAGCCACTGTGATACTAGACTCCTTTTATAACTTTAGCAAGCCTTTTTTTTTTTTTTAAAGAGATAATCTGCTTTCCTGTTTCTTTACCTGATTTTGAACTTCCTAGCACTTTAATTGATGAGGAAATAACTACTTCTGTTGCCTTGATTTCTCTATCTATGCTTTGTAGGTCTTAAAAAATTATAGTTGCTTGAAAGGAAAAAGAAAAGGTCAGGTAACTATAGCTCAGCCTATGACTGTCCTTGCAGATTAATTGTTCACATACCCCTAACCCTTAGAGGGGGAAACCTGGACAGGTCAGGAATATAAAGCATAAGCAAGAAACCAAAAATCCTAAAGATCCCAGTAAATCTGTCAACAACCTGAATATTTGATGGCTAAATAGTCCCAAGCCAGTCTCTAGATTTTAAAGCATTTGAAGTAAGTGTTTCAATCAAGGCTTTGTTCATTACTTCATGTATTGGAACATCTTATGTTCTTATAGTGAATCAGAGTAGAAATAGAACAAGAAACTAGACAGCATGTTCATGGCACAGTTGGAGCTGCTTTTTGAACCTGGAATACCTTCAATAAGTATTTTTAGGTGCCTGATCTATTGAAAGGAGAGGTAGATCTGTTTTAACCTTATTAACGTTAACTATTGGATGGCATCATCTGAGAGAAGACTGAGATGCTAATCATCGTGGTTATTAATAGATTTTGCTAGAGTTAATTAGGTTAATTGGGGGAGTTTACACTCAAGAGGCCAGTCCTGCATGGCAGCAGGGCAAAATGGTGGACCTCTGTACCACCTATAGATTTAAGCTGGGATTATCTAGAAACAGAACAGAAGAAGGCATGGTGCAAGGGATGGCCTGGGGTCTAACCACTCTGGGATGGCTAGAGTTCTTTTGCTGTTTATATTTATGAAAGGTAGTTTACATTGTCTTTGGAGTCAGAGGTCATGTTCCCAGGTATGGGGTCTTGTATTGATCTCCAAAGCATAGGAGTTACAAAGATAAGAAAACAACAGGAAACATTTACATTCTGCCTCCCCACATTTTCTGTTCAGAGCCCATCCACCCTCCTAGGCTTAGTCCAATGCCCTGGTAGTCCTCTTTCTTCTCCTTTCCTCAGATTCCTGATGTATTTAGAGTTTGCTCCAGATTCTTTAGCACAGAGACTTTTTTCTGCCTCCAAGTGCTATTACTGGTCTCTGGCTTTGTACCTTTTTCTGTCAGTTTCTTGAAGAAACTTGTGTCTCCCTCACCACCCAGGATAGTATTTATGCGTGCTGATTGGTGACAAAGATAATTTTGCTTCTCAAAAGGATAGAATCAGTTGTACTTTCCTTCCCTTTGTTAGTGCCAATTCAGATGTAAAAGTAAAGAATAAAGAGATCAATGTGACTGGTCATCATCAGTGTTCACTTTACTGAACTACTCTGGGTGCTGAGTGAAGTAGCAATCATATTTATCAGGAAACAGGATTTCAGTTGAAACAGTCTGCTCTGTGGGAAGTGTTCAGTCAACTTTTTCAATCAATGCTTTCTCCCCTCCTTATTTAGTTTGGTGTGGAATGGCAGTAGAGTCACAGTGAAGGAGCTCAATTTTGCAACTCACCAAAACTGCAGTAAGCTTCGGTTTGCTGATTTGTTGATAGCAGAACAGGAGCATAGTAGGTAAGAGACAAATGTGACATGACTTGAAATACCAGTAGTGTCCAGGTCACAGTAGATGGCCAAAAAAGCCACAGGAGGCAGCATTGCTTGGGACGGGAGAGGAATGGGAGGAAGGAGAGAGTGGGGATGTGTGCTAAAATTAGATTAGATGTGGCTGTGAGACCATGTAATAAATCCCTTAGGATCATGGATCTAAAGTGGGGCTGTTGTTACTGAAACGTTTGTCATGTCTAGCTCTTTCTGACCTCATTTGGGGTTTTCTTGGCAAAAATACTGCATTCTCTTTTCATGGGATTGTTGGGGGAATTTATTGTGATAAGTATAGGAAAATAATTTGAAACAGTAAAGCTGCACAAGTTGTCTCCAGACATGATATGTTGCTGTATCAGAACAGGAAGAATCCTTGGTCCTAGTCTTCTCACTCTCCCACTGAGGAAGAAACAGAAGACTTTTCAATCTAGATCCATTCTGGAATCTGTAGTAAAAGCAGCAGAGCAGGCCCAGATATCAGGCAGGGCTATGCTTCTTCTCAGAACTGGAAGGGGCTGAGACTTGTGGTTTAAATAGTGTTGAGAAGAGAAAGGAAGGAAAAAGGCCTTTTTGTACTTTCTCTCAGGTATCTGATCTTTGAAGTCTTTTCTCTCTTACAGTAAATTACGCCATCCCCATTTGCTGCAGCTGATGGCCGTGTGCTTGTCTCAGGATCTGGAAAAAACTCGTCTGGTGTATGAACGGATTAACATTGGTTCCCTGTACAGCATCCTTCATGAAAGGGTAAAGGACTTTGTTCTCTAATTTCTTTCCTTTTTATTTTTTTTAGCTTTAGTTTTTTCCCCCTTTGCCCTCTCTCTTCAGAAAAAAAAAAAAATTCCCATTTATGTATGTTGGAAAGTTACTATTTAGTTCATAGTAGTCCCTTGAGTAAATGTGTATGATGATAATGTTAGCATTTTTATACATTTTAAGATATATAAAACCCTTTGCAAATGTCTCGTTTTTTTCCTCATAACAGGTAAGTGATATCATTATTCCATTTTACAGAAAAGGAAACTGAGGGACAGCCAGTGATTAAGTGACTGAAACTGCATTTAAACTCAGGACTTCCTGATTAGGTGCAGCACTCTATCCACTCTACCCTCTGGCTGCTGCATGCATAAAGCAAGAGACAAAGTAGATAGATTGTCTACTCAGTGCAGTCTAAGTCTTTTTGTCTGTCTGTCTGTGTCTCTCTCTCTCTTTCTCTTTCTCTCTGTCTCCCTCCTCCCCTCTCTCTCTTACACACACACACACACACACACACACACACACACACACACACAGCCCCATCATCTTCTACCCCCTTCCCACAACACAGAGCTGGGCTGACCCCTCCAACCTATATAAACTTTATTCTTGCTTAGTAGACTTTGGAGGGCAATGAGGTATTTTCATTTTCATTGCGTGTATTAGTCTAGTTTGAGATGACAAGGTATAGAAAGAAAAGAAAGAAAGAAGGAGGGAGGGAGGGAGGAAGGAAGGAAGGAAGAAAGGAAGGAAATTAATTCAGATCCGAGCTCCCTTAATGTAATGACAAAGTTAAGTTGATAGCATGCCTTGTCAAACTTTAGATAAAGGATCCCAAGGATCCAGCTTAACCAGCAACCCCAAGTTGTCAGCTGTCTTCCTGGTTTCTTAGGAGCAATGTAGCTCAGATTGTCAGAGAACCAACCCTATCCAGAGGCCAGAACCAGGTTTCTGCCAAGGAGTGCCATGCTGAAATAATGTTTTGGTCATGTATACTTATTGTGTATCTAAGTTATATTTTAATATATTTAACATCTACTGGTCATCCTGCCATTCAGGGGAGGGGGGGGGGGGGGTAAGAGGTGAAAAATTGGAACAAGAGGTTTGGCAATTGTTAATGCTGTAAAGTTACCCATGTATATATCCTGTAAATTAAAGGCTATTAAATTAAAAAAGAAATCTTAGAAGAAATGAAGCAGAAAAAATTAGCCTTGATTATGGAATTATAGACAGAAAAAAAAAAAAAAAAAAGGAGTGCCATGCTGTGCACAAGGATCCTGGAGAGGAGTAAGCAAAACACATGTTCAGAAAAGAGATGAAGAGATGGGGAAATGGGGAGATGCCCCAGCAGCCTCTGCTCACTTTTATAGCTTCAGTGGCCATCCCTTATGGATCCCACTCATCCATCAAACAGATAATGGTGTCTTTTGATTGACAACCTTAGGGCAAATTTGTCACCCTTACCTCAAGAAAATTTTCTTTGTATGTTCTTAACAATGACTCTCTCTCAGTCCCCAAGCAGATAGGAAAGTTAACTTTGCTGTTCTTCCCCTCCCAGCTTTTCTGTGGTTCCCTGGTCCTCTTTGATCTTCTTTCCCACTTCTGCTTGCTCAGGGAACCTAATATGCTGTGCCCTGGTCCAGGGAAGTCTTGTCTTTTTGGTATTCCTATTTTATTTTACTTCCTAAAGATGTCTGGCACTGCTTCATCTCCAAATCTCTGCTTAAGCTTTTTCCCCCTCTGCCTAGTATCCAGCTGCCTGCTTGGTTTATTATTTAAACCCTAACTGCACTGTGATTGCTGGTTGTGCTTTAACTTTGAACCCCATTATTCTGTTGGAATTGCCCTGGCAGACTCAGTTTTGGGAACTATTTTCTGATTATCTGTTTTTATGAACAACCAGAAATCACCCTTGGAAATCTCCAAGGTACAGGAACCTTGTGACTGGCAGTCTCTCTGATCGGTTTCTCCAATCTTGTAATTCTTAGGTCTCATATCTTGCAGGGAGCCTCCAAAATGTAATGCTGGAAAAACTCTGGCAAGATAGAGATTAGAGAGTTTTTAATATTTTATTTGAGAAGAGATTATGCTGGGGGCAAGACAGGATCCATGTTGCCCCCAGGGCTGAATTGGACTCTCTTGTCAAAGCATTCAGCCATGAGTGAAGGCTCCATCTATCAGCAGAGACAAAAGCAGGGTGGGGGGGAGGGTAAGAGCATTGGTCAGTGGACTGTAAATTCTGTTAAGTTGGGAGTGAAGAAGGTAGTCAAGATAGAGACAGAAAGTCTGGAAAGAGAGATAGAGGGTGGAGCTGGTATCTGAAATGAGTCATCTGCTCTTATGGAATGCTAATGGTCAGGGCTCCCAGCCTTAATTTATTTCAGTCCTAATGGTCAGGAAAAATGGGAGGCATAGCATACTAACTCAGGGAAATTGAGATATTATAATTCAGGGAAACTGAGATAGAACAATTCAAGGAAACTGTGGCATAACAAAGCACTCATTAGAACAGAAGCCTCAAGGTCAGGGGACCCCAAAATCATATTACATAAATGGTATATGAATGTTATGGAATATTTTTCTATAAGAAACATTGAGCAGGCTGATTTCAGAAAAACCTGGAGAGACTTAAAATGAACTGATGCTGAATGAAGTGAGTAGAACCAACTGAACGTTATATACAGTAACAGGATTGTGCGATGATCAAGTATGATGGACTTGGCTCTTTTCAACAATTTGGTCATTCAGGGCAATTCCAATAGACTTGTGATGGTGAGAGCCATTTATATCCAGAGATACTATGGGGACTGAATGTGGATCACAACATAATATTTTCACCTTTTTTTGTTATTTTGCTTTTTTTTTTCCTTTCATTTGCTTTTTTTCACCCTTTTGATCTGATTTTTCTTGTGCAGCATGACAAATGCGGAAATATATTTAGAATTGCAGATGTTTAACTTGTGTTGCATTGCTTGCTCTCTAGAGAAGTGGGTAAAAAGGGAAAAAGATTTAGAACAGTTTTTCTGGGGTGAATGTTAAAAACTGCATGTATTTGAAAAAAAGGTATTCTGTAATCTCATTTAGTTTAATTAGAATTTGAATCCGGTAAACTTAACTAATTTATCTTTACCTTGCAAGTGAAGAAAACTAGCCTTAATTCATTGACTTCTGGAAGAAAAAGTGGAAGGAGGGAGGAGCTGCAGCAAGTCTAGGAGGACTAGTGAGAACAGTTAAGGAGGTAGCGGCTCTACTTGCTCCTGAAGCCATTTGTCGATTCATTATTTTTAGTATTTCTGAGAAGTTTGGATGAATTTTATATCTTTGCTAAAAGCATCTATTGCTGAGATCCTATCATGCTATTCTGCTTTTCAAAAACAAATTTTACATCAGATTGTAATGAGTTTTATTTTTTAACATCTATGCTATTTGGTTATTTCCAGCGCTCCCAGTTTCCTGTGTTGCACATGGAGGTGATTGTGCATTTACTCCTCCAGATTAATGATGCACTAAGATATTTGCACTCCAGAGGATTTGTGCACCGCTCGCTTAGTTCCTATGCTGTCCATATTGTTTCAGCAGGTGAAGCAAGACTGACCAACTTGGAATACATGATCGAAAGGTACAGAAAACCAGTGTTGTTATTTTAAAAAGGCCGTTTTCAAATTATATTTAGAATGGCTTTTTTTTCTTTGAAGATTCAGTTACTATACTGAACCATTTTCCATTCTCAGCCTGGCAATCAATGTGTTTATATAGAACAAAGCTATAAAAAATACCCTTTGCCATAAATACTAAATGCAGTAAATCCTCAACATATTATATTGAGTGTGACTTCGAGGAATTATAATGATTTTATTGGTAACTTCACTTTTGCATTGGCAACTGCACACATTCTCAGCTATTGCTTATCTCCCTAGCATTTTATAGGTTATTTCATGAATACTGTGTTTGCAAAAGTATATATTATCAGAATTAATTTATTTCTATAAAGAATTATATGTAGAAAAGTGTATTTTCAACAATTTGTAGCAAAAGATTACATTTTTGATGGTCATGGGAACCCTACCCTGTTTCCCATTGGTTCAGAGTATCAACATTTATATATTTATTTTCAGTTGGCATTTTCTAGGAATTCTACCCCTTCAAAAGCTGAGGATTGACTATTTTCCTACACTTGGAAAAAGAGAATATGTAGTTCATTGATTTGGTATAAATTCACAATTTCTTGAAGAAAACTCATCCTCTTGACTATCAGGAATTGCCTGACATTAAGACTTCTTTCATTGTGTCTGATAGCTGTGTTTTGAGCTGTCCAGTCTCAAAGTCAAAATCAGACATTCATTAAGTACCTTCTGTCCAGGGACTGTGCTAAGTGCTAAGGATCCAAGCTAAAAGATTCCTGTCCTGATAAAGGAAAATTGCACATTAAAGAAAGCTGAAAAGGGAGAGGAGGAACAACAAAGGGATGGGTGGGCCTGGCTTCTGGGGAGGAAGCCCAAGCACTGCTTAGTGGAAGGGCTGGGCCTGGACTCTGGAAAACAATTGCTGTGTGACCCTGAGCTAGTTATTGAACCTCTCTCTGGTGGCATTTCCTCATCAGGAAAGTCATAATAAATAGTGGCACCTAATTCCCAGGGCCTTAATTGGGGATTAAACAAGATAGTATTTGTAAAGTGCCTGGCAAGGGTGCTTACCTCATTCTCCTGCCTTCCCCCCCTCCTTAATTAGAGGTTTGGGGAAGAGCCATCCAGTTAGAGGGAGAGAAGTGGGGAGAGCAGCCTGAGGAGAGGGAAGAATATGGTGACCTCATGTCTCTGATTTTCTCAATTTCAAACAGTCTGCCCCATTAACCACTGAAATCTATCAGCACTCCTGATATTTCAGCAAAGCAAGAGAATAAATGAAAGCAGTAAGCATGATTATCAAACCTGGGAGCCAGAGAGAGAGAGAGAGAGAGAGAGAGAGAGAGAGAATGAATCACATTTCACAGAAGTCACTGACATTCACTGTGGGAGGAGAGGGAGACTGAAATGTGGTGCCTTGGTCCTTCCCCCTCTATCCAGGCTTCTAAGAGAATCATTCCAGGGGAGCTGACCTTTCCAAAGTGGCTCCATCTCTTTAGGCCTCATTTCTGATCTCTCAGGAGCCTCTGACCCTTCTCATTGCCCTCTTCTGTAGGTCACTGGGACTGTTCTCTCCTGATTATCCTAGCTAGTTCTCCGACTGTGCCTTCTGAGAACCTTCATCCAGGTGTCGTCTTCTAGTCCTGAGTATCCCACCAGGCTCTGTCTTGGGCCCTCTTTTTTTCCTCCTCTATGGGCTCCCAGGGATCATTGCCATAAGCTCCACTTATTCATCCTTGACCTCTAATCTTAGATCTCTAGTTGTCTGTTGGACATCTCAAGCTGGACGACCCTTAGATAAAGTCAGCATATCTAAAATGATTCATTCTCTCCTCTCTTCCCAACTCCTTGTTCTCCTTAGGGATCACCATTCTTCATTCACTCAGGCTCTCCCCCTCCTCTTTTTCCTCCTCTCTTCCTCACTCCCCTCTGCAACCCTCTTAGGGCTTTACCTTTCAGCCACCAGGCCCTCAACACAGTTTCCATAGGACTTCTGTAGTCTGTAGCCATCTTCCATTAAGCTGTTATCTCCCCATTGTACAGATCTGACTCCTCAGAAACTCCTGCCTCTCCCTGTGGTCTCTAGGGTAAAATGCCAACAAAGTCTTTCCTAACCTGACCCTTCCTAGCCCATACACAGTCCTGGGTGCTTTGCTCCAGTCACTTGGGCCTCCCATCTCCTGCCCCCAGGTACTTCTTCACTGAGCCTCATGCCAGGAATGCCCTCCATCCTCTTCCCTATTTCTGAGCCTAAGGCTTAACCTTAGGATGCCTGCCCCAATTCACGGGGATCTTTCCTGTCTGGGCCAAAGCCTAAAATCAGATTTGTTGGTCACATTAAAGACTTGACAGCAAGCCCTGAAGCCCCCTGGTTCCGCCTGGGGGAAGGGGGGGAAGGGGAAGGGGTGTCTGTACCCCCAACCTTATCCCATATCATTCCATCGTCTTAGACATCATTCCGAGTCTGCTCCTTTCGTTTTTTAGCGAAATTTTAGTATTAACTGAAGGTCCCATCCCGATTGGGCCTCTCCTGACGGCGCCTGAATCTCTTTAGCAGTAAACGGTCCTGTTTGGCCTCCTTCCAGACTAAAAAAAATGTTCTGGGAATTAGAAATACATATTTCTAAATAGACAAAGAATTTATATATAGATATATGTTTACATTTATATTGATATTTTTCCTCGGGGGAAGGTGTTTTGTTAGTTTTGAAAAGCAATCTGTTACCACTCTTGCTCCTAGAGAGGTTCTTCCTCTGCTTGAGAAAGAGGGCGGGGTGAGGGGAGGAGCTGAAAAAAAAGTAGCGGCTGCTGCGCGTGATTGGCTGTTCGGAGGCAGTATGTTAATTAGCACTCGTGACTTTCAGAGTTGGGGACCGCTTCTGGCGGGGGGGAGGGAGGAAAGGAGGGGAACGAGCCTGTGTGGGGTTTGCGCGTTCGTGTGCGTGTTCGAGAAGATGCGTAGTGTAACGGTTGGAGGTGGGAGCCAAGTGTGGAAAAGTAGCCGTAAGCCAACAGTGTATGGGATCGACTGTGGTGGGCGCGTCAGAGCTGTGTCAGTTAAGACTATACTTTCAGGGATCATTTCTATAGTATGTTACTAGAGAATTGTGGCTGAAAGTGTAGCACGGAGGTAACCACGAGGAGGAGCTGGAGCGTTCTCTTCTGAGCGTGAAGCTGGCTTGTGGTGCTGCTTCTCAGCAGCTGCCACTTGCCATTGATGATCGTTCTTCCCTTCCTTTGGGTTGGGTGAGAGGAAGGGAACGCAGGCTGAGTGGCTCTTCCATAATTTTCGTTTTCAAAGACAAAATCTTCTTTTTGAATTTTGTTTTTAGGGAGGGCGGTGTTAGACTATGAGTTTTGCACTCAGTAAACTCTTATTCTTCCGGGAGATACTGTTTATTCGTCTTAAACTATGCATTTAGATATGTGTCATGTTAAAGGGAAGAGGTCATTTAGGAAGTAAGAAAACTAATTGAAAAGATAAGTGGGAAGTAAATGAGATTATTACATGGCCTAGGGCCTATTTTTGCTTTTTATTTACTGATTGGTTAGCATTTTATAAATGGTTCATTCTTAAGCTATTTTGAAGAGTAAAAGGAATGTCTACTAAAAGGCAGTTTGGTGTATTATAAAAGGCTTTAAAAGTTAGTTTATATTTTATTTTAGAGACAATAGGAAGCTACTGGAATTATTGAAGAAGGAAGTGACGCAATGAAATCTGCACTTTAGGAAAACTACTTTGGTAGCAATAGATTGGAACTTTAAGAGATGCCAATTCATCACCTGTTTCAATAATCTAGGTGAGATTTGATGAACATTTTAAATAAGGTATAAACTGCGAGAGGACAGTTAGATGCCAGAAGTTTGTAAGGAGGCATATCTGTTCTGCCCTAATTTTGCCAATTATAGGTTGGCATACATTCTGAGAGAAGAGGCCTGATGCCGCTGTAGTTATTAAAAAATTTTATTTGGGTAAAGTGGGGGACCTTACTCATTAGAAGACAGTCCTAGGTTGTAATAGAACAAAATAAAATGAATTCCCACACTTGCCCTCAAGCTGGTATACAGAAGTGGAACAAAGAAGACACAGTGCTTAAGATGGCCCAGTTACATGCAAATTTTCTCATGGGATAGTTGGGTTTTCTTTTTGCTATTTACGGTTATTCAATGTAGTTTGCTTTCTCCCTGGAGTCATAGGTCCTGTTCCAGGCTTTACCTCTTATCCTACTAGATGCCATGATAGTAGAACTGATTGGATTTGTGGGTGGAGTTGAGGATGATACAAAGATAATGAACCTAAGACAATAGAAGGGTAGTGGTACTGAAATCAGGACTTTTGGTAAAGGGGTTTAGAAGGAAAGAATAAGTTCAGGTTTAGACTTTAAAATGTTTCCAGAACATCCAGTTTGAAATATCTAATGGGCAATTGGTGATGCAAGACTCAAACTCAGGAGGCTAGATGAGTACATTTAGAAATTATCTGCCGAGAGTTAAACCCAAAAGATCTGATGAAATTACTAAGAAGGAGAGAAGAGGGCCTAGGACCCAATGTTGGGTAGCACTCACAGAAAAGGGGTGGGAGATGCATGATGAACCAACAAAAAGGAAAGTAAGTAAGAAGTACTTCCTAAAAAGGAAGTAAGTAGAAAGGAGATGAATTTGAAGCAATACTGTAAGAAAAACCCAGAAAGGAAAAAGTATCTGGAAGAAAGAAGTCATTATTGTCAAATATGGGGGGATAAAAAAAGGTCCCACCATTTCTGCGGCATTTCTTTTTTAATAATACCTTTTTATTTTCAAAACACATGCAAAGATAGTCTTTACCATTCACTCTTGCAAAACTTTGTATTCCAAATTTTCCTCCCTCTTCCCTCCCCTCATCCAAAGCTCTCCTGTGTTCTTTCACATTTGTTAATGTGAACTTTAAAAAGTTCATATAAAAAAAAGGGAAAATGATTTAATTTTGGAAAAACAGAGGTTTGTCTTGTGAAGGTACAGTCACCCATAAAGATAAAACTTTATGGTTTATACTTTCCCTATGTGAATGAAGAAAGTCTATACTTGTACATACCATTGGTCATTTTTATTTTAAAAAATTAATTAATTTGTATACATTTTATCTTTATGCAACAAATATTTTTAACTAACATACCAAATAATACAATATAGATTAAAAATGTGCAATTCTTCTGAATATATTTCCACATTTATCATGCTATAGAAGAAGCATCTTTTTAATGCAAGATTACCTGAGATAACATTTGAACAAGGGATTATTATTTTGGGATTTGGGGGATTAATTTTTTCTTCATTTATAAGAATAAAAATCACTTCATAATTTAGAAATAATTAATTTCTTCATTTACTACTGTCAAAATAGTCCAGTTATTGTAGAGTAATCAGAGACCATATGGTCTATACACTAAGCCCTTCAGAAGCAGGAATGAAGGTACTTTGTTTAGTAAATGCCTCACAGCTCTTCACTTCTGGGGATAGGAAAAGCAATTCTCCAAACTAGATGAGATATCTCTTATTCTAATTTTGTTTATTTAATCCAGTTTTTGCCAATTATCTACGATAAATCTTTTTGGGAGGATTTTTTGTTTTTGTTCTTGACTTTTTACATACTTTCTAAAGAGAAAGGAATTAGGCTTAAAGCAAGGCAGATCTGGAAAGAATTGTAGACTGGAATAACATTTACTTTTTAATTCTTTCAGGTAAACCTAAAAAAAAAAAATTAAATACATTTCCACATCTAGGAGAGCTTTACAGAGAAAGTGGGATTTGAACTGAATAAAGTATATAAAGCCTCTGTTATCCTGAGCTGTGTGATTCAGAGTGGACTTCTGAGTGAGTGTGTGTGTGTGTGTGTGTGTGTGTGTGTGTGTGTGAGAGAGAGAGAGAGAGAGAGAGAGAGAAAGTAGAAGAGTGAGAGAGAAGAAGTGGGACAGGAAGGTGGGTGAGGAGGGAAATACTTGAGGGAGGCAGAACAGTCATGATAGATGATTATTAAGACATGAAATGTATCTTCTATGCTCTAGTCAGGATGGAGGTGCCCACAAGGACCTGACTCGTGTTCCCATCCCAGCTTTACTGTATAGTTGGTCTGCTCCAGAAGTAATCTTGCAAAAGGCTGCTACAGTCAAATCAGATATCTACAGCTTTTGTATCATCATACAAGAAACCTTAACAGGCAAGTCAAAGGGGAAATGAATAGCTTGTCACAAACAAAGGTTTGTCTTGTGAAGGTACAAAGTCACCCATAAAGTTTTATCTTTCTCTATGTGAATGAAGAAAGTCTATACTTGTACATGCCATTGGTCATTTTTTATTCTAAAAAATGAATTTATTTGTATACATTTTATCTTTATGCAACAATTATTTTTTAACTAACATACCCAGTTAGTTTCACCAACTACCCCAAATACATTCTCCAATAATATTTAAGCAAATGGGACTAATAATATGTATTACCTTTTACTTTTTAAATTTACCAATAGTTAATAATGCAGGATGTATGATTAAGGTGGCTGTTGACAGTTGAGTTAACTCAAGTTTTGTTATCTTTTCTTCTTCTTGTATGTTTTTTTCATATGATTGTTTTCTTCACACACACACACACACACACATCCCTTCTCTTTCTCCTTCCACCCTTTTTTTGCTCAGCAAGCAATCTTTATTTCTAACAGGCAATAATATAACTACAATTGAGGTTGTAAGTAAAACAAACAATACTGACCTCAGTATCCCTATGAAAATTTTACTAAGAACAAATATTGTCAAAAATAAAAATGAATGAAAATTTACCCAATAAGGAATTGTGTTGGAGAGTAGAATAAAATTAAAATTGTTCAAAATCTTAAACTCATTTGAATTCAAATAACTCAGTTTTTTCTGTTACATGGAAATATGCATTCAGTTTCTACAATACACAGGCTTGGATTAATAAGATAAAAAGTTCTTAATTGCATCATTTCTCACAAGTCCTCCCACATTTTTTCATAGGTTCCTCCCTCTCTCCATGTCCTTCCTTCTGTCCCAGGTATTTTATTGTCATGGCTGTAACTCACAGATTCATAGAGAAATAGAACATTTAGGAGTTAGAAAAGACTTTCTAGGCTTTTTAGGTTCACTCTCTCATTCTAATTTTGTTATAAACAAGAAATAAAGCAAAAAACAGTAAATTTCCAAATGAAAGTCTCTAAAGTATCATTTTTTTATATTTTGATTGAGAAGGATATAACAACAAATTTTAATAAAATAGAAATAAACAATATATTTATCCCATTGTCACCTTCTTTAATTAGTGTATGCCTATTGTAGATCTTTGCATTAGTTTATACAAATGTGTATTTCTTTGGATTCTTTATTTTCTCTTTTTATTTATTTGGCAAGACAGTTGGGGTTAATTGAATTGTCCAGGGCCATACAGCTAGGATATGTTTAGGTGTCTGAGTTTGGATTTGAACTCAGGTCTTCCTGACTCCCAGGGCCAGTGTTCTATCTACTGTGCCACCTAGCTGCCTCTATTTTCTCTCTTTAACAGCACCAAAATATTCCACTAAATCCACATGAATATTCCATAACATATAACTATTCCCTTTGTTGTTGGACAAATTGTTGCTCCCTTCTATTAAAAATAAAGCAGTATGAACATAAAGCCTTTAAATAAAAGTGTTAGACCCAACACTTGGCATGTATGTAGAAGGTATTGAATAGAAGTTGTTGGAATGGAATACTTTGGTACTGATAGATCTCTTTTCACTTTTCATGATATCTTTAGAGTAAACTGGGTAATTATATTATTGCATCAGAGGCTAAGATCAGTTCTGTGACTTATTTTATTGCTAAAGGAATTTCTAAAGGAAACTTCCTAAGAAGTTTCCACAAAATAGATTGCTGTAGCTCCACAATGTTAGAGTGTGTGTTCCCAACAGAACAATCAACATTAAATTTCATTTTATTTTATTTTTTTTCCAGTTTAATGGTGAAAAGGCATTATCCTAGGATTTTTAAAATTTGCATTTTTCTGAGCATTAGAGAATTTTTGAAAAGCTCTTCTTATCATCCCCCATGTTTTATAGGTGAAGTTATTGATGACTAAAGAGGTGATACAAGTTGCTTAAAGTTATACAACTTGATTTTACTGATTTGTCTGTGGTTAATTCCCTTATGCAACATTTTTTCTTCCAGATACTCTACCCTGGAATGGTCTAGAAGGTTCAGTTATTAAGGAAGCTGTAGTTTTGGGGAATCATTTAGAAGCAGATGCCAGACTTCCGAAAACTTACTATGATATTGTTAAGACGGGCATACAGGTCAAACAAAAAGACCGGACTATGAACCTTCAGGATATTCGATATATTCTAAAGAATGACTTAAAGGTAACATTCTGATGTAGATAGAAATTTTTGAGATTTTGTTTCTTTAAATATTAATATTCACATTACTTTTACCTAAAATTCATTCTACTTAAAAATATTAACAAGAGTCCTAATTGTTATGTGTTATATCTTAGAATTATGAAATCTCAGAATAGGAGAACGTTTTGTAATCCAAACCATACTCAAACAGGAATTTCCCTTAAAATACTCCAAGAAGTGGTTAGTTATACTTTCCTTTGAACCCCATGGTAGGGCTTCTCTCTTAACACTTATGTGACAGTCAGAATGTTATTGAAAATATGTCTTTGTTACAGGATTTAATTGAGGCTCAGAGAACCCATCCAATTGAAAACACAAATGTTCAGAAATATAAAAAGCATCATGACATAAATATTTACTTTGGCATGACATCAGAAAATAAGAGAGAGGCTCTTGATTTGGAATTCCGAGAGCTGAAAGAAACAGGTAAGGCATGAATTTACAGAGATTTATTACTATTACTTATATAATATTTATTATTACATGTATCATATACTCACAGGTGCTCCTGCTTGATGAGAATTAATCTCAGGTAGTGAGCTAGTTAAAGACAAAGACTGTGTTTTGCCTTTCTATTTCCGGTGCTTAGCACAGTATGTGGCACAGAGTAAGTATTGAATAAATGTTTATTGATTGACTGATGAAAGCGTCATAATTTGGAAAATGACTTTTTCAAATAAAAGTAAAGATCTTAATGCTTCTATTAAACTTTTTGGACGAACACAATTAGTGCAAATAATGAATTTTGTGAAAATACCTATTTTTGAATTTGCATTATTCAGTTATAATTATGTAAAATATTCATCTCAGCCCAATGGCAATACACAATATAGAGTAAATTGAACAACTAAATGAGACACCCAGGAGACATCCATTTTAATCCCTACCTTAATTTAGAAGTCATTTGATTTCTCCTAGCTCTTTTCATCCATTTTATCTTTTTTTAGCCCTATGAATATTTTACCTCTCTCTTATGAGGAATGTACATGTTTGATAATGATTAATCCCCTAGAATCATATTGATCATTATGCTCATTAGAGTTCCTGAGTATTTTGGAGTTGGGTCTTTACAATATCATTGTTATAGTATAAATTATTCTTCTGGTTTTATTCACTTTGCTTTGTATCAATTCAAACAGTCTTCCAGGTTTCTCTGCAATCTTGCCTGTCTTCATTTTATACATTTTGATACCCTCCCGGTTTCCAGTTTTTTGCCACCGCAACAGAAAAATTATACATATAAATCTCTCTGTATGAGAGATTTATTTTATTTATTTAGAGATTTATTTAGAATTTATTTTGCTTAAGATTTATCCCTCAACCTATCTTCTCTCTCATTCTCCTGTCTTCACTTTCCTTCCTATGTCCCTAATGAGGGAAATAATTTCTGTACCCAGTGTGTTTGTATTTTCCTCTCCCTTGACAACAGTTCAGATGAGACTAGACAGCAAACATTTGCTAAGTGTCCAGGCACTGTACTAATTGATTGGGTACAAAAAGGAGCTCACAGTCTAATGAGGGAGACAGGAAGCAAATATGTACAAACAAGTTATATATACAGGATACAGTAGTGGCAAGGCCCTAGAATTAAGAGGGATTAAGAAAATCTTCCTATAGAAAATGGGATTTTAGTTGGGACTTGAAAGAAACCAGTAGGCAGAAGTTAGAGGGGACAGCATTCCAGGCTGGGGGACAGCTGGTCAGTATCCGGAAACCAGTGTGACTGCATCAGAGTATATGGTTGGGAATAAGATAAAAAAAAAATGGGAAAGGTAGGAGAGGGGGAGATTATGAAGACTGTGCAAATCTGCCCTGTAGGAAGGTTTTTCTGGTGGCTGAATGGAGGACTGGAGGCTGGGGAGGCTTGAAGCTGAGAGACCCATTAGCAGCCAAGTGCAGTAATCCAGGCAGGAGATCTGGACAAGAGGAAGGACTGTATCAGGGAGAAGGGGGTGAAAACCAAAGATATTGCAAAGGTGAAATTTTACAGGTCTGGGCAACAGATTGGATGGATGTGTGTATGTGTGAGAGAGAATGAGGAATCCAGAATAACTCCTTAGGTTTCCAGCCTGGAGAATTGGGAGGAGGATGCTGCCTTCTGTAGTAGTAAGGAAGTTAGGAAGTGGGAAAGGAGGAGGAAAGATAATTAGTTTAAGATATCTAAATGTAGTAGGAGATGTTTGAGAGGCAGCTGGAGGTATGAAACTGGAGGTAGGTATAGAAGCACTTAACCTTTTTTCCTTACTATCCTTTCTTCCTTTTTTATATGGAATTCTGCTTGCATACTTCAATCATGCACCCGATTTTTCCTAGCCACTCTCTTCCTTTCCCCCTATAGTATATTTCCCTTCCTCTTCCTTTCCATTCTTCTTAAGATCATAAGACTTCACAGAATCACTTCTTGGCCATCTGTCTCTATGTTGTGATGATGTTCAGAGAGGACACATGTCATTTCCCCATATTTGAATGTTAGCAGTTCATCCTTGGTCCCTTATTCATGTTTACATTTTCATGTTTCTTTTAATTCTTATTTGCACGTGTGTATTTCTCCACAGCTCTGGTTTTTACATCAAGGATGTTTGAAAGACCTCTGTTTTAGTAAAGATCCATTCTTTTTCCCTTATAAGAATGTACTCACTTTTGATGAATAAGTTATTCTTAATTATAAGCTAATATCTTTTGGTATGGGTAAACTCTCTCTTCCTTGATAGGAGTGGCTGCTAAATAATATTATCCTGAATATCACTCTTCAGTACTTGACTTCTTTCTTTCTTACTGCATGTAGTACTTTTTCCCCTTTGGCCTAGAAACTCTGAATTTGAATTATAATGTTCTTGGGAGTTTGCATTTCAGTGTTGATTTTTTTTCCAAGAGGTAACCCATAGATTGTTTTGATTTCTATTTTGCTCAGGTTTTAAACAATATGAACAATTTTAAGATTTCTTTAAATGTGATATCTATCCTTTTTTCATGGCCTTAAGTGAGATGAATGATTCTTAAGTTTTTTTTTTTTCCTTCAATCTGTTTTTGCTGTGAGGTATCATATATTTTCCAAATTTTTTCGGCCTTTTAATTTTGTTTTAATTTTTTTTTGTTTTATGGAACCTTTGCTTCTGTTTGAGCCAATCTAATTTTCTGGGAGTTGCTAAGATTTTGAGTCAGGTGGGTAATTTCCTTTTTAATTCTTCTATAACTCTCATTTCCTTTCCCCCTTTTTCCTCTAACATTCCCATTTCATTTATAAAAATATTTAAAACTCTTTTAAAAAGTCATTTCATCTCTTTCAAGAATTCTAATTGAGTTTGTATCTAAGGCATTTTTCTTTGAGGTTTTTCTTGTTTGGTGTCATTCTCTTTTCTGTCACCACAGTGGCTTTTTTATAGTGGGTTCTTTTTCTTGGTTTGCTTACTCTTCCAAATTACATCTTGACTTTGAACTTTTTGTTATGACTGGGCTCCTGTAGGGAATGTCTGGGCTTGTCTACTGTTGCTGCTTTCTTGGGGTATTTTGCATATTATTCTAGAATCTCAAGGACAATTCAGATTAGGAACATGCTTTCAAAATAATTGGATCCAGGGCAAAATCTCATTGCTCACTGTGTGATCTGAGCTTTATACATTCCTACTTGGCTTAGCTCTGAGCTAATAGGCTTGTGGGCCTGTCCCACATGAAGTTTAGGGAGACTACTGCTGGCCTTGACCTCTCTTAGCCTTCTGGAAAATTCTTTCTGTTCAGAGTGACAATTTTAGGCTTTGGTTGGGTCTGGGCTTCTCGCTCTTGTTATTCTGCTGCAGGTTTCAGATTGAGCTAGTGGCTAGAATTGAGATCTGCTCCATTCCTGGAGGATGAGCCACCAGCTGCTCCTTGTTTCTGGACTCTTAGAAACTCACCAACTCTATACAGCCTGGAATACCTTTCCTCACTTCATCCTGGGTAGTGAGGGATAAAGCCAATACTTGGCCCCTATTTCTGCACATGCTGTTTGCCCATTTGGGCTTCTCTGTTCTAAATCTGGGACTAAGGGGGTCTTGCCTTGGCATGGACTGTCCCCTATCAGCAGTCCTCTCTATCTGAACTGGAAAAAAGGCTGACTAGATTTTCTCATCCATTCTCCATCTGCTGCATTTTCTATATGTTTGAAGGAACTTTTTGGGGGAAGGTGGGAAAGATGAGCTTCACTTCTTTCTGCCTCTTCTGTTTCCCAAAGCTAGGGATGGGGAACTTTTTTTTGGTCACACTGGTGTAAAGGCAGTATTTCCACTCAGTAAATAGTTCTTGCCTTCAGGGAGCCTGCAGTGCAGTTAAGGAGAGGTCATGTTAACACATGAGAGAGATTAAAGTTCCATGTATCTGGGAACATACAAATGGAGAACTTAATCCCAATACCAGGAGCACATATGTGCCAAGGAAAGGCAGAGTTAAAAGAATGAACCAAGGTATGTGAGATGTTGCTTAAGGAATGCTTCCCCAGAATTTTTTTATTATTATTATAGCTTTTTATTTACAAGACATATGCATGGATAATTTTTCAGCACTGACCCTTGCAAAACCTTTTGTTCCAACTTTTCCCCTCCTTCGCCCCACCCCTTCCCCTAGATGGCAGGTAGACCAATACATGTTAAATATGTTAAAATATATGTCAAATACAATATATATATATATGTATATACATATTTATATAGTTATTTTGCTGCACAAGAAAAATTGGATTTAAAAATAAGGTAAAAATAACCTGAAAAGGAAAACAAAAATGCAAGCAGATAAAAACAGAAGAAGTGGAAATGCTATGTTGTGGGGTGACCAGATTTTGAAGAGATTGAATAGCAAAAAATGTGAGCCATTTCAATAACACTCAGCCACCTAGTGAACTAATTATTTAATGATTACTAATTACTAATTAGTGAACTAATCACCCAGTGAATTCATTATCAAGCAGATAATTAATTTGTGCCAGCTTTATGCTAGGATCTGGAGGCACAAACAAGACTTAAGTAGCCCTGTTAGTCTGGGAGGTTGAACAAAATACATGCAAAGTAAAAAGAAAATCAGCTGGGAGGGAGCATAACAGCTGGGAGGGGAGGGATCATGCAGATGTGAGGCTTGAGCTAGGCTTGGCAGGAAGCAAGGGGATTGGAAGAGAGAGGGCATTCTGGTTATGGAGGGAAGAGGCTGATATTTCTTATGGAACTTTGATGTTGGCAAAGCATTTTACACAGAGCAACGCTATAGCTTTAGTATTATAGCTTTACCGTCTCTATTGTACTGTAAAGGAAACTGAGGCTTCCTTATTGTCCGTAGTCAACATAGAGATAGGATTTGAATGAAGGGATCTTCTCATTCCAAATACAGCCCCATGGTACCTCATGCTATATCAATTCCCTATGGAATGGCAGCCCTTGCTTGAAAAATCTCTCCAACTCTTGCCCATATTGTGGTGTGTATTTTCTGTATTTGTGAGGCAGAATTTCATATCTAGAAGTAGAGTAAATAATGAAAGGCAGCTGATCCCATTTCAGTAAGCAGAAAAAATCTGCTTGGCTGCTCCTTGGGATTCAGTGCTAGTCTTCAGGAACATCAAGGTGTTGATTCTTTTCCACAGGTTGTCAGCCCGATTCACCACAATCTCCCTCAGCTTTACCTGAAAAAACAGCACTGGATTGCGAGGTTTTGAATCACAGCATGGCAGCTAAAGAAACTGAGAGTCGAGACACTCTCTCTGAATTGGCCAGGGCTTGTAGCCCAAGTCGTGGAGAGGAGAGCCTCTGCAGTTTTGAAATAAATGAAATCTACTCCTGTTACTTGGATATGTGTGATGATGATTTGGGAGGAATCACTACATCAGAGATGTCTGTAGGAAATGGAAGAAACCTAGGAGAGGAGACTAAGTCCATAACTGGAGAGTCACCTGAAATAAACAAGGCTGCCCGCTCGGATTATGGAGAGGATGACACACTTTCTGAAGCGGGCACAGAGTCTTCCTTTGAGCACTGGGAACCTCTCAGTGAGAATTTCACTTCACACATACAGGAGGTGCCTAGGGAAGCCAAGCCAGACTTGAGCAGCAAGTCCAGAACGGAGCAATATATCAGTAAATGTGTTCTCAACCTGAAAATCTCCCAGACTTTAATGCAGCAGGCAGCCGAATCCCTGCGCAATGCAGAGCAGAAAATAGGCACGCTGGAGGTCATGAGGAGGCGGCAGGAGCAACAGATGTCCTCCTCGTGGGCTGCCCTCAGCTTCTGTGTTCGGGGTCATGACCCATTAGTGCTGTGGGCTGCCGCTGGGCCCCCTGCCAAGTGCTACATCCCTCCTTCGGTACAGGTGCTAGCCCAGCAGCCTGGCTGTGTGGACCATTTCCAGAACTTGCTGAAGACGGCTCGGGCAATGAGAGAATTCCAGGGTATGGGTCTCGAAGGCAGTGTTGGCCAGAGACACAAGAGAAAAGGGGGTCACAGCTGGAAGCCTTTTGAGTCTGTTCCTGAAGAGAGTATTGGAGACCAGGCTGAAAAGAACCCCCAGGTAAAGTTGGAAAAGAGGGAGTAAGGGATGCCCTGGTCTAAACACTACTCTAGTCCCACAAGCCAGAGGGAGGGATGACCTTTCAAAATCTAGGGGGAGGACGGCCTCACTGATCTCTAGCTTTTACTGAAACTTATTGTGTGCCAGACAACTGGACTGAAGGCTTTATAAATGTGAACTGTGTAAACATCACAACAATCTTACAAGGTAGGTGCTCTTATTATGTCTGTTGTATAGTTGAGGAAACTGAGGTAAAGTGACTGGCCCAGCATCACATAGCAAGTCAGGATCAAAGGCCAAATGAACTTGGGTCTTCCTGCCCAGTTCTGGTCACTACAAAGAAAGGTGCTTTGTTAGTAAAATCCTCTTTTAAAAGAGTCCAAAACTTCCTGTCTTTCCGTAAGGATCTGTGCCTCAGCTGAGCAGACTGATGCTCATGGCAGAGGACGGAGGCCATGTTCCCAACCCCAGATTCAGGCAGCCCTGCTGCCTCATGGCCCAAGTTGCAAGCAATCCAGGCTTCTAGCACAGATCACCATTCCTGGTTTCCTTTCATCCCTTCAATTCCACTGCACTCTTTCAGTGCTGCTTCTCTTTCAAAAGCACTCTTTCAAAGCTGCTTCTTGCAGCTCTGTGCTCTTTGTCTCTAAGAATTTCCAGTCCTTTCCTCCTTTCATTATGCCGCTGCCCTCTTAGAACTTTTTAGATCACCATGCAAAGTATGGGATGGGGTCAGACATTAAGTGCCTACTATGTGTCAGGCAGTATAATAAATGCATTACAAATATTCACTCATTTGAGCTTCAGCAACCCTTCAAAGTAGGTGCTGTTATCCCCATTTTATTGGAAAAAACTGAGGCAGACTGTCCCACCTAGTAAATATCCGAAGTCATACACAGGTTTTCCTGACTCCCAAGCATTCTATCCACTTCATCCAGTTTGCCTCTCCAATTAATGTATGAGCTTCTTGAGATCAAGGACTGATCACTTTTCTATTTGGGCCCCAGTATTTGTGTCAATGTTGACACAAATGACAACCTAAAATTCCAGTGAGTCTTTTTGTTCACTGTCTGAAAGGTACAACTCCCAAGGTAATCCTCTTTCCCCTATAAGCATTTCAAACTTAATTTACTCTCTTGGAGTCCTCTTTGAATTCTCTTATATCATGGACTCTTCCCATAGACCATAAAATTCAGAATTCAGAGGCAGAATTCTCCAGCGTTCCATTCAAGAAAGAAATGTATGGGGCTTAGGATATGGGCTCTCTGCTGCTTGGTCACTCATCCAAAGGCCTTCATGACTTTTTTGTTTTGGAGATAAATGAGATTGTAGTACATGAAATATGTTTTGTTTCAGGTAGGTATGATCTTTTAATCAGTTTATATGATAATTTTTTAAATGGAGGTGATACGCATAACTATTTTTTTTTTTTGACTGAGACATTTGGAGTTGTCACTTGCCCAAGGTCACACAGCTAGTAAGTATTAAATGTCTGAGGCTGGATTTGCTCGAGTCCTCCTAACTTTACGGCTGGCACTGTATCCACTGCGTCATCTAGCTACCTCTAATATTCATAGTTCTTATTCCACAGTGGTCAACTCACCAAAACATGTGATCAGTTTAAATAGAAGGAAAAATAAAATATTGATGATCACTTTTTTTTAAGTACTCATCATATTGACATGACTATTATAGGAATTCATTTGTTTACCATGCTTGTTACAAGGGGTTTTTTTTTTTTTTTTTTTTTTAATCTTTTTCGGATGGCAGGAAGTGGGAGGGAGAAAAATTAATGCTTGATAATTGAAAAAAAATTAGACTCAAAAAAAGAAAAAGCGTTCAACCTCACTAAAAAAGGGATATAAAATAAAATACTTTTGAGATGCCACTCTTCATCCATCAAAATGGAAAAAATTATAAGCTACAGAATTTAATATTTCAGAATTGTAGAGAAAGTACTATAGTTATTTATTGCTAGAGGCATGGTAAACTTTGAAAAATTTTTTTGGAGAACATTTTGGCAGTTTTTCATAAAGACTCCAAAAATAATCAATTAAGAATTTCCTGGTAACATTATCAAAAGCAAAACATTTGCTCTTTAGAGATCTTCGTAGCAGCATCATGTGTTATTACAAAAATTTTGAAGCATTTTTACTGTCCCACAGAAGGGAGAAAGATAAAGCAAATTTTGCTGTATTAGCCTAGTGAAATACTATAAAGCAATTAAGATGGACAATTATAAGGAATGCAAAAAAATTTGAGAGGACGTTTATGAAATTATTTAAAGTGAAAAAAGAGGCTGCATAAAATGGAATGAGAACAAATTATACAAAGAATTCTGCCAAAGAGAACTAAAAAATGCTAGAATATACTTTGAAATTAATTCATTAAAGTGTAAATAGCTATAAAAGCAAGTGTAGGTATTGGTGTTGATGTTAAAAATGTTTGTGATAAAATATTTAATTTTTAAAAACTGAAAGCAATAAGTATAGTGGCATGTATTTGTTGTCCCACCTGCAGGGAGACTAGGCTGAGAACTCTTAGAAGCTCAGATCTGAGTTGAAATGTAGGCGGTGCCTGTTTGAGTCTGAACTCACCTTGGCACTGCTCTGGTGGCCCACAGAGCCACTAGGATGGGAGCCAGTCCAGTGGAAGATGGAGCAGGTTATATTTTTGTCCTGATCCTAGTGGGATGGGCCCTTGGAGCAGCCTCATACTTAAAAAAAAAAAACCTGATGCATTAGCTGTAAGAAGCCTGGTGTGCCTAAGAATGTAGAATTGTTTTACTTTATCCCCCCAGCCATTATCCTTTTGTGGAACCAACAGACTGTGCACAAATGTTAAGTTACAGTACCCACAAGGCGATGATGAGAATTTGGAAATTACTACCAGAAACCAAGAGACGGTCAGGTAGGTTATTTATGTGACACTAAACTTATTCCATGATTTTTAAAAGCCCAAAGGTAGATGGCTTAGGTAGGACTGATGGGAGAGAAAATCAAATCCCCATTAGTTTTAGGTATTTGCTTACTTAGCATAGCCACAGTTATGCATTGATTAAAAACTTCTAGGAGATATTAGAGATTGTTGAAAAGCAAAATATCTGTCCTCATAAAAATGATTTAACTAGGCTAAATTCCCCTCCCTTTACCCCCTTTGTGAAAAGGAAAACCAGCTCTTCAGTGAATCTGATTTCAGAAAATCATCAGAAAGCCAGAGTTGAGGGTTTCAAAGGCATCACTGTTACCTTGTGGTTATTAGCCAAAGAAATTAAATGGGCTTAAAATGAATTCATAGGAGAAAAAACAGCAACTGAAGTCATGCTCTTAGAGAATTCTTTAAAATTAAAAACATTTAATATTTCCATCTTACTACGTTGTTTTAGCCATGTCTATGACCCTATTTGGAGTTTTCTTGGCAGAAATACTGAAGTAGTTTGCCATTTTTTTCCTCCAGTTGATTTTACAGAGGAGGAAACTGAGTCAAAGAGGGTTAAGTTTACTTATATACGGCCACATAGCAAGCAAGTGCCTGAGGCCAGATCTGAATTCAGAAGCTGAGTCCAAGCTATTGCTCCTGTGCCACCTAGCTGCCCCCATAATATTTCTTACTGCGTTTTAAATAAGAAAGACCTCTTGAAAACTGGGGAAAGTGAGTGTTTTTTGAGATAAGATAATCATATCACTTTCAGTTTTTCTTGCTTAAAAACTCAGAAGTAATATCTTAATCTATAAGACACAATGGCAGCTCTGGTAGAGAAAAATTTTTACTACTTTCAATGTTAGCAGTGATGAAAATAACAGTTTTTGATTTCAAATAAAAAGTTTAAGTAGTATGAATTCAATGTGAATGAAAGACTCAGGAATTTTAGTTTTGTGTGTTTCCCTTGGTTTAGGAAAATGACTGTTAAATTGAATTGTTAATATGAAAAACAACTGAAGTCCGAAAGAGCACAATGTTCAGAAAACTGGCACTTAGCTTGATGGTAGAATTCAGTAATGTGTCAGAGATTACATATTTAATTAATAATAGAATTAGTATTATCACTCTAGACTTGTGGATTTTGTACCTTTTTCAGTATACCTTTTTTTTTTTTTTTTTTTAAAGCTGAGGCAATTGGGGTTAAATGACTTGCCCAGGGTCATACAGCTAGAAACTGTTAAGTGTCTGAGACCAGATTTGAACTCCAGTCATTCTGACTTCAGGGCTGGTGCTCTATCCACTATGCCACTTAGCTGCTCTTCAATATGCTATTTTTAACTGTCCAGGTCACCTGCGTCCATCATAGCAGGAGCTCTGGAGGTAACTTGGTTTATACTAAATGTTACCTGGTTTCTTGAATATAAAAATTCAAAGTGTTGATCCAAAGTGTTCCCTCACACACACCTTGAAATAAATATATATGTATATTCATTGGTATAATCAGTGACCAACCATAGACAGGTTCTGGGGTAAGAGTTTCTTAAGTTGCACCAACAGTCTTTATGTTTGGCAAATTACAAAACACATTTCCATATGTGTTTTTCTTTTAAAAAATTATATCACAATAACTCTGAACCTTTTTAGGATGAATGTGGACTCAATATCATCTGAATTCTATAACTCAAAGACAAGAGGTGATGACAGTAGAGAGGCACGATTAAAATGGACAAGTAAGTATAATGGCATAGCTTTGGTTTATATAGAATTTAATTCAATCTATTTTTCCCATACCTCCTTAGGTTATATAATTCCATGGCATATATTAAAATAGTTATGACCATAGCAGTGTCCTTTACTCTGAATGACCAAAAGCTATTTTCTTGTAGCAGATCTAACTTTAAAAAGATCATCTTTTTGATTGACAATGAAATGGAGGTGATGCCATTTCTATATTTTATTGTTTATTAAAATAAAACAATTCATGGGACAACTATGACTACATATAGTATGTAACATACATTTTTATTATTCTCCCTATGTTATGTGTGTGTATGTGTGTGTTTAATTCCCTATACTTATGTCTGATGTCTGATGTCATGATAATACTTCCTAGTATATAGCTAATCTTAGAATTAGGAAGAACTTGGATTCATATATAATCTCTGAATCTAAATCATAGGCAAGTTGTCATCTGCATTGGTATGGGCATTCTACACCAGGCATTTCTCATACTAACAACAGATTTTTTTTTTAATTTTGCATATGTTCAAAAAAGATAATACACATTGTGCTCTTTAATATACTCATAATTCTTTTATATCAGTGTAAAGAAGTGTTATCTTTTAAACTAAAGTAGGATTTAATGCCTGTTTTTGCATTCTAGAACTTAAAAGTAAGCATATTTAGAAAAGATATCTGTGGGCATGTATTTATAGGTATAATCTGTACATGTTAATGTTTTTCTCACTTCAAAGCCCTTGTTTCCTTATCTTATGACCATTTAATGATTTGCATTATTTCTTCCTCCTGAATCTTCACCCTCATCATCTTCCTATGTATATGGCAGAGAAGTTACCCATTTATATTCCCTGGGACTAATACAGTTCTATCTTGTCCTCCCTGTAACGAGGCAAGTCTTTGTTGCATTCCTCTCACAAACATATATGTACAGTTTTATAATCCTTTGTGCACAATTCCAAATTGTTCTCCAGAGTAGTTGGATCAGGTCACAACTCCCTTAACAACTCATTAGTGTACCTGTTTTCTCCCATTCCATCTAGCATTTGCTATTTCTGATTGATGTGAGGTAGTACTTCAGAGTTGTTTTAATTTGCATCTTTTTATCAGTAGTAGTTTAAAGTATTTTTTCATATGATTTCTTCTTCTATCTGTTGATATCCTTTGGCCACTTATCAATTGGGGAATGACATTTATTGTTACAAATCTGACTCACTTCTCCACTCAGAAATAAAGTCTTTTAAAAATTGTTTTAAATAATAGCTTTTTATTTTCAAAATACATGCAAGGATGGTTTTCAATAACCATTTCTAGCTTTAGGAAAAGGTGCTCTAAATCACTATTGATCAGAGAAATGCAAAATTAAGACAACTCTTGAGAGGTACTATTGTACATCTCTAAGATTGGCTAAGATGACAGGAAAAGATGATGACAGATGTTGGAGGGGATGTAGGAAAACTGGGACACTAATACATTGTTGGTGGAGTTGTGAACTGATTCAACCATTCTGGAGAGCAATTTAGAACTATGCTAAAAGGGCAATAAAACTGTGCATACATCTTTGATCCAGCAGTGTTTCTACTGGGTTTATATCCCAAAGAGATCTTAAAGGAGGGAAAGGGACCCACATGTGCAAAAATATTTGTGGCACCCCTTTTTGTAGTGGCAAGAAACTGGAAACTGAGTGGATGCCCATCAGTTGGAGAATGGCTGAACAAGTCATGATTTATGAATATTATATAATATTATTGTTCTATAAGAAATTATCAGCAGGATGATTTTAGAGAGGCCTGGAGAGGCTTACATGAACTGATGCTGAGTGAAGTGAGTAGAACCAAGAGATCATTATACATGACTTTCAACTTTGTGTTAAAGTTGGGCTCTACTCACCTAAGGGTAGTGAAGCACTGTCTCAAATTTCAGGTTTTTTGGATTGTTGTTTCCAGAAGATAGTTCAAGGATTAGTGATCTTGTGATGATGAAGAGAGCCATATACACCCAGAGAGGACTGTGGGAACTGAGTGTGGTTCACAACATAGCATTTTCACTCTTTGTTGTTGTTTGCTTGTATTTTGTTTTTTTTTTTCATTTTTTGTCCTTTTTGATCTGATTTTTCTTTTGCAGCAAGATAATTGTTAAATCCAATATATGTATACATATTTATACATTTTTTTACATGGCCAAAACGTTATTTTGCTGTACAAAAAGAATCAGACTCTGAAATATTGTACAATTAGCTTGTGAAGGAAATCAAAAATGCAGGTGTGCATAAATATAGGAATTGGGAATTCAATGTAATGGTTTTTAGTCATCTCCCAGAGTTCTTTTTCTGGGCATAGCTGGTTCAGTTCATTACTGCTCCATTAGAAATGATTTGGTTGATCTCGTTGCTGAGGATGGCCTGGTCCATCAGAACTGGTCATCATATAGTATTGTTGTTGAAGTATATAATGATCTCCTGGTCCTGCTCATTTCACTCAGCATCAGTTCGTGTAAGTCTCTCCAGGCCTTTCTGAAATTATCCTGTTGGTCATTTCTTACAGAACAGTAATATTCCATAATTTTCATATACCACAATTTATTCAACCATTCTCCAACTGATGGACATCCATTCAGTTTCCAGTTTTTAGCCACTACAAAAAGGGCTGCCACAAACATTCGTGCACATACAGGTCCCTTTCCCTTCTTTATAATCTCTTTGGGATATAATCCCAGTAGTAACACTGCTGGATCAAAGGGTATGCACAGTTTGATAACTTTTTGAGCATAGTTCCAAACTACTCTCCAAAATGGTTGACATTTTTTTTTAACCATGTTTAACATATATTGCATTACTTGCCATCTAGGGTAGGAGGTGGGGGGGGAGAAATTTGGAATACAAAGTTTTGCAAAGGTCTGTGTTGAAAAATTATCCATGCATATGTTTTGAAAGTGAAAAGCTTTAATTTTAAAAAAGATGGTTTTCAACATTCACCCTTGCAAAACCCTGTGTTCCAAGTTTTTCTCCCTCCCTTTCCCTACCCTTTTCCCCTAGAGAGCAAGCAATCCAATATATGTTAAACATGTGCAGTTCTATACAAATTTCCACATTTATCATGCTGCACAAGAAAAATCAGGTCAAAAGGGAAAAATGAGAAAGGGAAAAAAAAGCAAGCAAACAACAACAGAAAAAGTTCAAATAATTTGTTGTGATCCACATTCAGTCCCCACTGTTCTTTCTGTATGCAAAGGGCTCACTCCATCACAAGTCCATTGGAATTGGCCTGAATCACTTCATTGTTGAAAAGCACCACGTCCATCAGAGTTGATCATCACATAATCTTGTTGCCACTTTGACCAATGGAGAAATGAGGTTTTTTGTCAGAGAAACTTGCTAAAAAAAAGTGTTGATATTACTTCGTTGTTTATAGACAATATATCATTTCCCTGATTATTCTCTTTAAATTAAATAATTTGTCTGAGATCATGATTGCTACCATTGCCTTTTTTATTTTAGCAGAAGCATATTAAATTCTCCCCCATACCTTTATTTTACTCTGTGCATATCTTTGAGTTTCATGTGTTTCATATCTTCTGTAAGCATCATATGGTTGGAGTCTGGTTTCTAGTTCCATTCTGCTGTCTGCTTCTATCTTATGGGCGAGCTCATCCCACTCACATTCACAGTTATAATTTCTAGCCGTGTTTCCTTTCATCCAATTGTCTTCTATTTTTCTTCTTTTTTCTTTTTATCCTGTTCCTCCTCAAAAGTCTGTTTTGCTTCTCATTACTGCCTCTTTTAATCTGCCCAATTTTTTTTTTTAATCATCCTTCCTTTTCTCTGATCCCCTGTTTCTTTACTGGATAAGTTTCTATATACAACTGAGTTATATATACTTGCTTCTTTGAACCAATTTCAATGAGAGAGGTTTGAGCATTGCTTGCTACTCCCACCCCACATTTCCTCTGCCATTGTTAAGAGCTATTTCTTACCTCTTTTTATGTGAGAGAAATTTCCCCATTCTGTCTCTCCCTTCCTGCTTCTCCTAATGCATCCCTCTTTTTCACTGCATCATTTTTTTTTTGGAGATCACCCCAACATAATTGACTTATACCCATGTACTCTATGTAAACTCCCTTTAAATGCCATAATAATATAAAAGTTTTTAGGTTTTACATTACTATATAGGGATGTAAACAGTTTAACTTCTTGAATCCCTTATGATAAAGCTTTCATATATTCCTCTTTTGAGTTTTCTTTTATAAAGTCAGATTTTCTATTTAGCCCTGATCTTTTAATTATGAATGTTTAAATTTAACTAAATATCTTTTTCTTTTCTCCCTTGAAGGATTACATTCAGTTTTGTTAGGTAGATAATTCTTGGTTATAATCTTAGCTTCTTTGTCCTTCATTTCTTTAGGAAGCTGCTAAATCTTATCTGATTCTGACTGTGATTGCAATATTTGAATTGTTTCTTTCTGGCTGCTTGCATTATTTCCTCTTTGACCTAGGAGCTCTAGAATTTGGTTATAATATTCTTGAGAGTTTTTATTTGGTAATCTATTTGAAGAGGTAGTAACTTCTTTCCATTTCTATTTTACCTCCTGGATCTATGAAGTCAATGCAGTTTTTCCGTGATAATTTCTTGAAATGTCTAGGCTCATTCTTGGCTCATGTATTTCAAGTAGTCTAATACATTTTTCACATTAGTTGTTTTAAATTTTACATTTTCTTTTTTTTCCCATTATTTTGACTGTTTTTTTGTTTCTTGTCTTATGGAATTATTAGCTTCCCTTGGCTAATTCTAATTTTTAAGGAATTATTTTCTTCAGGAGGCTTTGTATTTCTTTTTCCACTTGCTTATTCGGCTTTTTAAGGAGTTCTTTCTTTAGTGAATTTTGACTATTTTTTAGGCTAACTTTTTTTTAAGGTGTGATTTTCTTTAGTATATTTTGGGGTGCCTATTTTATCAAATTCTTCTCTTTTCATAATTTTCTTGAATCATTCTCGTTTCTTTTCCCAATTTTTCTTCTAACACTTTTTTCCTAGGAATTCTTGTTGGGCTTGGATGTAATAGTTTTTTTTGAGGCTTTGGTAGCTGTTTTCACATTGTTACCTTTTTCTGTGTTTATTTTGTGTCCTTTCTTGCCATCATAGCAGCTTTTTATGTTCAAATCCTTTTTTGTTATTGTTTTCCAACTTATACCTTGACTTTCAACTTTGTGTTAAAGTTGGGCCCTACTCATCTAAGGATAGTGAAGCACTGTCTCAAACTTCAGGCATTTTTGGATTGTTATTTCCAGAAGATAGTTCAAGGATCTGCAAGTTTTTGTGGTTACCAAGCTGGTGTGATCCTGGGAAGAATATGGTCATGGCTCTCATAGTCTGTATTCTGGTCTTTATTCAGAAAGGGCCTCTGGTCCCCTGAAGTTTAAAGCATTAGCACCCCTCTGTTTTGTGATCAGGGCCCTTCCTCCCTTGTGACCAACTGCTAACACTGCTTTCCACCTTGAAACTCTACAACCCAGAACTGTCTGGGCAGTAAAATTGCCAATAAACACCAACTGTACTCAGTTCCAGCAAAGATTCCCTGTAATCTCTTTCTGATCAGTTGTCCAACAACAGAACCACTCTGGACTGAACAATAATATTCCATAACATTCATATACCATAATTTATTCAACCATTCTCCAACTGATGGGCATCCATTCTCTTTCCAGTTTTTTGCCACTATGAAAAGGGCTGCCACAAACATTTTGCACATGTGGGTCCCTTTCCCTCCTTTAAGATCTCTTTGGGATATAAGCCCAGTAGAAACACTGCTGGATCAAACAGTATGCACAGCTTGATAACTTTTTGTGCTGCTCTATTCGTGAATTGCAGTAGTAGCAGTGACATTCTTCAGATAGTAAAAATCATGCATTTTAGATGTTCATCATGAAAAGATGTATTATACTTTATTATTTTATGTTCTAGCTGAAGTGAAAGAAATGGCTGAAAAAGCAGCTAGTGGACAGCTTGGGAGTCTTCTTTGGTATCCTCAGAGCAGTCTCATCTCAGACAGTGAGACAGAAAATGATTCTGAATCTGTGCGGCAGCCTTTTCCTAGAGAACCATTGCACTCTGACTGCCCCGGGGCTGATCCTCCTAGAGAACATGATGATCCCAGTGGGAAGGACCAGGGTGAGAAAACCATCCTTAATGACCAGGACAGTGAGGACAGTGAGGGGAAAGAGACTGGGTTCCAGAATGTAACAGGTAAGTCTGATTGCAGGTTCTGCCCATGTTCACACCTATAGTGAATGCTCTAACATCAATATTCAGCCCTAGGCATGTCTCAGGCTTTTTCTGTGAGGTTGAAACATCAAATTCCTTCCTCTGGGGCCTGCCCCAAGGTAAATAGTAGGGAAAGGGGAGAAAGAGAGAGAGATTGTATCTTTTATTTTACCAGATGGAAACTTTTGTCCTAAATGAGTCAACTTTAATAATTTCTGCCTTGTGCAAATAAAAGATTGGAGGCATTTGACTCAGTGGCATCTCTTATGAAGAGTAGTTGTGAATTTGAATCAGCCATAAGCACAACATGAAAAAAATTAAATCAGTGTGACTGCCACATAAAAGGCTGATGCAAGTTTAAGCTATATGAATAGAAGTCTAATATTGCTATAAAGGAAATAGTAGTCCTACTATATTTTATGCTAGCCAGGCTATACCTGGAGTAAAGTTCTGTGTGGCACATTTGAAAAAAGGCAATTTGACAAATTAAATTGAGTCAATAAGATTTCTTATCTGTGGGGAATAAATGATGTTCTTATACGTAACTTTTACATTATACAAAAAGCAGGGGGAATAACAAAGTTGTGACAGAATCAAAATGCAAAAGGATCTTGACAGGCCAGAATGATGAGATAAATATAAAAATAAGATGTAATTAATTTATCAAGGATAAATATGACTTACACTTCAGTTGAAAAACCAACTTAACAAATATATGGTCTGGGTAGAAGTAGTGAACCACAGACTTATTTGAGGTTATCAGTGTGACAGGACCTTTCCCCAAAAAAAACTGTTTTCAAGACTTCTTTGAGAAAAGGATAATATATTGGAACAGAGAATCCCAAGTTCCCATTGTATTGTGCACCAATTAGAATACACCAGCAATGTGGTGTTCAATTCTAGAATCATGAAGGACTTTCAAATCATGACATGTGAGGATTGGTTAAATAAACAGAATGTATAGGCATTCTGAAGAAGAAAACACCAAACAGGGATATGTTAGCCAATTAAAAGTACTATCGAAGAGAAATTGGACTTATTCTGCCTGTCCCCAAAGGATAAAACTGGGAGCTGTGGGCAAAAATGGTGGAGAAGCAGAATTAGTATTCACATAAAAAACCTCTCACTTTTCAAAAGTATTATGGTCTGCTTTGAGAGTTCTTTAAGAAATGACTATATGACTTCTTATTGGATGTGTTGTGGCAATTCTTACCAAGGTAGGAGTTAGATAGGATAGCTTTTTGAGGTCCTTCAACTCTTCATATTCTGTGATTATGTAATCAGTAGACTGGCTAATAGGAGCCCAATCCTCAGGAGCATGCACAATATATTCTGCCTCATGAAATTCCTATGAGGAGCCTTGGAGACTGTCCTAGAAATCCATTATGATGTGGTCTAGGATAGCCTCCAACCTTGTGTATGCATGTTCCTGAGAATTGGGCTCTTTCTGGGCAAATCCCATTCCTCTTTCTCTCCCCTATTACTCATATAATTCTGTGAGGAAGTTTACTAGCATAGTGAAGAATGGGAAACATGACAGAATCAGAATGCAAAAGGATCTTGACAGGTTAGAATGATGAGGTCAATATAAAAATAAGATGTAATTTAACCTTTAAGGTGCTTCTAACTCTGAGGTTCTACAATTCCACATACATTCTTTTTCATGGGTGGCTGATATACCCAGGACTAACAGTTGAGTTGAACTGTACTTTTAAACTTAGCCCGTATCTAGTCACTCCATATTCAGTTACATGAGAAATTCTTGGGTGAACTTTCTAACCATCAAGCTTTGCAAAAACCAAGATGGAACAGTAACTATATCACATATTTTTGCTTAATCATTTTCATTGGTTTACAAGGGCAGCAGGTTCAGTTTGGAGTGGTGCAGTAAAAATGACTGATATAAAATCAAGGAATTAAAAACATGGGGTTTTTCCTGCATTTTTATTTATTGTTGTTTTTTATAATAATAGCTTTTTATTTTTCAAAATACATGCAAAAATAGTTTTTAACATTCACCCTTGCAAACCCTTGCGTTCCAAATTTTTCTTCCTCTCTCCCCTACCTCCCCTGGACAGCAAGTAATCCAATATAGGTTAAATATGTGCAGTTTTTCTAAACATATTTCCACATTTATCAGAAAACATGTATTCTTTTAAAAATAAATAGGATGTCTTTTTGAGGTGGTCAATTTTGTTTTTGTTTTTGTCACTGAAGACTTTAGAGGATGGATTATCATTTGCAAGAGATATAGTAGAGGAGATGGGATGTGAGGTTGGGGAAGAGAATCTTTAAGGTGCTTCCAACTCTGAGGTTCTAGGATTCCATATACATTCCTTTTTATAGGTAGGTTGAACAGTTGAATTGAACTGTACTTTAAACTCAGCCTGCACCTTGGCACTCCATGTTCAGGAGCAGATGCCCACTTATATTTTTGTACTTAATCTTGATTTTTTTTCTAAACAAATCACATTAATTCTCACAGATCTAAAGCCAAAATAATTTAGAGTTGTTATTCTAAGGGTCTTTCCTTTACATTGGAGATTATTAATCTTTTTTATGTGTCATAGACATCTTTGGCAATATTGTGAAGATGAAGACTAAGGACCCCTTCTCAAAATGTTTTTAAATGCAAAAATTAATATACATAATATTACAAAGGAAACCAATTATATTAAAATATAGTTACAAAATTTTAAAAAGCCAAACTCATGAAAATGAGGTTAAGAATACAACCCCTTCTTTATGTGCCTATAAGCTAAATTTCCAACTACCTGAACACCCCTCGGGATAATTTTCCTACCATTATAGTATGAAATACAAAGTGGTTTAATCATCATTTGTAAGCCAAAGAATAACATTTTCAAAATTGTCATATATCCTTATACAGAAAAAAAACATTGGCTTAAGATTTTGATATTCAGAATCTGATCCCTCCTTCAGTGGTGACAGTTATTTTATTCCTAGAGATGCCTTTTTTTATGTAGACCAATCTGAAATGTCTTTGCCCTCCACAAAATCTGAATCAGACCAAGATGTCCACCTTGACAGAGGCAAGTCATAGAAAAGCATGTCTGCTCATTCCTATCACCCTTAAAATACTTTCTTATTTGAATTTAAGTATAGAAGAATGATTTTGTTTGATCTCTAGCATGTTGTATTTGTTAGGCACAAGACATCACTTGCCAAGGAAGAAAAAGCATCCAGAACATGGAGGAGCCTTTCACAAGCATTCTGACTCTCCTGAAGGAATTGAGAAGTTCTGTAGTGTAAGTAACAGAGTACAAGTATTCAGACAGGTCTCAGGGAGCTAAGAAAGCCTTTGTTTGTCCTCCTTATGTGGCATTTTGATTTTGAGCAAATTCCTTAATATTTCTAGACTTCTACTTCCTCATCTATTAAATTAGGAGGGGATTGGATTGTATGATTCTCTAAGATGCTTTCTAATATTCTGTTTGTTAGTCTACATATAACATATGTTTTCTAATGTGGAGGTGAAACAAACTCTCTTTTAGGGAAATTAAAAAAAAATTTTTTTCTCTACTCAAATTTTTTTCCCTTTTATTATATTTTTTCTACTCAAATTTTTTTTTTTTAGTTTCAAATTCTCTCTCACCTATTTTCCCATTGAGAAAACAAGAAAATCCCTTCTTACAAATATGTGTAATCAAGCAAAACAAGTTTTCCTGCATTGCTGCATTCAAAAAGCATAGTTCAATCTTTACTCTGAATCCTATCACCTCTATCAGGATGTGAGTTAACCAACTGTGGTTGGTTATTGTGTTAATCAGAGTTCTAAGTCTTTCTGAGTAGTTTTTCTTTACAATATTATTACTGCATACATTCTTCTTCCAGTTTTGTTCACTTCATTCTACATCAATTCATGCAACTCTTCCTGGATAACCATCTCTTTAATTTTTAGCATTTTAACACATTCATGTACCATAACATGTTCAGCCATTCCCCATTTGATGAAAGGCACTCCTCAGTTTCCAAATCTTTGTCATCACAAAAAAGAGCCAATAGAAATATTTTTATATACATAAGTACTTTTTTCTTTTATGTCTTTGATAAATAATGATATTGCTGGATCAAAAGATATGTACAATTTAATAGTTTTTTGAGCGTTCCAAATTGCTTTCCAGAATGACCAGACCATTTCACAGTTCTACAGATAATGTATGTTTTCCTAGTGTATTATTTGACATTTTCCTTATTTGTCAACTTTGTCAATCTGATGAATGTGAGGTAAACTCAGAATTGTTTTAATTTTCTAATGGTGATTTAGTTTTTCTTAAAAAAAAAAAATTAGCTTTTTATTTTTCAACATGCATGCAAAGATAGTTTTCAACATCCACTCACCCTTGCCAGACCTTATGTTGCAAATTTTTCTCCCTCCCCTAGATAGCAAGTAATTCAATATAGATGACACATGTGCAATTCTTCTTTTTCCTTTCTTTTTTTTTCCCCTGAGGCAATTAGGGTTAAGTGACTTGCCCAGGGTCACTTGGCTAGGAGGTGTTAAGTGTCTGAGACCAGATTTGAACTCAGGTCCTCCTGACTTCAAGTCTGGTGCTCTATCCACCGTGCCACCTAGCTGCCCTATGTGCAATTCTTCTAAACATACCATGCTATATAAGAAAAATCAGATCAAAAGGAAGAAAAATGAGAATTAAAAAAAAAAAAAAAGCAAACAACCACCACCACCACATATTATGTTGTGATCCACATGGCTCTTTCCATCCCAAGTCTATTGGAATTGCCTTAAATCACTTTATTGTTGAAAAGAATCAAGTCCATCATAGTTGATCATCACATTATCTTGTTACTGTGTACAATGTTCTCCTGGTTTTGCTCACTTCACTTAGCATCAGTTCATGTAAATCTTTCTAGGCTTTTCTGAAATCAGCCTGTTCATAATTTCTTATAGAACAATAATATTCCATTACATTCTTATACCGTCACTTATTCAACCATTCCCCAACTGATGGGCATCTACTCAGTTTACACTTTGCCACTACAAAAAGTAGTAGTCCTGCTTTTTTAATGATCTTTTAGGATACAAGCCCAGTAAGAGACACTGCTGGATCAAAGGGTATTCACAGTTTGATAGCCCTTTGGGCATAGTTCCATATTGCGATTTAGAGCACTTTTTTCCTCATAGCTGTTGTAGCTTGGATTTCTTCCTCTGTAAATGGTCTATTCATATCTATTAACCATTTATCAATTGAAAAATGCCTTTTTTTCTTTAGAATTTCAGTCAGTTTCTTATATATTTTAGAAACTTTTATCAGAGCAACTTGTTCCAAAGATTTTCCCCCCACTTACCTGCTTCTCTTCTCCTTTTAGTTGCATTAGTTTTGCTTGTTCAAAAACTTATTAGTTTTATATAATCAAAATTGACCAGTGTACTATCTATGATTCTATCTGTCTCTTGTTTGGTCTATGCAAAGATCTGATGGGAAATTTCTTCCATGCTCCTCTAAATTGTTTATGATGAAATACTTTGTCTATGTTATATAAAAATTTGAAGCTTGTTTTACGATGTGAAATATTGTTCTGTACCTAGTTTTTCCCATACTGCTGTTCAGTTTGAGAGAAAACAAACTTGATGGTTCCTATACTGTATCTGTGGTATATTACCCTATAATCAATCCTAGGGAGGCTAGAGTATTTATCCTCTCCCTCAAAATTGTGAACTCAGGTATCTTGGAGTAGGGAAGCTCAGCCCTAAAGAGAAGGATTAGGCTTTCCTTTTTTTTTAAACAGTTGACTCTTTAAATCCCTCTCGTCCTAGAACCTTAGAGATAATTAGTTTAAAGTTTGGGTTTAGTTCATATCTAAGATTTCCCTAAAAAGGGAAATAAAAATATACTCTCTGTAATATAGTCCAAGTTTAGAGCAGCTCAAAAGAAATGTTTAAAACAGTCACAAATTATTCATTAACAAAACTTTAAACATGAAGCAATAATATAAAACTGCTATCATACTTCCCCCAGGAGATCAGTACTTAAGGAGAATCCTTAGAGGGACTATTGAATAGGAATATTTCTCCTTCACTTAAATTTTGCATTGTTCATAAAACTCCCATGAGGGACTCCAGAACTCCCAATCTTTTGAAGTCATAAGGCTTCCTCCAGAGCTAGACCATTTCTCTGTCTTCCTTTGCTGAATCCTCATCTAGATCATGCCCTTTAACCATAGTTGTCACACAATTGGATCTTCTTCTTTTCTTCCTCTATACTGTTTCACTCGGTGATCTCATTAGGTCAATGGACATAATATTATCTGTTTGCTGATTCTCAAATCTGTGTAAACTACTTAACTCTCAGCTGGTCTCTGATAATAAAAGATCCTCAAGTTAATAAAGGGAAATGAAATGAAACAGTCCAATAACAGATTACAGCTTATTGTCTGAGAAAAATTTGCAGAAGAGAGAAGATCCTACAAGGAAGCAATGAGAGAATGGTTCTTCAGCTGCTCAAAGAAGAGTGCTCAAAGGGTGAGATATTGTAGTTTCTGGAGGTTTTTGGGAGAGAAATGGGTTGGAGGAGGGGAGTTTAAGGGAGAAGACATCTTAGATAAATCAGCCAGGCCCAAACTGTTGAGAAACTCCCAACTAAGTTCTCAAGTCTGCAATTTATGCTCTAGGTTGCCCTTGAGCTAATCAAGGCTTATTCTGTGTATCTACAGCTACAGCTACAGGCATCTCCAAATTCCAAATCTCCAGGCATCTCCAAATAGAGTTCATTGGCAAAAGATCCTTGAACCTCAGAAATCCTTCTAATTGGTTGGTGGTTGTGTTACTCCTTTGTCTTGCTCCTTTGTAAGGAAGGGAAATAGCTTATAGTCATTACAGAGCCCATGTTTACATCTCTAATTTCACACCTCCAATCACAACTTAAACTCGGTATGTCTAAAATTATCACTCAATTATCATTCCTCTTAAATCCTCCCCAACTCTTGCCTTTCATTTCACTGCCCAGAGCAGCATCCTCTCAGTAGCCCAGGCAGTCAGCCTAGGAGTTATCCTTGACTCCTCATCATCTCTTACCCTCCCACTCCTACATATCAAATGTGTTATTCAAGCCTGTCATCTTTCCCTATCTCTAACCCATTCCCTTTTCTCCTCTGACTCTCCTACCCCTCTGATACAAGCCCTACAGGAGCCTCCTGCTGGGCCTGCTGCCTCAAGTGTCTCCCCTTTCTAATCCATGTTCTATTTAATCCCCAAAGTGATTATGTTAAAGTTTTGGTCTGTTTCTCCCTTCCCATATTCCCCTCACGCAGTAAACTTTCATACCTTCCTGTGGCCTCCAGGATCATATACAAAATACTCTTGTTTGGATTCTAAGCCCTCATAATTTAATCCTCTCCTATCTTCCCAGACTTTACTGGGATCTTTGATCCTTGATCCAGGAGGTCTTTGGCCTCCTTACTATTCCTTACTAGATGGCTTCATCTCAGCTTTGGGTGTTTTCTCTAGCTGTCCCCCATTCTTTCTTCCTACTTCCCTCGTTTTCTTTTCTTCCAATTGAAATCTGATCTGTAGAAGGCCTTTCCCAACATCAAATGTTTCAAAGAATCTGTGTTAAGGACTAAGGTTAAAAGACTGGGACAAAATCCTGTGTGACAACTATGGTTGCATTTTATTTGTCAAAGGTGGCAGTCAGGAAGTCATTTAATCTTGTTAACCTTACCCTTTGACAAATAAAATGTTTATTGAACTGGATAAGTTGAGTAAGTCACTTAATCACAATTAAGTGTTAATGTCTTCTCTAACTAGATTGAGTGTACAAAGTAGAGTAGTTGGAAGTCCTTTTAGACTTCAAGAGAGCAGCATAAAAGGGATCCTGCTGGTTTTCTAAATAGTTTAGAACTTGCCAAGAATATCTCCACAGAAACAAGGTTATGAATAGTTGTAGGGTGTAGTTGAAACAGTTAATTCACCTCAGGTACATTATTTATCATTAGACTAAACTGATCATTGTTCTTCTTGAAAGCAAAATGTTAAAATCAGCAGTTCTTTCATACTCTGATTTACTAACAGATATATTAAGATACTAACAGAAGACATGAAATAATATTTACAGTATTCTTGAGCAGAGGAAAACTGATAGAACATAGTTATGTGGTTCAGGGTTGATTGACATTTCCCCCCCATCAAATAAAAACACAAATTATTTATTATTATGTCCAAGAATAATAGGACAAGAATATGTCCAAGAATTAATATGTCCAAGAATAATTCTTGGACATAACCCCGAAGAGTGATTTTCCCAAAACCACTCATTCCTTCTCTGATCACTTTTCTCCAGAAATCTTCCCCAAGTGGTTACTGGTGATGTGAAATAATGAAAGAGATCTCCTCCCTTTGATCAATATCCTGTAGCTCTCAGGAAAATGAGGAAAGAGAGCACTGCTCTTGGGAGAAGCAAATCTTTTCATCCTTTTAGGTATCTAGGCACTGTTCTTCAGTCATTCAATCTAGAGCTTCTTAGTACCACACTTCGCTAGACACAGACTTCACCTCCCCACCACTGCTACCCTTACTTCAAGGGAGAAATCCTTGAACTGATCAGATAGAGGGAAGCAGGACCTCCTTGCAGAACTGATGATTAAAGAAAGACTGATAAAGGTTTTTCTTCCAGATTTGATCAAAGGCTTGGACTATGATATATTTTTTCCCTGAGGCAATTGGGGTTAAATGACTTGCTCAGGGTCACACAGCTTGGAAATGTTGTGTCTGAAACCAGATTTGAACTCAGGTCCTCCTCACTTCAGGGCTGCTCTGTCTTCTGTGCCACCTAGCTGCCCCCAGACTATGATATTTTAAAAATTCATTTTTAATATTCCTTTAAAAGAAATAGAGAAGAGAGATTTGACTATTTCCAGAGGAAAATATTATCAAAGGAGTTTTATCATTATCAGAGGAATTGCTATTGATAGTAGTTTTTGTTGGAATGAATGAAAACACATTAAGGGTTTTGCTTAGTAAACACCAGGGATACAAATACAAAGGCAAAAAAAAATCTGAGAAGACTAAACCACTAGAGAGAGTGAATTTTGGTCTGAGCTGTCATTTAGCTGGTGGGTGGTGTCAAAAGCAATTGATTGATTTGTCTTTTCTAGGAATAGTAGTCACCTTAGATAGTGTTCTCAGAACCAGAGGTAGAAGATAGGAAATGGGATGGGGTATACTGTGGTGGTTGGAGGGCAACAATGTCTGGAGGAACCTAGCTGTGGTGAACTCTCCTGTTAAGAATACTAGGCTCAAGAATGGGAGGAGATTAGGAGGAGAAACTTGTCAGCTCTGTCACTTAGGAATGAATCCTCTTTTGTGATAAATGTCAATGTAATTTCTGTTTAAAAATTTATAAATGCATTTTGTTTTAATTTGACATTTAATTTTTTAATTTTCATTTATCAGTAAATCATCATGGTGCTTTCTCATTAAAAAAAAAGTTCAGCAAAACTGTAAGGGGGTGATTACTTTTTGGTGATTTTTTAAAATAGTATTTTATTTTTCCAAACATATAAAGATTTCAACATTCACTTTTGGAAAACTGTGTTCTAAATTTTTTTTTTTTCTCTCTCTCTCCCTTACCTCCCCCTCTTCCTCAGGCAACAAGCAATCTGATATAGGTTAAATATGTGTAATCCTTTAAAAAATTTTATATTTGTGATGTTGTATAAGAAAAATTAGATCAAAAAGGTGGTGGTAGGGCACCACAAGAGAAAAAAAATAAATAAAAAGGTGAAAATACAAATTCTTTGACCAACATTCAGGCTCCATGGTTTTCTCTCTGGATACAATTGGCATTTTCCATCCCATGTCTATTGGAATTGCCTTGAATTACCACATTGTTGAGAAGAGCCAAGTTTATCACAGTTGATGATCATATAATCTTGTTGTTACTGTGTACAATGTTCTCCGGGCTCTGCTCACTTCACTCAACATCAGTTCATGTAAGTCACAGGCTTTTCTGAAATCAACCTGCTTATCATTTCTTATAGAAGAATAATATTCCATTAGGAAGGTGATTGTGACTGACAGCATTTCTTATTTTGTAATTTTTCTAGTTTTATGAGAAAAATTTTTTCTAATATCATTGCATTAATAGGAGCATTCTATGGAATCACCTCGTTCAGTAGATTCTTCTGAAGATGTAACAGATGAATTTTTAACTCCTGATCATGATTACTTTTACTCTTCAACTGTTCAAGAACATTTAGAAGCTAAGGTAAAAGTTAAATCCCAGGTAAGGTGTAGTATGACAGCTATAATTTTCCCTGTAATGCTGGAGAAACTGATTTATTAGAGGGAGACTTTGACCAGCTAAGCCATCTTAGCCAGCCAAGTGGATGGGACTATTGTCTCAAACTATCCAAGAATGAGCAAGGGATTCCAGAGACTCTTAATAGGGGTCCAGCAATCAAGGAAACAAAGGCAAGGTGGGGTAGAACTGGTGAGCAGGAAGTGGATTCTAGGAAAGGACCATGAATTCAGTTCTGACAGGTTGGGGTTAAGGAACAAGGATCATAAATTCTGATAAGTTGGGAAGAGGCTAGGAGACACTAAATCTGTTTGAAAGGATCTCATCTAAGTATTTGAGATAAGCCATCTGGAGTTTTATGACTCTTTGGAATGCTAATGGGCAGGACACCCAGCTCAAATTATCTCAGTCCAAATGGCCAGGAAGGGGGGTTGCCACCAGGGAGACTGAGGCAGAACAATTCAAGGAAACTGAGGTGTAACATTCCTAGAACTCCATGTGCATTTATGGCTTCTGGGTAGTATATGTTAGGAAAAAAAGGTCTTTGAGAATTGAAGACTCGATTCTTTTCTCCAAAAATTACCGTTCTAACTTTACTCCAAAAATTACCATTCTAAAAATATTATTTTATGATCACTTTGATTTACATTCTCTTATAAACATAATCTTGTGAAATAAGAAAAGCATTTCTTTCTTCATTCATTCTCACCCTTCTTCTTGACTCCATGGAGAAACTGAACCAAAGCTAGTAAGCAAATTATCTTAGTTCTGCCACTTAGAGGAAATACAACTTGGACTTGAATCCAGGGGGTTTGTCCAGGCCTTGCCTCAGGAATTTTGAAAGAACCAATTTTGTACAGTATTTTTTTTTTTTTTATCAACAATACTCAACCATTTATGTCTTTGTTCAGTGAATTTTTCAAGTTTATTTGTAGAGTTCCTCCTCTTCTCGTTCCTATTCTCCCTCCTCTAGTTTGCTAATAAAGGAGGAGTAACCTACATCCTGTCTGCCCAGAGGTGTGGGCAGGAATAAGATCTTGAGATCTGGAAAAACTTAAAGCATAGCTTTGTGCTTATGATCGGCTAATATTTGTCCTACTTTGGGGATAATCTGTAGTTCATGCTTCTTCTTGATATGTTTTTAAGAAGCCTTCAGCAACTTTGGCTCTTGTGTCCTTAATAAATCCCTCCCCTCCATTCACTTCATGCATAAGAATATTGGAAGAAAGGAAGGCAAAAAATCATTTTCTTTCCAAAAATGAGAACTCTTGAGGGAGATAGAGAATATGTGAATATGTTGGGGAGATGGAAATGTTAAATACAATACTGATTTTTTTGAAAATAACATGGAACCCTCAAACATTATTTTAGAAGCTAATGTATTTTTTTCATATGTAAAGATGGAATTGTCTTGGGAAGAAATGTCAGCATTTGAAAAAAACGCAAGCAGCTATATTCGGTTTAACATACTTAACAAAATGTTCCTATTTCATGTTGATATGGCTGATATAGCACCAGATGATGGTAAGCACTAATGTTGGGGTTTGGTCATGTGAAGAATTCATAATGACAATTCTTTTTGGCAAAAGGTAGGTTTATTTAAGAGCACAATTACCCAGGAGAAAGGGAATCCCCCATGAGGTTTTGGCTTGCCCTTAGCTGGCAGGCTGAATCCTAAAAGAAGTGGAGTCTGAGAGAAGAGACACCATAAAGCATGGTAGGGTTAGGAGACACCATGTGGCATGGGGGAAGGATTAGAAGAAAAACACAGTGAAACAGTATCCTAGTGGACTGACCCAAGAAGGTTCCGCAAACATGGCATAGATTAATAGAAATAGTAGTAGAATAGTAGTTAGTAAGTAGAATAGAAAGTAGAATTAGAGGGAAACTTTAATCTCAGGGATTTGTCATAAATTGGATTTCTGATTGGATTACCTCCATAGAGAATCGGACCAGTGAGCTAAACTGATCTCTTTCTGAGCTTTCTTCATGTCCTAGGGAACAGTTTTATCAATACTCCAGGTTCTCTATCCCACCACACACACCAAATATGGATTTTGTCTCCTATGGGAAATATTTCCTATTCCCCCTCATCATGCTCTCTCCAATTACATGTTATAATTCTGATGAGATTGAGGTGAACTATGGGCAACAAATGACGAGGCCCACATGTGAAGAACTCAAAAGGGCTTTCTCCTTGTCAAAAGGTATTTTTATTTATGAAAAGAGGTTATGGGCAAAACAAATATAATAGACACCAGGAGAGGTAAATATGAAATATAGTTAGCAAGAAAACAGGTTTTAATAATTAATAATGGAAAAGATAAGTTCCCCAGTGGGACTCACATTTAACAAGGAGAAAGGTGGGAGTATGCCATTAACTGGCAGACTTAAGGCCATAGTGGAGTTTAGCACTCTGAAAAGAATTAGAGAAAGAAATGTGAGGCATGGAATGGGGGAGGGAGAGATGAGAAGAAAGACACCACAAGACAACAAAGTGATGATCTAACCCAGAAGGGATTCAGCTAAGATGATTTAGGGCATGGACAGATTTATAAGGAAAATTTAAACCAGGGATGAGGATGGGGGAAACCTTGCTTTCTGATTGGAAACAATAAGATAGGGTTGCCCTCTATTGGGTGGGACTGTAAGGCTGAGCTGATCCCCATCAGTGCCTTTTCCTGCCTGCCTCAGGGAGTAATTTATCAGTACTTCAAACTTTTCCTGCCAATCCCATCTAATTACCTAGGACCTCACAATCCTTTCCCTGAATGTAGTTCCTTAAGAGCAGGAATTTTTCATTTTGTGTTTATATTATTATTTCAAATTTCACCTAATGAATTGATACTTATTGGTTATTTTATAACTGAATAATGGAAACTTAATCCAGGCATCCAGGTTTACTACCTCAATCCTTGTGTTGAGGTGTGAGAAATGAGGGTCAAGAGATCCCCTGACAGCAATGGGGTCCCCTGGCTGGTGTTGCAGACTTTGCAAAAGAATTCACAATCCTGAATGGAGAGATTTGTGACAAAAAGAAAATCTCTTCCATCAGTGGGCAAAATCCTGTTCAGATCTTTTGCAAAGGTTTGGGCACACAGTCTTTGATTATTTTGGATTTTTTTGGCCCGGAGCTGGGGATCAATCTCTAGATGAATTTGAGGGATTAATTTTCAGCTCAGGAGAGGGTAGTGATTATGTCCCAGGCCAAGATCTCCAATTGAATCAAATAAGATTACTGTCTAGGAGTTTTCCCTATGAAGAGGAAGGTGGGGCCCCTCCCAGAGGGTTTGAGATTTCTAACCCAGGACCACCCTTCCCCCAAAAATCACAGTTTACATCACTTTCACTGTCACCTCTTCTATCAATGATATTCCGGAAGCAAGGGCTGACTCCTTTATTTTCTAAACTCCAGTGGTTACTTCACACCTCTAAATTATTTCATACTTAATTCCAACTAGCTTTTTTATACACACCAGCATTGTATATCAATATTTCAACTAAACTAACTTCCTTGCAGTTCCCTGAAAATATTCCAATCCCCACTTTTCTGGCTGCCCAGTTTGTCTCCCAAACATGGAATACACTCCCATTATCACTCCCAGTTCTTAGGATCCCTAGTCTCCTTAAAAGCTGAACTCAAAACACATAATGCTTTTCAACACACACACACACACACACACACACACACACACACCCAGCTCCTATCCCAATAAAATTGCTTTCTGGAGACTTATTTCCATATCTTTCTGCTTTATAGCAACATAGATAGAATGTTGCCATTAAAAAGTTGTATTTTTGTCTCTATGTGAAGCTTGGAGGTCATTAGAGGAGCTTTGCAATTTCGTAAGTTCAGCCTACTCTTCTGCAGTTCAACTCTTGTTCCAGTTTTCTGTTCCCCTGTACTGCTTGTTGCAGGTATACTTACTGATGGAGAAGTTCTTAAAGAGTAGCCACCCAAATGTGTGTTATAATCTAGAGCAGGGGTCTTCAAACTACAGCCTGTGGGCCAGATGCGGCAGCTGAGGACGATTATCCCCCTCACCCAGGGCTATGAAGTTTATTTAAAGGCCCACAAAGCAAAGTTTTTGTTTTCCTTATACTCCGGCCCTCCAACAGTCTGAGGGACAGTGAACTGGCCCCCTATTTAAAAAGTTTGAGGACCCCTTATCTAGAGGGTAGGCAAGCTTCATTCTCTTGATCTTTCTTTTGTATGATGAGGGCAATGGAGAAACAAGGTGGGTGTGAGCAGACATATACATACAATCAGTGTAGAAATGAGAAGAACAGAATAAGATTTCATCAAGGAAGAGAATTAGAGGCTAGTCATTTGGCAAGGGTAAGGGATAAAAGTGAACATCAGTTGCACTAGTAGTACTCACTATGTCAAGAGACATTATTCAAGGTTTTGGATCCCTTGTAGCTCATTGTAAAACATGGACAGGAGTTGAGCAGGATGGCTGGCAGGGATGGGTTGTAATTTGTATTATTGGAAAGAATACCTAAATCTGTAAATTCATGGATCCACTTTCAAATCTGAGTATATTTTGCAGATACTTGCCTACAGCATATGTACTTGCTCTTAAGTAGAATGCAAATTCTGGGAATATTCCATTTTTGTCTTTTTCCCTACAGCCTGGCACAATTCCTCAAACACAGTAAGTGTATAATCAATGCTTGGTTGACTGAAGAATAAATGTTTGCTGAACTGGATTATACTTAGTTGAATTAGGGGTGATATCTTTGTTGCTTTTTAATAATTTTATTTCCTTTTCAGACTTTTCATGAAGAAAGTGACTTGGAAGTCACACAAGAAGTCTGTAGTGACCAAAAACAAGATTCTGGTAAAATGTGTTCAGGTCAGAAATCACTTATTTTTCTCCTATATAATGTCCTAGAAGGTTAGAATGAAAAGAAATTAAAACTTTTGATGAGCATTTTTGAAAAACAAAAAAAATGGGCTCAAAGGATTGAGAGCAGGAAGGGATATGTCAGATCTAAGTGTAGTCCCCTAATTAAAGGTGTGGCACACCCAGTCACATAAAAAGTCAGTGGCAGAGCTGTTCTTGGATCCCAGCCTCTCCAACTCCCAGCCCAGAGTTCAGCAGAACACAGCCCTTTGTCAAGTCCTATGTCTGACCCTCTTCTTGAGGGTATTTAGTGACTTGTCCAACACTACATGGACAATTAGGAGAACTAGGAACAAAATAACATCCAGAATTTTTGTTCTCTCATCCCAAATAGTCATGTTTCATCAAAACTGGATCTTTTGCATGATGCTTCATTAAAGAGTGACATCAGTTCATGGCATTTGAATTTTTTATTCATTTCCAAAGTTTATTTGAAATCAATTTTTGATTACCCTACAGTCAGCAGCTTGGGGCATGGAACTTGTTTTACATGCATGAATGATTGATTTTAATACAAGTATTTGTATTAATGTCTTTCAGAGGCATGAATCCTACCCACTAATAGATAGATATAGACATATATGTATACATATATGTGTATGTATACATGTGTATGTTATATGTGTAGTACATATGTATGCCCATGAGCATACTTCAGCAGGCCTGAACAAGGAGTAGGATGTGGTTTTTGAATCTGTTCTCTTCTTTCATCCATGTTTCCTTTTCCTCTACCTCTTACATCTAAGACACATAAAATATTTGACAATTCTGAGTTGAATACCTTTTCACAGGTTACTGCTTGTTTGTGCTTATTAGAAGGCAAAAGAAGCTAGCAGGTAGAAATAGAAAGCTAAGGCTGCCCCTTTCTTTATTGTCCTTTTCCTCTTTTTTTTTCATTATTTTCTCTACTTGTTCCAGACATCCAGTTCTATGATGTCACTAATATAAATTAAATTTTAAAAACAGCATGCCATGCTATCCCTCAATTGGATTTTAAAATAAGTTCTGAAGGAGGAAAACCCAAAGAAATAAAAATCCAGTAGTGAAATTTTAGGTACTGGAATAGAGGAAAAGGAACATTTCCAGCTCTTTAAATTCTCCTCAGAGCACATCCACACCAAGTATGGGATGTAGAATGGAAGAAGTCATTGATTGATCACTCCCTTCTTAGTACAAATAGCACAGCAGAACAGGCCTGTCAGAAATGATGACTTGCTTTGACTAAAATATATTTGAATGTCCTGCCTTTAAATGACTTTCTAGTTGAAAGTCTCCTGTCTGATATCCCACACTACTAGTGCATTATAGTATAGGACAGTGGGAAAAGCCTTGATTTCCAAATCAGGTTCAAATTCTGGCTGTTGCTTGCTTCTTTGTGACTTGGAGCAGTTATGAAGGTACTGTGCTTCAGTTTCTTCCTCTGTAAAATTGGGGAGAGGAGGACATGGAGAAGGACTTGTGACTCTACATCCTAAAATCTTCATTTCAAGTTGTAGCCAAGGAGGGGAGTAGATTGTTATATTGGCTGCTCAGGTGCTCCATCTGCCGCATAGCATAATTTAAACAGGCCTGGACTTGAACCTAGCCAAACTATTTTTTACATCTAACACTTATTAAATGAATGGGTTGGAAATAATGCTGGATTTGGAAGGAAGGGACATAGGTCCAAATCCTGCCTTTGTTACTTATTACTTATATAACTTTAAGCAAGTGATTTTCTCTCATCTCATTTTCTACATCTGTAAAAATCAACAATATTCATAGATTTCAGAGGATTTACTTGGAAGAAGACTTAGACAGCATTTAATCCAGTTCCCTCATTGTACAAAGGAATAAATTTAAGCCCAGAGCTTTCCTCATCCATGGGATTTTGTGAAAGAACCAAGACTCTAAAACCACTCCACTGTTTCCTTTGGCCTGGGTAGTATTTGGCTTAAAATTTTAGAACCAAAGAATATTAGAGCTGGAAAGTACTTCAGAGACAGATTGATCTATTCAACATTTAAACCATTCTAACATTTAAATTGCTTGTAAAGATTATTCATTATTCTAGGGTTGGGGTCAAGGAATTTTTCCATAGAATAATATTTATTTATGCAAGTTTCCTTGTTAAAGGTCTCATTTCTAAAATATATAGAAAACTAGTGCCAGCCTTGAAGTCAGGAGGACCAGAGTTCAAATCCAGCCTCAGACAACTTAACACTTCCTGGCTGTGTGACCCCTGGACAAGTCATTTAACCCCAGTTGCCTCAGCAAAAAAAAAAAAAAAAAAAAAAAAAATCATATATAAAAGAGTGCAAAGATAAAAATATACAGTTTATAGATGAGTTGACAGAATGGAAAATGTCAAACCCTGCAGAGGCTGTGGGAATGTTTCTTTACTATTGTTGGAACTATGGACTGCCCTAGCCATTCTGGAAAGCAATTGGGAACTATGCCCCAAAAGGTATTAATTTGTATATAACCTTTAATCTAAAGTGGTCATTACTAGGTCTGTACCCTAAAGAGAACAAAGAAAGAGAAAGAAAACCCAAAAGCAGCTTTTTTTGTGTGTGCTTGCAAAGAGTTGGAAAGTGAAGTAGTACTTGTCACTTGGGGAATAACTGGACAAGTTATAATATATGAATGTGATGAAATACTTCTATATACTAAAAGGAATGATGGAGATGGTTTCTGAGAAAACCTGAGATGACTTGAATAAACGATGCATAATGAAGTGAGTAGAACCAAGAGAACAATTCATATAATAACAGACAGTATTGTAAGGATAATCACCTCTGAAAGACTTAGGAACCCTAATCAATACAATGATCAACCACAGTTTTAGAGAACTCATGATGAAATATGAAGATGGAAGGAGAAAATGAAAAGTAAAGAATCTGTGAATCTGAAAACTTAAAAAAGATAACAATGTAAAAAATTATTTATGTATATGGAATCTGATGACTACGTACATTTTCTTTTTCTTTTAGGTGGAGAAAGATTTCAAGTGATTGAAAAAATTCTTGGCAATAAGTCTGAGTGTGTAACAGAACTTCAATTCACACCCATAAGGTTTGAGTTGTTAAATGTCTTGGTAGCTTCTTCATATTCAAAAGGAAACATGTGAAACATGCCTTTGTTCAAAATTCTTAACTAAGTATTATTAGGACCATCCTGCTTTGGGTAATACTTCCCTTACTTTATTCTTGATGAGGTCAGGGAGCCAAATGATGAGGTCTGAGAATTGGGGTGGGAGATCCCCTGTGGTTGGAGGCACAGGCACAGGAGGCACAGAATTTTGCAAATCCAAAATCTGTGTGGCAAAAAAGGATTTATTGGCACTGAGAAGCCAGCTTGCTAGAAAGACAGACTTCTTAGTGGGCAAGAAACATAGCATAGGTGGATTACACTGAGATTATCCTCAACAGTGGGCAAGGTTCTGTTTAGGATATCTGCAAAGATTCAGGATTCAGAGTTGTCTTTTATTAGCCATCTGAGTCTTAGGGCTTCAATTCAAAATTGAATGAGATTCACTCAATGTTGACAATGCCCAGGGCCTAGATTTCCAGTTGAAAAGAGATCACTTATATTGGGAATGTGAGCTACTGGGAGTGGTTCCGGACTAATCATTCAACTCAATAGAGGGTGCAAACCATGTCCCTGGCTATAATTTCCAACTGACTTATCTGAAGAGTGGGCCTCCTTCAGAAGAGAGTTTGGACTCTCTTTTCAGGGTTTCATCCCCATCATTTTCCCCCAAAATATCTGTTTACATAATTCTGAAGTTATCTATTAACATTAAAATTACTTAACCCATTTCTTAAGGTCCCAACTCTGTTCTCCATAATTGGTGCTGTTAGATAAACATCTGCTGATCTGTATAGAGAACAGTATTTTTTTCCACTTGGGTAATAGCTTAATTCAATTTATTGGTTCATCCATTATATTTGTGTGTGTGTGTGTATGTGTGTGTATGTATGTATATATATATATATATATATATATATATATATATGTATGTATGTATGCTGTTCTAAGTTATTGAGGGAGGATTAAAAGATTTAAGATTCCCTGCCCCTGATAAATTAAATTAATCCAGTAGGGATAGTAAGTCATATACACAATTAAACTACAAATATAATAGTAGGTTGGTTTGCATATTTTACAGTAGTATATAAGAGTAATATACTTAGAGAAGGCTTTATAGAAGAAATATCATTTGATCTAGGTATAATGAAGTATTGAATATGTAGAGGTTTTTTTTTTTTTTTTTTTTTTTTTGAAGATCAAACTGGATCAGGCTAGATTAAAAACAAATTGTAAAGGGTATTGATTTTCAGAATAAGTATAGTCTTTATTCAGAAGGCAGGGAAGCATTTAAGTAACATATAAATTAATGAAAATCATTTATTAAGCACTTAAATACATGCGAAGCACTGTATATCCAGCTAAATGCTACTGTTACAAATACAAAAGCAAGGATAATACTTACCTGCAAGGATCTTTTTTTGTTCCCTTTCTCTCTCTCTCTTTTTTTAAGTAACAAGAACTTTTTCCATATATTTGCCCTTCTCATTCCTCCCCTTGCCCTATTAAGCAAAGGAAAAAACAACTACCCACAGATTCTAGAAAAACAAATTTCTATGTCAGCCATATCCATTATATATATATCTGCATTCTGTGTTTATCATTTCTCAGGAAGTGGAATATCTTATCAATTTTTTTTGGAGTTTTTGGTGGTTTATCATTTGCATTGCTCAGAGTTCTAAAGCCTAATTATTGGTGGTAATTGTATGTGTCATTCTCCTATTTATATGTATTCCCAATTTCTTCCAAAGTGATCCATTTCATCATTTATTTTGTCACAGGAACATAAATGTATTTATTTCAGTATTCCAGAATAGAATTTTCCTTCAGTTTCCAGTTTTTCACTATATCAAAAAGAACTGCCTTAAATAATTTTTTACATATAGATCCTTTCTCTCTTTCTTTGATTTCTTTGGGATATAGGTCGAGTAGTGATACATTTGAGTCAAAATATATGCATATTTTGATGAATTTCTAGCTTTCTAGAAGGTTTGAATTCATTGTTCTACCAAAAATGCACTAAAGTACTTGTTTCCAAAAACCTAAGTACCATTATTAATCATTTCCTCTTTTGAGCTCACATTGTAATGGAAGAAACAACTGAGAGGGCATTAGTGGTCAGGGAGGGGCCTTTCTGGTACAGAAAGTTACCTGGACAGTGAATAAATGACATATTCCATCCAAGATTGGTTAGAGAAAAGAGTATGCTGGTGAGACAGTTATGATGAGATTGTAAGGGAGGTGGTTAGAGGATATGGAATAGAGTGAAGCTTCTCTGGTGCTCTTCAGAAATAGTGTTTCTAGAGAGGAAATGATCAATTAGATGAAATTAGATAAAAAATAAGAATGCATTTGATTTAAAAAACTCAACTTTACAAATATATGATATGGCATTCAAAAAAAGCTAATGTGATCTTATACTGCATAAAGGGAGTGTAATATGTTGAACCAGGGAAGTAGGCCATTGCAGGAAAGATAAAAGGAGTAGGAGCTTTGTCATTAACTAGTGGAAGAACTGATATGGGGTAGGGTGATCAGACTTGTTCTGCTTGATCCCAGAGAACAGAATCGGGAACAATGGGTAGAGATTACAGAAAGAGAAATTTAGACTTAATGTAAGGAAAAACTTTCCAACAATTCTAATCAAACCCAAGTGAGATTGGCTACTTAAAAAGGCAGTAGATTTCCCTTTTCTTTAGGGAAAGACTAGATGACCCCTTGTCTGGTGTGTCACGTGGTGATTATTGTACAGTTTAGAATAGACAGCTACTAAGATGCTTTGAGTTTTTATCTTTTGGTAGATCAACCTGAAAAAATCTCAAGTAATTTACTATTGGTTTAGTAAATTTAATAATGCTTTTAGTTTATTTAAGTTGATTCAAGAAATTTCTTCATCTTTTCAGCCTTGGAGAAGAAGAAACATTAGAAGAATCCTCAAAAGAATTGAAAGAAAAGGATATGTATGTTGGGGTACTTTTTTTTTTTTTTTTTTTTGCTGAGGCAATTGGGGTTAAGTGATTTAAATGCTCAGGGTCACACAGCTAGGAAGTGTTACGTGTCAGAGACCATATTTGAAATCAGGTCCTCCTGACTTCAGGGCCACTGCTCTATCCACTGAGCCATCTAGCTGTCCCCTGGGATTCTTTTTTCATAAAGAAATTAATCTTAAGAATTTTATTAAGATGGGAATATTTTATAATTTTTTCCAATCCATAGTCTCATATATGAGTATAGAGTCTCAAGCCTTAAGATAGTTTCAAAACCATTAAACTCTGTGGCTTTGGAACATTATGTATAATATCATACAATATAATATGCATATAAAATGGAACTTTTTCCCCTTTTTAAATTTTTTGTTTAGAAGGGATGGCTTTTTGGGAGGGGAGGAAGGATGCATGGGAAATATAGGTAAAGTAAAAATAAAATCAATCTAAAAATTAAGAAAAGAAAAAGCAACATTGAATCATTCTTAGTGTGGCATAATTAATAAAAAAAATTGTTGTAAAATCTGGTTTTGGTGTGAAAACCCCAATAATGATGAAAATGATTGTTTCTATTTATGGAGATCATTTTAAAGCTAAAATTTTATGTTTTATTCGAAGCTGCTTCTTTACAGATTGTAGTGTAGCTTTTATAAAGTGTCCTGGCTCCAATTCTATATACTAGCTGCTTGATGTCATTCAAGTCACTTTAAACCTCTTTGAGCCTCATTTCCTTTCTCTAAAATAGATATAACTACACTTGCAATATTCAGTTCTATAATCCAGTAAACATTTTAAGAAAGCATCTTTTGTGTGCCAAGCACTAGGCTAAGTGCTGAAAACACTAATAAGAGAAAAATAGTTCCTGCCCTCAAGGAGCTAATAATCTAATGAAGGAAGACAATATTCAAAAGGAGGCTGGGAAGAAGGGCACTTCAAATTCAGTCAAGATGTAAAAGAAAATAGTGAGCCAAAAAGCTGGTTCAGCCCTCTACCAAAGAGTGAAATGTTCTGCTCTTACAAGCTATGGAAGAGTTATTGAACAAGTGATTATGCTTGTAGTTTTCCTCGACAATTAGCAAAACAGAAAGAATGCAGAAAAGTTGAGTCTGAGTTTCATTTTAGATGTTTTCTAGCTATTTGCCTCTCTGAGCCTCAGTTCCCCCTTCTAAAAACTAGATATACAATGTTTAACACTACATGCTTCTTAAGCTTTTTGTAATGAAAGTAATCCACAATCATAAGTCAGCATATAAATGTGTTATAATAATTATTATAAGTACATAATTGAAAAAAATAATTATAAGTGGTATAGTACTTTATGACACTGAACATTTTCACTTTTGGGGATGAAAATAATACTGTGAATAGTATAAGTAAATAAATGTACTTTCAGATTTCTAAAAAAATAATAGTTTTTTGGTGGCTTGTTATTTTTTTCTTTCCTAATTAATTTAGCATTGCCTTTTCAATTCTTTAGATCGTTGGTAGATATTCAGGAGTTGTCCAGTATTTCATGGGAACAAGGATGCTCTTATAAGGAAATCCCCTGTAAAACACCCAGAACAAGTCATGGACCAACCAGTGTCAGCACTCCAGTCAGCCCGGGTAACTACAAGACAGATTTCTTTGAAAACTAGTCTACCCATGAAAAGTTAGCCATACTTGGCAAGTGAGTTCAGTTGCTATTTTGTCTCTGGCATTTGAATATTCATTTGTGCCAAAGACACAAGAGGTAAGATTATAATAAAAATTTTAACATGTGTATTCTGGGTAGGGAAATAGATCATTAAACTCCAGAGCAAGTTTTACAGATGCCATTGTAGGGATTTGCCAAAAGGTGATGTACTTGCATTTAGGATTAGGTGCTTTTTAAAATTTCTTAAATGTTGGATTTCTAGTTTATTGTACAGCTGATAAAAATTAGTCATAAGATTGGCTCTTTTTTATTAAATGTAATATTTGGGCTCAGACTGGACACTTAATGGATCTGAACTATCTGGTATATTTAATTCCAATACCAAAAGTACTCAGAACCTAGCCAGAGTTCAAAATCCATTATATAGAAGATTTATTATTATTATTTTTATTAACACTGCTGACAATTCTTTTTCAATAGCAGGGGCAGCTTCATCAGTCATCAATCTGTGTAAAGACTGTTCTGAAGGGAGCTCTTCCCAACCTAATATCCAGGCGACCTCTTGCTGGGACAGCCAGGACTCCATTCAGACAATGTCAAATACATTCATGACAGCCAGCCATGAAAAGGGCCAGAGAACTGATTCCTTCTCCTTCCCCTCTGAAATGCCTTCCTTTGGACTGACAGACCATGTAAGTAGGAGGATTATATTGAACATTCTTAGACCAAAGTCAGACCTGGCTCCATTTTTTGTTTTTGCTTTTTCCTATTAAGAATTAGAAATCCTGCCTAATTTCCATTAATTAAGCATCTTCTAGTCATTCTTTCTCAGGCCTGCCTCCTCCAGTTTGAAAAGCAGCAGAAAGGACTTTAGGCTTGTAGTTTCCTCAGATTTATCTAATTTTGCTTATGATATTCTCTTTACCTGAAATGCTTTCCTTTTTTTCTTTTCTTTGTTCACATTTTACTTCTCTTACTAGTCTTGCCACCTCCAGGTCTCAACTCCTTCATAAAAACTCCCCTGTTTATTCCAGCCTTTATTTAACCTCATCCTCTCTGAATTCATCAATCATGTACTGTTTTTCCCATATCATTTAGTTCTTGATTATAGATAGCTATAGTTTCAGTGTGATGGGGGTGAAATCTGTAAAAGAAGGGAGATTCCGTATCTCAGGCCCTCTCTGGGAAAGCATCTTCCCAGTTAGTTAAGAGAAGTTAAGTGGCTTCATTCAATTGGAGATCTTGGTCAAATCAGCTTCCATTGATCTTTTGGGGGTAGCCCAGATTCCATTCAGGAAATTCCCAAGACTCTGTGGAAAAGCCTTCAAAATGAGTTTATTCGGTTGGAAATCTGGGCCTGATATTCCTATTGAGTAGCTTGAAATTCCAAGATAAGTACTCTTTTTTCAACTGGAAATCTAGGCCTGGAGGCATTGACAACATTGAAGGAATCTCATTCAGTGGAAGCCCTAGCCTCAGACAACTCTGAATCCCCATCTCTCTGCAGAAATCTAAATCAGGATTATGCCTTGCCAAGGAACCTCTCTTCTCGGCACAGCTTCCTGCCAGGACTTTTACTCACTGTGAAGATACCCTCTTCTAAGTGATAACCTTTGTTATTTCTCTGGCAGGACTTTGCCACTAAGGAATCTGCCTTCTTAGCAAAGCTGGCTTCTCAGTGCCAATAAAAATCCTTTTTGCCATTCAGACTTTTCAGATTTATGAATTCTTTCATGTTGGACCTGTGTGCCAACCAGAGGGAATTCCCCATCTCGATTCTCACATCAATTCTCTACCACTAAAACTGCATCAAGTGGAGCCAGGATCTCTTTGGCATTCATACTGCCTCCATTGGTATAGAGCCACACAAAGACATTAAGTCCTCATCCTTTGTCTCTGACTTTGGAAAAATCCTGAAATTCTAGCAACTTGAAGTTCACTGTGCTTAGTGTAGGGAAGTTTACAAAGGCAAAAACATGGAGCTCATGTTTTGCTGGATGGGGAAATAAATGAGTGAATGAAGCATTTATTAAACACTGCAAAACACATTCCTAAATGTTGGGAATATTAATAGAAAAGAAAAACAGGCCTTATTCACATTTTACTGGGAGAGATTTCAGCTACAAGCTAGGTGGAAAGGTCTTGTCAATCAGTAAACATCTATTAAGTACTATTAAGTGCTAGGCACTGTTTGCTTAGTTCTGGGGGATACAAAAAAAAGGCAAAAGATAATCTTTGCCCTCAAGGAACTCACAATCTAACGAGGGAGACAAATTGCAAACATATTTATATGCAAAGCAAACTATATACAGGATAAATAAAAACTATATACTGGAAATGATCAATGAGGGAAGACACTAGAATTAAGAAGGGTTGAGAAAGGGTTTCCTCCAGAAGGGGGGATTTTAGTTGTGACTTTCAGGAAGCCAGAGAGGCCATTAGACATAAAAGAAAGGGGAACATTTTAGGCATGAGGGATGGCTAGAGAAAATTGGCCCCTAGCCAATTGATAGCTGCTACCTGTGAAATGACCAAAAAGTCAGTGTTGCTTGAGGGAGGCATGAAAGAAGTGGAAAGGTAAGGAGGGAGGGAGGTAATGAAGGACTCTGAAAGTCAAAAGGAACACTTTGTTTTTGACTTAGGCAATAGAGAGCCAGGGAAGTTTATTTAGGGGGTGTGAGACATAGTCAGACTTGTGTTTTAGGAAAATCACTTTAGTGGCTAAAGGATAGATTGGAGTGAAGGGACACTTATGGCAGGCAGACCCCATGGAGCAACTGCAGTAATCCAAGTAGAGCAGTGGCAGTGTCAAAGGAGAGAAGGAAATATGGACTTGAGATTTTACAAAGGTGATATCTGTAGGTCTTGGCAGCAGCTTGGAAATGGATGGGAGGTGGGATGAGAGAGAATGGGGAATCCTAGCATAACTTCCAGATTGTGAGCCTAAAAGAACTGGGAGAATCCAGTAATAGTGAAGGTTTAGAGGAAATTATGAGCTCCATTTTAGATTTGATAAATTTAAGATATCAAATATCTTATGGATTGGAGATGTGAGGCTAGAAGTCAGAGAATTTAGGACATGAAGGGCAGTTAGATGGCTAAATGGATAGATACCCGCCCTGAAGTTAGGAGGACCTGAGTTAAAGTCTGGCCTCAGATACTTGACAGAGAAGAGGGCTCAGAAGCAAACCTGAGGGAAAAATCTATGATTAGAGGGTATGATCTGAAGAGAGTCCAGCCAAGGAGAGAGAGAGAAAGAAGAAGGAGTAAAATATGTAGGAGGAAAATTAGAAGAATATCATAGTGTCCCAAAAACCTAGAGAGAAGAAAGTATCAAGGAGGAGATATGATCAGCAATGTCAAAGACTATGAAGAAATCATAGGGAATGATGTCTGAGAAGCCATTGGATTTTCCAACTAAGACATCATTAGTAACATTGGAAAGAATCATTTCTGTTGGAAGATGGATTGTAAGGGGTTAAGAAGAAGGTGAGGGAAGAGAATAGAGGTGTCATTTGTGGACAGCTTCTTTGAGGAGTTTAGATACAAAGGGCAAAAGTGATGTGATAGTTTGCTGGGATGGAAGGGGTTTAAGTGAGAGTTTTTTGAGAATGGGGCAAGTATGGGCATATTGTATCAAATGAGCCAGGGAACAGAGAAAAATTGGTAAGTGAAGGAGTAAGGATGACAAGAGGAGCAAACTTATTAGTGGAGATAGAATAGAATGGGGTCCCTTGAGCAGGTAGAAGGGTTAGACTCATTTTACCATGTATGATAAGAGTGAAGACAAAGAGAGTGGCAGAATACAAGCCACAGATGGTAATGGGCTAGAGTCAATATTTTTTCTATCGTTCACTGTTCTAATTGTGTCTCCAATAAATTATGATATTTTTGAAGGCAGACCACATCTTATTCTTCCATATTTCCTAATTATATTATGGGTCACATATTTTATACTCAGTGTTGATAGTTTAGTTCATCTTTTTAAATATTGCTTCACTGAGTACCTATTTCTGTATTCTGGAAGTCAGTATTGACTTATTTTATTAACCTAGTAAGGTAGGGTTATTTGGGGGGTATATAGTAAAAAATTGAAAAGAGAAGTTGATCTATTTTTCTATTTGCCCACATTTAGAGTCATTTGTTCTCTAAATGAGTGATTTTGTGGTTAATAAGTTATTATACAAAAGAAAGAAAGAAAGAGAAACTACAGACATCAAACTTATGTATCTTAATGAGGTTTATTAAAGAATATTCTTTGTAGTCAACAGAGGTTCTGGAATGGTATAGGAGTGCTATGGTTTCTTTAGATCTTGGATTATTTTGCAGGAATTGTCAGTTCCCAGATAGGTTTTGGGGTTGCAGCACCAATGATAAGGTGGCAGAATGATAGATAATACAACTGCAGCACCTCAGAAAGAGTATTTGCACCAGAGATAAGCCTACCAGCTTTTCCTTTTTATATAAAAAAGTATCCTCTGCTCAGATGCTTATAGCCTTGTTTCAGGTTCTTGTTCCTATGTTCCTAGTAATTTTGGGACAGTGGCCAGCTAAATGGCATGATATGGCATGGCAAGCATGGAGAGCTCATCTTCTTTCTCAGCATTTGGAAATCTCTTAGTTGTAGGAACTGGAATGCTATAAAAAGCTATTTCATTTAGCCTTAAATAAATGCTTTTGATAATCTGGAAACTTTAAGAGATCTTCCCAATGGTTTAGAAGGGAAATAAAAGGCAAAATAGTAACAAGCATCTAATTTTCAAGGGAAGATATATGTGCGTGGGAAACCATGCAGAGTATCTTAAGGAGTTATCTTCTAAATAACTTTTTTTCATTGTCAAAAGAACTGACCTGGATATTGCTCTTTGTTGGAGGAATATAGAGCCTCTGCTCTGAAGAGTTTGCAACTTTGCCTCAAGAGTCTGTGAATGAGAATATTGACACAAATTGGAAGAGGGAGGAACTTCATAAAGATTCTATTGTTAGAGAAACTGTGACCTCATTTTACCAGTGTAGTTATATGTAAATGTAGATGCATGTATTTATTCTTCAGCAAGAAATATCAGTGTATTTACTTTCAAAGAGGAATGAGAGAGCACATGACTAGTTAAAAATGCTAGATAGAAAACCCATATTTATACATATGATAACAAGAGTTGTGGAAACTCACAACTATAGGAAGCCAGACGTGATGGGATGTGATGAGGCAGTGTTGAATATGTTATCACCAATGCAGCCCTGGTACTTGGGCACTTGGAAGGCTACTCCTTAAGACAAAGGAGGATAGACAAATCTGCTTTTAGATTGTCCTGTATAACTTGTGATAATTGGAGTTAAATCTTGGAAGTATTCTGCTGGATTTATTGTATTTAGTTCAGTACACATGGTACCAACGCTATGTTTCTTTGATCAGTTACAGGATAATTTGTCCACATTCAGTGGTTCTTCTATCATCAAGGCCAAAACAGAATCTGTGAAACTATTTCCTGCCACTCAGCAAAGCAGATTTCATAAAGGTATTGTTTAAACTTGAAAGTACAAGACAAAGTACTAAAGAATACTAAAGGCATTCTCACAGTGCCTGTCCTTTAAAACAATATTCTGCTTTTAAAAGACTGGAGTATTTGGTAAAGCTGCTTGAAAGTTTACTGGGATGGATGAGGCTTTTGTGACCTTTTAGGGATTTCTTTACTATTGTTGTGAATTGGCTTTAATTAGAGCTGCTCCCATAGGACAGTGATCTGGTAGATGTTTGCTAATCCTTTCTCATCTCTGGTCAGTTTATGCTAAACTGCTTCTCTAGCAATGCTGACCTAGAGCTAGCCTTAATTTCCAAGTAAATGTTCTTTTCTGTTCCTCAGGAACCCTTGAGAATGAATTTTCAGGAGGGAGAGGCACCTAGAACCTGGGAGATGAGGGGGCATCATTAGCAATGACAATAATAACATGTTCTGTAAAGGGAATTTTGTTTATGTAGTGAAAAGGGATCTGGCATTAGAACCAGAAAGACCTGGGTTAAGGCTCTTCCTGTGATACTTACTGGCTGGGTCATCCTAAGCAAAATTCCTCAGCCCAAAGATCCTGAAATCTTCCTGCAGTTCTGTTGGACTAGAAGTCAGTAAATAAATCAAGAGGCAAGGCTACAAGATAAAAAAGATTATCACCAACTGAAGAAGGGTAGTTGCCAGGTGGATAGCAGAATAGAGGGAGATAAAGATACATAGAAGATTTTAGCAGTGTTAGGACAGACAGCAAAAGGAAGTTTTTCAGGTAAGGCTGCTCAGCCAGTTTCCTTCTGTGAGAATATGGGAGATTGAATAAAAAGGACAGGATTTCACATAACTGGGGAGAACAAGAGGGAAAACACTTAATTTTGGGGTTGCTTGAGATCAGGTCTATTGGGGTAGGAATGTTTCCTAGTAGTTTCATCAGACGTTCTTAGGACTAAGATAGTAGAGGCTTCCCTACAATATGGCATCAGTTTGCCTTACACAGACTTGAATGCCACTCTTCCTTTTTTATTGTTTTTGGGTTTTTTTGAGAGGCACTTGGGTTAAGTGACTTGTCCAGAGTCCCACAGCTACTAAATATTAAATGTCTGCAGCCAAATTTGACTTCGGGGCTGGTGTTCTATCCACTGTGCCATTTAGCTGGCCCAGCATGCCACTTTTCTTTGATCTCTAAGGCTACTATTTCTGAGATGTTTCCCCCAAATTCCCAGTACCCAGGTTTTGTACATTTCCTCCACAACATTTAACCTCTCAATGTCCAGAGACTTTTAAGTTGCAAAGGAGGTTCTAATCTGCATTAGTAGGAATTTTCTGTGTGAAATAATAAACCTAGTCCCTCCCACTACTTCCCCTAACCCCAAACCAAAGGCTCTCCTCACAACAATCCATAAGTTAAGTCATTCGTGTATTCTCATCAGTTAAGGAGAATAGTGAAGATCTGGGAGGTTAAATTATTTTCCTGTGATCACATGGACAATAAAATAGTAAATATATGAGACTGAATTTGAACTCAGGTTTCTTGACTCTCATTTAGCACTTTTTCTACTATACCCTGACAATTCAAAAGTGTCTGCTCTGGAATATAATAACTACTCCCACATGGAGTAGTTATTTGTAAGTGTTAGTTGGACTTTCTTAAGAAAGAGATTCTTTTTCTGTTGCTTGTTATCTCATTGGGGCATTCATTGAGAACATAGAGTATAGGTCTGCCAAATTCTGGATAAGTCTATGAAAGACTAATGTCAACAGAAATAACATTTTAGCTTGACTCTTCATTCTTTGTTTAGACCAGAAAATTAAATTAATTATTCTTTCCCCCTTTTTTTTTTTTAATTTTTAAGAGAGAGCAGATTCTCCTTCATTAGAGTGTACTGATGAACTACCTCTACCTTCTCAAGAACTGCTTGATGAAATAGGTAAGTGAAATGGAATCCAAAGTATGGTATGGGCCTCTTATTCAAAAGGCTGCCTTGAACTCTGGGAGATGACTAAAAACCATTACATTGAATTCCCAATCCCTATATTTATGCACACATGCATTTTTGATTTCCTTCACAAGCTAATTGTACAATAATTCAGAGTCTGATTCTTTTTGTACAGCAAAATAATGTTTTGGTCATGTATACTTATTGTGTATCTAAGTTATATTTTAATATATTTAACATCTACTGGTCATCCTGCCCTGGGGGGGGGGGGGTAAGAGGTGAAAAATTGGAACAAAAGGTTTGGCAATTGTTAATCCTGTAAAGTTACCCATGTATATATACTGTAAATAAAAGGCTATTAAAAAAATAAATAAATAAAAAATCAAAAGGCTGCCTCTTTAGCAGGGAAAGAGCTCACTTACTGTCTTTACATCCCTGCGGCTTAGCCTCACAGACTTTCCTATAAAAATTACTATTGCTGAGTACTGAAGTGGCAGTATATATATAATGAGACTCATTTTCTAATCATGGCATTGTGCTATGTTGTACAGATTCCCGCTATCCCATTTCTTATTTGAAAAAACTCTATATACTGATAGAGTGGTGTATGGAGTTGGATTATAGTTAATAAAACTGATCATTTGGTGGTGATATTTCTTTACTGGTCTTGGGCCATACTATATTCTCAGGTCCTCTCACTCTTTGGGGGCTTTACCTCCTGGTAGCTGGGCATTTAAGAAGTAGGGCCAGCCATCTGTGCTACATGGTGACTCCCCTTCAGGGTAGGCTATGACCAGCTGTGCTCCATCAAGTCTCATAGTGCATCTATAATCCTAATCCTAATCCCAATCCGAATTCAGATGCCTTGCTTTATTCATTTTATCACTATAGTAGCCAGTTGTTTCAAGTTTCTGAATGAGAAATAACATATCAAGTTGAGTTAGTGGTCTAGAGATCAGCTTTTCAGGAATTGAAAATTAATTCTCCTGAGAATTCAGAGAGTATGAGGAATGTATCTGGGCAAGAAAGGGCCATATTTGCCTTAAGCTTCATACTTAGATGATACTGTATGGAATGGATTGATAAGAGAATCACTCCTTAGTGCCTGGGTTTTTCCTAGAAAGTAGTGCAACAGCCATGGAAAATCAAACTGCTTTGAATCTTTTTGCTTTTATGCTATGACAGAGCACTTGAAGCAACAAAGTGCTTTTTAGTGTTTGATGAGAACGGGTCCAGTTACTATGATCTGACATCAAATGATTAAGTGCATTTTCTTGAAGACTTTTCTATAATGGAGTTATACTGTAAGCCTGTCTTAAGAATCTATGCAATAGAACCATCCCATAGGTGAAGTCAGGATGGGCCTAAACTAAAATATGATCATGAAATTTGTTTTTTAAATTCTTAGCCTCTTTGTTCTGTTCTCTAAAATTCTATAAGAGTTTGTGTTCCAAATTTTTTCTTCCCTTCCCAAGACTGCAAGCAATCTGATACAGGTTATCAAGTACAATGCTCTTTGTTCTCTTCTCTTTGTCCCTCCCCCATCTTTCTGATACATTAGTTCTGCCCTGTCAAAGTATACTCTTGGGAAAGTAAATCAGTCTCAGTCATTTTACTTGTGTGAACTTAAGGTGTTTCCTCTTCCAAAGACATTTGTGTGTTTAATCTTATCTCTTTCTGCTTGACTATGATTGAATTTGTAGAAGAGATTTGGAGGAAGATGGTCCAAGAAACTGTCCCCCAAATCATACTATAGAAGAGGTTGCCAAGGTGTGTCTATTTAGAAATCTGGTCCTTGGCTGAGAGTCCTTTACAGCATGGTCTTCTTAGTACTTTTACTCTAAGACAAATAGCACATGATATGTTCTGTGGAAAAATCTGAGAGAGAGAAGTTCTAGTCGATAGCCTTGTCTTACATAAATGTGATCAGATCAGATCTTAGAAGGTCACTGGGCCTTGAATTATCTTCTCAAAAAATCAGTGATCAGTATGAGAAGATTTTGTGTCCATGGGACTGAGACTTAAATTAAAATATCTTTCTAGTCCCCATTGTTTTTGGTTATCGTAGGGCAGGACAATTGCAAGTATAGATGATCAATAAAAATATAAAGCTGCCTTTGCCCTGAAATGCTACTACTGCTGCCTGAAGGGATTCTACAACATTCTCTGATTTTTGTATGAGTCCAATTTGGAGCCTAGAACATTCAAGGAGAAGCTGAAGCTTGAGGCAGCTCTATCTGTATGGAGCATCACCAGTACTTAAGTGACTAAGTGATAAGTGCTTTACTGATCTGCAAGACTCTTTGAATTTTTGACTATGATCTAAAGCTCTCATTCTTCCAGAGTATTTTGATGTTGTCTGTATCTTTAAAAAAAATTTAAAAGGCCACTAGGAAAATGAGCTTGAGGAGGACAGTTTGATTTTCTGGAAAGTGAATAGAAGAATAAGAAATACCTTCCTGAAACAGAAGAAAAAGCAGTATATTAAATATGATAGATTGTACTAACTCAGTATTAATTTTTTCAGCTTATTTTCTTAAAAGTTTTAAAAAATCTTTTGCTATTCTGCTTAAATAAATCTTTTTAATTAGCTCTAGATCAAAGGCATTTAGAAGAAAAGCTAATTGAAAATAAAGGAGAAGATGGCAGTATACTTTGGACCAAAGAAACTCTGTACCTAACAGAAGAGACAGACAGGTTAGTGAAGAAGTTGTATTTTCCTGAAAACTTGTGTCCATATCACTATATGCATACCACATATTCTGTCCCTATAGTACAGAAGATTGAGGGGCTTTTTTCAGTGCATTTTAGAGAGATAGAATACTGTACAAAGCAGATCTAGAAAGCTAATGTGGTCTTAGGCTACATTATGAGAGATATGTCTAAAAGCAGGGCCAGAGAAATTATAGTCCCTATATTTGACCTTGTCTAGAGCATGTCTGGACTATTATGTTAAATCCTGGACATCACATTTTATGAAAAACATCAGTAAGCTGAGGAGTGTCCACTGGAGGGCATCAAAGATTCATTAATTATAAGGTACCTGTAACTGGGAAAATCAAGATAGCTTTCCTATTAGAGGTAGTACTTGAGTTCAGCCTTAAAGGAAACTAGGGATTTTAAAGAGGTAGAAGTGAGAAGGGTAATTGTGAAAGACAGCCTGGACAAATGCATGCCATTTATAGAGAAACAACAGGTAGGCCAGTTGGGCTGAAATAGTTTGATAAAGGATCTTTATGAGAGTTAAATGTCCCATTATTCACTCAAAGTTCACTAATATTAAAGAGGACTATAGAGGTACTAGTTTGGAACACACACATATGCTTTATTCATGGAATTGTCTTTGGGAAAAGAATAGAAACATCAGTATATTTAAGGCTGAAAGCAAAAGGTCCTTTCAGTCAGCATACATAGGTATATTTGGCAAGAGCCAGGAGAATGGTCTAGGGTTATTCTTTCATGTAAAGAATCAAGTTCTCCTAATATGCCTGTGATTTTTTCTGTCTTTGGATTATACATGTGAAATGCTAATTCAGATTCTGTAGGAGAATCTGAATTCCATAGCCTTGGGTTCAGGAAGCCCTAGGTTTAAAAATTGCCTCTGATGTCATTTGTGTTTCCTTTTACAGGTAGATCCTAATTAGTGCAAACAAGTAGTCCCCTGAAGTTGTCATATGTATTCACATTTTACAGTATTTGAAATTTTAATTTTGTAAAATATGATAAATTAGTCTCAGCCCAATCCAATGGAAAGTCCACATTTAAGTAATAGGATCATTTCAAGGAATTCATTAACTGGGACCTAACTGTTAACTTTCAGTGATCCCAGGAAACTCTTGAGTCTTATAGCTATGGCAGTGTTATGATCTGTGTTAGTAAAGGGAGTTTCCATGTAGAAAATCACACTGTTGAATCAGATTTAGAACTAAAAAAGAAAAAGAAAGATCTTGATAACTTTGAATACAAATTTTAATGGGAACATGGCATCTGTCTTCATGTATTTGAAAAGCTGTCATGTGGAAGGATTAATTTTATTTTGTACAATCCAGAGAACAAAACTGGGAACAGTAGTTGGAAGTTTCAGAAAAGTAAATTTCGACTTGATTTAAGGAAAAACTATTACAATTATAACTTTCCTAAGAGTTGCTTGGAGGAAAGAGGAGGGTGGGTCTTTATGTAAAAGCTGAACTACCACTTATTGAGTATGTTATAAAAGAGATCCTTTTTTAGATATAGCCTAGACTAAATTGACTCTGAGTCCCTTTGAATTCTGAGATTCTGTGACTTAGTCATTTAACAAAAATGACTAAGACATATAGACCTTTAAAGAAATTATAATTTCTTAGGGGAAATAATATAGGCACCAGGGACACACTCATTGTAGAAGAGACACTGCAAAGACAGCTTCAATTTGCCATCTGCAGGCACTGAGGCAGGGGCTCTTGGTGAGACTAAGCATTCTCCATGTATTCTCCTAAAGTAGGAATCTACTTCTCCCATATCTATTGTGATCAACTTCCAACTTTTATCCCTCCTAAAAGAGAGAAAACCCTTCTTGACTGAGCATTTGGGACTTGTATCTCTCTAAACAATATTTTTAGTTGCTTGTTAATATTGTTGAAAGTGCATTGAAACTAAATACCAAATTCTCGCCAAGTCTGCTTTTTTGAATGATACATAATTGGAAGGAAAAAGAAAAAATCCAGGAGAGGAGATCTAAATTATTAAAAATTTTTGTAAATCAAATTGAGAGACTCAGAAAACATTCTCCAGGAGTCACTCCTAATAAGTGAACCAATCACCATGGAGGTAATTAAGGAAGCAAGTTAGCAGTCTTTACTTTCCTTGCCTTTGTGATGTGAATAGAAGTGGGTTGAAAGGAAAACTCAGTCCCAGAAGGGGGAAAGAATTCACTGAACCAAAAAGTAGTTAGAGAAGCTCTGCCCATATGGAGTTTGAAATAAATTCCTACGTGTATCCTATCGTTATAAATAGAATTCAAATGAGAATATGATAAGGTGTTTTTAATCATCTTCAAGATCTAGCCAACTTAAAACTAGTCCCTCACTCTTATTCCCCTCACTCCTTTCTTCTCTTTCTCTTCTGTTTCCTTTTTGAATCAAATATATTTCTTCACCAAACTTTTATTTTCTCCCTTTCTTTGACCAGTTCAGATGAGATCAGATTCAAGGATGACCAATTTGACTATAGCCCTTCCTCCTCTGGTTTTCCACTTTACACACTATTGTAAGATAATTTTCTCTACCTTTCTTCTTCCTTTTCTCCTCTAGTATATTCTTTTTCCCCCTCCCTTTCCATTTTTTATTCTTTTAAAATCAGCAAAACAAAGTCTCCTGTAGGTTTCTCTATTTTATTAGAAGCCTAAGCCTTTCTTCATATTGGAAGCTGAGGCCCCAGAAAAGGGAAGTGACTTATCCAACATCACAAATAGCACAAGAGCCAAGATTTAAACCCAGGTCTTTTGACCCCAAATCAGGAACACTCTCCACTATTTCTCTTATCACCATTTTACTCATGAGGAAACTTCTTTTCATGGGAGATAATACTCAGAGAGTGATGGCCATCTTACCAGGAATAATGTGGAAGTGATTCCTATACTGGATGAAATATTTGACTTAATGACCTCTTAAGTTTTCCTTGAACTCTAAAATTATATGGGCTTAGACTAGCCATTTCATCAATAAGAAGTTGAACTATATGAACTCAGAAGGACATGTAAATATTGAACCTGAACTTGGTCACCTTGCCTCCGGACAGGGCTCACTCTACTCTGGATGAGGAGTTGGAAAGATGGCTACAGCCATCTGAGAAGAGCCAGGAGCTTCAAGGTCTTACAAAGAGCCCTGCAAGGTTATTGCTCCCCGCTAGGGGATTATTCACATATTATATTATGTGGGTCTGATTTTCATTTTTCTCCTGTTATCTGGGGTCTTTGAAAAACTCATCTAGTGAAAAGATTGCATTGTTACAAATGAACAGGTGTCAATTCCAGAATGATTATGGAAGTTAAAAAATGAGCACATTATGTATAAAAGTTGCCATTTAGAAAAAGAATGTGGTTGAAATTTGATTGGGATAGGATGGGACGAATTTGGAATAGTCAGCTAAATCCTGATTTTAATGGCATCAGGGTTTGCAGTTCTGGTACCATTTTTTTTTTTTTTTTTTTTTTTTGCTTTTTATTTACAAGATATATGCATGGGTAATTTTTCAGCATTGACAATTGCAAAACCTTTTGTTCCAATTTTTCCCTTCCTTCTCCCCACCTCCTCTTCCCCCGGATGGCAGGTTGGCCAATACATATTAAATATGTTAAAGTATAAGTTAAATACAATATATGTATACATGTCCATACAGATATTTTGCTGTACAAAAAGAATCAGACTTTGAAATAATGTACAATTAACCTTGAAGGAAATAAAAAATGCAGGTGGACAAAGATAGAGGGATTGGGAATTCTATGAAGTAGTTCATACTCATTTCCCAGAGTTCTTTCCCTGGGTGTAGCTGGTTCTATTCATTATTGAACAAATGGAACTGATTTGGTTCATCTCATTGCTGGAGATGGCCACGTCCATCAGAATTGATCATCATATAGTATTGTTGTTGAAGTATATAATGATCTCCTGGCCCTGCTCGTTTCACTCAGCATCAGTTCGTGTAAGTCTCTCCAGGCCTTTCTGAAATCATCCTGTTGGTCATTTCTTACAGAACAGTAATATTCCATAACATTCATATACTAAAATTTATTCAGCCATTCTCCAATTGATGAGCATCCATTCAATTTCCAGTTTCTTGCCACTACCAAAAGGGCTGCCACAAACATTTTTGCACATACAGGTCCCTTTCCCTTCTTTAAGATCTCTGGGTATATAAGCCCAGTAGTAACACTGCTGGATCAAAGGGTCTACACAGTTTGATAACTTTTGAGCATAGTTCCAAATTGCTCTCCAAAATGGTTGGATGCATTCACAGTTCCACCAACAATGTATCAGTGTCCCAGTTTTCCCACATCCCCTCCAACATTCCACATTATCTTTCCCTGTCATTCTAGCCAATTTGATAGGTGTGTAGTGGTATCTCAGAGTTGTCTTAATTTACATTTCTCTGATTAATAATGACTTGGAGCATCTTTTCATATGGCTAGAAATAGTTTCAATTTCTTTGAGAATTATCTGTTCATATCCTTTGATCTGGTACAATATTCTTGACTGGATACCTGTTTTGTCACAGGTGAGTTCCTCATGAATTAGAATAATTTTTCTTTTGTCATTTGTTCCCCAATGAACATAATGCCTTATACAGAGCAGATGCTTAAGAATTGTGGTGTTGAATTTTGGTCTGGGTTTGTCAATTAAAAAATAATCTTGGCAAGGCACTTCACTTCTTTGAAGTAGGTTTGACTACCCTCATCTCCTCTTCCTAGGGACCCTAGATTTAGAGCAGGTAGAGCCTGTAGAGCCTTTCATAACCTAAGTGATCGAGCCCAGGTAATCACAGGAAAACTCAGGTTATCTGATTGCAGAACACTGCATTCTTTCTGCTATGTCATGCTATTTTCCACATACTTTCCAAGGTTGTTATGAAAATAACATTAAATAATAGGTATAAAAAGACTTTGAAAAGTTAAAAGTGCTATACAAACATAAAGTAGTATTTATTAGTGATTGCATTATATATTTTTATTATTTTGACCAAAAAGGGATAACTAATTAGTGTTGTAGAAATGAAAAGGACCTTAGGAGAAAAATGATTTGTCATTCTGGAGTATGTAATGAATGAAAGAAGGAAATGCTAGACATATTCATTAAAACCTTAAGACTTTTTGACTCAGAAAAAAGCTAGGTATAATTTCATAATTAAAGAAGGTGGTTGGACCAGAACTGCAAAGACCCATTTCAGATCTAAATCCTGTTGATACTGTCTAATTAAAATAGATTTGGTTTTAGAGGAATGGAAAGATCTAAAATTTGAATTTCTCCATAGTTATAAGTAATCTCTTTGAGAGAGAAAAGGGGAGGCAGCATTTCTCAATTTTGTAGTGTTGTGTGATATGAATAAGGATTCTGTGAGAAACTTCAATGCTACATTCCAATTGGCTACAAATTTCATAGCCAATATACATTCTTGTCCCCAAGAAGCGACAGGCTAGCCAGTCAGAGAGAGAACTGGACAGTAGACAAAGAAGAGAAACAGAGGAGGAGTGGCTGACAAAGTACTTGTTGGTAAGCCATTGCTGATTAATAAGCACTTAGTATCTGCTTAGAAAAATCTTGACATAGAGGCATATTTTAGAGTATAGTGTGGCTTCCATTCTATTCTAAGTTCCCCGGTCTCAGAGTGGGCAGCCCTTCCTTCCTTAGTTGAGACTTATTGTCCCCTTATTATTATGATTTCCTCTATGGTAGCCAACATGTTAGGAATACCATCAGCATATTTCAAGCTAAATTGTTCCATTGCCAAATTAGTTTGGAGAGTGAATCCAAAGAAATCACTATGCAAAGAAAGTTGAGAACATTAATTGTTTTAATAAAATTGTAAGATACAAAATAAATCCACAAAAATGAAAATTTCTACATGGCAATAACAGAATACAAAAAGAAATGATAAAAAAGAGAATGTCATTCAGAATAACTGCAGAATGCCGCAAAAACCTGGAATGCATCTTTCCCATAACAGCATCATTGGAAAGAGATGTCCATAGACATGTAGAATATGATAATAGACATACATAGACACACACCTGGCCAAGCTCTCAGACACTGTAGTGTCCTGCCACTTCATTTATGAGTTGCAAATGGCACTACCAGTGTGAATGGGGAAAAAACCATAACTATTATATCCCTGTTACCTAGTCTTTACCTTCTTCAATCTTAGTCAAATGAATTGAGGGAGCTCAATTAATGAGGGATCCCTTAGCCAACTCCCCAGTATACTTAAAAGGGAGAACTACAGCAACAACAAGATTATTTGATGATCAGCTGTGATAGAGTTGGCTCTTTTCAACAGTGGGGTGATTTAGGGCAATTCCAATAGACTTGTGTGTAGAGAGCCATTTGAATTCAGAGAGAGGACTATGGGAATTGAATGTGGAGTACAACATAGTATTTTCACTTTTTGTTACTTGTTTTGCTTCTTGTTTTTTTCCCTTTTAATCTGATTATTCTTGTGCAGTAAGATAAATGTGGAAGAATTGCACATGTTTAATCTATATTCGACTACTTGCTGTCTAGGGGAGGGGAAAGGTGAGAAAAAGGAAGCAGAAAAAATTGGAACACAAGGTTTTGCAAGGGTGAATGTTGAAAATTATTTTTGCATGTACTTTGAAAAATAAAAAGCTGTTACAAAAATAAACAATAATAAAAGGGATGACTTTTGGTAGAGGAGAGCTATATTCAGAAATAATGATGGGAAAACTAAAGATAATAAAACAAAATATGCATACCTTTTGATCTTGAGATTGTACCTTTAGTCATACACTCCAAAGAGTTTAAAGAAAAAAATAACCTGTATACATCAAAATGTTTATATAGAAAAGAAAGTCAAGATTCATAAATGTGCATAACAGATAAACAAATTGCAGAATATAATGAAATATTTTTGTGCCATAAGTGCATGAAAAATACAGATAGGAATGGAAGAATTTAAGTTTTCTGATGTAAAATGAACCAAACAGAACCAGGGAAATAGTATACAATGAGAATAATGGAAAGAGCAATCCAAAAAAACAATGCCCCTCCTCCCCCCCTCCAAAAAAAAATCCATGATATGTAATTATAATGATCAAGCTTGCTTCAGGAGAAGAGGGAAAATGTACCTTTTCCTATACTTAACTATGGCTATAAGATCATTTAATATTCTATTGATGGCTTGATTAGAGTTTTGTTGACTTGCCTTTCTCCCCACCCTCTTTTCTGTTTTCAGTTACATATTGGGTAAAGATTGGGAAAGGGATATATTTAGAAATAAAGGCTATGTAGAATTCTGGCTTTTTATAAACTCCCTGATGAGCTCATATTTTAAGTAAATTTCAAGTTCTCAAGATTTCCCCCACAGATAGAACAGATTTGTGCCTCAGGGCAAAAACATAGACTGGTGAAAATTCAAGACTTGGGGCAGAACAATGGTCCTCCTGGTGCAACCCCAGAAATCTGAAGAAAGACCTGGGACCAGGGACTAACTTGTGTAAAGTGCAAACACCTCTTGGCTAACTCAGGAGAAACATTTAGTGGGGAGTCTTGGGAAGAGCTGTGTATGGCTGGTGCCTCAGCAGGAACCACAGAAACTTTCACCTCCTAAGGACTGTGTGTGCAGCTAGGGTCTGAGTCTGAGAAGACTGAACCTGGGCTGATTGGGAACACCAGGCTCAGCTATGCTGCAGGGACATGGCTTTGGGCAAGAAGGAACCAGCACTTGGTGAGTGCAGAGGCAGTGGGGCCAGAACCTTGCACTTGCTGAAGAGAGGAGCTCTTGGTTTGGAGTTCCAGGACAGAGAAGTGAAGCTTATGGCACACACACCCCTCCCCCAATGAGTAGAGGAGCTTATAATAATACCTTTTTAAAAAACTGTAAAGAAGAAAGAATCTTATCCTAGAAACTTATTATGGGAACAAGGAAGACCAGGAGCTCATCCTCAGACTAGGACAGTGAAGTAAAAACATTTTCTATCCCAAAGAGTCATGAGAAATGGCTCCCTGCATGGAGAGAATTTTTAGAAAAACTCAAAAAATTTAAAAATCAAATGAAAAACATTGAGGAAAAGCTGAAAAAAATCTAAGAAAAACAAGGAGATTATGAAAAAAAAGTTAACCAACTAAAAAAAGAAATCCTAGAGTCTCAAAGACAAAAATAATAACTCTTTGAAAATTAGAATTGGGCAAAGGGGAAGCCTGTGAAAATATGATAGATATAAAGAGTGAAAAAATAGAACAGAATGAGGCATCTTATGAAAAAAAAACATCTAGAGAACAGATCAAGAAGAAAAAATATAAGAATAATTGGACTACCTGAAAGTGGTGACTAAAAAAAAGAACCTTGATACAATAATGCAAGAAATAATCTGAGAAAATTGTCCTTGAGTGATAGAACACAAAGGGAAAGTGGAAATAGAAAAAATTTGCCCATCACGATCTCAATGAAATCCTTTGTGAAAAACACATAGAAATATTATTGCCAAATTTAGAAACACCCAGATCAAAAAGAAAAATTTGTAAGAAACAAGGAAGAAAACAATTCAAATATGCTAAAGCTACAATTAGAATTGTACAGAAGTTAGCAGCAGTCACAATAAAAGACCACAGGTCCTAGAATCTACCAGCAATCAAAAGAAATAAGCCCATGGCCAAAAATATATCCAGCAAAATTGTAATATTGAATGAGAAAAAATGGACAAGCTTGCAGGTTTTCAGGACTTTCTATCAACCAAACCTGAATTTAACAGAAAATTTAATATATGAGCCAATATCAAAGATCAATTTCAAGGAACTCAACAGAGATTTTTTTTTTTTTTTTTTTAACATGGGAAATGTATGTCATATCTTTAAGAGAGACATCAACAATGCAGTAACTCAAAAGAAAGATTGGGGCAGAGTTAAGGTAAAAATAGTAATTATGCTATATAAATTAAATGCAGAAGAAGAATAGACACAGAGACAAAGCGGGGAGGAAGACTTGTAGTTCTGAAAACTTATATCGGGAATGGGTTAAATAGGTAACACTACATATTACCATGAAGAGTATAGCACTCTCCAAGATCTAAGAAATGGATGGATGGATGGATGGATGAATGGGGAAGCAAAAAGTGAGGGAAGACGACAAGGGAAAGGATCCATGGTGGGGAGAGGTTAAGTAATGGCAAGGCAAGTTAAGGAGCAGAATTAAAGAATTAGCAGGTATGAAAAGGATGTGTGTATGTGGGGGAGTGGTACAAGGTATGTGTTATGTATATATCTACATATATCCTTTCTTAACTATAGCCTACTTGGTAGTGAGAGTGGGGGTAAAGAGAAGGAAGGGATAAAAGGGGGAAAAAGCACAAAGAAAAAAAAAACAAAAAACTGATTTTCAAGGAAGTAAAGAAAAGATGGACTTTCCTGAAAATAATTTCTTGTACTAATATATATACTTTCTCGAACTGGCAAATCCTCCTTGATATTCTACTGGGCACATGACAATGTTCTTTTTTGTTTTATTTTGTTTTGTATTACTTTTCTATTTTTCTTATTCTGTTTTTTAAAATAAAATTAATTAATGAAATGAAAAGTACATATTCAAAGATTACTCTAAACTTTTTTTAAACTTTGTGATGATTGTCAAATGAAAATATTTTTCAGAACTTTTAAGTTTTCTCTCTAAAATAGAGTCAATAATATTTACACTAAATACTTCACAGAGCTGTGATAAGGAAAGCTAATTGTGAACTTTAAGAACTCTGGAAATATAAATTATCCATTAATTGAAGCCATTAATTGAAGTTGAAGTGGGTCCTGATACACACCTGGTCACTGGACCCAGATGGCTCTGGAGGAAAAAGTGAGGCCTTGCACAGCCCTACCTCACCTCAATCCAAATCACATGCATGTATCACCTCTTTGATGTCATGGTGCTCTTTCGAGAATAAAAGATTAACAACAGCAGTGGAAAAAAGACGATTTTTAAACAGAGGATCTAGGTTCAAATTCTGCCTACCACAGTTACACCTGTGTGACTCTGGACAGTTCAGTGTCTCTGGGCCTCAATTTCTTCATCTGTCAAATGACATTGTTGAATAAGATGGAACTCCAAGAGTCCAAACACCCTTCAAGCTCTAAATCACGATTCTATGATCTGTAAAAAATTTCAGAGTCTTCAATCTAATCTGTAACTGTTTTACTTTATTTTTTTAAATTTAAGAGTATTTTTTTTCCAATTACATGTAAAGATGTTTTCAGCATTGATCTTTATAAGATTTTGAGCTTCAAATTTTTCTCCCTCCTTCCCCTAGTCTCTCCCTAAGACAGCAAATATTCTTTTTTTTTTTTTTAATAGCCTTTAATTTAATAGGTTATATGCATGGGTAACTTTACAGCATTAACAATTGCCAAACCTCTTGTTCCAATTTTTCACCTCTTACCTCCCACCCCTTCCTCCAAATGGCAGGATGACCAGTAGATGTTAAGTACATTAAAATATAAATTAGATACACAATAAGTATACATGACCAAAACGTTATTTTGCTGTACAAAAAGAATCAGACTCTGAAATATTGTACAATTAGCTTGTGAAGGAAATCAAAAATGCAGGTGCATAAATATAGGGATTGGGAATTCAATGTAATGGTTTTTAGTCATCTCCCAGAGTTCTTTTTCTGGGTATAGCTAGTTCAGTTCATTACTGCTCCATTAGAAATGATTTGGTTGATCTCGTTGCTGAGGATGGCCAGGTCCATCAGAACTGGTCATCATATAGTATTGTTGTTGAAGTATATAATGATCTCCTGGTCCTGCTCATTTCACTCAGCATCAGTTCATGTAAGTCTCTCCAGGCCTTTCTGAAATCATCCTGTTGGTCATTTCTTACAGAACAGTAATATTCCATAATATTCATATACCACAATTTATTCAGCCATTCTCCAACTGATGGACATCCATTCAGTTTCCAGTTTCTAGCCACTACAAAAAGGGCTGCCACAAACATTCGTGCACATACAGGTCCCTTTCCCTTCTTTATAATCTCTTTGGGATATAAGCCCAGTAGTAACACTGCTGGATCAAAGGGTATGCACAGACAGCAAATATTCTTACAAGTTATACATATGTATAAATTAAATATTTTCACATTAATCATGTTGTGAAAAAAAGATTCAGAACAAAAGGAGAAAACCATGGCGGGAAAAAAAACAGCCTAAAAGGTGAAAATAGTATACTTTTGATTTGCATTCAAACTCCATATCTTTTTCTGGATGTGATGAGTATTTTTTTTTATCACCAGTCCCTTGGAATTGTCTGGGATCATTATTGCTGAGAAGAGCTAAATCTGTCATAGTTGTTCTTCACACAATGTTACTTTTACTGTGTACAGTGTTTTTCTGATTCTGCTCAAGCAGCTAACTCTCACTTTAGAAAGAATCTTAGGAATGAGTCTGAGATATTGAAATGTTGAACAAGAAACTGGCTTCTACTTTAGCCTGATATTGTATACTTTGCCCTTTGGATATTGCTCTCTCGGGTCCCTTTCTCATAGTTTGATATCAAAATCCTTTTATTGAAGGGAGACAAGTCTAACAGATCAAGAAGTTGGTGAAAAGAAGAAAAAGGGGGAAGAAGGGACCAAAGCAGAGAGAAGGAAAATAGACTGCTTTCCTGGGAGCCCTGAAGGTATTTTTCTTTTAATAAGTTCTATTTAATGTCCTATGTCTTGAGGAGTAGAGATTTTATTCAGAAATAATTGCCTGCTGGTGACCAAATTCATGTTGCTTTTGTTAATTTATTTTGCCTCTAGTTTGTAGGGAAGGCATGTCATTAATACCTAATTCTGGTTCTTAAAGTAAGCTGTCAGTCCAAAAGGAGTTTGTTTTTGCATTTGGATAAGGACAGTTGACAGAATGTAATTTTTTTTGTTGTCTGGCAACTCATAAAAGGATTGCAGAATCAGTCAAAATGGCTGATATGGAACTAAAATGGGGGGCACATATTGTAGAAAAATCTTCAACTCACTTTGACTTCAGAACTGCTTTAGAAAACTTCATTCCTGTGACACCATTTACAAATGACAGAGGTTCCTTTCTGGCAGCAGATCAGCTGTTTGATGGGTGGCAGGTTCATTCTTTTCAGGTTACCCTGATATTAACTAATTCCATATAGCTCATTGTTCCTACAAATTGAAAATAGATGCTGTGAAGTTTAGAGATCTGAGCAGTATTTTAGTAAGTCTTTAACAAGAATGGCCTGCCTGGGTTTGGTTTATGTGTCCCAAACTTTGAATTTCAAATCCGTCAGGGGAGCACAAAAGTTTTGTTTGTTTTTTGGCTGAGGCAGTTGGGGTTAAGTGACTTGCCCAGGGTCACACAGCCAGGAAGTGTTAAGTATCTGAGGTCACATTTGAACTCAGGTCCTTTTAACTGCAGGGCTGGTGCTCTATCCATTACACCACCTAGCTGCCCCGAGCACATAAGTTTTTGCAAGCTTCTATCTCATTACATGACTTAGTGTAATCAATAAGCAAACAAATCTATTGGCTGAATAAATGATATGGCCTACATTTATACATATTTCAATTTTTCCAATGTACAGAGTTGCTGTTGAAGTGAATGAAATGCAGATTCACTTAAAAGCTGTATTGAATTCATAGCAATTTTCTATAATATATTTTCTCAGTCATACAAATCCAGTTTTTATCATGAGTCCCTGAAATGTTTTGCCATTTTAAAATAGTCAATATGGAATAGCTATAAATAGATTAAAAATTTAAGGGTTAGAGTCCATTCCCTATAGTTCTAAAATGAATATTTTTCTAGAGGGAGGAAGAGAACCCTACATAGCACCAACTACAGACAGAATAGTCTGATTCACACTAGGGTGGCTGAGATGCCACAGTCCTGTTTTGAATACAAAGATGTTTAGGGGTTTTTGCTGGTATCTCCTGCTCATTTCCTTGTGGTCTACTTGTTCCAGATCAGGAAGAACTGAAACCTGGTTTGTGGCATCGCCTGGGTTGGACCCAGCCATCCAGGTAACTTGGTGTTAGATGCTTGTGTATTTTAAGCACCCCATTTTTATACAACATTAGCAGAACTCTCAAAAACCACCTGCATTTGGAGTAAGCATGCTAAGAGAGGTGGGGATTCCAGCATTGTATTATATTTAAAGTTTCTGTGGTAAGGGCTAATGAAAATGAAACTGACAGCTGAACCTGTCAGCATGGGTTGAATGAATAACAGAGAGTGGTTTTGATTGTAGTTTTATTGGTGCTCTCCAGAGGATGAGAGAGAGGCTATATGCTATATACCCCACCACACAAGTTTCCCTAATGATGCACATCTTTTTTTTTTTTTTTTTTTTTTAGTTGAATAGATTTCAATTGAATAGAAATTAATCCACTGGTAATTATTTTAAAGTAATTTTTTATCCCCTCTCCTTTCTCTCCTTTAAAAAATGAACATAGGATAATCGTTCTGGATCAGAGCAGCACCTCAGACTAATCTGAATTAGATAGTAGATAAGTTTCCGGTATGTTTTTGTGTTCTCCCTGTTGCACACTCCCTGCCTCTGGTTGCCTGTGATCCTTACGACCCTCATCAAATCCTTCTGCAGTTGGTGGTGCTTGGACTTAACTCTTCACTAAAATAACAGACACGAGGGATGTGCCTGGATCCATTTGCTGGTGCATAGAGCCTTGTTCTTTAGTCTTAGTTTATTGGTGAGAGAGTATTTGGGGCATAAAAGTTTTTTTTTTTTTTTTTTTTTTTTTTTTTGTGGGCCTGTAAATTTAGTGCTATTCCTGTCAGTGGCTCTTGGTGGGATGAATCAACCATTCACTATTGGTTTATGTATCATAAATGTTCCCTGTGTTAGACTAGTTTGGTTTTCACTGTGTAAGATGCTACTGCTCTGCCTGCTTATTCTAATTATGCTGGTACCAAAGAGTGGACACCTGAAGTTTACAGGGGCTTCAACGCAAAGAAAACCCTTCAGTTTATATTTTGGGAGATTGTCAAGTGAAGAATTGGTCACTGTCCCACATAGAAAATGGAAATCAGCGTTTTATAACTGAGACATTGCTTTTATTTTGAGTTATTACTCATTTTCATACTGGTTGTCTCAAGTTCTGGTTAGTATCCACTTAACAAGCAAAAAGGTTCTGTGCTACTCCATATGTAGTCTGGAGTATGGGAATGTGGAGGGACAGAAGTACCCAGGAGAGGGTAGGGTACAAGCTCCTTAAAGGAAAGACTGAGTTATTACATATTTCAACACTATATAGCTCACATATGGTGTCAAAGAAGTGAGCTAAAGCTAACATCTCCATCATATATTATAATTCATTCGCCTGGGAGGTGGGCATAAGTACCCTGGATACATATTATTAGAGCACGGTATTGCCTTGACTTGCTTCCCCTTTATGTTTGAATATGAGCTGTCAGCAGCACTGACCAGATAACCATCTGTCTTGATGAAAGAATGGTGGAATTTTCAAAGTTTGAATGCTACAAAGAGGCAGCTATGAGAGTACAAAATAAATGGAAATTTTTTATGCAAAAAATGTTATACAGTTGTGTTGTGTTATTGGAATACCAGCCAAAAACAAGAATTCATCATGGGGGAGATAAAGTAAAAGACAGTCTGGTCTCCACAAGTTTATAGAAAACGAAGTTTGAAAAAAAGAAAGATATGAGCTGATAAGAAAAAGAGCAGGAAATATTCTGAAAGAGGTGTAGCACCCCATCTAGCATCACTCCCCTAACCCTCTGTCATTGCTTTAAAAGTTGGGTCTCTGTAGAACTGACTGCTACCTCCAGGTTTAAGGCTATCCTCCCAACATTGGCCCACAAGTCCCTCCAGTGTGCTTCCACTAACAATCATGCAGTTGTTTCACTTAGCAATTAGCAAAGGGGATTACACAAATGGCATAGCAGGACCAAGAGATACCATGACCAAACCTTGGGACCCATGCAGGCCAGGGATTTTACAGCTCTGGAAATACAGTGCCTCTCCTCAGGAGAGTCCCCACACAGCTTGTGTAGGCAGTGGCCTTGGTGCTGGGCTGCTAAATCCTTACAGGGCTCAGATAAGGCATTGATCTGATGGACTCTTTGGACTTCATCTTCAGTGAGCAAGTGCAGGCTACTTTCTCTAGGCTCAGGCTCAGCTAGATGTTAACTTGTGCCTTCAGCATGAGGGTGTTAATGAGGTTTTTTTGGCCAGAATGCTAATGGGGACGTTTAGAAAGGACAGAAACCTTTGCAGTCTTGGCTTGGAGTTTTATTACCTCATAAACAAGGACTGTGAGCCCTGCAATCTACTCTTTAAACAGAGGGAGTGAAGGAAAAAGAGCTCCAAGAACAAAATACACATCAATAATAAGGCAACAAATCCACTTTGTAAATAAAGTAAAGAATGTCCCAAAGAATTAGAAGCAGTAGTATTAAAGAGTTGCAAGGGACCTCATTGGCCAGCTAGTCCCAACTCATACCTGAAACGGAATCTCCTCAACCACATACCAAAATAGTGATGTCAATGAAGTGAATCTTTGATCTTTCAAAATAGGCCATTCAGTAGCTCTCATAGTAAGGAATTTTATCAAGATTGCTACTCTCTGCAACTTTTGTTCAAGATACTTAGTTCTAAAGACCCCAGTCTCCAAGCAGAAAAGGAGAGTGCTGAAATAGACGATCTCATGGTGAGAATTCTGGGCCTAGCTGAATAGGGTAAAATGAAATAGAAATGTGGAATTCCATGCCAGAATCCCAAAAAACTTTACAGATTATGAGAATTGGGGCTAGGCAGTATTTAAATTTTAGTAGGCTGCATGGCATCAACGGGAAGACTTGGTCTTCAAAAAACCTGATTCATTTCTAAGCTATTCTGTATTAAGAATATGTGCAGGATTAGGTAGGCACATCTGTACTGTTCAGTTCTCCGGGTAAAATTCCATGTTCTACAAGAAACCTTTCCTGAAAAATCTTTGTAGCCAATTTCTGATAAGAGTTGAATAAAACATACAGTGAGATATCTAAACATTTAAATAATAATATTTATACAAACCCAAAAACCCAATAAATAAAGAATATGAATTGTTTTCAGAATTGTAAACTACCAATATATAAAAGATGCTCTAAATCACTATAAAGAAATACAAAGCAAAACAACCCTGAGGTTTTTCCTCACACTCAGTAAATTGGCATAGATGACCAAAGATAATCATCAGTGCTAACGGAATTGCACAAAGGGACTAATGTACTTAGTGACTCTATAGATAAGAATAATCATTTAGGAAAATAATTTAAAATTAGCAGATAAAGTAACTAATATGTCCATAGGCTGACCCAGAGATTCCATTGCTAGGTTTTATACCCATATTGATAAGAAAAAATGTCCATGTACACTGAAATATAGAGAGCAGGACTTTTGGTGATAGCAAAGAATTGGAAACAAAGCAGATTCCCATTGATTGAGGAGTGATTAAAAAATTATAATACATGAAAGCAGAATATTACTTGTATTATAAGAAAGTGTAAGTGATAATACAAACAAGGAAAAATCAACTTGGAATGATGCAGAGCCAAGCAAAATAGCCAGGAAAGTGAAGCACCTTGAGATCATGCCATGGGGAAAGAGGGACAAGAGAGATGTCTTCACATGTTTAGAGGGCTGTTCTGTTGGAATACTGGGCCCTAGAGTACTTACAAAGATGCAAATTTAAGCTTTTGCTGAAAGAAACTTAGCCAATTGGAGAAGTTTCCGAGTGAAATTGACTGTACCCATTTGTGACAGCATGTCACCAGAGATCTCCAGGTGAAGGCTGGGTTGGCTTTCACTGTTGGTCAGGGATGTTGCCAGGGTACAGATATGTTGCCATGATCAGCAACAGGCTCGACTAGAAAAGGGAATTCTGGGAGATTTAAGTTTGGGGATAAATTAGCTGGATGAACATGAACATATTTCTCCTAACATGTAAACCAATGATGATACTTAATGCTCCAATCTCCAACCACAGTAAAGGAGTCAGTGATTTTGGTGAAACTGGAAACTCTGAAGGAAAATCCTTCTACCTACCAATGCAGGTCACTAGCTTCTCTGAGTTCATTGCCCAGAGTAGTTGTTCAAGGTCACACAGCCAAAACACAGCAGAGGCAAGCTCTAAGGCACGGTGCCTCTTAAAATGTAAGCTCATGACATTATTGGCGCACAAGGGACATAGTTTTAAGCACTACAAAGAGCCCTCGAGGTCACTGACTCTTCTTAAGCCCAGAGAGTTTAAGGCCTTGCCTTAAGCCTTAAGCTGGGGTTACCCAGCTAGTTAGTGGGAAAGTTGTGACTAAAACCCAGCCTCTGCCTCTCAGTGCACAGCTCTGTGTAAAGGTGGGGGAGAGGGCCAGCCCTAGGATATGCTCTGCTCCTGATTGCAGTGAGAAGATTCACAAGTACTGATCCATGAAGGCTGTGTCCCTTTGGCCTGTGCCAGTTCTTCAATGTATTTACTGTCACTGGACAAAGAAAAAGGAATCTCAGACTCCAGTGAGTTGTTCTGAGGACCCATGGTCCTGGTCCCAGCTGTGCAAGGCTGGAGCCGTTTGATTCTAGCAGTCGCCCTCTGAGCAGCGGTTTCTGAGGCAAATCTCGGTGACTGCATTAAGCTGCAGTCTAAGGACATGCCTAGAGGAAAGGATTTGTACTGACTTAAGGCTGCCTCCCTGGGTGCCCTCTTACTGGGTTTTCCAGGGAAGAGGCAGGGTGTCCCCCTCTGCTAATTAGGAACCCAACCTGAAATCTGGGAGGGTGAACATGGGGAAGCATGGACTCTGCTTCCTGCCCTGGTGTCACTGCATATCTGGGCATTCCTAATCCCTGCCTACCTACAGTCTCTCCAGTAACAGTCTTTTGGGCACTTCTCTTGTTAACTACCTACAGTCTCTTGGTAACTTCTGCCTAGTAGAGGAAGCTACTCGGTACTGAATGAAAAAAGGATTAGTTCTGTCTGCTGGCTTTGGGGTGGTCACTTTCCCTGAGCTCCAGTTTCCCCACTTGTCAAATGAGGGGCTTATATAAGACCATCGATAACCAAATTGGATTCCACAGAAGGGGAAAGAAAAGGAATGGGCAAATACTGCCTACTGTATGTTAAGGACTTTTGACTGGATCCTCACAACCACCTTGGGAAGTAGGTTCTAAAACTAGAAATGACACAATACTATTAGACATTTCATTAGGAATAAAGCTATTCTTCCCTCTTAAAATATGCTAATACTGCTCTATAATATTGGTGTAAATGATGAAATGTCTAAAATACAATAATTTTTGACATGGAAAAACTAAATTTCATTCCAAGATTTTCCCTTTCCCCTCCCTTAATTTTCAGAGAATATTTCATAATCTCATATCCTTCAACCCCTACCCTCTGGAGAACTACTTTAGAGTTCCAACAAATACATATCAAGACCCAAATCTGTATTATATAGCTAAATTAGGTTGAGAACTTCTGTACTCCATGGTATTAAAGATCCAATCCATTTTCAACAATCCACAAATCTTAGCTATAAGCTTTCTTTTTCCATTTAATGTGCAGGAACATGTGTTTGTCATCCTTAAACTACAGTTAATACTGAGGATTTTGGTTCCCTGAGTTGGGGGTGGGCCTAGTCTTGTAGGTCCTGGTCATTTTTAGCATTAGAATGCTCAGCACAGTGGGACTCAGTGGGGACTGGGAAGTGGGGATTGAGACAGGCAGAATGACTGATGTGGTCAGGGTATAGTTTGGAGTCACTCCAGCTGTTCCTTCATCTAGGCCCGATGTTGTGTTGATAAGGCATTGGCTGGCCAGGGGGCAGGGTCACAGGGGATTGTTTCCCTTGTCTCTTGATCTCTGGTCATAGTTCCCCAAGAGGCCGGCCTGGGCTAGCTGCACAACGGAATCCCAGATTGTCTGAGGCAGAGTCTGGAGTGTTGCCCATCCTGCCATCAGAGCAGAAAGAAAATAGTCAAGGATCAAGATTTGAGATAGCACTTCCCCCCCTCACCTGAAGAGTAAGAGCCTGCTCTGAGAAACTCATTCAGTTCACTGAAGCTTAGAGTCTTCAAAAAATCCATACTTCTTGATTTGTTCTAGGAATTCTGGCAAGTCCTTTGTCCTCCTGGAGTTTCATTTTCCCCCGATTGTACCAGGTAACATCTCAGGGACTATCCACCCACAGCTTGTCCTGGGAACAATGCTGTAAGGCATGTGTTCATCCCATTGGATGGATGATCCCTTCACTGAGGATAGTTCTGCCCCTTTCTGGGGACCTCCCACTAGTCTGTCCACCTTCCCAGGACTACACAGTACATTTACTCAATAGTAAATGCCTCACTACTGGGAGGGTAAAAGTGTGAAGTCTTAGACGTGTATTAAGAGAGCACTGACCATGTGACTTTGGACAAGTCATGCCAGGTCAGAAGACCTAGGAGCCACTTGTGCTGCTCACTGTTTTTCTGTCCTTGGGATCCCCTTGGTTTCCTGGGGTCTCAATCTCCTTATCTGTAAAATGAGATTGGACTAGATGATCCCTAAGATCATATAAATTACATTAACTTCCCTGGGTTTCAGTTTCTTCATCTATAAAGTGAGGGGGTCAAACCAGCTACTACCTCTAAATTTAGTGATATGATCACTGACTAAACCCCTACTCAGCCACTTTGGACAAGAGTGAACTGGGGGGGAGGAGAGGGGGGAAATCAGAAGGCAGAATAACATGAACATGGGACCTGAAGGCCCTGCATTCTAAGCTTCCTGACTTTCTGGAAACTTGGTGCGCACTAGACCGACCCAGGAAACTAGCGTAAGGAGGTACCAGCTTTGCTTGTTCCCCTTCTGGATCATGATTCTAGGAAAGATCTTAATGGTCATCATCCAGCACAGGTCTCTCATTTTGCAGATGAGAAAAACCAAGATCCAGAAAGGTATGGCTAATCCAAGGTTAATACTCGAGTTCTTTGTCTCCAAGTTCAGCACCCTTTCCCTTACTACTGCTACAATAAACTCCAGGCCCTTCTCTTCCTCTGGAATAGGAGTCACGTTCTTACCTGGTGGTGACTCGGGCTCGGTGGTTGGCTGAGCCTTCTGCTGTGTCAATCCAGGATGCTCCCCTCAGAACTTTCTTGTCTTGGCCGGGTATGGGAGGTTCATATGTGGATGCTGTCCACTCCCACACGTTGCCCATGAGATCATAGAGTCCTGATGAATGGTGGCAGACCCGGCTCAGCAGTCAAGACTGCATCTATCAGCCCAACACCACCCCTCATTCCCCTCTCCAGGGAAGTTTTGAGGATTTTCTCTTCCTAGAATAATTTGGGACTCCCAGGGTTGGGCCATATAGGAATAAGCCCCACATGGGGAAAAAAGCTTGAGAATCTGTGGTACTATGTGCTTTGTGCTAATTGGCTTTACCATAGTTGTTTTGGGGAGGGAAAGCATCTACGGGCGAGGCTCCATGGAAACCATCCTCAGCTGTATCAGCCTGGGGAAACTTGCCCTGGGAAGAAAGAAGTCAGGATCAGAGCTTTTCCATGAGTGCGCAGGCAGGCCAGGGCCAGGCCGTCCACCATTCCCTGGGAGAAAGGCTAAGTTTGGGTTTCAGACCTAGGAGCTCCCACCTCAGTACGCGGCTGGCACCACCTGATGTTCTGGGAGTATGCCAGAATGAAAAGGGAGATGGGAGGCCTTCCTAGCCCCAGAAGCCTCTGCCGCAGGAGAGGCAGTTATGGTGAGTCTTACCTGCCACAGGTTGGTGCGGTTCAGCTGGAACTGGTTCCCCCAGGGATACACTCGACCTGCCGAAAAGTGAAAAGAGATGAGGAAAAGGGACAAAAGAAAAAATCAGCAGAGTAAGAAGTTCAAGAGGAAGAAAATGGTAAAAGGGAGAAAGAAAACAGGGAAAAGAAAGTAAATGTGAGAGGGAGAGTTGAAGGGGAAGTAATGAGTGAGTAGGGAAGGAGGCTGGGGAGCAGAGGGGGAAGGAAGAACAGAAGGTAAAAGGAAGGAGAGGGAGAAGTAGAAAAAAAGGAAAGGGTCAGGAGAAAGAGAGGGATGGAGAGGATGTTATCTGTCCTGGTTCTTTATTCAATTCAACAGGATATAGATTGTGGAGGGCCTTACCTGCCAGGCTAAGAAGTACAGATTGATTTTTTTTTTTCTGAAAGCAATGGGGTGCCAGCGAAGGTGTCTGAGTAGGGCAGTGATATGGTCAGATTGGTATGATTTTGCCAGATGTGTAAGGGATAGTTTGGAGAGAGAAAGAGCAATTACCCAGACAATTCCCAATTACTCCTCTGGGAAAGGAGGTCAGACTTCCAAAATGGGACCTTATGGGGCAGAAATTAGAAGGGAACTAAGAAGCCAAACTTGCCTGTCTCCAGCTCAGAAGTCAAGCAAGCTCATCTACTTCCAGAATGGGACCACACAGGTACAAAAGCCAGAAAGAGGGTGAGGCCGTGTGAGGGGAGAGAAGAGGATGAATCTAAGAGAACCCACAAGATTCTGCCTATCAAACTCTACACACCAGCCCCCTAAGCATATGCCTTTGGAAGGCTGGACTTCTTGGGGAGACAAAGCATCCATGGGTGCAGCTCAGATGCCCTTGCCCAATGTCACACAGCTACTCTGGCCCAAACCCAGGACTCTTGCTCCCCATCCCTTCATGTGGAGAAAGAATGACATACCCTTCAGCCCTCCCCGGGCAGCAAACTCCCACTCCTCTTCGGTAGGCAGTCGCTTGCCTCGCCAGGCACAGAAAGCTCGGGCATCGTTCCAGCTCACGTGCAGCACAGGGAAGTCTAAGCGCTCTCGGATGCCAGAGCCTGGACCTGCAGGCTGATTGGGCAGGAAGGGGGAGGGGAGACACCTGGAGATGTATTTAGGCCAGGCTTTCACCATTTCACAGAACAGAAGAGAAAAAGTATTGAGGGATAGGGGAGCAACAGAAAGGAGATAACAAAAACCCATTTCCATAGCCTTTTCAGGCTTCCTGAGTGCTTCTGGCACAGCCATCCTATTCTCAGGTCATGGGAGTATTGTTCCTCCCATCTTGCAGGTGAGGAAAACAGGGAGACAAGGAAGGGTCACAGCTTCGGAGCTTCCAGACTTTGAGGTGCAATATGCACATGACACCCAGAAAAGGACAGAACCTTCCCAACAGTCATACAGGCAGGAAGCGACATAGTTGGGTTTCAAATCAGGATACCAGCAGACTAGGATAAGAAAGAATAATGCCTGTTTGGCTACTTAGTCCCAGAATAACAGGATTTAGAGCTGGAAAGGACCCTAACGATTCTCGTCTCATGAAAGAAGAAACTGGGGACTAAAAAAGTATCTTGCCTCAGGCCACATTTCTAATCAACAGCTAGGATTCAAACCCAATTCCTTTGGCTCACATACTTCACCTGAATTATTCTGTCATCCACACTGGTTATTGCTTCTGGGAAAGGAGGCCAGCCTCCAAAATGGGACCACACAGGGCAGAAATTAGGGAGAAGGGAACTCAGGCCAAGCTCACCTGCCTCCAGAATGCCTTCTCCACTGGGAGCCACCAGGGTGCAGACTGCAAACAGACAAAAGGACCAACTGAGTCGTAGCTCTTGAGCTGAGCTGTCCTGCTCCCCCATGTTGGCCTGCCACCTCTCATCCCCGCCCCTGAACTTATCCAGGGGCAGAAGCCATGGGGACTCAAACAGGAGGGTGCAAATAGTGCATTCTCCTTCCTGAAGGTCTTGCTGCTCCTTCTCTGCACCTGGATAGGCTCCCCTCAAGACAAGCTTGTCCTGACAGGGTGCTCTAGACCAGATGACCTTTTTCGTTTTCATATCCCATCGAGTTCTTTGCTTTTCATCACTTTATTTTCTTCCAAGTTGAAAAAATGGGAATGGGCTCAGGTAGCTCTTGTGATCTGTGTGCTCTTTCTCTCTAACCCTTGATTTCCCATGATGTGATGCACATGTTAGGAGCAGGAGAGACTTTAGGAATCATTTGAAGGAAGAGTTTAGGCCTCAGTCTCAACTGTGCCTGATTCTAAGACCTGATTCTTTATGATGGGCCACCCCTGCCTCCGTGGTCCTCCCTAGCTCTTGCCCTGCTCATTGTGCCCTCCCCCATTTCCCACCTACTCACCCACCACACCACCACTGACCCCTCTTACCTCCAGCTTCTGGGTCACTTTCTTTTTCAGCTCATCAGATACTAAGTCTTCAAAGACAAAACTCCACCCAAATGATTCAGCTTCCGTCTGGTACTTCTTCTGCCTGACAAATTCCCTGGGAGGAGAAATGTTGCCTGGCCCGTCATTCAGGTTGAGGAATTCATTTGTTCAACAAACATTTCCCGAGTGCCTCCTAAATGGAAGGTACTGCGCTGAATCCACTGTGAGGATCCAGAGAGGACTAAGACAGGTCCTGCCCTCAAGCATCTTACACTCTGGTTTGGGAAATGAGAGATGTGCATCAATAATTATAACAATGTAGAAGGTCATGGGAGCAAAAGAGATGCATGAATCACTAGAGCAATCAGAAGACTCTATACATTTATTGAACTGGATTTGTTTGTTTTTTGGAGGCAGCTAGATGTTTCATTGGATAAGAATGCTGGGCCTGGAGTCAGGAAAACCTGAGTTCAAATCTGGCCTTAGATACTAGTTGTGTGACCCTAGACTCTTGTTTTCCTCTGGAGAAAAAATGACACAATTGCTACAGTATTTTTGTTCAAAAAAACAAACAAACAAAAAAGCCATTGACAACAAATGGTATTAGTGCATTGTGGTCCTTGAGGTCACAAAGAATTGGACATGATTGAACACAACAACAAAGGTTTTTTTGAGAAGAGAGTATCTGATAATTTTTTCGTGTGTGTGTGTGTATACATTCAAAATCATACTTGTTGATCTATTGTAACCTATTTAACATGTATAGGACTGCTTGCATATCTTGGGGAGAGGGTGGAGGGAGGGAGGGGAAAAATCGGAACAGAAGTGAGTGCAAGGGATAATGTTGTAAAAAATTACCCAGGCATGGGCTCTGTCAATAAAAAGTTATTAAAAAAAAAAAAAAAGTCCCAAAAGGGGTCACAAAGAGTCAGACACAACTGAAAACAAATAACAAAGGAAATAAAAAGCGATTTTATGAAATAATTCACACTATGATGTGAATGGCAATGCTCAATTTGGGGAAAATAGAAAAACCAGCCAGGGTACACTATAATGAATATATTAATTATGAAATTCTAAAATTGCTTAATTATTTTTTTTAAATTTAATAGCCTTTTATTTACAGGATATATACATGGGTAACTTTACAGCATTAACAATTGCCAAACCTCTTGTTCCAATAAAATTGCTTAATATTTTTATAAATTATAATTAGAACTGGTTTTGGCCATTGCTGATTATTAGGCACTATTAGATCAGAGTCTAGTTAACTTTGTGTGGTATTTATTTCATTTAATATTTTATTTTCTCCAAAATTACATGTTAAATAATTATAATATTCATTTAAAAAAAAAATCATACTTGTTGAGAGTGGGGTGCAAAAAAAGGGGATTAGGAAAAACTCCATGAAAGAGGCAACAGTTGAGCTGCTTCTCAGAGACTGAATGGCAGGTCATTAAAATAACACTGATGAAGAGAACTGCTAGAACTATCGACTCAATTTCCAATTGAGTCATTTGATAGCTGTTTTTGGCCTTGGCAAGTTTCTTTCCCTATTTAAGCTAAAAATGGGAAATGGGAATAATAATACAAATAGGACAAAAGGAAAGGATTTTGTAAACCTTTAGACACTATATGTGTGTAGAGGGTATTAACTGAGATGGTAAAGTATGAGGACATTTTTATTTTTATTTTTAAACATTAAATATGTTGATTATTTGGATCCCTGATATGACCTTTTTCCTTCTCCCTAGAGATTCTGTGAAATCTGGATAAGCTTCTGATAGAGCCAAAGCCCATCAACCCCTCAGTCCAGATGTTAGTCTCCCTAGATATTCCTTCTCATTCTTTCTGACTTCTGGGTTGACAGGGATTTTCTGGTTGGCAGACGTTTGCCCAGGTCCCTCAGGGATGTGCTCATGTTAAGTATACCAGCCAATCAGTCAGGATACTTGACTTTTTTCCTATGAATTCTCTATGTGAGCTCCGGCAAGTTCAAAGGGACCTTTGGTCCCTGGGACATTTGATATGCTGTTTCAGAATTTCTACCCCGAGTTAAGCTGTGTTGATTGGTGAATGAGTAAAAGTTCATGTAGCCCATTCTACCCACAAGGCACCAAACCAAACAGGGCTTTCCATCCCACCTAGCTATCCATCTAGGACACCTTGCCATTTATTCTGTTGGTCCATGCACATCACATCTCCTGCTCTCAGTTACTGAATTGGTATTGCCATTGCTTCCCAAAATGATTGTCCTATGGTTCTACTTACTAAACCTAACATCCCCCAGACCAAAACTTCCTTTCCTGGCTACCACTTCCCTCTATATATTGTCTCCCCAATTAGAATGTAAACTGTAAGATGATAACATTATTTCACTTTTGAGTTTTTTTCCAGCACTTAGCACAGCAGACACAATAAATTTTTTTTCTATTCATGCATTCATTCAAGTCCCTTAAATTTCCCAACTTCCTTATCCAAATCCTAAAAATTTTTAATTGATAGTTATTAATGATAATGGTCTATAATTCTCTTTTTTTACTTTATCCATCCCTGGTTCACATATTTGTCTTACAAAAGGAGGGAAACAAGTTTCCTTATGCTGTTATGAAAATAAAGGTGAAATGAAATGATAAATGTGAAAGTGCTTTATAAAAACCTTTCAGTGTTCTTTGCCATAGATATGTGGATTAAGAAAGAAGAGGATTAATGAGAAAGTACTTTGACCATAAGAGTGGATGCCATACCTGAAATCTCTGTTGGTGACAGGGTATTTGTCAATGGCAAAGGACTTTACTGTTACTTCCCGAGTAGGCCCTTCCCCGTCTTTGCCATCTGGGGAATTTGTCCCCATCCGGAATGTCCCACCTGGTAGCTGGACCATGCTGTCATCTTGCCCACTGCCTGCAAGATGAAAGACAGAACTAACCTGGGCTATGACACAATAAACATAATGCAAGGGGAAATTCATTTATCCATTCATACACATTAATTCAATGTCTACAGCAGGGGTCCTCAAACTTTTTAAATAGGGGGCCAGTTCATTGTCCCTCAGACTGTTGGGGGCCGGACTATAGTAAAAACAAAAACTTTGTTTTGTGGGCCTTTAAATAAAAACACTTCATAGCCCTGGGTGAGGGGGATAACTGTCCTCAGCTGCTGCATCTGGCCGGTGAGCTACCGGTAGTGTGAGGACCCCTGGAGCCTACAGTATGCTTGAGGACTGTGCTAGGTACTAGTGGAGGCACAAAGTTTAATTCCATCTGTCTCTATTTAAAAAAAAAAAAAAAAAAAAGTTTATTAGCATTTTTTTTTATTCAAAGTTTCAAATTCTCTCCCTCTATCCCCTCTGACGCCTCCTGAGCAGATAAAAGCAACAAGATAACCATTATATAAAGTTGTCCATGTTGGGGTCACAAAGAAAAACAACTGAACAATATGACAGAATTTATTGCAAAGGACAGTTCTATAGGGGAAGGAGTCATGGGAGATTGACAGTAATATAAAAAATTATCAATAAAATATTTTACTTAGGAAAAAAACCGTTTAGGTGAGACAGGGTATCAGGGAACTCGCTACCCAAGAGGCAAAGCACAGATCACATGTACAGGATCACCGCATGTTTCAAAAAAAAAAAAAAAATTGTTATTTGAGGCTGGGGGGAAATAAAGGCGAGAGGGAGAAATTTAGATCAGAGGGCCCTTCAACTGCCCCTTAAAGCATGCAAAGAGGTCCAGAGAAAGGATGAGGGATGTCCTAAGCCTGGGTAGGCAAAGGCTCAGTCTCCGGGCCGCAAAGGGAGCGATCTGGGGACGTGGAGAAGCCAGTTCCTCCGACGCGGAGGTATTCCAGAACGGGCTCGGGGGAGGATCTCTAAAGCCAAGGAGTTTGGATATAACTAGTCTCATGTTCCACTCTGCTTCTCTTTATCCTCACAAGCCCCTGGCAGCTCGGCGCTATTAGAATCCCCACTTTTCAGACGCGGAAACCGAGACGTTACTCGGCCGGCGTCACCTAGCTGGCTAAGTGGGCCTGAGGTCCTATACGAGCCGAGCTCTTTACACTGAGTTCAGGACATCCGTTTTCGGAGCCTGCAGGGGCGCGTTTCCAGCCCAGCTCCGTGGCTAAGTGGCTGCACCCTTCCGGGCCTCCGTTTCCCGCTCTGTAAAAGCGGAGAGCTGCACCTGAAAGCCTCCAGGGTCCCTGCCAGCTCCGAGTCAAGGCTTCCCGCGGTTTAAGGATCAGGTGGGGGGGGAGGGGAAGGAGGGACCGGGCGCCCAGGCTGGGGAGGGGGGAGGGGCGGCTTAGGTCCGCAGGCCTCTCTTGCACGGGCGCGCGCCCGCCCGTCGGCACTGACCTGGCTCTGGCCACAGGCCCAGGAACACGAGTCCCAGGGACGGCAGCAGGAGGAGGGCCGCGAGCGCGGAGCCCATGGCCGCGCCGACCGGGAAGGGCCGGAGCACCGGCAGCTACGCAGTTCCGGCCCGGCCCCCGCTGAGCCGAGCCGCGGAGGGCGGGGTCTCAGAGCCTGGGAAGCGGGGACGCCCGGGGCTGCCAGAGCGCGCGCGCGCGTGCCCGCCCAGACCCAGCGTTACCTCATCGCCCTCCCCGGACGCACGCGCCCTCGCGTGCTCCTGGTGCCCCGGCGGCGTGACTTCTGTGCCGCGTCGGTAGTGAGCAGAGGCGGGGGGAGGGGCGGGGGGAGGGGCGGGGGGAGGGTTGGGGGGTGCGCCACCGAATACGCGCGCGCGCGCACGCACACGCGCCTGCGCGTGGTCAGACCCGGCCGAGGGTCGGAGGCAGGCGCGCCGCCTGAGCCGCGCGCCTGCGGAAGCTAAAAAGCAGCGGAGCTCATCCCCCAGACGCGCGGGTCTCACTAGGAGAACGTCAGTGAGGGGCTCAGAGTGACATCGGGAACGTATCAAAGCGAGGACTCGAACCCCGCTTTTCTCTGTGCAGCCGACCAGTTCCCGCGCTTTTTGTCCCGGTTCCGACCCCGCTGACGAGCCGGCGCCCCTCGGCGCGAGGGATCCTGGATCGGAGGAGGAGGAGCGCTGGGCTGGATTTTAGGCCATTTCCCGGCTCCGCGCTTTTCTTCTCCGTAAAAAACAGATTCCCAACTTGGTTTTGTGAATTGAGTCAGCTGTGAGGTTTCCTGCCAAGTTGGCCAGGATGATAAAGCATAGAGCGAGCGGTTCCGGAGGAGCTGTAGGAAGAAGGCAGGCACGCTGATGCGCCGCTTGTGCCGCGTTCTTCTACACCCTCTCTGTCTGCGGAGGTAGCGCGCGCGCGCACACGTATAATTTTTTTAATTGCTTACATGTACGGGGAGAAGTTTTCCCGCCACCTATGTGTTTTGTTTTTTATATCCTTGTTAACTTTTTAATTACACATTGCTTTACGAGTCAGTGCGTGCAAATACGATTTTAAAATATCGTCGATCAGAGCTGCAAACAAAATGTCATGGAAAGATCAAGGTGAGATGTGAGAGGCAGGCTGCTAGCAATGAGATCTGTGAACTCTCAGATGTACATAATAGCACCGCAATCCTATCCCACACACAACCCTAAACTTGATAGTAACCCTAATCTCATAATCCTGACCTCAAATCTAATGCAGGCTCTACTGCGAACTCTGATCTCGAACTCGGTCCCCGACTCTAACACGGAACTGTAATCCCATCCAAAACCCCAAGGTGGATGAGGAATGGGGAGGGAAGAGATCGTGCGTGTGTCATCTTATTGCATCTTCACAACAATCTTCTCAAGTAGATGCTGTTAAATAACTGTATGGACATGTATACGTATATTGTGTTTAATTTAGACTCTGACATATTTAACATGTACTGGGGGAGGGGGTGGGGGGAAGGAGGGGGGAAATTGGAACAAAAGGTTTTGCGACTGTCAATGCTGAAAAATTACCCATGCATATATCTTGTAAATAAAAAGTTATAACAAAAATAAATAAATAAATAAAACAACTAACATTAAAAAAAAATAAAGTAGATGCTATTACCATTCTCATTTTACAGAGGAGGAAACTAAGGATGATTGAAATTACATTATGTGACCTGCCTACCTGACAGTGTGGGAGATGAAAAATGAAACACGAACTGCAAGTTGTAGCTTCTGTAGGCTTGGAGAAATTTAGTCTCCCTTTCCTTTTCTGTAAAATAGGTCATATACCCGTTTGAAGTCGGTCTGGTTTTTCAGGTTCAGAATTGGAATGGAAGGAGATGCTCCTGGACTGTATAACATTTATTAAATGTTTTTCTTAGTGTGAGGGATGTAGAAGATCCTTACCCAAAATGACTACTCAGAGATTACTCAGTAGAAGGCAGAAAAGTTGTTTATTGAAAACCTCCGGAGGATGAGCCGTCCCATCGCGAGATAAGAAAGAGAAAGCTCGCGGTAGGAGGGCTAAAGAAATAGTAAAGATACATAGCTTTTATACAAGAAATTACATCACAAGTAAGAGAGCATTGAGAAGGGGAGGGGGAGGCATCTAAATGGTTGTTGCTATTTGGGGAGATTGGAATGGAAGGTCTCTGTTTCCCCAAAATCTCCTGATTTCAAGGAAACAGAAAGTCAGGCCTTCAGACTTAATCAAGCAGACAGTGGTCCAGCTAATAGACTAAATATCGATAAATGTCAAATACCAATAAATGTCATCAGCTCAAGTTAAGTAAATGTGTTTCTAGCTGGCCAAGGCTCAAGTAGATATGTGCCTGCACATATTATACAGGTCATAGGGGAAACACAGAAATAATAAAATACAGAAAAAGAATTCATACATTCCTGTAAGTTCTTCACCTTATCTCTCTCTATTCCATACATTAGTCATGACAGAGAAAGAATACTTAGTAAGGACACAGCATTGATTCAGTTGACCTCAGATTGCTTGCCTCTGTGTTGCCCATGGAGGGGGTTGGGAGAGAGAAAGAGGGAGAAACAGAGGGAGGGACAAAGGAGAGAAAGAGAGAGAGACAGAGAGGTAGAAGTTCCTCTCCCCTAACTTCTACCCCCTAAGCTCACTTTTATATTTAGGCCACAAAAAAGCAATATCAAGATCAAGCAGGAGGCTTAATACTGAGTCACTGAAATCTTCAAGACAGTTTCAATAACTTTTAAAGAAAAAGTAGTCTAGCTTAGAGGGTAGGTTTTGCTCATGTCCACATTTCCAGGATAACCTTAATTAGATTCTCAACACTAACTCTAAACCAGAACAGTGTTGATAACACCAAACTCGGCCCCAATTCCAATCTCCTAATTTCTTCTATAAAATAAGGGATATAAACAAGATGATTTGTCCTTCCAAATTTTATGAGTTTGGCTGAATAAGTTATAGTATATGAATGGAATGGAATATTATTGTTCTATAAGAAATAATGAGCAGAACCAAAAGAATATTGTACACAGTAACGGGAAGATTATGTGATAATCAGCTATGATAAACTTAACTCTTCTCAGCAAGAGTGATGATCCAAGGCAATTCCAATAGAACTTGTGATGGAAAATGTTATCCACATACAGAGAGAGAATTATGGGAGACTGAATGTGGATTGAAGCTTAGCATTTACAATTTTTTGTCTGTTTTTTCTTAATTTTTTTTCCTTTTAGTCTGATTTTTTCTTGCACAACTTGACAAATATGGAAATATGTTTAAAAGGAGTGCATATTTTTAACCTCTATCAGATTGCTTTTTTGGGGAGGAGGGAGAAGGAGAGAGAAAAATTTGAAACACTGGGTTTTGCAGAAGTGAATGTTGAAAATTAGTATTTTGAAAAATAAAATGCTATTTTAAAAAACTCCCTGCCCAAAATCCCTGACCTAGAGAAAGAGTAAAGGGGTGAAAAGAGGTGCCACGTTAGAATCTTGGGCTATACCCACACTTTGACCTTCTGGCAAAGACAATGATCCATCAAAGGGAAGGGGGCAGCTGGATGACACAGTGAATAGAGTGCTGGACCTGGAGTCAGAAAAACTCATCTCCCTGAGTTCCAATCCAGCCTCAGACACTTACTAGCTGTGTGACCCAGGGCAAGTTACTTAATCCTGTTTGCCTCAATTTCCTCATCTGTAAAATGATCTGGAGAAGCAAATGGCAAAGCACTCGAGTGCCTTTACCAAGAAAATCCCAAATGGGGTCATGAAAAGTTGGATACAACTGAGAAGACTGAACAACAACCAAGGGAAGAGGAGTAGTTAGATCAGGAAAAGGAGAAAAAGGAAAAAAGTAGTGCCCTAAAAACTCTGGAGTAGAAGAGGAGCAAATGGAGTCAAATATGGTAGAGAGGTCAGGCACATTTCAGCTTGAACAGATATGTGCTCTAGGAAAATCAAATTGACAGCTGTGCAGCAAATGGATTGAAGAGTGTATGGAAAATCATTAGCTGGCTGCTGCAAAAGTTCAGAGATAACTGAAGAGGGTAGATAGCTCTAATTATAGCTCAATTAGAGCAATGACAAAAGAATCATAGGATGTCAGAGCTGGAAGAAACTTTTTTGACCTTCTACATCAACCTCTCTGTTCTATAATAGGTAAACCCAGGGCCCAAAAAGGTCATAGAATCAGAGAATTAAAAAAAAAATTTCAATAGTGTTTTCTTTCCAACTTATGTAAAGATAGTTTTCGACATTCATTTTTGTAAGATTTGGGGTGCTAAAGTTTTTTCTTCCTCCCCCCTTTCCCTTCCCCCTCCCCAGGTTAGCAAATAACCTGATAGATTATGCATGTACAATAAATTTTTTTTTGAGGCAATTGGAGTTAAGTGACTTGCCCAGGGTAACACAATTAGGAAGTGTTAAGTGTCTGAGACCAGATTTGAACTCAGGTGCTCCTGACTTCAGGACTAGTGCTCTATCCACTGTGTTTCCTAGTTGACCCCTAAGGTCATTTTAAACATATTTCCATATCTGTCACATTGTACAAGAAAAATCAGACCTCTTTCTTTCTCTCCTCTCTCTCTATGTATATATATAAAAGACTCTAATTTAAAACATCAATATTAATATCAGTGCCAATAATCACTATTAACAAAAATTGATATCAATAATAAATATCAATAAAAATCATTCCATCAGAAAATAAAATCATAAATATATCAGTAATGTTAAACTACTGGTCTAATACAAGAGAACATTGTACTGTGTAACAATGATCAGTTGTGATGGACTTGACTCTTCTCACAATGTAATGATTCAAGACAATTCCAATAGACTTGGGATAGAAAATGCCATTTGTATCCAAAGAGTGACTTGTGGAGACTGAATATGGATTGAAGCATAGTATTTCCACCTTTTTTCTTTGTTGTTTGTTTTTTCTTTCTTGTGTTTTTTTTCTCCTTTTGGTTTGACTTTTCTTGCATAATGTGACAAATATGGAAATGTTTCAAATGATTGTATATGTATAACTTATATCAATCAGATTGTTTGCTATCTTGGGAAGGGAAGAGCTAAGGAAGAGTGGGGGGAAAATTTGGAACACAAAGTCTTACAAAAATTTATGTTGAATTTTTACAATCAAAGGTTCTGATAAAGGCCTCATTTCCAAAATATATAGAAAATTGACTCTATAAGAAATCAAGCCATTCTCCAATTGGTAAATGGTCAAAGGATATGAACAGACAATTCTCAGACAAAGAAATTGAAACTATTTCTAGCCATATGAAAAGATGCTCCAAGTCATTATTAAACAGAGAAATGCAAACTCTGAGATACCACTCAGCTGGAGTGGCACTCATTCCCTGGGAGTTCTGGGCAAGCTACTCTCTCCTCCCCGGGCCTCAGTTTCCTCGGTAAGTCAGACCAGGTGGGCACGGGTCCTGTGTACCTCAGCAATCAGCTCGCTTAGAGATGAGAGCAAGACTGGGGTGATGCAACTGATTTGGCCACAATCTAGTCCCCCAGAGTCGGGGCTGCTCACCCTCCTTCCTAGGAACAGGGTTAAGAGAGCTGGACACCTGTCAGATTGACTAGAATGACAGGGAAAGATAATGTGGAATGTTGGAGGGGATGTGGGAAAACTGGGACATTGATGCATTGTTGGTGGAGTTGTGAACAGATCCAACCATTCTGGAAAGCAATTTGGAATTATGCTCAAAAAGTTGTCAAACTGTGCATACCTTTTGATCCAGCAGTGTTACTACTGGGCTTATACCCCAAAGAGATACTAAAGAAGGGAAAGGGACCTGTATGTGCACGAATGTTTGTGGCAGCCCTGTTTGTAGTGGCTAGAAGCTGGAAAATGAATGGATGCCCATCAACTGGAGAATGGCTGAGTAAATTTGATATATGAATGTTATGGAATATTATGGTTCTGTAAGAAATGACCAGCAGGAGGATTTCAGAAAGGCCTGGAGAGACTTACACGAACTAATGCTGAGTGAAATGAGCAGGACCAGGAGATCATTATATACTTCAACAACAATATTATATGATGATCAATCTGATGGACCTGGCCCTCTTCAACAATGAAGATGAACCAAATCAGTTCCAATAGAGCAGTAATGAACTGAACCAGCTACACCCAGTGAAAGAAGTCTGGAAGATGACTATGAACCCCTACATAGAATTCCCAATCCCTCTGTTTTTGTTCGCCTGCATTTTTGATTTCCTTCACAGGGTAATTGTACACTATTTCAAAGTCTGATTCTTTTTGTACAGCAAAATAACTGTTTGGACATGTATACTAATATTGTATTTAATTTATACTTTAACATATTTAACATGTATTGGTCAACTTGCCATCTAGGGGAAGGGGAGGGGGAAAATTGGAAGAAAAGGTTTGGCAATTGTCAATGCTGTAAAATTACCCGTGCATATAACTTGTAAATGAAAAACTATAATAAAAAAATAATTTTAAAAAAGTGTCCAAAAAAAATTTATGTTGAAAACTATCTTTACTTTTGTTTGGAAAAATAAAATACTATTGAGAAAAATAAATTAAATCAAAAAACTATTGGTATAAAATACACTCAAGCAATAAAATGGTTATAAGTATTTAAACATATTATATATTTTTTATATATGTATATCTGTGTGTTATGAAATAGCTTGTTTGGCTAATACTTCTCAACACTGAAGACAATGGAGATCTGATTTCTGGGGAGAATACTGAGATATATAAAAAGAACATACATTGGCAAGACTGTGAAGTATGCTTGGATATTATTTTCTAATAAATGAGATTTTATTAATGGTATTGCAGACCAAGCCTTCAGGAGGGTGTCAATACCTTTAAAGGAAAAACTAGTCTAACTTGCATAGAGAAAGGGATTATAATATTGCTCCTTCCACACTCCTATAAATGTTAGAAATGATAAATATAAGATGTATCAAAAGTCCTACTATAATTTTAAGTTTTTAACACTTCAATGAGTCAAGCAGCAGATTGAGGTTGGGTGACCTAGAATGAGTATGGTCAGATCTCAAACTCTGTTTATACCTGATATATATGTCCAAGAATTTTTTTTTTCATTTTTCTATAGATATTTCTCACATAAAATCAGGGGTTAAATTTTGACAGTACTGACAATGACAGCAGCTTACATGTTAATGCTTATTTTTTAGCTTTAATTTCCTGTAAAGTAGGAGTGACCAGTGAGAGTCTACAATTTAAGGACATGAGAAAATTTGTCCTTTATATGTGAATTATACAGAGCATTTCCAATATTATGTTCGTGTTACCAATCCAACAAATCCATACTTCCTTGTTTAGCCTATTTCCAGTCTTGAATGTTGGAGGATTTAGTTTTATGGGGACAAAGAGTGTTTTAATTGGCTGAAGACTTATGTTGAAACATCTTCTGTATCTCCAGATAGACAGATGATAGATTAAAGGCAAATTGAGGATTTTTTTTAAAACACAATTTTTCTTGACTATAAATATTTGTAAAATGTTTTTGTTTTATTTTCATTTCTCAAGGAGATAAGGAGAAGATGGCAGGCAGGGAAAATAAAACCATATTTTAAAAAATGAATTAAAAAGAAAATTTGAAATTTTAATTTTAAAAAGAAAGGAGTCATGGCTCCTGATTGCTTTGAAAATCGAATATAAAATCTTATTTGGTATCTCAAAAGTCTATAAAATCTTGCCTTAGTCTTCTACGTATTGTCTGTTGTCACTCCATGACAAAGCTCTCTTCTAAAAGAGAGCAACTGCTCCGTAAGAGCAAAACTCCTATCTCATAACTTGTCCCCCAGAATCATTGGTGACTTCCTTGTTCCCCATCTTCAAGAAGCTTTGGTGAGACCCTTAGACCTAACTGCTTTGAAGGTTAAAGATTGAATCTCCTTTACACAACAGAATCTATATGTAAAATTGCTCCAACAGTCGTCAAACACACACTCCAGATAAAATAGCTGGGACTTTCAAAATATGAATGAAATAATTTAAAGCAGTTGAAACTGTTTGAATTTTAATAGATCTATTTCAGGAAGGAAATTGCATCAAGCTTCTCCCATAAGACAGAGTGATTAAAAGGGGATCTTCTGCAATACCTACCATTGCTTCTGTTTCCTACTCTTGTTAACCATTGTCTTTCTGTACCACAGCACATTGATATTTCCAGCTAACATTCAAAATAAATGGATTAATGTAACAAAAAAAATTCACTGAAGAAAAAAATTAAGTGGATTCCCTCCTCAATTCTAGTTTGATTTGGACCCAGAAACAATAATTAGGTTTGCTAAACCTCTTGGATAATTCCTGATTTGCATAATCTGGAGTCAGGAGTCCAATCCAGTTCAGGACTCTTTGTTTTTCCTTTCTAAGAATATCAGTGATGTCACAGTAACATCTTAAATCATCTGTGACTGCCGGAGCAAATTGTTTTCATCTGCCCATTCCACTGGGCAAAGGCTTCACATTCTTGGGGTAAACACCCTCCTTATTTGCCGATGGGCTTAAGTCTGTTAGTTATCCTCCACCTGGTTTGACCCATTTGCTGATTTAACATGGTATGACCACTGTGAAGCTACAGCTTCTTAGAACCACAAGTGAGACTTAAATGTCAGGTAGATAACAAAGGTGGATGAGCAACCCTGAAAAGGGCAAGCTCTCACGCCAGAGCTGCTGGTCCTGCTTGAACACTCTGTAATGCAGACTAATAAAAATAATAATTAGTACTAGTAGTGATGGCTTCTTGAATACTCTTATGGCAGGAGAGAGAGAGAAGAAATCAAACTGGATCCTTCCAACAGAGAAACTCGATTTCCTAGAGCATAAAATCCTGGAGAGAGAGAGAGATGATCAAGAAAAGAAAGCCTCTTCTTGGTTTGCTGGAGAGGGTGGAAGGAGACACGGCAAAAAGAATGAGGCAAGTCACAAGAGACATCAATCAGCATTAAGTGTTTCTATTATAAACTTATTTTATTTACAGGTACTATATTTTAATTGTGAATACCATTATAAATATTATAAAGTCTTTTGTCTTTGATCTCCCAGGTGTTTCTGAACCCCCTCCCGAATTTTCTACCTCTGAGCAGCTATTTTATCCAACCTGTGAGCTCACTCCTTTCCTATGTGGCCCTGATGAAGTATTGGGCTCCCCAGAAGCCAGAGCCTTTTGCTTCCATACCAGTGAAGGGAAAGGATGAGGAAATCTGGGCATAAAGGCTTTCAGGTGTGTAGTGGTTTCTCAGACTTGGAAGACTACCATTTCTAAAGTGGCAAAAATTACCAGTGAAGTGTCATCTTTGACTCCTCACTGGGGAATATGGTCCCTTTTCTAGAGTGACTGGAACAAGAATATTTAATTTCCTGTGTTACCTTTTCAATCGGTTGACTCTTGTACTATCTCCTCATCTTCTATCTAGTGTCTCCCTCCCTTCCCTACAACCACTTACATTCCATCTTCTCAGCCTTTTAGAGAATGATAAGGGAAAACGGCATCTGGGTCCTTCCCCCGCCCCCTCTACTTCTTATTCCCTCTTCCTCCCCTTCACTGCCAGTCAAACCAACAGCAGGAAGAGTGGGCCTACATTGTGTGCAATCCACTGAGAGTCCCAGGGGTTTGCCACCATTGCCCTCCCCATTATGGAAAAGTACCCAGGGGAATCAAGGTCGCTGCCTCCCCACCTGGCTCCAGCTGGCAGACCCAACCCGCTGCTCCTGGTCAGAACATTCAGTAACTCCTAAGTTCTGACAGCATCCCAACCCAGATCCAAACTTGCCACGCTTGCCATGGCCTCACCCAAGCCTGGCTCCCAGCTTCCTCTGCATGATGGCACAAGGTCCCCCCTCTGCCATCCGCCCCCCCCTGGAATGCACTCACCCTCAGCCCAAACAAGCTCCCAGCCCACAGGCTTCCTGGTCGCAAGCTGCACCCACATTGCCTTTGCACACGGGTCCCCCTCCCCATCCTCTGGAATCCTCTCCCTCTGGGTTCCATCTTGCCTCTGGGGACCCCAAGCTCCCGCACTGGCTGAGCCCAAGGGCAGCATCTACGAGAGACCTTTCCCCATTTTCCCAGTCGGGCGGGACCCCGGCTTCTCTCCGTTGGTCACTGATGCTCAGCACTTTCCCTTGGCAGAAGGGAAGCTTGTCAGGGACAGAGGCCAGGTGTGGAGATGGGGGCTAGGGGCGAGGAGCTCACTCTGTGCTCTGCTCTTCCCCCTGAGCTCCAGAAAGTGCCTGACCCAGAAGGGACACTCAGCCAATGCTGCCCCCACCCAGGTGCTAACAAAGGCCGTGGGCAGAGTGGGTGCTTCCCAGGTGCTTTCCATGTGATCTCATCAACTCCTCAGGTGTGAGACTATGCTGAGCAGGAGTCTGACTGGGAGGGCTCAGAGAGGGGTCTCCCAGGTGGGGGAACTTGGGTGCCATTGCCCATTGTATCCCCGAGCAGGGGCTGAAAGCGGCCCATGGTGTGGACCGAGGAGGGGCTGCGTGACGTGTGGGGGAGGCGGGGAGGTGCAGGAAGTGACCATGAGTAGAAAGGCCGTGGGCCTGGCAGGGGTCCGGGCGGCGTGAGTCTAGGAGCTGAGACTATACTTTCAGGGATCATTTCTATAGTATGTGACTAGAGAATTGTGGCTGAAAGTGTAGCACGGAGGTAACCACGAGGAGGAGCTGGAGTGTTCTCTTCTGAGCGTGAAGCCGGCTTGTGGTGCTGCTTCTCAGCAGCTGTCACTTGCCATTGATGATCGTTCTTCCCTCCCTTCGGGTTGGGTGAGAGGAAGGGAACGCAGGCTGAGTGGCTCCTCCCTTACTAACTTGTGTTGGAAAATCAGATATGACTAAGTTCCCTTGCCCTGGAACTTTGTTTTCTTCTCTTTTAAAAAATCTCTTTTCTGATTTACTCTGTCCTAGAACTTTGCTTTCTCCACGGGAAGAGTCTTTTTGTGATTGTACACTTAGATGGGGCCACTTTGTTTCTTTTTATCAGATTCGTGATGAAAGCAATAAGGCCTTGGTTTGTCCTTTCTAACATGCTCTCATTCTGTACGCCATACTAGTGGATGGGTTTTAAGGAGATTGGTCAGGTAATACAATACACAGACCTTAAAACTGCAGAAAGCAGCAAAACTCGTGGTGTTCATTTTTCTTTCATTTGATAGTAGTATATTCTTATATATAATGCTTCTCTTAGATGGAGCAAAAGCGAAAGGTATTCTAGGAGAATTTGGCCTCTTTGGTAATTAGGTTTAAAAAAAAAACAAACCCTCAAAATAGCAGCAAACTTTATTTTTAACAAACTAATAATAAAGGTCAAAATTAGTATAATTTTATATTGACTGGTTTTTATACTACCCCCAATCTTAGCCATTAACCCCTAGCCCCATTATTCTTTCAGAATAAGACTTCTCTCCTTCCATTGCCTTCTCTCACTTCCTCTTCCCTCTTTCTCCTCCCCTTCATTCTGTCTCGTTCTTCCCTGTATTTCTCCTCTATCTTCCTTAGTTTTCATTTCACAGTTTCAGTGGGCGTTATTTTTGCCTCTTTCCATTTCGGCTTCTAATTCTAAGGGATCAGAACAATCTTTAAGATTTCTCAATATGAGACATTTGCACTTGTGTATGTGCATTTGGTCATGGCGTTCAGAGAGTCTACATGAAATCTTCGATTTCTTCACCTTCATCCATTTGTCAGGCAGTTGCTTTCCAGTCTAACATTTGCTTCTATTTTTTCAGTCTTTCATTTCAACGTTTTCTGTTGACTCATAAAGCCGTTAGTTTCTTTTGGGTCCATTCTAATGAACCACACTAAGGGGGCTGTGTGTGTCTGTATGTGTGTGTGTGTGTGTGTGTATGTGTGGCAGGTGGGGGGGGGGTGAGCTTATCTAGACAAAAGTTAGGGTGGATATAACTTAAATCTGTTGTCCTAAGAAAGGTCTGGACCAAAAAGATTGAAAGTTTTACTACAAAACACATTTCCTTCCCTCCACAGATTTCTGTGGCTCTGAGGACCAAACAGAATGTATTCAGAAGCAGAATGGGAAACTAATTAAGATTCAGGAGATGAAAACTGACAAGACTAAGTACTGATGGAAAGGGAATCTTAATCTGGCAGCGCTCTAAGAACATCAGGGAGAATAGGGAGAATAAGAAAGATCAGACGAGTTGCCTTTGATGATCATTCTACTCTTTCCTGGAAGAGAGCTTTGTACAGTAACCACAGCTGGTGACCATGTGTTACTTCTTCCTAGAGTTTTCTCTCCTCATTGGGGTTCCAAAACATTGGTTTCCCTAGAACCTCCTCTCACCTCTGAGACGACCCACTTCTCAGCCTTTTCGGTTGATTCTTTGTATCGAGGTTGTGTCAAGGTTCCTTTCATTGATCTTAATGGAGTCATGGTGTATACTGTTTCCTTGGCTTGATTGTCTTTACTCACTATCAGCACTCATACAAATCTTGCCCTGTTTCTCTAAATTCTCCTGTCCTTGTCTCATCCCTACTCTGGAGGGAGATGTCTGTAATATCCAACATCGCTAACCCCTCTTTCCTTCCTGCTTCTCTCACTCCCTACTTCTTTTCAATCTTTCCCGCTGCTTCTTTGTTGCCTACAAATAAGTCTCAGTGTCCCATCTCCACAACAAACCCTCACTTAATTTTTCTCTCCCCAGTGAATGTCGATGCATTTGTCTCGTGCCCTTTTCTGGCTAAAATCCTGAAGAAGGCCCCTGCTTCTCATACTTTCACGTTTCTTGAATCTCCAGTGGCTGGCTTCCAACCTCATCATTCAACGAAACTTCTCTTTCCAAAGTTACAATGAATGGTCTTTCCTTAAACCTCATCTTTCCTGACCTCTCTGCAGCTCTTCACACTCTGTCGCTCTCTTCTCCTTGCTCCAGTTTTTAGGGACTCTACTCTCTCCCAGGTCTCTTCCAAACTATTATTCTGGGTCTTCTTCTTTCCCTCTATTTTATTTGACTGCATGATTTCATCAGTTCCTATGAATTGATTTTTTTTTCCATACAAATAACCCTAAAATATGTTTATCCAAGTCAAAACTTTCTTCTTATCTCCCATCTCCAATTTACCAGTAGACATTTTAAATCAACATGACCAAAACTTTCTTTTCACTGTGGAGAAGACCACCATTTTTTTTTTTTTTTTTTTTTTGGTAAAATAAATATTTTTTTATTATTATTGTAACTTTTTATTGACAGAACCCATGCCAGGGTAATTTTTTTACAACATTATATCCCTTGCAGTCACTTCTGTTCAGATTTTTCCCTCTCACCCTCCACCCCCTCCCCCAGATGGCAAGCAGTCCTATACATGTTAAATATGTCACAGTATATCCTAGATACAATATATGTGTGCAGAACCGAACAGTTCTCTTGTTCCACAGGGAGAATTGGCTTCAGAAGGTAAAAATAACCCGGAAGAAAACCAAAAATGCAAACAGTTTACATTCATTTCTCAGTGTTCCTTCTCTGGGTGCAGCTGCTTCAGTCCATCCTTGATCAATTGAAACTGAATTAGGTCTCTTTGTCAAAGAAATCCACTTCCATCAGATTACATCTTCATACAGTATGTTTGTTGGGGTGTATAATGATCTCTTAGTTCTGCTCATTTCTTAGCATCAGTTCATGTAATTCTCTCCAAGCCTCTCTGTATTCATCCTGCTGGTCATTTCTTACAGAACAATATTCCATAACATTCACTTATGCCACAATTTACTCAACCATTCTCCAATGGATGGGCATCCATTCATTTTCAACTTCTGGCCACTACAAGGGCTGCCACAAACATTTTGGCACATGGAATTACTTCCTTCTTTAGTATCTCTTTGGGTGCTAAGCCCGGTAATTAATTACTGCTGGGTCCGAAAGGTATGCACAGTTTGATAACTTTTTTTGGGCATAGTTCCAAATTGTTCTCCAGAATGGCTGGATGTTATTCACAATTCCACCAACAATGCTTCAGTGTCCCAGTTTTCGTGCATCCCCTCCAACATTCATCATTATATTTTCTTGTCATCTTAGCCAGTCTGACAGGTGTGTAGTGGTTTCTCAGACTTGGAAGACTACCATTTCTAAAGTGGCAAAATTACCAGTGAAGTGTCATCTTCCGGTATTGCTTCGTTCAGTTCAGTGGGTGTTTAACCGTTACCGCATTTATCGTGAAAACGCGCTTTCGCGTTTTCGTGCGCCCTTCAATGGGTTCCATTAGTCATTCTGAGGATGTTTTGTTACAAAATGCAGAAACTAACAGTGAATAAGAAGGACTTGCTAAAGATGAGCATGATGGCTTCACTATTGTAACACTTTTCTCATAAATCTGTTTTTCTGCATTTAATACATTTCTCTTTTTTTTCAAATTCTTGTTGATTTGAATCATCTTTCTTTATATAAAATTTTAAAAGCTCCACAATTATTAGATGAATGCCAAAATAATAATAACTAGCATTTAATACTACCAGTAACATTTAACATATGTTTGATATATAATTACCTCTACAGGAAATATTAAATTGTTGGCTGAAATAATCTATTCCAAATTCAGTAGTGAATCAATCTATGCATGACAAACACATTTGAACAGATTAATCAATATTTTTTAAAGAATATGGCAGAATTGTCTTTGTTGAAACTTTTGGTTTACGTATAACCGCTATCTACCTGGGAAATTTTAATTGTTCTCCTACTTGAACAAAGAAGATAGGAATTCCATTCCATCTTCTGGATATCTGTTAAGCATTACCATCCCATGGTTCACTTGGGTTCCCCATCTCCTCCTCTCCCTCTTCACATACCCGATCGCGCACATGTTGTCTTCTCTGATATCTCCTCAACAATCATTTCATTTGTTACCTTCCCATTCCTCTGGCCAGACCATGGTTAATTTAGACTCATCACCCACTCACTAATTTTTTTTTTTTGGCTGAGGCAATTTGGGTTAAGTGACTTCCCGGATCACCTGGTGGGAATGTTAAGTGTCTGAGACCAGATTTGAACTCAAATCTTCTTGATTTCAAAGGTTGGTATTCTACCTACTTGTGCCACTTATCTGCCTTCACCCACTCACCTATTTACATTGCAATAGCTCCCTACCTCGTGTCTGCTCTCCCTACTCTAATCCTTCCTCCAAAATGTTCTTTCTTCTTATCTCCCATCTCCAGTTACCAAAGTACAGACATTTTAAATCAACATGACCAAAACTTTCTTTTCACTGTGGAGAAGACCACCATTTTTTTTTTTTTTGGGTAAAATAAATATTTTTTATTATTATTGTAACTTTTTATTGACAGAACCCATGCCAGGGTAATTTTTTTACAACATTATATCCCTTGCAGTCACTTCTGTTCAGATTTTTCCCTCTCACCCTCCACCCCTCCCCAGCAGATGGCGACGACCCTATACATGTTAAATATGTCTGAGTATATCCTAAGACCACAATATATTGTGCAGAACCGAACAGTTCTCTTGTTCCACAGGGAGAATTGGCTTCAGAAGGTAAAAATAACCCGGAAGAAAACCAAAAATGCAAACAGTTTACATTCATTTCTCAGTGTTCCTTCTCTGGGTGCAGCTGCTTCAGTCCATCCTTGATCAATTGAAACTGAATTAGGTCTCTTTGTCAAAGAAATCCACTTCCATCAGATTACATCTTCATACAGTATCGTTGTTGAAGTGTATAATGATCTCTTGGTTCTGCTCATTTCACTTAGCATCAGTTCATGTAATTCTCTCCAAGCCTCTCTGTATTCATCCTGCTGGTCATTTCTTACAGAACAATAATATTCCATAACATTCATATACCACAATTTACTCAACCATTCTCCAATGGATGTAGTCCATTCATTTTCCAGCTTCTGGCCACTACAAAGGGGCTGCCTGACATTTGGCACATACAGGTCCTTTCCTTCTTTAGTATCTCTTTGGGGTATAAGCCCGAGTAGTAGTACTGCTGGGTCCAAGGGTATGCACAGTTTGATAACTTTTGGGCATAGTTCCCAAATTGTTCTCCAGAATGGCTGGATGTTATTCTGATTCCACCAACGGCCTTCAGTGTCCTACAGTTTTGAGTGCATCCTCAACATTCATCATTATATTTTCTTGTCATCTTAGCCAGTCTGACAGGTGTGTAGTGGTTTCTCAGGCTTGGAAGACTTCTACCATTTCTAAAAGTGGCAAAAGTACCAGTGGTGTCATCTTTGACTCCCTCACTGGGAATATGAAGTCCCTTTCTAGAGTGACTGGAACAAAGGCTGTTTAATTTCCTGTGTTACCTTTTTCAATGGGTTGACTCTTGTACTATCTCCTGTCTTTCTATCCTTAGTGTCTCCCTCCCTTCCCTACAACCACTTACATTCCATCTTCTCAGCCTTTTAGAGAATGATAAGGGAAAACGGCATCTGGGTCCTTCCCCCGCCCCCTCTACTTCTTATTCCCTCTTCCTCCCCTTCACTGCCAGTCAAACCAACAGCAGGAAGAGTGGGCCTACATTGTGTGCAATCCACTGAGAGTCCCAGGGGTTGCCACCATTGCCCTCCCTCATTATGGAAAAGTACCCAGGGGAATCAAGGTCGCTGCCTCCCCACCTGGCTCCAGCTGGCAGACCCAACCCCTTCTGCTCCCTGGTCAAGAACATTCAGTAACTCCTAAGTTCTGACAGCATCCAGCCCCAGATCCAAACTTGCCACGCTTGCCATGGCCTCACCAAGCCTGGCTCAGCCTCCCTCTCTGCATGATGGCACAAGGTCCCCCCTCTGCCATCGGCCCCCCCCTGGAATGCACTCCACCCTCAGCCCCAAACAAGCTCCCAGCCTGAGCTTCCTGGTCACCAAACTGCACCCCCTGTGCCTTTGCACACGGGTCCCCCTCCCCATCCTCTGGAATCCTCTCCCTCTGGGTTCCATCTTGCCTCTGGGGACCCCAAGCTCCCGCACTGGCTGAGCCCAAGGGGCGGCAATGCAGAGACCTTTCCCCATTTTTCCCGATAGGGGCGGACCCGGCTATACTCCGGATTGGCACTGATGCTCCTTTTCCCTTGGCAGAAGGGAAGCTGTCGGGACAGAGGCCAGGTGTGAGATGAGGGGCTAGGGGCGAGGAGCTCACTGTGCTCTGCTCTTTGGCTCCAGAAGTGCCTGACCCAGAAGGGACACTCGCAATGCTGCCCCCACCCAGGTGCTAACAAAGGCCGTGGGCAGAGTGGGTGCTTCCCAGGTGCTTTCCATGTGATCTCATCAACTCCTCAAGGTGTGAGGACTATGCTAATGAGCAGGAGTCTGACTGGGAGGGCTCAGAGAGGGGTCTCCCAGGTGGGGGAACTTGGGTGCCATTGCCCATTGTATCCCCGAGCAGGGGCTGAAAGCGGCCCATGGTGTGGACCGAGGAGGGGCTGCGTGACGTGTGGGGGAGGCGGGGAGGTGCAGGAAGTGACCATGAGTAGAAAGGCCGTGGGCCTGGCAGGGGTCCGGGCGGCGTGAGTCTAGGAGCTAAGACTATACTCGGGGGATCATTTCTATAGTATGTGACTAAGAAATTGTGGCTGAAAGTGTAGCACGGAGGTAACCACGAGGAGGAGCTGGAGCGTTCTCTTCTGAGCGTGAAGCCGGCTTGTGGTGCTGCTTCTCAGCAGCTGTCACTTGCCATTGATGATCGTTCTTCCCTCCCTTCGGGTTGGGTGAGAGGAAGGGAACGCAGGCTGAGTGGCTCCTCCCTTACTAACTTGTGTTGGAAAATCAGATATGACTAAGTTCCCTTGCCCTGGAACTTTGTTTTCTTCTCTTTTAAAAAATCTCTTTTCTGATTTACTCTGTCCTAGAACTTTGCTTTCTCCACGGGAAGAGTCTTTTTGTGATTGTACACTTAGATGGGGCCACTTTGTTTCTTTTTATCAGATTCGTGATGAAAGCAATAAGGCCTTGGTTTGTCCTTTCTAACATGCTCTCATTCTGTACGCCATACTAGTGGATGGGTTTTAAGGAGATTGGTCAGGTAATACAATACACAGACCTTAAAACTGCAGAAAGCAGCAGCTCATTAGTGTTCATTTTTTCTTTCATTTAGTAGTATTATCATTCTTATATATAATGCTTCTCTTAGATGGGCAAAAGCGAAAGGTATTCTAGGAGAAATTTGGCCTCTTTGGTAATTAGGTTTAAAAAAAAAAAAAACAAACCCTCAAAATAGCAGCAAACTTTATTTTTAACAAACTAATAATAAAGGTCAAAATTAGTATAATTTTATATTGACTGGTTTTTATACTACCCCCAATCTTAGCCATTAACCCCTAGCCCCATTATTCTTTCAGAATAAGACTTCTCTCCTTCCATTGCCTTCTCTCACTTCCTCTTCCCTCTTTCTCCTCCCCTTCATTCTGTCTCGTTCTTCCCTGTATTTCTCCTCTATCTTCCTTAGTTTTCATTTCACAGTTTCAGTGGGCGTTATTTTTGCCTCTTTCCATTTCGCCTTCTAATTCTAAGGGATCAGAACAATCTTTAAGATTTCTCAATATGAGACATTTGCACTTGTGTATGTGCATTTGGTCATGGCGTTCAGAGAGTCTACATGAAATCTTCGATTTCTTCACCTTCATCCATTTGTCAGGCCAGTTGCTTTCAGATAGCTAACATTTGCTTCTATTTTTTCAGTCTTTCATTTCAACGTTTTCTGTTGACTCATAAAGCCGTTAGTTTCTTTTGGGTCCATTCTAATGAACCACACTTAGGGGGCTGTGTGTGTCTGTATGTGTGTGTGTGTGTGTGTGTGTATGTGTGGCAGGTGGGGGGGGGTGAGCTTATCTAGACAAAAGTTAGGGTGGATATAACTTAAATCTGTTGTCCTAAGAAAGGTCTGGACCAAAAAGATTGAAAGTTTTACTACAAAACACATTTCCTTCCCTCCACAGATTTCTGTGGCTCTGAGGACCAAACAGAATGTATTCAGAAGCAGAATGGGAAACTAATTAAGATTCAGGAGATGAAAACTGACAAGACTAAGTACTGATGGAAAGGGAATCTTAATCTGGCAGCGCTCTAAGAACATCAGGGAGAATAGGGAGAATAAGAAAGATCAGACGAGTTGCCTTTGATGATCATTCTACTCTTTCCTGGAAGAGAGCTTTGTACAGTAACCACAGCTGGTGACCATGTGTTACTTCTTCCTAGAGTTTTCTCTCCTCATTGGGGTTCCAAAACATTGGTTTCCCTAGAACCTCCTCTCACCTCTGAGACGACCCACTTCTCCTTTTCGGTTGATTCTTTGTATCGAGGTTGTGTCAAGGTTCCTTTCATTGATCTTAATGGAGTCATGGTGTATACTGTTTCCTTGGCTTGATTGTCTTTACTCACTATCAGCACTCATACAAATCTTGCCCTGTTTCTCTAAATTCTCCTGTCCTTGTCTCATCCCTACTCTGGAGGGAGATGTCTGTAATATCCAACATCGCTAACCCCTCTTTCCTTCCTGCTTCTCTCACTCCCTACTTCTTTTCAATCTTTCCCGCTGCTTCTTTGTTGCCTACAAATAAGTCTCAGTGTCCCATCTCCACAACAAACCCTCACTTAATTTTTCTCTCCCCAGTGAATGTCGATGCATTTGTCTCGTGCCCTTTTCTGGCTAAAATCCTGAAGAAGGCCCCTGCTTCTCATACTTTCACGTTTCTTGAATCTCCAGTGGCTGGCTTCCAACCTCATCATTCAACGAAACTTCTCTTTCCAAAGTTACAATGAATGGTCTTTCCTTAAACCTCATCTTTCCTGACCTCTCTGCAGCTCTTCACACTCTGTCGCTCTCTTCTCCTTGCTCCAGTTTTTAGGGACTCTCTCTCTCTCCCAGGTCTCTTCCAAACTATTATTCTGGGTCTTCTTCTTTCCCTCTATTTTATTTGACTGCATGATTTCATCAGTTCCTATGAATTGATTTTTTTTTCCATACAAATAACCCTAAAATATGTTTATCCAAGTCAAAACTTTCTTCTTATCTCCCATCTCCAATTTACCAGTAGACATTTTAAATCAACATGACCAAAACTTTCTTTTCACTGTGGAGAAGACCACCATTTTTTTTTTTTTTTTGGTAAAATAAATATTTTTTTATTATTATTGTAACTTTTTATTGACAGAACCCATGCCAGGGTAATTTTTTTACAACATTATATCCCTTGCAGTCACTTCTGTTCAGATTTTTCCCTCTCACCCTCCACCCCCTCCCCCAGATGGCAAGCAGTCCTATACATGTTAAATATGTCACAGTATATCCTAGATACAATATATGTGTGCAGAACCGAACAGTTCTCTTGTTCCACAGGGAGAATTGGCTTCAGAAGGTAAAAATAACCCGGAAGAAAACCAAAAATGCAAACAGTTTACATTCATTTCTCAGTGTTCCTTCTCTGGGTGCAGCTGCTTCAGTCCATCCTTGATCAATTGAAACTGAATTAGGTCTCTTTGTCAAAGAAATCCACTTCCATCAGATTACATCTTCATACAGTATCGTTGTTGAAGTGTATAATGATCTCTTGGTTCTGCTCATTTCACTTAGCATCAGTTCATTATGAAAATTCTCTCCAAGCCTCTCTGTATTCATCCTGCTGGTCATTTTCTTACAGAACAATAATATTCCATAACATTCATATACCACAATTTACTCAACCATTCTCCAATGGTCGACATCCATTCATTTTCCAGCTCTGGCCACACTACAAAGGGGAGGCTGCCACAAACATTTGGCACATACAGGTCCCTTTCCCTTCTTTAGTATCTCTTTGGGGTATAAGCCCAGTAGTAGTACTGCTGGGTCAAAGGGTATGCACAGTTTGATAACTTTTTGGGCATAGTTCCAAATTGTTCTCCAGAATGGCTGGATGTTATTCACAATTCCACCAACAATGCTTCAGTGTCCCAGTTTTCGTGCATCCCCTCCAACATTCATCATTATATTTTCTTGTCATCTTAGCCAGTCTGACAGGTGTGTAGTGGTTTCTCAGACTTGGAAGACTACCATTTCTAAAGTGGCAAAAATTACCAGTGAAGTGTCATCTTTGACTCCTCACTGGGGAATATGGTCCCTTTTCTAGAGTGACTGGAACAAGAATATTTAATTTCCTGTGTTACCTTTTCAATCGGTTGACTCTTGTACTATCTCCTCATCTTCTATCTAGTGTCTCCCTCCCTTCCCTACAACCACTTACATTCCATCTTCTCAGCCTTTTAGAGAATGATAAGGGAAAACGGCATCTGGGTCTCTACTTCTTATTCCCTCTTCCTCCCCTTCACTGCCAGTCAAACCAACAGCAGGAAGAGTGGGCCTACATTGTGTGCAATCCACTGAGAGTCCCAGGGGTTGCCACCATTGCCCTCCCTCATTATGGAAAAGTACCCAGGGGAATCAAGGTCGCTGCCTCCCCACCTGGCTCCAGCTGGCAGACCCAACCCCTTCTGCTCCCTGGTCAAGAACATTCAGTAACTCCTAAGTTCTGACAGCATCCAGCCCCAGATCCAAACTTGCCACGCTTGCCATGGCCTCACCAAGCCTGGCTCAGCCTCCCTCTCTGCATGATGGCACAAGGTCCCCCCTCTGCCATCGGCCCCCCCCTGGAATGCACTCCACCCTCAGCCCCAAACAAGCTCCCAGCCTGAGCTTCCTGGTCACCAAACTGCACCCCCTGTGCCTTTGCACACGGGTCCCCCTCCCCATCCTCTGGAATCCTCTCCCTCTGGGTTCCATCTTGCCTCTGGGGACCCCAAGCTCCCGCACTGGCTGAGCCCAAGGGCAGCATCTACGAGAGACCTTTCCCCATTTTCCCAGTCGGGCGGGACCCCGGCTTCTCTCCGTTGGTCACTGATGCTCAGCACTTTCCCTTGGCAGAAGGGAAGCTTGTCAGGGACAGAGGCCAGGTGTGGAGATGGGGGCTAGGGGCGAGGAGCTCACTCTGTGCTCTGCTCTTCCCCCTGAGCTCCAGAAAGTGCCTGACCCAGAAGGGACACTCAGCCAATGCTGCCCCCACGGAGTGCCTAACAAAGGCCGTGGGCAGAGTGGGTGCTTCAGGTGCTTTCCATGTGATCTCATCGCTCCCTCAAGGTGTGAGGGACTATGCTGTGAGGCAGGAGTCTGACTGGGAGGGCTCAGAGGGGTCTCCCAGGTGGGGGAACTTGGGTGCCATTGCCCATTGTATCCCCGAGCAGGGGCTGAAAGCGGCCCATGGTGTGGACCGAGGAGGGGCTGCGTGACGTGTGGGGGAGGCGGGGAGGTGCAGGAAGTGACCATGAGTAGAAAGGCCGTGGGCCTGGCAGGGGTCGGGCGGCGTGGGGGGAGCTAAGACTATACTTTCGGGGATCATTTCTATAGTATGTGACTAGAGAATTGTGGCTGAGGTATAGCACAGAGGCTTTCACGAGGAGGAGCTGGAGTGGTGTTTTTCTTCTGAGCGTGAAGCCGGCTTGTGGTGCTGCTTCTCAGCAGCTGTCACTTGCCATTGATGATCGTTCTTCCCTCCCTTCGAGTTTGGGTGAGAGGAAGGAACGCAGGCTGGTGGCTCCTCATACTAACTGTGTTGGAAAATCAGATGTGACTAAGTTCCTTGCCTGGAACTTTGTTTTCTTCTCTTTTAAAAAATCTCTTTTCTGATTTACTCTGTCCTAGAACTTTGCTTTCTCCACGGGAAGAGTCTTTTTGTGATTGTACACTTAGATGGGGCCACTTTGTTTCTTTTTATCAGATTCGTGATGAAAGCAATAAGGCCTTGGTTTGTCCTTTCTAACATGCTCTCATTCTGTACGCCATACTAGTGGATGGGTTTTAAGGAGATTGGTCAGGTAATACAATACACAGACCTTAAAACTGCAGAAAGCAGCAGCTCATTAGTGTTCATTTTTTCTTTCATTTAGTAGTATTATCATTCTTATATATAATGCTTCTCTTAGATGGGCAAAAGCGAAAGGTATTCTAGGAGAAATTTATCTTTGGTATTAGGTTTAAAAAAAAAAAAAACAAACCCTCAAAATAGCAGCAAACTTTATTTTTTTAACAAAGCTGTAATAAAGGTCAAAATTAGTATAATTTATATTGACTGGTTTTTATACTACCCCAATCTTAGCCATTAACCCCTAGCCCCATTATTCTTTCAGAATAAGACTTCTCTCCTTCCATTGCCTTCTCTCACTTCCTCTTCCCTCTTTCTCCTCCCCTTCATTCTGTCTCGTTCTTCCCTGTATTTCTCCTCTATCTTCCTTAGTTTTCATTTCACAGTTTCAGTGGGCGTTATTTTTGCCTCTTTCCATTTCGCCTTCTAATTCTAAGGGATCAGAACAATCTTTAAGATTTCTCAATATGAGACATTTGCACTTGTGTATGTGCATTTGGTCATGGCGTTCAGAGAGTCTACATGAAATCTTCGATTTCTTCACCTTCATCCATTTGTCAGGCCAGTTGCTTTCAGATAGCTAACATTTGCTTCTATTTTTTCAGTCTTTCATTTCAACGTTTTCTGTTGACTCATAAAGCCGTTAGTTTCTTTTGGGTCCATTCTAATGAACCACACTTAGGGGGCTGTGTGTGTCTGTATGTGTGTGTGTGTGTGTGTGTGTGTATGTGTGGCAGGTGGGGGGGGGGGTGAGCTTATCTAGACAAAAGTTAGGGTGGATATAACTTAAATCTGTTGTCCTAAGAAAGGTCTGGACCAAAAAGATTGAAAGTTTTACTACAAAACACATTTCCTTCCCTCCACAGATTTCTGTGGCTCTGAGGACCAAACAGAATGTATTCAGAAGCAGAATGGGAAACTAATTAAGATTCAGGAGATGAAAACTGACAAGACTAAGTACTGATGGAAAGGGAATCTTAATCTGGCAGCGCTCTAAGAACATCAGGGAGAATAGGGAGAATAAGAAAGATCAGACGAGTTGCCTTTGATGATCATTCTACTCTTTCCTGGAAGAGAGCTTTGTACAGTAACCACAGCTGGTGACCATGTGTTACTTCTTCCTAGAGTTTTCTCTCCTCATTGGGGTTCCAAAACATTGGTTTCCCTAGAACCTCCTCTCACCTCTGAGACGACCCACTTCTCAGCCTTTAGGTTGATTCTTTGTATCGAGGTTGTGTCAGGTTCCTTTCATTGATCTTAATGGAGTCATGGTGTATACTGTTTCCTTGGCTTGATTGTCTTTACTCACTATCAGCACTCATACAAATCTTGCCCTGTTTCTCTAAATTCTCCTGTCCTTGTCTCATCCCTACTCTGGAGGGAGATGTCTGTAATATCCAACATCGCTAACCCCTCTTTCCTTCCTGCTTCTCTCACTCCCTACTTCTTTTCAATCTTTCCCGCTGCTTCTTTGTTGCCTACAAATAAGTCTCAGTGTCCCATCTCCACAACAAACCCTCACTTAATTTTTCTCTCCCCAGTGAATGTCGATGCATTTGTCTCGTGCCCTTTTCTGGCTAAAATCCCGAAGGCTGGCTGCATATACTTTCACGTTCTTGAATCTCGGTGGCTGGCTTCCAACCTCATCATTCAACGAAACTTCTCTTTCCAAAGTTACAATGAATGGTCTTTCCTTAAACCTCATCTTTCCTGACCTCTCTGCAGCTCTTCACACTCTGTCGCTCTCTTCTCCTTGCTCCAGTTTTTAGGGACTCTACTCTCTCCCAGGTCTCTTCCAAACTATTATTCTGGGTCTTCTTCTTTCCCTCTATTTTATTTGACTGCATGATTTCATCAGTTCCTATGAATTGATTTTTTTTTCCATACAAATAACCCTAAAATATGTTTATCCAAGTCAAAACTTTCTTCTTATCTCCCATCTCCAATTTACCAGTAGACATTTTAAATCAACATGACCAAAACTTTCTTTTCACTGTGGAGAAGACCACCATTTTTTTTTTTTTTTTGGTAAAATAAATATTTTTTTATTATTATTGTAACTTTTTATTGACAGAACCCATGCCAGGGTAATTTTTTTACAACATTATATCCCTTGCAGTCACTTCTGTTCAGATTTTTCCCTCTCACCCTCCACCCCCTCCCCGGATGGCAACCCGGTCCTATGCATGTTAAATATGTACAGTATATCCTAGATACAATATATGTGTGCAGAACCGAACAGTTCTCTTGTTCCACAGGAGAATTGGCTTCAGAAGGTAAAATAACCGGAAGAAAGGCAAAATGCAAACAGTTTACATTCATTTCTCAGTGTTCCTTCTCTGGGTGCAGCTGCTTCAGTCCATCCTTGATCAATTGAAACTGAATTAGGTCTCTTTGTCAAAGAAATCCACTTCCATCAGATTACATCTTCATACAGTATCGTTGTTGAAGTGTATAATGATCTCTTGGTTCTGCTCATTTCACTTAGCATCAGTTCATGTAATTCTCTCCAAGCCTCTCTGTATTCATCCTGCTGGTCATTTCTTACAGAACAATAATATTCCGCATTCATATACCACAATTTACTCAACCATTCTCCAATGGATGGGCATCCATTCATTTTCCAGCTTCTGGCCACTACAAAGAGGGCTGCCACAAACATTTTGGCACATACAGGTCCCTTTCCCTTCTTTAGTATCTCTTTGGGGTATAAGCCCAGTAGTAGTACTGCTGGGTCAAAGGGTATGCACAGTTTGATAACTTTTTGGGCATAGTTCCAAATTGTTCTCCAGAATGGCTGGATGTTATTCACAATTCCACCAACAATGCTTCAGTGTCCCAGTTTTCGTGCATCCCCTCCAACATTCATCATTATATTTTCTTGTCATCTTAGCCAGTCTGACAGGTGTGTAGTGGTTTCTCAGACTTGGAAGACTACCATTTCTAAAGTGGCAAAAATTACCAGTGAAGTGTCATCTTTGACTCCTCACTGGGGAATATGGTCCCTTTTCTAGAGTGACTGGAACAAGAATATTTAATTTCCTGTGTTACCTTTTCAATCGGTTGACTCTTGTACTATCTCCTCATCTTCTATCTAGTGTCTCCCTCCCTTCCCTACAACCACTTACATTCCATCTTCTCAGCCTTTTAGAGAATGATAAGGGAAAACGGCATCTGGGTCCTTCCCCCGCCCCCTCTACTTCTTATTCCCTCTTCCTCCCCTTCACTGCCAGTCAAACCAACAGCAGGAAGAGTGGGCCTACATTGTGTGCAATCCACTGAGAGTCCCAGGGGTTGCCACCATTGCCCTCCCTCATTATGGAAAAGTACCCAGGGGAATCAAGGTCGCTGCCTCCCCACCTGGCTCCAGCTGGCAGACCCAACCCCTTCTGCTCCCTGGTCAAGAACATTCAGTAACTCCTAAGTTCTGACAGCATCCAGCCCCAGATCCAAACTTGCCACGCTTGCCATGGCCTCACCCAAGCCTGGCTCCCAGCTTCCTCTGCATGATGGCACAAGGTCCCCCCCTCTCTGCCATCCGGCCCCCCCTGGAATGCACTCACCCTCAGCCCAAACAAGCTCCCAGCCCACAGGCTTCCTGGTCGCAAGCTGCACCCACATTGCCTTTGCACACGGTCCCCCTCCCCATCCTCTGGAATCCTCTCCCTCTGGGTTCCATCTTGCCTCTGGGGACCCCAAGCTCCCGCACTGGCTGAGCCCAAGGGCAGCATCTACGAGAGACCTTTCCCCATTTTCCCAGTCGGGCGGGACCCCGGCTTCTCTCCGTTGGTCACTGATGCTCAGCACTTTCCCTTGGCAGAAGGGAAGCTTGTCAGGGACAGAGGCCAGGTGTGGAGATGGGGGCTAGGGGCGAGGAGCTCACTCTGTGCTCTGCTCTTCCCCCTGAGCTCCAGAAAGTGCCTGACCCAGAAGGGACACTCAGCCAATGCTGCCCCCACACAGGTGCTAACAAAGGCCGTGGGCAGAGTGGGTGCTTCCCAGGTGCTTTCCATGTGATCTCATCAACTCCTCAAGGTGTGAGACTATGCTGAGCAGGAGTCTGACTGGGAGGGCTCAGAGAGGGGTCTCCCAGGTGGGGGAACTTGGGTGCCATTGCCCATTGTATCCCCGAGCAGGGGCTGAAAGCGGCCCATGGTGTGGACCGAGGAGGGGCTGCGTGACGTGTGGGGGAGGCGGGGAGGTGCAGGAAGTGACCATGAGTAGAAAGGCCGTGGGCCTGGCAGGGGTCCGGGCGGCGTGAGTCTAGGAGCTAAGACTATACTTTCAGGGATCATTTCTATAGTATGTGACTAGAGAATTGTGGCTGAAAGTGTAGCACGGAGGTAACCACGAGGAGGAGCTGGAGCGTTCTCTTCTGAGCGTGAAGCCGGCTTGTGGTGCTGCTTCTCAGCAGCTGTCACTTGCCATTGATGATCGTTCTTCCCTCCCTTCGGGTTGGGTGAGAGGAAGGGAACGCAGGCTGAGTGGCTCCTCCCTTACTAACTTGTGTTGGAAAATCAGATATGACTAAGTTCCCTTGCCCTGGAACTTTGTTTTCTTCTCTTTTAAAAAATCTCTTTTCTGATTTACTCTGTCCTAGAACTTTGCTTTCTCCACGGGAAGAGTCTTTTTGTGATTGTACACTTAGATGGGGCCACTTTGTTTCTTTTTATCAGATTCGTGATGAAAGCAATAAGGCCTTGGTTTGTCCTTTCTAACATGCTCTCATTCTGTACGCCATACTAGTGGATGGGTTTTAAGGAGATTGGTCAGGTAATACAATACACAGACCTTAAAACTGCAGAAAGCAGCGAAACTCGTGGTGTTCATTTTTCTTTCATTTGATAGTAGTATATTCTTATATATAATGCTTCTCTTAGATGGAGCAAAAGCGAAAGGTATTCTAGGAGAATTTGGCCTCTTTGGTAATTAGGTTTAAAAAAAAAACAAACCCTCAAAATAGCAGCAAACTTTATTTTTAACAAACTAATAATAAAGGTCAAAATTAGTATAATTTTATATTGACTGGTTTTTATACTACCCCCAATCTTAGCCATTAACCCCTAGCCCCATTATTCTTTCAGAATAAGACTTCTCTCCTTCCATTGCCTTCTCTCACTTCCTCTTCCCTCTTTCTCCTCCCCTTCATTCTGTCTCGTTCTTCCCTGTATTTCTCCTCTATCTTCCTTAGTTTTCATTTCACAGTTTCAGTGGGCGTTATTTTTGCCTCTTTCCATTTCGCCTTCTAATTCTAAGGGATCAGAACAATCTTTAAGATTTCTCAATATGAGACATTTGCACTTGTGTATGTGCATTTGGTCATGGCGTTCAGAGAGTCTACATGAAATCTTCGATTTCTTCACCTTCATCCATTTGTCAGACAGTTGCTTTCCAGTGTAACATTTGCTTCTATTTTTTCAGTCTTTCATTTCAACGTTTTCTGTTGACTCATAAAGCCGTTAGTTTCTTTTGGGTCCATTCTAATGAACCACACTTAGGGGGCTGTGTGTGTCTGTATGTGTGTGTGTGTGTGTGTGTATGTGGCGGGGGGGGGTGAGCTTATCTAGACAAAAGTTAGGGTGGATATAACTTAAATCTGTTGTCCTAAGAAAGGTCTGGACCAAAAAGATTGAAAGTTTTACTACAAAACACATTTCCTTCCCTCCACAGATTTCTGTGGCTCTGAGGACCAAACAGAATGTATTCAGAAGCAGAATGGGAAACTAATTAAGATTCAGGAGATGAAAACTGACAAGACTAAGTACTGATGGAAAGGGAATCTTAATCTGGCAGCGCTCTAAGAACATCAGGGAGAATAGGGAGAATAAGAAAGATCAGACGAGTTGCCTTTGATGATCATTCTACTCTTTCCTGGAAGAGAGCTTTGTACAGTAACCACAGCTGGTGACCATGTGTTACTTCTTCCTAGAGTTTTCTCTCCTCATTGGGGTTCCAAAACATTGGTTTCCCTAGAACCTCCTCTCACCTCTGAGACGACCCACTTCTCAGCCTTTTCGGTTGATTCTTTGTATCGAGGTTGTGTCAAGGTTCCTTTCATTGATCTTAATGGAGTCATGGTGTATACTGTTTCCTTGGCTTGATTGTCTTTACTCACTATCAGCACTCATACAAATCTTGCCCTGTTTCTCTAAATTCTCCTGTCCTTGTCTCATCCCTACTCTGGAGGGAGATGTCTGTAATATCCAACATCGCTAACCCCTCTTTCCTTCCTGCTTCTCTCACTCCCTACTTCTTTTCAATCTTTCCCGCTGCTTCTTTGTTGCCTACAAATAAGTCTCAGTGTCCCATCTCCACAACAAACCCTCACTTAATTTTTCTCTCCCCAGTGAATGTCGATGCATTTGTCTCGTGCCCTTTTCTGGCTAAAATCCTGAAGAAGGCCCCTGCTTCTCATACTTTCACGTTTCTTGAATCTCCAGTGGCTGGCTTCCAACCTCATCATTCAACGAAACTTCTCTTTCCAAAGTTACAATGAATGGTCTTTCCTTAAACCTCATCTTTCCTGACCTCTCTGCAGCTCTTCACACTCTGTCGCTCTCTTCTCCTTGCTCCAGTTTTTAGGGACTCTACTCTCTCCCAGGTCTCTTCCAAACTATTATTCTGGGTCTTCTTCTTTCCCTCTATTTTATTTGACTGCATGATTTCATCAGTTCCTATGAATTGATTTTTTTTTCCATACAAATAACCCTAAAATATGTTTATCCAAGTCAAAACTTTCTTCTTATCTCCCATCTCCAATTTACCAGTAGACATTTTAAATCAACATGACCAAAACTTTCTTTTCACTGTGGAGAAGACCACCATTTTTTTTTTTTTTTTTTTTTTGGTAAAATAAATATTTTTTTATTATTATTGTAACTTTTTATTGACAGAACCCATGCCAGGGTAATTTTTTTACAACATTATATCCCTTGCAGTCACTTCTGTTCAGATTTTTCCCTCTCACCCTCCACCCCCTCCCCCAGATGGCAAGCAGTCCTATACATGTTAAATATGTCACAGTATATCCTAGATACAATATATGTGTGCAGAACCGAACAGTTCTCTTGTTCCACAGGGAGAATTGGCTTCAGAAGGTAAAAATAACCCGGAAGAAAACCAAAAATGCAAACAGTTTACATTCATTTCTCAGTGTTCCTTCTCTGGGTGCAGCTGCTTCAGTCCATCCTTGATCAATTGAAACTGAATTAGGTCTCTTTGTCAAAGAAATCCACTTCCATCAGATTATCTTCATACAGTATGTTTGTTGGGGTGTATAATGATCTCTTAGTTCTGCTCATTTCTTAGCATCAGTTCATGTAATTCTCTCCAAGCCTCTCTGTATTCATCCTGCTGGTCATTTCTTACAGAACAATATTCCATAACATTCACTTATGCCACAATTTACTCAACCATTCTCCAATGGATGGGCATCCATTCATTTTCAACTTCTGGCCACTACAAGGGCTGCCACAAACATTTTGGCACATGGAATTACTTCCTTCTTTAGTATCTCTTTGGGTGCTAAGCCCGGTAATTAATTACTGCTGGGTCCGAAAGGTATGCACAGTTTGATAACTTTTTGGGCATAGTTCCAAATTGTTCTCCAGAATGGCTGGATGTTATTCACAATTCCACCAACAATGCTTCAGTGTCCCAGTTTTCGTGCATCCCCTCCAACATTCATCATTATATTTTCTTGTCATCTTAGCCAGTCTGACAGGTGTGTAGTGGTTTCTCAGACTTGGAAGACTACCATTTCTAAAGTGGCAAAATTACCAGTGAAGTGTCATCTTCCGGTATTGCTTCGTTCAGTTCAGTGGGTGTTTAACCGTTACCGCATTTATCGTGAAAACGCGCTTTCGCGTTTTCGTGCGCCCTTCAATGGGTTCCATTAGTCATTCTGAGGATGTTTTGTTACAAAATGCAGAAACTAACAGTGAATAAGAAGGACTTGCTAAAGATGAGCATGATGGCTTCACTATTGTAACACTTTTCTCATAAATCTGTTTTTTTTCTGCATTTAATACATTTCTCTTTTTTTTCAAATTCTTGTTGATTTGAATCATCTTTCTTTATATAAAATTTTAAAAGCTCCACAATTATTAGATGAATGCCAAAATAATAATAACTAGCATTTAATACTACCAGTAGCATTTAACATATGTTTGATATATAATTACCTCTACAGGAAATATTAAATTGTTGGCCTGAAATAATCTGTTAAAATTCAGTAGTGAATCAATCTATGCATGACAAACACATTTGAACAGATTAATCAATATTTTTTAAAAGAATATGGCAGAATTGTCTTTGTTGAAACTTTTTGGTTTTACAATATGTCCTTATCTACCTGGGAAATTTTAATTGTTCTCCTACTTGAACAAAGAAGATAGAATTCCATTCCATCTTCTGGATATCTATTTAGAAAGCATTACCATCCCATGGTTCACTTGGGTTCCCCCATCTCCTCACTCTCCCTCTTCACATACCCAGTCACTTGCCACATGTTGTCTTCTCTGACTATCTCCTCAACAATCATTTCATTTGTTACCTTCCCATTCCTCACAAGCCAAGACCATGGTTAATTTAGACTCTCATCACCCACTCACTAATTTTTTTTTTTTTTGGCTGAGGCAATTGGAGTTAAGTGACTTCCCCAGGATCACACAATTAGGAAGTGTTAAGTGTCTGAGACCAGATTTGAACTCAAATCTTCTTGATTTCAAGGTTGGTATTCTACCTACTTGTGCCACTTATCTGCCTTCACCCACTCACCTATTTTATTGCAATAGCTCCCTACCTCGTGTCTGCTCTCCCTACTCTAATCCTTCCTCCAAAATGTTGCTTAAATGACTTTCCTAAAGTACATGTCACTGCCCTCCTAGGTAAACTCCAGTAGTAGGCTATTGCTTTAAAGATTTAATATTGATTCCAATGCTTAGTTTTAAAATCTTGCACCATCTGACCCTAACCTCCTTTTCCTTTCTCCCCCTCCAATGTTATTTTTTTTAACATTTTTATTTAAAGTTTTGAATTCCAAATTCTTTCTTTCCTTCCTTTTGTGCTAGCATTTAATATTACCAGTAGCATTTAACATATGTTTGATGTATAATTACCTCTACAGGAAATAGAGGTGATAAGCAGTCAGATATAAGTTATACTTGTGCAATTATGTGAAACATTTCTATATCAGTAAATTTGTAAAAGACTCAAAAAAAATGAAAATGGGAAATAGTATGCTTCAGTCTATATTCAACCGATATCAGTTCTTTTTCTAAAGATGTATAGTATGTTTCATATATTAGTATTTTTGGATCATTGTATTTCTGAGAATAGGTATGTAATTCTTAATTCTTCATCAAACAATATTGCTATTCTAGTTTCTTTACCTAGTTTTCCAACATTATTACGTATGCCTCCTTTCTTTAATGCCTTCTTTAAGGCATTCTTTCCATTTAATTTGATATCCCTTATGCCTAGAATGCACTCCTTCCTCACCCCTGCTTAATAGACAAGTGCTTAATAAATGCTTGTCAATCATTTATTGATGTATGACTAAAAATAAAAGGTTTGTCAGCCATATACATGGATTCCTCTATTTTACTAGGGAGTGATGAGGGAAAATTGATATTAAACATAGTGGATTGGTACCCTGGTATAGGACTTACTAGAAGTTAAATATAAATGGAATATATGTTAGTTTAAAGTTTCTCTAGCTGGAGAATGATGGAAAGTGATCTTCAGTTGGAAGAACTGATGATGTGGCATTCAGACAAAATGTGTGTTGGAATCCTAGTGTCAAGTCCACTATTGTGTCCTTCAATATAGCCCGCTTAGCTCAGGCCTATCTCTCTGCTTGGTTCCAAGAGATCTTGCAGCTTTGTCCTTGGCTTCTGCCTCTGCTTTCTTCAGCCTCCAGCCAGCACCAAGTTGGAAGATGCAATGAATTCTCTCTTTCCTCGGAGAAAGGGCTTGTAGGCTTCCTCCCAGAGTGCTCCTCTCTGACCCCAGTCAATGTTCACAAGAAACTCCCAAGTAAACTCTCTCAAGTAACTAACTCAAGTAACTAACCCCAAGCTCCAAGAGCTCCCTGTATATATGTGATCTCCCAAAGGTTAACTCTGCCTTCTGGAGGGAGAGGGATTCTGGGTTATGTCCCAGAGTGCTCTCTGGCCCTAAGGGAGGCCCTAAGGGTCCTAAGGGAGGACCTTGAATTAGGTGTTTCTTTCTAAACCCTGACTCTCCCAAACGTGTGAACTCCATTGAGTACTTAGATACTTATGAGCTCTCTAAAGATACAAACACAAGCATTGTTTCCATCAGTATTAGCAACTTATCATCTTGTAAGGATTGCTCTAAGGTGTGAACCAATAAGCACTGTATCAATTCTATTGAGTTAACACCAGGATTCTGATATCACCCTTGAGTTTTCACCTTGTTTCAAGTTGAGTTGACACTAGGATTCCAACAAATGCGTATAGTCCAAGCACAACTTTGAGCATGCTTACAGTGGAATTCATTCTTGTACATTTATGGGCCAGTCTTTTGTGGAATGTGGTGGTACATGAGAGTCTGAGAAGTTGTGATAAGTTATTGGATTCAAGAAATATCATTCATACAAGATCTGCAGATAAACTAAGAGTTAGAAGAGTGTTTCAGATGGGAAAGAGAAATTAAAAAAAAAAACAAAAATAGATGGAAAAATAAAGAGAAAGAATAAAAGAAAAGGAAGAGAAAGCAATTATCTGTTGATCCATGGAAGAAGCAGGATGAGAGAGATAGGATCCATTAAGTCCCCTTTGAAAAACTAGATCAAGATATTACCTAGAGAAATAGGTAGAGGAACTGGGCTTCACAGTGAATGGAACCAAGCATAAGTTGTTAATGATTTTCTTAGGAAAAAAGAAATAAGATAAATAGATGGAATTTATTGGCATTTACTCCAGCCAATACAAATCTAGTCTCAGACACTTAAACTTCCTAGCTATGTGACCCTGGTCAAGTCACTTAATCCAAATTGCTTAGAAAAAAAAAGGGGGGGGTAGCTAGGTGGCACAGTGGATAGAGCACCAGCCCTGAAGTCAGGAAGACCTGAATTCAAATCTGGTCTCATACACTTAACACTTCCTAGCTGTGTGACCCTGGGAAAGTCACTTAACCTCAATTGCCTCAAGGGGGAAAAAAAACACAACCAGAAGATTGGGAAGAAAGGACAATGGCAAATTCTAACAGCTGTTAGATTCATTCTCTTTCTTTGATCTATTCCTTATGGAATTTAACTGACCTTTATTTTGGCCCTGGACTAACAATTTCAATTGCCCCTTCTGTCTAATATTGCTCTAGTGACATCTCTAGATAGGGATGAGATATCAGCATTCATAACACATTAGGAATGAGTGCGTCTCATGAAGTTGATTGCCTTCTATTGAAAGACATTAAAATGCCGGGAATATAAAGGAACAACTATAAGAACGATGCACTATTTCTTGAAGCCTAAGGGAGGAATCTTTGGGACTAGATAGACTCTTTCTGGTTAATGTATCCAAGATGATAATTTTGCCTAATATGTCCACTGCTGTTTAAATAAGCTCCTTGCTTATATGGGTTATTCAGGAATGAGCAGTATGTCTGATGGGAGAACTTGCCAAACACTTTTCAGGATTGTTCATCTATCTGCAGTGTTCACTTGCCACCCAACCTTCACCTGTGGCTCCAAAAAGCTGTAACTTGTGTAATGGTCATACCCCAGTAAAACTGTCTCAGTTGATGGGCTCAAAATCAGGTTGAACATAGCTAATAGATCACAAAGTCCTCAGTAGTTAGGAATATCTACTCTAAGCATGTGAAGACTTCCTGGGCAGAATGAATGGATGAGAATAATTTGTTTCAATGACCATGAAGGTGGTAGGACACTTAGAGTTTGGTAAGACACAAAAAATGCCAAGATCATATACTAATAATCTTGACTTTTGGGCACTGGAATTGATGACTCTGGAAAATAGAGTCAGGCTAACAGCTTTGCATAATTCTGCCTCACTTAAATCCAATGAATCAAGACATCATTCCCTTTTGTGTCCTTGGTCCTTTTAAAAAAACAAATGTAGGATGGATAACTGTAATGTTCTTCTCTAAAATATAATTGTTCTCTGGGAGCAGGTTTCCTGGGGAGCTTCTGGAGGCAGCTTTCCTTTCAGTTCAGTGTAATAATCACCTCAAATGCAGCTAGGAATTAAAGTCCAGTCCTTTATTGTCTCTTCCAAAATAGCCCGGTTAGTTTTCTTTGGAGGCCTATCTCCCTCCTTGATTCCAAAAGCTCTTGTAGCTTGTCCTTTGCCTCTTCCAGCTTCAGCTTCTCTTCTTCGGAATCCCAAAGCCTCCAGACAGCACAAAGGTGATATATGAAATGAATCTGACTCCTCCTCCAAGAGTGGGATTGTGGGTTCCTGATTTGTGAATCTCCGGGACTTGTGAATCTCCCAGACTCCTCTCTGACTTATGAATCTTGTAGAACTCCAATGAATACTAAATACATTAGTGAACCAGAGAACTGCTAAGCACGATGCTAAAATTAGACAACCGACTTAGCACCTTGTAAGAATCCTAACAGATAACAACAAATAAGCTTCCAGGAAAATAAGGAAGACATGATTACAAAGTCAATGGAGGGTGATCCAAAGTTCCAGGGACGCTGGTTGGGTCCAGATGAGAGATAGCCTTCTGTCAGACCTGTCAGGTTCTGTGATCAAATTTTAAGAGGTTCTGAGGAAATTCTAAATCAAATTGACTTAACCATTGGCTTATAATCCAACTCAAAGGAAACTGAGGCCAGATTCTTTAATATTTTAATGAACTTTATTTTTTTCCTTCTTGCCCCTCGGACTCTTCATATTCTCTACTTCTTTCAATGTTTAGCTTAATCCCTACCCCATACATAAGATATTTTCTAATCCCTGCTCTTTCCTATACTTCCCCTCATTTCTTTGTATTTACTTTGCATATATTTTATATTTATCTATATACATGTTTTATCCTAAAGTAGAATGTAAGCTTTGTGAGGACAGGATCTGTATATTTATCAATATGTAGCACAATATCTTGCTTGTAGGTAGATAACAAAAGCTTGTAGAATTAGACTTTGTAGCTTTTCCATTTTGTTTATTGTTTTTTAATCTCCTCTGTAGTAACCTCGATTGTTCTTCTGTTAGTAACCAAGATTTGAAACTCTCAGGAGCCTCAAGGAAAGCATTCACGGTTATTTCAGAGCTAGGATAGTAGGAATGAAATTATAAACTTGCATTTCTTTCTGTGGCAGATCTTGATGCCAGTTACAGTGATTAAATTGTTAGTGGAACAGGTAGATATCTATGGGCTGGTAGAATGGAACAAAGAGCAACATAATTCACATTGAATGGGTGAGACTGAGATAAAAAAAAATGCCTAAAAATTGTATAAACATATCTCAAGGCTGATAATCTCCAGTGTTAAGGGCCCTTGAAATATTTCATGAGAAGTCCTTCAGAAGCACACGTCTACATCTAGAGGTACCTTAAAGCTTTCCAAAAACATCACTCTTTGCATTTATAACCTCAGTGTCTAGCACATAGTAAATGCTTAATCAATACTTGTTGATTGATTAAACTTGTCCAATACTTGTTCCTAAATATTTATTTCATTATTTTGCTTACTTACATGGAAAAAGTGAAAAGGGAAAAATATGAATCTGAATAATTGGAAAACACTTGCTTTGTGCAGATAAAAATCTATTGCAAATGTTTTCTTTACAAATCCCTAATATCACCAAACCATTCTTTTACATTCCAGAGAAACAATACATGAGAGTTAATAAGATTATTCTTCAGATTTCCTGTGGAAGCGAAGCTGCTATAGCTGAGAAATGATTGTGTTTCCTTTTAGTTTTCAGCAAGAGTAATTGAATGTTGAATATCTTACTAAACGCTGGACTGTGACAGTGTGTTAACACTCTGACTATCGCCTAACAGCAGGGCAATTATTTGCTGAGTGGGATTTTTATAAATCCCTTGGCACTACTATGTCCTGATAATTATGATGAAGTGCACTGGTCAGTGTTGATTCAGCAGTCCCTTCTTTAGAAAATATTTCATTCATAGCTCTCTATTATGCCTTTTACTTTTCTAGTTTTTTAACATCTTTTACTTCTATTATAGCTTTCTTAATTTTTTTCTGTATTTTTAAATGAGTTTCCCTTGAACTTAGAATTCAAATATTTTAAAAGGAAGTTTCCTTTTAGAAACTTTTAGTTTTAATAGAGTTAATAACTTCTCAACTAGGAGAAAGTCACCCAATTACCGTCTAACTAAAATGATGAAAGAGATCAAATTTTCATTTCAAGCCTTCTTTTAATCAGCCTTCTATCTCATGTAACAGTCTTTGTACTTCAAAATATAATTCCCACGTTGTATATGTGTACAGTTTGCATTCCTGGAACAAAGAAGATATTATGAAATGATGACATGCTATTGACCATGCTTGGAAATCATCATTGCATAATTTATTTTTGTAGTTTAAAACTGCATAAATTTTTTCAGTTTAAAAGTGCATAAAGGTTATAGAATTTTTTGAAAGTGAATTTCAATAATGAAAAGGAAAGAAAAGTGACACTAGGCTGTCTCCATGGGTAATACAAAAAAGTAAGTGGGAAAAGGGCATAATATAACAAGAAGTGCAACATAAAATATATTGAATGATATCAACTTTTATAATTTCTTTCCATATCAATCATGTGCTTTATTGTTCTTATACATATTACAAATTTAATTATAAGAGTAAAAAATTAGTTTATTAAAAGTATAGAATTATTCAAAATATTAATATACTAGGGATGATTGGACAACAAATTATATATTTGACAACTGCTCAACTTGACATAATTAATCTACTAGGACATTCATGAATTCCCTTTAAGAGAAATTCCCAATTAAAAAATACACACACACACACACACACACATATATATATATGTATGTGTACATACATATATGTGTGTGTGTATATATGTATATATATACAAATATATATATACATATATATACATGTAGTGTGATTAATTTCCTTCTTCACGCCCTTAGATGAGTCAGAATCATTGCCTTTTAAAAAATCAGTATTTTCACACCTCATTTGCCATATTCACCACTGAGCTACCAGTCAGCAGTAGAGCTTGATGCAAGAAGGTCAGTAAGAAGCTATTAGCAGGGCCCTCTCCTGAGGTTTCTTTGGTCTTATTGAGTTGGAAGTTAGCATGACAGTACTGCAAATAACTCAGTTGTAGGTCTTTTTCTTTTTTTAACAGTTAGCACAGATTTCCCCATAGTGTTGGTCACTCTAGAAAATTATTGCTAAAACTGAAATCCCTAGAAAGCTAGCATGGCAATAGCTCTTCAAAGTTGTGAAAAATATAAAAACTGAAAAATCTGGCATAATCCCAAAGGATTAACTATGATTTATGTGATCCATGATAATATTTAAAAACAACAAAAGGCTATTATTTATAAAATGTGAAACACATTATGAAATGTGGCAAATGAGACATTATTTTTTGAAATTATTTTCTAATATTAAATGGTCTGTAAACTTTATAGTAAAATGAATACAGTGTCTATGATTACAAAAAGAAAATAAGAGGAGTTGTGTCTAATGGGTTTGATGATTGGAATGTTTTCTTTGACCTAAGTTAGTGATTGATAAAATTAATTATTAAAAAAGAAACTGAAAAATTTATTGCACTTAAAATTCAATAAAAATCAAATGTTCTTGGTTTCACACACAAAAAAAAAAACCCTATAATAGAGATTAAAATTAGAAGCCACATGAAGATTCCACACAATGAGAAGAAGGCATTGAGTTTGCAGGTTTATTTGCATTTACTGCGTAAAAATTATATATATGTACATGTAAATAAGAAAATAGATTAAAGTATCTAATTGTATTATTGTAAATAATAAACTTTTAATTTGTCTAATATTTTTAAAAATATATTTTGTTGGTGAATTTTGATATTTGCATGATGGATATTTCTGAATACCCACTCTCCTTACCCCTTTCTTCCTCTTGACAAACTTTCCTTTGTAATAAGGGAAAAAAAGTTAAGCAAAAACAACTAGTTTTATATGTATGTGACAGCATGAGCAACATTTCACACCTACACTTCTCCATTTCTTCTATAAGTGAAGGAAAGGACATTTCCTCATCTTTTCTCCAAGACTAAAATTAGCCATTCAAATTACTAATGAGCAAATTACTAATTATGAATAATAAATTATTCATTACTACTCATTGTCAATATATGTTAAAGAATATACATTTTAAAAAAAGATATTCCATAGGTTAAATTGTAGATAGACCAATATGATAATGATTATTATAATTTGTAACTAATATGAAAAAAGTTAACAAAATTTAATTAATTATTCATATTTATATATAACTTTAAGATTTAAAATATACTCTATTTACAACAATTCTATGAAGTAATTATAGAAGTATTATCCCCATTTTACAAGTTATATCTAATGAGTTTATCATTAATCAAGAAGCATTTGGCTTTTATCTCTTTTGCTTTGTTTAGTTTTACTATTAGTTTTGAGTTACATTATTCTTAATGACATTAAAAAAATAAAAATATCTAGAACTACATGCTTGTGAAGAAATTTCGAAATATAAATTGACATAGCTCCTGCTCTTTAATATTCCTCTAGACAGTGTGCTTTTACAAAATTAAATAAAAAATTAAAAACTTCTTAATATGATAAAATTTTAAAGATGTAAATTTCATAACTTATTTAGGACATTTAATCCTAATGGATTGAATTAGAATTTAATTTAATTTAAAATGGAATATAGTAAAACAAGTAAGAGGTTGGAAGTGATTGGACTGTCCTCACAGGACAATCTAGGAGGTAACAAAGCATTTGCAAGCCAGTTGACAGCTATGTTAAGAAAGAGATTTTTTAAAAGGCTATTGAATGAAGTATTTTGAGAATGATCAGTATTTTAAAACAAATTTTTAAATATTTTACAGAAAATGTTCCTTTTTATAAATAGAAATCTAATTTAGAATTTAAACTCGAGCAAAGAGGAATTTTTGAAGATTTTTGTTTCTTTAAGTATACATGAAAGATTAACAGTTTAGAGGTTTCTAGTTTAAAAATTTTAACAAGACTTTAAAAAATTATACATTCTAATTAGGGAATCTTTAGCACTTTTGGTCCTCTGAGGTAAATATGGCAAAAACAGCTAAGTGTTCATCAGCACACTAGTAGTATTAGACAGAAATTCCACAAGTATTTTTTGAAAGAAGATTTTTGAAACATAACTTTTAGTGTTAGTCTATATTGTCATACAGAAAATAAAAGCCAGACTTTCATTTTCTAACATTCTCATTGTAAGTATATACTTCACAGTATCACAGAAAGAGCTAGAAGAGACTTTAGAAGTCATTTAGTCCAGCCCCTCCATTTTAAAAGATAAGGAAACTGTTCCAAGAAAGGCAAAGTCACTTTCCTGAGGTCATTCACGTAGTAAAGGATAGAGCTGAGGATTGTAGATTGTTAATTCTAGTGCTCTTTCTATTGTGGATTTGCCTATTACCTATGTGCCTATAGAATTTTATAGTCCAGGTATCTTAAAAGATAAGATCTATCTTCAGAAATTGAACATAACCACTTACACTAATGTCATTTTATGACAAGGGCACATCAATAAAATTACCATTAAATATGTTGCATTTTATATATAGTCAACAAGCATTTAGTAAGCACATTTAGTGTTTCCAGTCACTTTACTAAATATCAGGGATAAAAAGAAAGAAAGAAACAAAAAAAAAAATTCCCTGCTCTCAAGGAGTTCATATTCTAATGGAAATTAAAAAGATGAGAAGAGAAAAAACAAAGATATATGTGTAGATACATATACACACACATATATATATAAAACACATATGAAATATATAATGTATATATATAGTATAACACACACACACACACACACACATACACACACACATATATTACAAAAGAAGAAAAACTCAGAAGAAAAGCACTGAGACTTGTGGAGTGATAGTAGTTGAGGTCATGTTTAGAAAAAGATTACAACAGGAAATGAGTTGAGATAAATCTTGAAGGAAGCCAGAAAAGCCAACAGGCAAGGGTGAGAAGAAGAACACTCAGGGCATGAAGAAAAGATATTTCAAAAGCATAAAGTTTGGAGATGCAGTTTTATATGCTAGAGACAGCAAAAAGGCCACTTTCACTAGATAACAGGGGATGGGAATAAAGTGTAAGAAGCCTGGAAATGTAGAAGGGAATGACTTAAATATTAATTTATTTTAACAAAATTTTAATGATTTTTTTGTTTCTTATTTCATCATAGTATCCCATGCATTTCTCTCTCTGAAAGGCCCTGAGCACAATCCCCTATAACTAATAGAATCTTTTTTAGAGAAGATAAAAAGCATAACTGACCAATCAATACTGACAAAATCCAAAAATATGTGCTGCAACATATAGTATATATAAACCTCCTAGCTCCATGAAGAAATAGGTTGAGGATATATTTTCCATATCTCTTCATTGATTCCACTTGATCTTTATAATTTTGTTGTATTTACTTGGATTTTTTGGTATGTTATTTTTTTATCCTTCTGCAATGTTATATTGTTTATATTGTTTTCTTTGCTCTATTAACTTCACTTTGTATCAATTCATAGAGACCTTTCCCTGCTTCTCTATAATTATTAAATACATCATTTAAAATTTTTTTATTTTTAATTCCAAATTTTCCCCTTGTCTCATCTTCTATACCTATTGAGAAAGCAAGATATGCAATTCACATTATACAAGATATATTTCCACATTAGCCAAGTTGGGAGTAGGGAACAAGAAAAAAGAGGAAAAATACTTCTTTCTGCACTCGGTGCATCCATTTTCTCTGGAGGTGAATAGCTTTGTTTTTTCATCATGATTTCTTTGGAACTGTCTTGGATTTTTATCTTAATTGAAGTTGCTAAATCTTTTACAATTGGTGGTTGTTGCAATATTTGTTGCTATATATAATGTTCTCCAACTTTTGCTCAATTTGCTTTTCTGAACCCATCCCTTCATCATTTCTTATAGCACTAGCATTCCATCCCAATCATATAGCACAACTTGTTCAGCCATTCCCTAATTGTTAAGAGAGAAAAATCAGAAGAAAACACTAGGAAAAAAACCCCAAAATTGAATATTGCATGTGTTGATATACATTCAGTCTCCATAGTTTTCTCTCTGGATATGGATGGCATTTTCTATCTAAAGTTTAAATCACTGAAGTGCTAACTTCAGTTGTTGTTGCTGTTGTTGTGTTCTGCACGTTTCCCTCAGTATAAGTTCATGCAGATCTTTCTAAAATCAATTTGTTCATCATTTTTTATAGAACAATAATATTCCATTGCTTTCATAGACTTATTCAACCATTCCCCAGTTGATGGACATCTACTCATTTTTCAGTTCTTTGTTATCACAAAAAGAGCTGTTATATTTTTGTACATGTGAGTCCTTTCTCCTCTTTTATGATTTCTTTGGAGTACAGAACCAATAGTGGCACTGCTGGATCTAAAAGTAGGCACAGTTTTATAAACTTTTGAGTATAGTTCCAAATTTGTCTCCAGAATGGTTGGATCATTTCTCAAGTCCAACTACAAGGCACTGGTATCTCAGTTGTCTCACATCTCCTCCAATATTGATCAATATCTTCCTGTCATCTTAGCCATTGTGAGTGGTGTGAGATGGTACCTCAGAGGTGTTTTAATTTGCATTTCTCTAATCAATTTGGAGCACTTTTTCATATGACTATAGACGACTTTAATTTCTTCATCTGAAAATTATCTGTTCATATCATTTCACCATTTATCAATTGGGAAATGACTTGTATTATTAATTTGACTCAGTTCTTTATAAATTTTAGAAATGTGAACTTTATCAGAAATACTGTCTGTAAAAAAAATTTCTCCCAGCTTTCTGCTTCCCTTCTAATCTTGTCTGCATTGGTTTTGTTTGTGCAAAAACCTTTTAATTTAATGTAATTAAAGTTATTCATTTTGCATTTTATAATGTTCTCTAGTTTTTTGGGGCACAAATTCCTCCCTTCTCCAAAGATTGATAGGCAAACTGTCCATCTGAAACTATTCAAATTATCATATGATTTGTTTCTAGTGTTCTTGATGTGGTCAACTATGGTAATAGTTTTCCTGATATTGAATCAGCCCTGCATTCCTGGTATAAAGCCCTCTTGGTCATAGTGTATTATCCTTCTAATAAGTTGTTGTTTTCTCTTTGTTAATATTTTATTTAAAAATTTTGCATTAGTATTCATTAAGGAGATTGTCTATAGTGCTCCTTTTCTGTTTTGGCTCTACCTAGTCTAGTTATCAGCACCATATTTATGTCATAGAAGGAATTTGGCAGGACTCCTTTTTTGCCTATTTTTCCAAATAGTTTATGTAGTATTGCAATTAAATGTTATTTAAATACTTGGTAGAATTCACTTGTAAATCCATCTGACCCTGGGAATTTTTTCTTAGGGAGTTCATTGATGGTTTGTTCAGTTTGTTTTTCTGAAATGAGTTATTTAAATAATTTATTTTCTTTTCCACTAATTTGGACAATTTATATTTTTGTAAATATTCATCCATTTCAATTAGATTGTCAGAACTGTTGGCATATTATTGGGCAAAATATCTCCTAATTATTGCTTTAATTTCTTCTCCATTGATGGTAAGTTTACTCTTTTTGTTTTAGATATTAGTAATTTGTTTTTTTTCTAACCAAATTAACCAAAGATTTAGTTATTTTGTTTTTTTAAAAATAAAACCAACCTTAGTTTTATTAATTAGTTCAATAGCTTTCTTTGTTTCAATTTTATTGCTCTCTCTTTTGAGTTTCAGAATTTTAAATCTGCTATTTAATTGGGAGTTTTTAATTTGTTCTTTATCTAACTTTTTATTTGCATGCTGCATTCATTGATCTACACTTTCTCTATTTTATTCATGTAGCTATTTAGAGTTATAAAATATCCTCTAAGAACTGCAAGCCCACACATTTTGGTATGCTGTCTCATTACTGTCATTATCTTGGATGAAATTATAGATTGTTTCTGTAATTTGTTGTTTGGCCCACTCTTTCTTTAGAATTAGATTATTTAATTTCCAGTTGGTTTTTAATCTATCTTTATTGAATATAATTTTTATTTCATTGTGGTCTGAAAAGGAAGCATTTCCTATTTCTGCCTTTCTGCATTTATTGTGAGGTTCTTTTTGCCCTGATACATGGTTATTTATTTTATGCAGGTGCCATGTATTGCTCAGAAAAAGGTGTATTCTTTTTGTTTTATATTCAATTTTCTCCAGAGGTCTATCATATCTAATTTCTTTCTTGTTTATTTTAGGGTTAGATTTGTCTGATTCTGAGAAGGAGAAGGTTGAGGTCTCCCACTAATATAGTTTTGCTGTCTATTTCTTCCTGTAACTGGTTTAATATCTTCTCTTAAGAATTTGTGTGTTCTACCACTTGGTAAATGATACATTTAGTATCATTATTGATGCATTGTTTAAGGTACCCTTGATCAAGATGTACTTTCTTATCTCTTTTAATTAGATCTATTTTTACTTTTGCTTTATTTGGGATCAGAATTATTACCCCTGGTTTTTTTTTTTTAACTTCAGATGAAGCATAATAAATTCTGTTTCAGTTTTTTACTTTTACTTGAATGTGTCTCTGTATGCCAAATGTATTTCTTGTAAACAACATATTGTAGTATTTTGTTTTTTAATCCATTCTGCTATTTGCTTGCTTTTTATGGGAGAGTTCATCCCATTCACATTCACAGTTAAGATTATCAGCTCTGTATTTCCCTCCATCCTATTTTCTCCCCTATAAATACTTTTGTTCTCTCTTTCCAATCTGTCTGTAGTAGTGTTTTTTTGACCCACTCCACCCACTACTCTGTCATCTATCACCTTTCCTCCTTTCTTTTAGCAGTGCTTTAATTTTTAACTTAGCCTACCTACTAGCTTGTTGAGCTTATATCACTGCTTCTCCTTCTTATCTTTTTTCTTAGTGTTTTTGCCCTCCCTTCTATCCAGCCCCTCCATTTTCCTTCCTCTTTCTCCTACTTCTTTATAGAGTTAGATAAATTTCTATATCCAACTAAATGATTACATTATTTTGAACCAAGACTGATAAGATCAAGTCTCAGACAATGCTCACCTCTTTCTCTTCTTTCCCTCAATTATAACAGATCTTTTGTGCCTATTCATGTGGTCTAATTTGTTCCATTGTATCTCCCCTCTCCTCCTCTTCCAGTGCAATTATTTTTCTACCTCTTAATGTCTTTTTCTTTTATATAATCATATCAGACTTCATTCAAAACCACACTCTCAGTCCACATGATGCCCTAGTAAAAGACACAATTCTCAAGAATTACAGATATCATTTTTCTATCTAGGGATATAAACAGTATAACCTTTAAATAATATGTATTTCCCCCTGTTTACCTTTCTATGCTTCTCTTGGTTCCTGTGTTTCAAGTTTAAATTTTCTCTTCACTTCTATTTTTTTTTCAATAGAAATGATGGAAAAATCTCTTACTTCATTGAAGATCCATCACTGCCCCTGAAAAATAATGCTCAGTCTTGCTGGGTAATTAATTCTTGGTTGTAATTCCAGGTCCTCTGCCTTCTGGAATTTGGTATTTCAAGCCCTCAGATCTTTATTTATAGAAGCTTTCAGATTCTGGGTACCCTGACTGTTACTCCTTCATATATGAATTGCTTTTGTTGGGCAGCTTACAATATTTTTTCCTTGAGATTATAGTTCTGGAATTTTGCAACAATGTTCCTTGGGGTTTTCCTTGTGGGATCTCTTTCCAAAAGTGGCTGGTAGAGTCTTTCATTTATTTTCCCTTTTGTTTCTATAGTATTAAAGCAGTTTTCCTTGAGGATCTGTTGAAGAATGAGATTTAGGCTCTCTTCAGATAGACCAATGATTTTTAAATTGTCTCTTCTGAATCTATTTTCCAATGAGGTCTTTTACATATTCTTCTATTTTTTCCATTCTTTTTAGTTGTTTGATGAATTCTTGTTGTCTCATAGAGTCATTAGCTTCCATTTTCTCCATTCTAATTTTTAGTGTGATTTAATTGTTAACTTTTGTATCTCTTTTTCCATTTGATTAATTCTATTTTTGGCAGTGTTGTTTACTTCAGTGGATTTTTTTTTTTTGCATTTGGCCAATTGTATTTTTTAAGGAATTACCCTCCTTTTCCAAGCTATTGACTCTCTCTTGTATACCTCTCATTTCTTTTCTCATTTGTTCTTCTTTGTCTCTTCTTTGTCTTTTAAAGTCTTTTTATGAGCACTCTTAAGAAGCCTCTTTGGCTTGAGCCCAATTCATATCATTTTTGATATCCTGTGTGAACATTTTATCCTTATCTGAGTTGATGTTTTAGTCTTCCCTGTCACCATGATAGCTTTCTGTGGTCAAGAATCTTTTCTTTTTCTTGCTTTTCTTTCCTTTTCTTTTGGTATTTCTTCTTTTTTTTACTTTCATGGTTGAGCTCTACTCCTGAGGATAAGGGAGCATTGTCCTAAGCTGCCCTAAGCAGCTCTGAATCTTGGCTTTGAGCATAGAGGTCTCTTATGTTTACAGGGGAGTAGCTTTATCTGCTCTTTCCAGAAAACAACTTGGTTTCCCAGAATTTACCTTCTCAATTGGGACTGAAAACTGCCTCACTGGTCTATTTCTTTAATGATCCAGGACAGAAGTTCTCAGTTGCTGATCTATTAGGATTAAGACACTCTCACTGGTTTCCCCAGACAATGTCTGAGCTAGACTCAACACTCTTTTCATCTCAGTGAGACTGACCTTTCTTTGCAGTTTTTCTAATCTATCTTGATCTGGAGAGTGGTTTTATTCCATCAGACTTTGTTTCATTAGTTTTCAAGGGAAACTGAGAAAGTACAAACAGCTTCCTGGTTTCACTCTGCCATCATGGCTTCATCCCCTGAAGTCCTGTAATTTTTTTTTTTTTTAAAGAAGTTTCTTGTGGTGCTGTGTTTATTCTTTTGCCATAGTTCTTTTAACTTGTTTCCTTCTCACATTTGTTCTTTTTTGCTTTCTATTAACACATGAAGCCATCTGTCTCCAAATTTGGAGACCAAATTCTATTTTCCCCCTTTTGCTGTAAACACAGCATTATGCTCCTTCAATTATTTTATTTATTTATTTTTTGTTCCTTCTGACTCTTGCCCCCCTTCCTCTGATCCCGCCTTCTTGTTACACTTTTCCCTCTAGGATTTTCTATATTTGTTCTTTTTTCCTGCTTTTGTCAAGTTACATTATTACCTGCTCTTTTTTCCTCTCAGTAAGTGAAGCTGATTGTATTTTCTTCTCCTTATGCTTGTCTTCTTAATAATTTTTAAAAAAATTTTGCACCTCTTTACAAAAAGATTTCTTTTATTCTCTTCATTATCTATTTTTCTTTCTGTTTACTCTAGACTCTTACCCCTCGAGTCATCCCCTCAATAATCTAGTCTCTTTTTTTTCTTTTTTATACAATCAAAGATTCCAAAATTTCCATTCCAGACTTTACTTTTTAGTGTCCCTATGTCAATCTAGATTGGCTAAGGAGAGTAAGGTCCATACTGGAGAGGCATATAATAGCCAGTTCTTAGGCTATTAAGTAGTAGAACTGGCCAGTGAGTTGCATCTGCATTTTGACAAAGGGAGACAGTCTTTAAAAAAAAAATAAAAGGAACATTGAATATAGAAATGGCAGTGCTTAGAAAAAGGTTAAATATGTGGGTTAAGTGCCAGGAAAAAGTTCATGATGCTACTAGGAGTTCATTATTGGATAGCTGATGGAACTCTAAAACAGTAATAAGAAAGGTAGGAAGAGAAGAGTTTTTGGGGAAGGAAAATAATGTATTCTATTTTGGATATTTGTTGTGTTTGAGATGTTCATAGAAATCTTGTTTGAGGTGCCCAATAGGCAGTTGGTGATATGAGCCAGATTGTATAGATCTGAGATAGCTTCACAGAGAAGATTATTGAACCTATTGGAAATGATTAGATTGCCAAAATAAGAGAAAACATAGTGATAAGAAAAGAAGGTCTGGTTATAGAGATCTGGGGGCAAAGGTATACTGTAGCTAGTTCAAGCTGACTTCCAAAGCCCATTGCTAAATTTTCAGTCTGAACATTTATACATCAGAAATCAACAAACACTAAAAAAAAAATATGGTTTAATTTATTATGTTGTTGATTGTTTTATTTTTAATAAAGAAAGTGTCATTTATGTAGAATAAACATAAAAACATGTCAAGGAACTTTTTTCGAGAGCTGGTTGTTAAATATTTACCATGCCTCCCTACTTGGGGGACACCAGGAGAAAGTAGTATAAAATTCTAAAGAAAAGAGCATGTTCTGGAGAAGATGTCAAAGGTTATATAAAGGGCAAAAAAGATGAGGACCGAGAAAAGGCCATAGATTTGGCCATTGAGAAATCACTGGTAACTTTAGAGAAAGTAATTTTAGTTTATTGATGAGATTGGAAGCCAGACTGCAGAGGAGTAGAGCCAATTACTATTTTCAATTTAAAAATATAGTCAAAATGGTAAGCAATGAACACTTAATTAAAAAGCATTCATTGACTATTAGGCACTCAGCATTATGCTCATCTCTATAGTTTATATATAATGATAGATTATATGACTGACTAATTCCTTATGATTTGCTGATGATTATGGTTTGATAGCTTCAATACATGATTGGGATTTAGAAATGATCAGTTTAGAGAGTCTTTTCCAGTCCATTGTTTTGCAAATATAAATGCTCAATCAACAAATACACATTTTTTAAGTAGCTACTGTGTGCAAAGCACTATGCTCAAGAATAGAAATAAAAGTATAAAATATAAAACAATCTCTATTATCAAGTTTATAATAAAGTCAGGCAAAACAGATGTTAAAAAGAAAAGAATTATAGATAGGGTCTTGAGAATATATATGTCATCTTAGTTTGTATAAACCTATTATTAATTATTTTTGTTAGCACTCACACCTCAGGAATTGTCAGATGCTATAAATCAGGCTTTAATATTATATTTATTGTCTAGACTTTTTAATAGTAATAAATAAAATGTCAATAATATGAATTAAGTTTAAAAGTATGCCTTGTGTACATTTTTTCTCCTTCAGAAAGTCATTTGTTAAACATTTACTAGTATATTACCGATTCCAGGCTGTAACAATTTATATAATAATGGTAATAAGTAGCAGATATACACTATAGGGTAAAATAGACAGCTTTAAAACATAATTCTATATTTTAATATGTCTTAGAGTATAGTTATCTTTTGTTCAAATATATGTAACAGTATAAAAACAATATTCTCCATTTTAGAGTCCAGGAATATACAACTCACCATTTCGAGATCCAGATCCAATGGAATTTGAATTACGAAAAGTGAGGGCATGTCATATGACACCCCCAAGACCCCAAATTCAGCAGACAGATTATGAAGACCTTTCTTCCTGGCTTGCTTGCACGAGTAAGCGTTCATTTCCACGATCAGATATTTTACCACCTATTAACAGGAAGCAATACCAGGTACTTTATAGCTCTTTAACAATTCTGTTAATTTTTATTGTCACCAGTATTCATTGTCTTTGCAACATAATAAGAGGATTGGCTAATTTTAAATTATTAAATTTTAATTTTAAAACAAATACTTTTACAAAGGACTTTCCAAGTTATTGTGTTGTAGTGGAATTTTGTTTTATCAAAAATCATTAAAGTATACGGTGAGTTGGGTTCTAGAAATATTAGAATGATATTTTTTCCTATTGTAACTTATTTTCAAAGTTTGCATTTTCTATCAAATTATACTTAATTTTACTTTTCATTTTGTAAACCATTTCTCATGTAGCTACATTTAGGATCTAACTAAAGGAAAAGTTTGATATCAGGATTGGCCCAATGCCAATAATATAAACATGATATTCAAAAGATCATAAGATTATTTCATTTGTTGTTTGCAGCATGGGTCTTAACTCTTTATTTTTCAACTTTTGATTCCATTTTTATTCTCTCAGCTCTACTATTGTTTGGTAAGTGTGTTGGAAAGGAGATTTTTTTAAATTAATAATATCAGTTTCGTCACTAGAACTCTTTCCAACACTGATTCAGCTAGGTGAATATATATTTTAAAAATGCTTTTTAAAATACATTTTTAATCCTTATAATAATAATTACTACACATCATTTATAGGAATAGTTTGAGCAAGTGCATGTTTTCAATAGTGTGACTCAGTAGGATTTACACATTTACTCAGTTATTTTTTTAATTACATAGTAATAAAAATAATTTACCAAGTGGTCAGAATGGTAATTAAGTATAACCATAATCAGAGTAATAGATAAAGCTTCATGCAATGTCATCTTTATTTAACAATGTCTAGGTTATAAACTAATCACAATATAACCATTTTATTTATCTGATGATTTGTCCAAGCATAACACAACTTGGATATTGTATTATAACACATAACTATACAAAAGCACACATAGAAAGCCTTACTAAAATTTTGTAAATTTCATTAATTTTAAGAGTTGACTTAAATTCTTTAAAAATTGATATTATAAGAATTATAGAGGTTTTCCAGTGTAACTCAAAAAAATGTGACATTTGATTTTAAATAATATATACCTCAATAAAAACTAAAAATTGACTATGGCAAGGCAGGGCAGAGCAAGGAAAGACAGGATCAAAAGTTGAAGTTGACCTATATGATTAGACTGAAGTCAGGAGAAATAAGTAGTGAATATGATTCTGGTAAGCACATTCAAGATTTGGAGTTCCATCAAAGGGGAAAGGACAGGTGATGCAAAAAAAAAAAAAAAAAAAAAGGAAGATAAAGCAAAATCCAAGATTGAGCATTAGGCCAAATGAACAGGATTGGTGATCAGTTAAGTTCCAAACTGGCAGCAGATGTCAGGACCTGAAATTCACAAAGTTGAAATTATTGATGTAAAGACTTGTCAGGATACTAGAATATTAATGGAGAAAGTTAATAAGATTTAAGGGAATAACACTTGCCCCTGGAGAAATGTATTCAAGAAAGTGGCAATAGGACCAACCACTAGAATAATTTATGGTAGAATCAATCTCCTGCTTTGTGAGAGTTTTTGTTTCTTAATATCCCATTCAAAGAATTAGATTTGATCTCATGGTATAATTCAGTGGACACATATAACAAGATTAGAGAAATATTGGAGATAGAGATCCAAGAAGACAATTATACAGCACTGTTTTTCAAAATAACATTAGGGATAGATAGATAGAGACAGATAGATATCAATATCAATATATTGATAGGTAGATAATAATATAGACAGGTTGATAGATATCAATATCAATAGATTGATAGATATAACCAATGATAAAAATATATTTAGAATTTCTTTTTGAGATTGTCATTGAAACTTCTGGTATATTTATTTGAGTATTTTCATAGTGACAAGTCTTGACCCTGGATCCTTTTGAAGACCGTGATTGTTGGCAAACATTATTATAAACTATTATTTTACAGTCATACTTTATAAAACTTCATAGAATGTTTTTTTTTATCTAGACCTATGATTTCATAGACACAAGGGAAACCCATCTATCTATACAGATTAGCAAGTCAAAGGAATTGAGAGATTAAGTGATTTGCTTTTGGTCAACTAGTATATGTCATAAATGGAATTTGGACCCAGGGTTTTCTGACTTGAATGCCAGTCCTATATATATTAGCTCATTCTAATTCTCAAAAATAAAACCAAAGCAGTAGAGTTCATTTGAAGAACAACAATAATTATACCTAATTATTTAAACAACATTCAGAATATAATGTAAGATCCTTGAAGGCAGCAACTTTATATCTCCAGCATCCATCATAGGACCAGGCACATTACAAGTATTTATATATGTTGGATGAATTAAATTCATATCTTTTAAACTCAATAAAATCTTTTTATTAGTTATTTTCTTTTCTTTTAGAAATCAACTTAAATAGAATTCTTGCACTTGGATTATCTTTCTCACATATGAATTTGCCAGACAGATGACATTTGTACTGTAATGTATATTCTAAAGTTGTTAATGAGGGAAATTATAAGTGAAAACTCATAAGAATTCAGAGTCTGAGCTGTTAACTAGAAAGTGGTAGTAACGCATATACTTTCTCTTTCCATACCTTCATAATATACCTTGGCTTTTGTCTATATCACACACTATAATAATTATTCTTATTACTAAAATACTTTTTAAATAATCAAAATGTCCTTAGTTCTTATAGTGTGTAAATGATTATGAGATTTATAGCTCTTTAAAAGTAGAAGAATTAACTATCCATAAGTTTTCTCATAAAAACATTGGTATTTCATATTTTATAGATAAGAACTACATAGTAAGATAATGTATATAAAAGAAAAAATGTTAATGCATCTGATATATTTGATTTATCATTTTTATTGCTGTATTAAATAGAATTGCAGTCTAACAAAAGTATAGATAATAATGAAATTAGTCATCTTTTCATTAAAGAACATTAATAAAAGCATGCACATTGCTTCCACCTAAACCTGTAAGATATTGGAATAACCATAATTTAATAGAAGTAGGCCAGTTATTTGTAACAAAGACTATAAATAACAGGTGGACCAAAACTTAACTTTGTTACTTTATTAGAATAAGAATGCAGGCCTATTTGAGTGCTCCTGATTTAGTTGCATACTAACCCAATCTCCTTAAAAAAAAGGGTGGGGGAAGGTTATTCTTTTTGAAATTGGTTGATGCTGAGAAGGTGGTACATTTCTGTGTAAGAAAAACTATACTGCAAAATGTATGATGAATGAGACATTTAAAAAATCTATGTTGATATTTTAATTTTCTTCAGAAGGACATCCATAATCCTTTAATAACACATTATATATCACTTGGTAGTCAATTTTTGCCCATCACATTGTCATTTTCTTAGATCAAGATTATTTAAGTATCTTAAAGAAAATTATGCTTTATATCTAATACTGAGCAATATGGCAACTGTTGAATAAAATAATATTGATATCTTTGACAAGTGGCTTGTCATTGTTCTATTACATTTTCTTCTTGGGAAAACTTTTTCCTTCTATTCTCAAAGGCTTTTCTATAATATCCTTAATATATATTCAGTCTTCCCATATATTTTCTAGAATTGAGAAAAGTAAGAGCTTGTAAAAACACAAAAACATGGATATTTGGTTCCTGAATTCTTCTAAAAAGAGACAAGAAATCATGTTGCTGTATCTTTAAAAAGTAAAGTTCCAATACAAATCCATTAACTATTTTCAAATATAGCAATCCTCCTGTCCAGCTGTGAAAAGTACTAGATGATACTTATTTGCCATTTGTGTTATTTACGGTCCATGACTTTTATGGTAACTGGTTCCTATTATTGGTTTCTATTAATGTAAAACATAAGTGAACATAAATGAGGCGTGAATCATTTCTTTTTATTAGCCCCACAGTCTTCACTCAGTGCTTGCAGTAACTCCAGCTGTGACTTGTTAGTGATAACCTATTTAAAGAGGAGATCTTTAAGAATAAGGAACATGATTAGAATTCTTTGTCCATTCATATTTTCAGAAGGCTTTACTACTTCTCTCATAGAGCCACAATAATGCTTGGGGGGAAGAAAGAAAAGAGTAGAGAAAACAAGATGTAATTAGTGACACTGCAAAATCTTGAGTTGCCACTAACTTGTATTGAGCTAAATGTAGTATTAATTATACAAGTGAGTTTGTACCCATTGCTTTTATTTTGTTATTATAATTGTTACTACTTGAAATAAGATATAGAATAAATCATCTTTAAATGCAGAACAAGCTTTTCCTCTATGTATATGTGTGCATGTGTGTATTTATGTGGGTAATGAAATGGTTAATGTCAGCATCTAAATTATTAAGCAATATAGCCATAAATTTTCCGTTAAGAATTTGTAAAATTATTGAGAAATTATGATCCTAATAGAGTTCTGCATATTATCAGATTTGAGTTTGGCTTCTAAAGCTTTCAGCTAATGGAAAATCCACATGTTTTTGCCCTTTGGCCATTTATGGGAGGTATTTTTGAAGGTCTTACTCAGAATTTTTTTAATGACTACTGATTAAGAGAAATATTTATGTAATTAAAACAAATAATGTCTCTTTAAATTAAAAAATGAAGCCATAAGTTGAACAACTCAACAATCAAAACAACTTTTGTTACTATGGGACTAAGTGAAATCAACCATTCCATCTTTTTTCAGCATTGTTTTTTTCTGAGAAATGGCCACTTCCATATTGAAGCAATGAGCACATTCTTCATTGTTGTAAGAAAGTACATCAGCCTTCATGGTTTTTTTTTTTTTTTCTTATTTGTATAAAAAGTCATTGATTTTATTAATTATTTAGCTAAGGAAAAACTTGTACTTCCCAGACACTTTCTATCCTTGATCATCAATAATATGTCAAAAGAAACCCACCCAATAAAATACTGACCTTATCCTGTACCTGTCAGGGGCCCTTCCGAGATATCGCTGAAGTATTGCAGCAGCGCTACAAGCCTTTGCAGCCAACCTTGCGGGTGGCCACATCAATCAATTCGTTAAGAGATGCCCAGGAGGAACTCAAAAGGGAGGAATGGAAACACCGTGTCAATGACAACATGTGAGTGTTCAATATTTCGCACCACAGTTTTGGTACCTTGTACTATCCACTGCCTTGTGTATTATAATGCTTCTAGAAACCTCTTTTTATATAGAAGGGAAACCACTGTCATATCTGATTTTTCAAGCAGAAGACATTCTTCAAGATGCAAATGTCATTAATGAGATGAGTGAGGATATCAAAGCTAAATCACTAACTCCCAACTCAGAAAGTGCAGAGAATTTTGCTTTTTAAAAGGCAAAAAATAAAATTTTCATCTATGCTTTTAAAATGATGATTCTTCTAATCACTGAGTGAAGACAGTTATGCTACTTTAAGAAAAAAAAAAATCTCAGTAAGAGCATTCCTTACAGTAGATAACTTTCAGCTTGGTCAATTTGATATTTCATCATAGTCTTTATGAGTAGTAGCAATAGGAGAGGTTGGTTCCTTTATAATTGAGGAAGACAAAGGAGGAACTAGTGGCATGTAAAACTTTTACATTATTGTCATTAACTTCATTGAGGTATGTCTCAATTCATGTACTTGGAGCTCTAAGGAACCTCTCTTAAGGATACTGGAGATAGTTTCAATTCATAAAAAATTATAAAATTTGTGGTGAATTTATTCTTACTGTTGTCATTATCATCTCTAGATGATAGTGCAGTATAAAATGTGATTTGTTACCTTAGGGGAAAAAAGGAAAAAAAAAACTGTTTACTTTCTGCCACTTTAATTCTGTTAATGTTGAGTGAGTGAAGCTAAATGTGTGATTCCAGGATGATAGGTTATTAATAAGTTTCTTACTTTGTGATATATAAAAGGCTCTAACATCAAAAAGAATGAAATAATATTTCTAGAAATGGTTATTATCTTTTTCAATAGCAACAATTATAACATGCAAATTTATCTCTATTTTTTGAGCATGTTCATGGATAAGCACAAAGTCACCTATCACTACCATCTCCAAGGAAGGGTGAGCTTGTTTTACTTTCTGGGGAACACAAATAAATGCTTTCACTTTTCAAAGTGTAGTTAATAAACTCATGGCCTGAAGCTTTCTGTTGCTCATACGGTTTCTGGCCAGTCACTGATGTTTTATATCAGAACTATTCCAGAACTATTTTGCTACTTAGCAAAATAGTAGTAAAAGTAAAAGTAAAAAGTAGCAAAAGCTACTTAGCTTTTGAAGTGAGGCAACACACACACGCACTTCTATCTCCTGGAACAAAATAAAATAAGACATGGAAAATTTTCAATTCATATTGCCACCTTCCTAGTTCGAGACCTCATCACATATTTCTTTGGCTTTTAGAATTTCTCACAAGATGTCTCTTTCCTATCTTTCTAATTTTCTTATACTTTACTCCTTTCCAGGAATTACACAACTCTGCAGTGCTGGCTTTTTTTTTGCTATTTCTATCACACAATCCTTCATTTCTTAATTCTGTGTCTTTTCAGTTTGTTCTCCATGCCTGGAATATTGTCCTTCTTCACTTTTGCTTCCTGGTTTCCTTTATGACTCAGCTCAAATTGTGCCTTCTGCAAGAGACTTTTCCTGGAAATTGGACACCAAAACGGTCAAGAGACTTTCTCAGGATCATATTAATCAATGTATCAACAATGTGTCAACTAATAAGCACCTATTGCCTGCAAGAGATATTATGTCTGATGATGTAGGAAATGCACAGAAGTATATGACATGGCCATAGGTTCTTTTCAAAGATATTTCAGTCTGGTCACGGAGACATGTTGTAAATATATGAGATATTAAAGAACAGTTGAAGAAATAATATATGTTGCTTGTCCTTTATTCTTAAAAAAAAAAAGCACCAAAATATTGGTCTATTATTGGGATTCACTGGGGTCAAAGTGTCTGACTGTGTTAATCACACCAATATGAACTCAGAAAGCGATATATATTATAAAATAGTAAATAAGTGACTGCCAAAGGTGTGTGGTTGAGAATAATTTATTCACATGAAGGGAAGAAACTGTGGACTCCTATGTTTTATCAAATGTTCATAAAGAAGGGAGGTGATTTAGGCCTTTAAAGCCAGAATGACAAAATATATTGAAATAAAATAATTAGACTTGGTTGGGTTGAGAAGTTTGTAATGAAATAGAGAGAAAATCCTGTTTGAATAAAGAGAAAATAATCAAAAGAAATAAGGCTAAATAAGTTAATCGTGGCCAGTTTGTGAATATTCCTTTCATATCACTATTTTATTGAAATCTTTAAATATTTTTGACTTAATTGATAAAATTTAAACTCCTTGGCCTTGCATTCAAGGCTAGTCACAGTCTGACCCCAACTAACTTATTCATGTTCAGTGTACAAATTGCAGTGCAGAGGAGTCTAGAGGCAGCAAGATCAACTTTTTCTAATACTGTTAGAAGGAAGGAGTCAGGCATAATTCACAGAATCTAAGAATTGGAAAGGTTTTCCAAATCCTTCCAACTAAACATACTCCTGAGCAAGAATCCTGTCTACAATTCCCCCAAAAGTGGTCATCCTTTTAATTTTCCTTTTAAATTTTAATTTCCCTTTTAATTGAGGGGTGTTTTCATATTTGAAAGAAGAGAAATTTAAATCTATGTATATAGGGTCATTTAAGGATCATTTCCCAAAGTAATTTTATATACTGTTTTTGGTACATTTCTCCTTAAAGTAATTATGTCTTTCTTTATCCAAAGTATTTATTGTCTTTACTTCTGACACTACTACCCATTATTTCATGCCTGAACTATTGCTCTAGACCATTGTTTAGTCTCTCCTTGGACTCAAATGTCATCCTACCTCAGTTTGTCTTCCACAGTCAGTCTTCCTAAAATGAAGATCTGATCATCTGTCTCCCTCCTGCCCTCTCTCCCTCCCTCCATCCATCCCTTCCTTTCTCCCTTCCTCCTTTCTTCATTCTCTCTCTCCCTCTCTTAGACACACACACACACACACACACACACACACACACACACTTTATCTCATCATCTAATCCCCTCTAGAGTCAAATATAAAAGCTCTATTTGTTGTTCAAAGTTCTTCCAAATCTGTCCTTCCTTAATTTTGCAGTCTTCTTCCATCTTATTATCCCTACTATTCCAAATCTTGAGTGCCACTGGTACTGGCCTCTTCCCTGTTCACTATGTACAACATTCCATCATTGAACATGTCCATTGGCTGTCCTTCATGCCAAGAATTCTTTTTCACCCACCTCTGGGTTTTCCTGAGATCCTTCATCCCCCATCTAGAAAAATCTCACTTTCCACAAGAAGCATTCCATGGTCTCCCTTTAAAATGTTCTATCTTCCTTCTTCAATTATTTCTAAACTTTCCTAAATACATTTTCTGTTTCTATAGAGTTATTTGAATGATGTCTCTCCTATTAAATTATGAACTCCTTGAAAGCAAAAACCATTTACAAAACAATTTCTTTGTATTCCAAAGTCTTAGTACAGTTTTGGGAACATTATAGAGTCCTACTAAATGCTTATTGACTGACTTTTAAACAACACAGGGTTAAATACATATCCCTAGGGTACTTTAAGAGATAATAAGGTTCTGAAGTAGGGGAAATATTGGTAAAATAGAAAGGGAGAAGTGGATTCAAAAGATTCAGTAATGGAAATATTAAGTTTAAGGTGATGACCTATATTGTTAGAAGGGATTTCCCAAACACATTAGATTCCTATAGCAATGAAATCATATCAGTTTTAGTTCCTACCTCTGGATAAGAGTAGAAATGAGATTATCAGAAATGTTTGGCCCCAAACCCCTGAGGAACACTAGTATTCTCAGTTACTTGTCAGTTTGTGCTGCTAAGCCATGTTGAAGAAATTTTTAGATAATGAATTAACTACTATATGAGATACATTGTCAAACCACATTTTCTCTGACTATATTTTAAATGCAAATTTCTTTTATTTTAAGAATTTCTCAATACTCAGAACACAAGTAAATGTTACTTTTATTAATCCTTTTGAAAAAGCATTGTTCAGTGATTTTAAGAATTGTAAGGTAAGAGCTTTGGATTTAGAGGTGGTTTAACTTTTTACTTCATGTGTGACCTTGGACTTTAATTTCTGTTTACTCTTGTGTGAGATGAAGATAATAGTACTTTCACTACTTCATTAAGATATTGTGAGACAAGAATGAACTTTTGTACATATACATATGAATGCATATACACATAAACATATTTTTAAATATATATTAAGAATGCTACTGTAATGTCCTAATGATGCTGTAGAAATACTCACAGATTAGGTAGGGAATTCTTTTAAATGATCAATAGCAAAATAGAAACAAGGGCTAGCTGTTTCTGTGTGCTAGCTAGCTGTTAGCTTTTGTGAAAGGGTTCAGGAGTCAGAACAACTAAGAATTTTCTACCTTCAGCAGAAGCAAAGTTTTTTTTTCTATCATCATTATTAGCTCTAGAGTCTAGTGGACTCTTAGTAAAATGTGTTTAGGTGACTGATTTTATGCGGGTTTAATCCTGTCTTATTCAAACAGATCAGTCAATATTTAAATACAATATTTCATTCATTACACTACCATAGGATAAGCTTTATGGAAAAGATTTAGAAGTTGTGTTATTCTGTAAAATTAAATTATAATCAGAACTATTATTTTTATTAAAACTTTTTATTTTCAAAACATATGTGTGGATAATTTTTTAACATTGATCCTTGCAAACTTTATATTCCAAATTTTCTCCCCCTTTTCCCCATCTCTCCCCTAGATGGCAAGTAATCCAATATATGTTAAACATGTTAAAAATATATGCTAAATCCAATATATGCATACATATTTATACAATTATCTTGCTGCATATGAAAAATCAGATCAAAAAGGAAAAAAATGAGAAAGAAAATAAAATGCAAGCAAATAACAACAAAAAGAATGAAAATGCTATGTTGTGATCCACCCTCACTTTCCATAGTCCTCTCTCTTTGGGTGGAAATGGCAGAATTATTATTATTTTTTTCAATAATATTTCATTTTCCCAAATATATGCAAAAATAGTTTTCAGCATTCATCTTTGAAAACCTTGTATTCCAAACATTTTTCCTTCTCTCACCTCAAGACAGCAAACAATACGAGGTAGATTAAACATGTGCAATTCTTCTAAACATATTTCCTTGTTTGTCATGCTGTGTAAGAAAAATCAGAGCAAATGGGAAACAACCACAAGAACAAAAAGGTAAAAATACTATGCTTGTCCACATTCAGGCTCCTCAGTTATCTCTCTGGATGTGAATGGCACTTTCTATCACAAATCTATTGAAATTGACTTGAATTTTCATTGCTGAAAAGAGTCATTACAGTCGATCATCACATAGTCATGTTGTCAGAATTATTATTTTAAAATGTATTATATGTACATATATGAACGTAGTCACACACATATAATATCTGTACATATATATGTGTATGTGAGAGAGACAGAGAAACAGAGAGAGAAAAAAAGAGAGACAGAGAGAAACAGAGAGAGAGAGAGAGAGAAAGAAAGAGAGAGAGAGAAGGAGGAGAGGGAAAGAGAGGGAGAGAGAGAGTAAGAGAGAGAGAGAGAGAGAGAGAGAAAGAGAGAGAAGTCCTATGAATCTAACACATCTCAAAAGTTTTTGAGAGGTCTAGTTTTTCAAACACCTTGCAACTTTACCAATTTGCATATTTTCTGGACTGTTACCATATTATGATAAACAGGGATTATCATATATTTTCAGATAATGTTTTCTTAACAGTTCAACTTCTATTTGTAACTCTTCCATTTATTTTAATTACTAGCACAGTGTGCAACATTTATTAATCAGCGGAGCCTTTTTAAGTTAAAATACTAAATTAGCTAACCCCATTAACACAGAATACTCCAAACAAGCAGTAATAGGAGAGGTAGTTACTGAGCAAATCGTATTATACATGCGGGTGCTCTAGGGCACAGTTAAGCATGATTACCCTCTTTTGATCCAGTATTCCTCTGCCTCTCCCAGCTAATTTCCAGTGGAAATTTACAAAGTGGTGCCTTCATTTTTCCAGCTTAATTTTTCTAATGAAGTTCTGGTACTGTATAACACTGGGGATGCAGATAATAAGCCTGTGTATAATTAAGAACTTCTAGAATTTGTCTGCAAAAGAGTCCTTTATCACTTTTGCTTTGCAATAAGAACTAACTCTCCTTTTGTTTGCTACCTTTTTTTTTTTTTTTAAAGCAGTCCTAGTTTTAAAATGTGAACATGGACTTCTCTGTTTCCTGACCTCAGAACATAAAAAGTTTACAGTATAAGTATATAATTAGCATAACTATAAATTTGAACATTTTTAGTGGCATAACTGTATAGTTGTAATGTAGTCTTGGTATTGCCCTGAGTCAAAATACCAGGCATAATGCCTGGTCATTTCATCTAAATTATAATGATCTTATGTGACATCTGAAATCCTGAAATATAATCACAACATATTGTTACTTGAATTTGCTCATTTGGGTATATAGGCATTTCTTAAATGAGTAGCTTCAGTCAATATCAGCATCCCATTTAACTGGAATTTCCAAGGCAAATCCAATTCCATAAATCTCAGAATACAATTTGGTGTTTGGGATAGGGACAAAGAAGAGGAGAACATGGGAATTAAACTCTGCAATCAGTTCTTTGTGTCCCCTGTTACCAACCCCTCTTAGGTATTGTTGTAGTCAATAGGGGAGGGAAAAGCTAGTATCAGAAAGTCTTCATGTCTTTGGCTAACTAAAAAATATTTTTAGCTTTCCTGAAAAATCAGGGAATCCCTACTTAACTCCCAATCCTAACAATGTTTACTAAAGTGCTGCAGTTGATGGAAAGGGGTGGGAGAGGGTTTGGGAGAAAGATTGCACTTAACATCCTCTGGGTTCTATCTTCCTCCAATCAAAGTTTTGCATTCATTGTTCTGGAGAGTCTTTAGACATTATAAGGCCCCCAGTCATAAATAAGCATTTACTTGATACCCTAAAACCTACTTTATTAGATTAAAAAGTAAGTGTGATTCTTAAGCTATCTGTAGGAAGAAAGATCTGGAAATTGTTTCTTTTCTTGAGATGTAGAAAAAGTTGTAGGAATCTTACATTTACCATAATATAGGAATTTTCACATTAACCTTATTTTCTTTTGACATTTGAAAATAAACTTAATTATTCCTGTAGAAATCTTTTTTTTAATTTCTGTGATTTTAGTCATTCCTATATGTGTTTTCTCAGGTGTTTATACTTTGATCAATTATTATTAGGAAATTAACATAGAAGTTAAAAAGCAATTTGGAAATTAGAATCAGTGTTGCTCTGCAAAACATGTGCCAGATGGTATAGTATAGTTTGTGTGGAGCTAATTGTTCATGGTTCTCTTTAGATTGGCAGATAAATTCTGTTTTATCTGAGCTGGAACAAGAAGACAAGAAATAGAATCACTAGTGCATAGATCTTTTTTAGCCAAAATTATAGCAGAGCTGTTCACCCAGGTAGTATTAAGGTTGTGTCAGCATTTCCACTTTAATGTTCTCTACAAAGAACATTAAATGAGAATTTCTCTAAGAATCTAAACAAATTAAATGATTTAATTGCTAAATTTCTTTTTTAAAATTACTATTAATACAATTTATTTTGATACAGAAGACTCACGCCCCAGAACAAGAACTAATCAAAGTCTCTTTAATAAAAAACTAATTGTTTGTTATTTAAAATATCTAGTAGAATTTACTAATAAGCTCCTAGCGCCCATTCATTAATTATTTTATTGACATTTTTTATAAAATGCTCAAATTCTACTTTTGGAATAAGATCATTTAGACTTTCTTTAGAATACGTGTGGTTACTTTATATTTCTATAGATATTCATTCACTTTGTTTTCAGTTTTATTGGCATATAGTTCAGGATAGTAGTTTTTGAATTTTTAAAAAAATTCTATCCCACATTATGGATATGTCTTTATTTCTAGTCTTCTCATCTTGTTTTTTTCTTTCTTAATTAACTAGTTAATGATTTTTCTGCTATTTTGCACAATATTTTTTATAAGCTTTTTTAGATCAAATTTTCTTTTCATCTCAACTTTTGATTTTAAAATTTTAATTTGCACTTGGTTTAAGATTCCTAATTTGTTGCTTTTCTATTTTTAATTGTATGTTTATTTATTAATATAAATATTTAGAGATATGAATTGTCCTGTAAAGAATTTATTTAGCCAGTACCATAACTTTTGATTTATAATTATTGTTTCTATAGATTTATTTTTGATCTATTAATTAGGTTATAACTATTTTTTCACTTGAGACATAATCTTTAACTCATGTTTGCTTCATTGATTTCAGGGAGGGGTTTGGTACCTAAAAACTACTAGTACCTATTTAATTTTTCTGCCTTTCTTCTTTATGAATTTTTATGCATTAGTACATGTTTAGTTTTTGAAAAGTTACTATCAATAGCAAAAAAAAATTGTATTTTGAATAATCTTAAAAATAATCTTGTTAAATCTAGTTTTCAACTTTCAATTCAGAGCTATCATTTCCTTTATCTTCATCTTTCTATTAGATTTATCAAAGTCTGAAAGAGGCATGTTAAAGTTCCCTACAGTTATTGTCTTCCTATATGTATTTTGTTTTTGCGTTTCAGTTAGTCTTTCCTTTAGTACTTAAGTGCTATATTTTTTGGTAAATGTACATTGAAATTGTTTCATTGTATTTAGTTCCTTTCACCATAGAGCAGTTGTCCTACTGTCTTGACAGCATCCATTTTTAGTTTTACTTTATCGAAAATCATGACCATGTCCACTTTTTAAATTCACCTAAAAAGTAATTTTTTAAATTCCTCCCTTTTATTCTCTATGTGTATTTACCTTTAAGTTCATTTATTTTATGCAACAATTTATTGGTCTTCATTTTCTAATATACCATAAAATCCAATTCCATTTTATGTTTGTGTTCAGATAATTCATCTTCAAGGTTATAATTGTTAACTTGGCTTTTTTTCCTCCATGAAATCCTATTAATTTTTAGCCTCAAAAAAGCAGCATTAGATATTAACAGTTTGTTTTTCTTGAAGAAATCCAATTTCAGTTGTTTTTGTCATATGCAATTAAACTTCCCTCTCCTTTCCAATCACCTCCAGGCTAGACCCAGACCCATGTCTACATCATTTTATTCTCTTCCTTGCTTTCTTCCTTTCCTTTCTCAACTCAGCTAAAAGTGTGGTTCAGTTATCTGTCTCCCACATTAAATACTCATTTGTCACTTACTCTATTCATGCTTATTGACTCTTTTCATTCTTGTTATTCGTTGAATCTGCATACAAAGGTCCTGACTCTTGTTTTCTTTGAAAGAATGATAGTTCGTTGATTTTATTGGAGATATCTATATATGTATCTATATTCTATGTTATCTTTCCTTCATCAGTTTTTATGTTCTTAGCTATTGATATGTAGTTTTCCCCATTAAAATGAATTTCTTGAGAGGCGTAAATCTTTTTGTCCTTCTGTGTAAGTCCAGGGCTGAGCAAAGTTTTGGTGCTTAATAAGTTTTAAAAAATATTTCTGGGATGACAGAAAAGAGTATGTCATGGTGGGAAGTAAAAGTTAATTTTATTGACTTTTTGACATGACATATTATAGTAGTTTCTTTTATTTCTCATAATTTATGAGTAGTCTTATGTCATTAAATTTGTTTTTTTTTAATAATTGAGATAATTCCCTCAATTTTTTTAAACAAAAATCTTTCTTTGACAATGAAACTATGGAATTCAGAGACTACATTGTAGAGTCATTTAAATTTGGGGTCTCTTTCTGATTATGACTTCTACTTTGTCCTATTTACTCAATACTTTTGGGTAATTTTCTTATGTGTTTGCCGAAATAAGACATTCAGTCTTCATTTTATTTTATTATTATTATTGGAGCCCAATAATTCTTAGATAGTTTTTGATGTGGAATTCTTCAAACTGAGACCTTTTTTATTAACCCATAGAGGAGCGAAGGAAAAAAGATTTATCAGTACAATATCCATATCAATGAAATGTTATGTATGAAAAGAATAGTCACCAGTAGAAAAGAGATTATTCAAAATTAAATATAATGTTTTCTACATATGGCATGTCCATACTAACATTTGATTTTGGTATCTTAATTTGGGGTCTTTGGCAACAGAGTAGTCTCTTCATTTACTTCATTGTAAAATACATGTTGTCAAAGAGCCTCGAGCCAAGTCAAAATCATTTAACTCTCTGGGCCACCAATATGCTTTCTACCATTTAGTTCCTTACATGCACAAGTTTGCTTTTTTAACTCCAGATTAAAATAGATATCTGGGAAAAGCAGTGAGGTGAAAAGGATGATTGACACATGAGTATTGGTGAGTATTCTATTAGTGGCCTATATGCTATTTAATAAACTTTGCATTTGATTTAACTGTGGTTACATCTGAATTTCATTGATTCTCTGAACCTGATTGACACTATTATCTAGATCTATCTTCAAGGTCATTTGTTTTGCTTTGAAAAAACTTGAAGAATTCCACTTTTATTATCTTTTAATGTTATTTTGATATCTAGTTTATCTTCATGTTTTATTAGGGTCTAAGTTTGCCATTCAATTTTTTATAGTATCTATTTCTTTGGATTTTCCACTGTTCTAAATGGTCTGTTCCCTCATTATTTCCTTCGAATGTCATTTAATAACTCTAATGTCTATCTTTATATCTTCCTTTGATTTTTTATTGAATTTCTAACCACTCTGAAAATTTGTGAAAGTTGTTAAAGTCTCATTTCTCAGTTGTTATATTAGTACTCTTACTATTCTTTTTGGAGATTTTTCATTTATTTTAGCTGTCTCAAATTTTTTATACATAGTATCTTTTTTGTCTACAAATTTCTTTATTGTTGTTTTCTGTGAGTTGATTTCATCATGCAGAATATTTTCATCTTCCCCTTTTCCTGTTGTTATTTTATTTTATTTGGCATATTGCCTATAGTTTTATAGTAATGAATGAAAACTGGGCTTAGATATGAGCATTCAATTAACTATCCTGCTAGAAATATCTTAGTTTTCGAAATTTTGCAAAGCATTGTTTATGATTGTGTGACTAGATGTCTATTTGGTCAAAGAATAGGCTATAATTAAGAACATAATTCTTGAAATTCTGATCAAAATATACTGTCTCTTAAATGTTTCTAAAATATTTGGAAAAGTATCTCCTATCTCCTCTTTTGGTCTGAAATATCTATACTACAAATGAAAAAAGAACTTCTCTTATTGAAAGAGATTTGATTTCTTTTACATGAGATATCATTGTATGGGGTTTTTAGAAACAAGGAGATTGTGTATGAAATATTTTAAAAACTTTTCTCATAATATTTTCATGATGCCTATATTTCTGTATATACATTATTTTTCATTCCCCCTTTTCTCTACACTGTGTAAGGTAATTTCTGGAGTTTAGTCCTTCCATCAGTCTGAAACCTGTTTAAGCCATAGGCAAATTCTACTCTCTTTAGTCCCCTATAGCTATAATGTAGGATCAGTAGAGAAGTACCTGGAAATTCAGTGTCTAAGAAACCTTAATTCCCCCACTGAAATGGGAGCCAGACACAGACAGTTAACTCAAATCTTTTTTAGAGAATGATGTAAGAATTTCATTTATTTTAATGGTTAAAGCATCAGGGCAAAACAAAGCAAAAACCACAAATATGTTATCTAGTTCAGCCTCCTCATCTTATGGATAAACTAAAGCATAGAAGAAAGATTGAATGAACTTTCACAGGTCATTGAGCAAATGACAGGTTTTCTAATTCAAAATTTGGTATTGTTTCTATTGTACCAGTCAGTCAATAAGCACATATTTAATATTTATTATTTGCCAGGCACTATGCTAAGCACTAGGAAAACAAACTCAAGCAGAAAAAGTTTTTTCAAGGAATGGTGGTGAAGATATCTGGCATGAAAGCAAAATGTAGGCAGGTCTTATTCAGATGACCCAGTAGTAACAGTCTGATAGGAATGAAGGGCCTCCTCTTAAATTGGAGATTCTGGGAGAAACTAGCTAATCAGTGAGAGTGGCCAGAGGGGTAGAAGTCATATGTGGGTAGAGTGAGCTCTAGAATGAAGAAGTTTTTATGGTATGATAGAGAACATCTTGGTAAGTTAAGACATGATTGCATCCCAGAGAAGAATAAATGATTCCACCTAAAATAATTCTGAAATGCATGTGTAGCTAAGATTAAAGTTGGCATTCACATATAATCTTATAAATGAATCATTATCTAGAAATATCCTATTTTAAATAATTAGTCCATTTTCCTATTCTTAATCTATAAAAATTCTTTTCTGTAATTGTGGACTTTTAAAATATCTGTACTTCCAAATCTATCCTGATCCAGAGGCATCCATAATATGAAGAGCTCTTCAGTCTTAAATGAAGATGGTTCATCGATTTATAATTTGTAGTTAGTACTCAGAATAACAAAAATATCTTTAAAATTGGCATTCATTTCATATGGCTTTAGAAACAACTGTATTTTTTTCTTTGTATTATCCATATAATATCTTTAGGATTGTCCTATTATAGATTTAGAACTGGAAGGTTCCATGGATATCATTGAGTCCAATGTTCC